>NC_081852.1:3877500-4577269 GCF_963259705.1 Myotis daubentonii
TACACACTCACACACATACACACGCATACACACGCATACACACATACACACACACATACACACACATACACACATGCACACATACACACATACACACACATACACACAGACATGCACACATACACACACATACACACACGCACACATACACACACACGCACACACATACACACACGCGCGCACACATACATACACAGAGACACACACATACACACAGAGACATACACAGACATATACACACACATACACACATACACACATACACACGCACACACACATTCACACACGCACACGCGCGCGCGCATACACACACATACATACACATGCACATACACACAGAGACATACACAGACATACACATACATACACACATACACACATACACACCTACACACACATACACACACTCACATGCACCCAGCACATCCTATGTGTTGAGGAGGTTCTGCCCAGCTGGTGTGGCTCAGCTTGTTGAGCATCGTCCTGTGCACCCAGAGGTCATGGTTAGATTCCAGGTGGGCACATGCCAGGCCCGGGCTCCATCCCCAGGAGGAGGCATGCAAGATGTTTCTCTCATGGATGTTTCTCGCTACCTCTCCCTTCCTCTCGCTCTAAAGTCAATAAAAAATATTTTAAAAAGAAGAAATGTTGTGAGCGCTTCATCAATCGTGTTTAATTCTCCTGTCAACCCTCTGAGATGGTTACTTCCGTTGAGGCACAGAGAGGTGAGCTATCTTGCCAAGCCCCGTGATGGCCGGCAGCGTTCGCATTCCAGGAGGAGAAGGGAGGGCCTCGGGCGGGGCAGGTGCGCAGCCCAGCACCGACAGAGGCTGCCTCGCTGAAAGGCAGTGGGCGCTGACCAGTCCACATGCCAGTCCTCGCGGTACATTCTAGTGGTTCTTACCACACTGGTTTCACTGCTGAGACCTGGGCTCTGATCTAGATGACCTGCCACAGCTGCAGTTAGAAAGTGGCCAAGCTCCTCTTCAGGGCTGTCATGCTGGCCCGAGAGGCCCTGGTCTCCTGGGCCCCAGGCTGCTGCATGCAGGTCACCTGCGCTCTTGGGGGTCTGGCTCAGGGGGGATGCTGGCCGAGCCCCACTCTCCTGCTCACGCTGCAATGGCAGGCCGGCTGCCTAGTTTTGCTGATGTGTTTCCTTTTGGCTCCTTGTAACTGTTTGCATTTTTTATGCCCAATATTATTCCAGGATGAATGCAAGGCAATTTACAGAAAAACATCAAATAAAACACATAACAAACAGATCAAAAAGAAAATGTAAATTTATCAGCAACAGAGGAAAGATAAGCAAGTCACAGGCACAGCCTGACTCCTGGAACGAGGCTGGCTGAACGCCCCCATGGTGACCCCACTGCTCCCGAGGAAGCCAGCCAGCGGAGCAGCCTCTGCCAAGCCGCCCTCCTATTTTCCAGACAGAGAATCGCAGGCGCCTTCCTCCAGCCAGGAGCGGAGCCACTGCCACAGTCCCCGTAAGCCGCTGAGCGGCTGAGCGTGTGCTGAACGCCCACTCGGAGCGCCTGCTCCAAGCCCGCCGCACCTCAGCTGTGGCTGTGGGCCCTGTGCTTTGCAGAGCAAGAGGCGCAAACAGAGGAAATGTTAGCCCTGGGACAGGGTGGTGGGGGGGGGGGAGGGGAGGCCGTGACTCCAGAGCAGACAGAGGCCTGCTGTTCACAGGACACCTCTTTGGCTGTGAAGGGCACGGAGGGCTGTGGGGACCTGCCCCTCGCTCTCCAGGCCGCCCAGCCGGGGACAGCCACGGTCTGCACACACGCAGGCCCTTCCAGAGCCAGCAGCACTGTCAGTCACCCGGAGGTCTGAGCACCCGCACGCAGCACCCATCGCCCGGCAGGAGGGTGCACCCGGCCCAGGGGGGCTGCAGTACAGACGGCAAGAAGCTCAGAAGCCAGCACAGCCCCGGGACTCGCACCTACTCAGAGCACGAGGCCTTCTGAGGCGAGCAGAGTGACAAGTCCTTTCTCGCCAGAACCAAGGACACTGGACTGGCCAGTTTTGCTCCTGGTGACCCCAGGTCAGGAGCAGCCCACAGGCCTCTGTCGGGAGACACTGCGTAGAGCCCGGGGCCAGCAAGTGCAGGGGGAAAGCGCAGACCCAGCCCAGGGCAGCCTGCTTCTCGGGCACCCATCCCGACTGGGTCCTGCTCCACCACAAAAGACACCGCCTTCCTTCTGAATCCGCCTTAGTTATGGGGGTGAGCACCCCCCTCCCCACCACCTCCTCCGGGTGGGGCACCCTCAGGTCCCCCTCTGACCTCCTTTGAGACCCCGTTGCCCTGACTCCACTGAACAATCCCAGGATGCGATGACAAGGGACCACAGGTCTGGCTCTCCTCCAGTGCAGGGAGGGTGACCCCAGCAGGCTTCCAGGAGACCTCTGGCAGGGCGTGCACAGGGCCCTGGGCTCCTCCTGCCGGGACCCTGTGCCTCCTTGAGCTCTGCTGGGGGCACATAAGCTACCTGGTGGGTAGCTGGGGGGGGGGGGCAGCAGGGGAGGCCAGTTGGGGCAAGCAGGCTGGCAGTGAGGGGCAGTTGGGCATGATCAGACCAGCGGGAGGGGCAGTTTGGCACAAGAATGCCAGCGGGGGCGGGGGGGGCAGTTGGGGCCCAGCAGGCCAGCAGGCGGGCGAGCAGGCTCCCCTTGACCATCTGCTGGGGAGAGGTGCCCACAGGCTGATGGTCTGTGGAATGCCCTGGGCTTCCTGTCTCAGAAAACCGACTGGGCAAACCTCAGGAACACCAGTGGGTTGTGCACCTGGAGAGAAGCCATTCTGTCTTCATGCCTGCAATCTGGGCAATTGAGACACTCCTCTTCCTCCTCCTCCTCCTCCTCCTCCTCCTCCTCCTCCTCCTCCTCCTTCCCCCTTGTCATTTCTCTCTGCTCCGGGAGCAAAGGGAGGCATAGGGTGTCTGCTTCATTAAAAGCTACAGTAAACTCCAAGCCTCATCTCACTTCATTAGTTCTACCCCTTTTTCCAGTTTTGCACACAAGTCTCTGATGGGTGAGTCAGAGGCCCTCCTCGGCCTTTCCAGATGGGGCTCACCTGCCTGTGATGAGAAGACCCCAGTCCAAACCCAGGAGGCAGGAGAAGGAAGGGAAGAGCCTGAGATCCAACGCAGCTTGGGCCAGCCCTGGGGCAGGGAGGCTGCTGCTCTCTTCCAACTCCCGGGGAGTGGTGGGTGAGCCCAGTGTCTGCTCCCCCTGAGGGCCTCAGGGTGCTGCTCTGATGATCTCTAACGACACTTGCCCTCCTCATGGGTGACCCTCGGTGCTGGAATGAGGGCACCAATCGGGCCACAGGGGCTGACCCCACCCTGTCCACCAGGTGGGCCTTTTCCCTCGGCACTTCAGCCACATTTTGGGTTTGGGCACAGCCAGCCCTTCCGGACGCCTCTCTGGGCTCCAGTTCTGCCCCCTTCACCCACCAGGATGTCACCTCACTGACAGGTGTGGGTGGTGGGCTTCTGGCTGAGACATCCTGGGGACCAGAGCTCCTGTGAGCAGGCTGGCCACTGGCAAAGCCCCTGAGCTTCTCCACTTGCACCCCCAGGAAGGCCAGTCCCTGGCCAAGGACCGAAGTACACTCCTGTGGCAGAACCCAGGGATGACGAGAGAGAGTTGTCCTCCAGGAGGCTGGCCAGGTGTGCAGACAGAGCCTCTAGAAACCATCACGCCCAGGGTCACGGGGTGCACTCGTGCCAGCAAACCACCCTGGAAGGTCTAGGCCAGCGCAGGCTGGACCCGCTGCATCCACACAGCCCTCGGCGCCTCCTCCCCCGCCCTTCGCTGGTGGCGAGGGCCAGGATGCTGATCTGGGCGACGGGAAGCGGCAGCGTCTGCCCAGTCCACGCACACAGCACCACGGAGCCTCTGCTCCTCTGACCAGCCCTGTTTCGTGTCCACAGTGACTCTTCCTACTTTGCACTTATCTTAAGAAGTAATTGTTGGGCCTTGCCAGACCCAATTACTTATTCATTTAATTTAAATGACTGGGTAACTCCTACTCATCCTTCAGGCTGCAAGGCCTCTCCTCTGGGAGGCCCCCGGTCTCCTGCTCCGGGGTGTCCTCTGTGGTCCCTGCTGCTGGCTCCGCCCTCCCACCCGGCTGCCAGCGAGACCAGCACCTCCTCTCCTGGGGCCAGGCCTGGCCCGGAGCCCGCTGGGGTGGGGGGAGCAAGCAGTGCACAGGTCGGAGCCAAGGAGAGGGGGTGAATAGACAAGTGTGCGCTGACTCTCATCGCCTGGAGCAGGTCACCTCCAACCCCAGGCCCCGGGCTGCCTGACGAGGTGCCCACCTCTGGGAGAAGAGGTCCCGGTAGGGGCTGCCGTGCTGCAGGGCGATGCCGTAGCCCTTGCTGCTGACGCTGTTGCTGACCACAGTCACCGCGCAGTCGTCGTCGGTCAGGGCCGCGTACTCCACCACCGCCACGTCCCACAGGAAGGCGTAGTTCCCCTTCTTTGCCTGAAAGAGAAGACCGCGCAGTCAGCCAGGCCAGCCTGCTGTACTCCCTTCAGGCAGCGAGGCTCCTCGATGGTGGGACTTGAGGGCCCTCCGACATCGCCCCCCTGCCAGCCAGCACCGCGCACTCTCCTGGTACTCTGGCCACAGGTCCGCCACACCACGCCGATGCCACAGCTGGCTGGGGTCGGACAGATGGGGTGATGCCGCCTCTGCAGGCTCCGTGCCCGCACCTCAGGGCACGGACCTACCCTCGGCACAGGCTTGCCCTGGCCCCAGGGAACTGAGATTTTTCCCACCAGAGATATAGGGGGAGCATAGAAGCTTCCATTTACTATTTATCCATGGAACCCGGCTGAGCCCTACTGGGTGGACAGGGGAGATGCCCCAGGCTCAGCGCTCCCAGGGGCTGCGACTCACCATCGAAGTCAGACACTTGCGATGGGTGAAGCATAGTAACCTCCATCTTGTATAAAACTGCTGTTTGAAATTCTCTGCTACTGTGAGACAGCCCTTGCTCTGTAAACTCTGTCATTTTTAGACCTATTTTATAGGTCTCATATTCTATAAAATAACTGTTTTAGTTTGAATAATAGAAAAAGATAAAAACTTAACTGTCTGACCTTGCAAGCTAGCCGTCTACCGTAATGGACTAATACTGATAATAATTCCCGTATTCTTATGCCAAATGTTTGTTCTTTATGTGCCCAAGATTGCAAACTGTCTGTAACAATAACTCACACAGAGCCCTTTGGAAAACCTGCAGACAAAGGAGCTCGAAAGGTATAAATACAGAACACTTCCTCTGTGTCTTCATCAGAGATCTGGAAGAAACACCTCCCTCTGGGCTGCACGTAATGAATGATTCCTAATTAATTGGCTCATTAAGGTGTCTTGTATCTCACTCGCTGGTTTACGACACAACATGGGGAGGAACCATGAAGGATGGGGTCCTGCTGTTAGGGTGTCTGCCTGGGTTTCTGCCACTGGCCTTTCACTGCCCACACAAGAGAACCACGTCCACACACATGCCCCGCCATCCGCCTCCCTCGGCAGGCGCTCCCAGAGCCAGAGCTCTGCCGGTGCCGGAGGCGGGCGCACGGGAAGAAGAGTGAGCTGCTTTGCATTTTGGAAGGAGAGGCAGTCGACACTGTCCCTCGGCCAGCTTTTAAAATAGAGCAGGACGTTCTCAACGCAGCCAAGTCTGGTTTATTCCCACGGAGAGCATGTGCTCTCTGCCCTCTCCCCGCGCCCCCACGGGAGCTGGGAGACGCAGGCCGGGCTGGTGGGGAGGCCGATACACCGCAGGAAGGCCGGGTGGCAAGCGGCAGCTTCATTGCGCTGTCAGCGTGTCCCTGTCTCCCTCCTGAGTCTTTGTCCGCTGAGACTCTCCGAAGGGAATCACCGCTGCCTCCATGAAGCTGGTCGAGACTGGACTCCTTTTGGGGCCCGGAGTGCCTGGGCCAGCATGGCTCATTTTCGCACCAGCAGCTTCCCATCAGGGGGTGTGGGCAGCATGTGGCACTCCCGGAACAGGCTGTGCCCAGCGCGCACGATGCTGCCCAACGGTCCTCTGAGAAATGACACGTCCGTGCCACCCAGAGCTTCACCTCGGGAAGCAATTCCAGGAAGTCAGACCCTCACTCCTGGCCACGCCAATTCCAGAAGTCCCTACAGCACTTTGCAAAGTCACCTCATCTCTCCCCTCCCCGTGGGAAGTAGCAGTCTGTGAAATTCTTTCCTGCTGGCAAACGCGTTTTCTCAAGGAAAGACACATCGTCCGCCTCTTAGCAATGAAGTTTTTCAGCAAAATGTTGACTTATGGCCTGATATCTGGCTTCAACCTGACGGAGGCATTTTTCATCCACATGTGCAATTCACCATGACAATCAGACACTGTTATTTGTGTGACTTCAAAAGGGCATGTCTTGCTGAAGGAAGAATAAGATTATGTTTCCGTCTACCTTTCAGGTAATTCACAAAGGAAAAGGAAAGGCGCTGGGCCAGCCGGTGGACACACGCGGACGGCAGCGGCCAGCCCTGCGGATGGCACCCCCTCTCCCCCGGGCCCAGGCAGGGCGGCTCCGGGCGGCTACCTGACAGGTGAGCACAGTCGCCTGAAGGAGTTGCATTTACAGTCCTGCAGGCTCAGCCATGTCCCGGCTGCAAGCCCTGCCGCCAGCAGGTGGGCAGCCTTCCTCTCTGGCTGCTGCGGGCTCGGACCTCCGCCTCCTCACTTGTAAGCAGGGACTCAGTTTCCTAGGGCCCTGGTCGGCAAACCGGGGCTCGTGAGCCACACGCGGCTCTTTGGCCCCTTGAGTGTGGCTCTTCCACAAAATACCACATGCGGACGCGCACATACAGTGCGATTGAAACTTCGTGGCCCATGCGCAGAAGTCGGTATTTTGTGGAAGAGCCACACTCAAGGGGCCAAAGAGCCATGTGTGTCTCGTGAGCCGCAGTTTGCCGAGCCGCAGTTTGCCGACCACTGTCCTAGGGTATCTCTTACGTCTGCTTCCAGAGGCACAGGCTGACCCAGAGCTGCCCGCACCGGCAGAGCAGGGACCCAAGGGGCTGCTGGGCCGCAGCCTGCACTCGGGCCGAGTCAGGGGCCCTGACTCCCATGGAACACTGTCTCCCCAGCCTCCCTCCCGCCTTCCTCAGCGGCCTCGGGCTTCCTGGCTCCTCTCTCGGCTCCCTGCAGAGGACAATGCAGCACCGGGACCTCCTGGGTGTCTCAGGTTCACGAGTTCCAACGACAACCTCTGGAAGCCATGAAGGCCACCTGGGCATTCTGCAAAGCTCCCACTCTCCCCGCTGGGCCACAGGCCTACATGCGCCAGAGGCTCCTTAGCGCGGACTGTTCTTGGACATCCCAGACTCTGAGAAGCCCGCACAGTCTGCCCATCATGGCTGTGCCCCACCAGGGACCCCGTCTTGCCCCATGTAGAATGAGCAGGACACCCCAACTTCCAAGATGCAGCTCCTCCTTGTCGGATCAGAACCAGTTCCTCACGTCCCCTGGTAATCATGTGCCCACCTTCTTACTACCCACTAGCTCTGGTTTCTCCATGTGGAGGGACAGCAAATGGGCGTCTGCCTCCAAGGAGCTGAGCCTTTCCTCGGGCTCCGCCCTATAGCTCCTTCTCCTCCTTTCGTGAGTCGGAGCATTTACCCCACTTCGCCCCAGCTTCCTCCCTGTGGGCCCAGCCCATCCACCCTCTCCTCCCCTGGGAAGGCGTTCCTGCCCTCCCCCGCCTCCCCCAGCTCCACGTTGGAGGTCTCTCCACTTTGAGACGGTTTCCTGTCCTACTTTAGTAACTGCTCCTTTTTGCTGCGGGTTTTCCGTCTCTTGTTAAGACAAACTTTACTCCCTTCTCAATTGTGCTCCATCAGCTGTTCCTCCAGAGCGAGAAGGGTGAATCCAGCCCCCACCCAGGAGCTGGGCGACACAACAGACCATTAGAGTTGGCTATTTGGCCACTTCCTGTTCATTCCAGCTCATTCTTCCTTGGGCCTCTCAGTCCCGTTCCTCCCCTGCTTCCCAGGTGGCAGGGGGAATGAATGGGGAGTGCTGACTATTCACAAATAGGCCGTTGATGTAGATTCCCTGATGCCTAAAGGACAAAGTGACCCCATAGATTTGTGTTCTGCATTACAACAACAACAACAACCTGTATTTCACCTCCTTAGTGGGTTAGATGGCCTTTACCAGGCTTGCTCATTTACAATATTCAATGTAGTCCTCATTTCTAATTAGGGACTCAGCACATGTCTGCGTGTGCCTCAGTGTGTTGGAGTGCAGCTGGTGGAAAGTAAGGCTGGATCAAGGCCTGGGAACCAGCCAGCCCTTCCACCCCTGGGGCTCTCCACAAGCCCAGGTGGCCTTCAGCCCTCACACCTGGGGCTCTACACAATCTCAGGTGACCTTCACCTCCCCCCCCCACCTGGGGCTCTACACAATCTCAGGTGACCTTCACCTCCCCCCCCCACCTGGGGCTCTACACAATCTCAGGTGACCTTCACCCCCCCCCCACCTGGGGCTCTACACAATCTCAGGTGACCTTCACCTCCCCCCCCCACCTGGGGCTCTACACAATCTCAGGTGACCTTCACCCCCCCCCCACCTGGGGCTCTACACAATCTCAGGTGACCTTCACCTCCCCCCCC
This sequence comes from Myotis daubentonii, assembly GCF_963259705.1. Classification (NCBI taxonomy): domain Eukaryota; kingdom Metazoa; phylum Chordata; class Mammalia; order Chiroptera; family Vespertilionidae; genus Myotis; species Myotis daubentonii. Next base: position 3,886,163 of record NC_081852.1, read on the forward strand.
CTACCTGGGGCTCTACACAATCTCAGGTGACCTTCACCTCCCCCCGCACCTGGGGCTCTACACAATCTCAGGTGGCCTTCAGCCCTCACACCTGGGGCTCTACACAATCTCAGGTGACCTTCACCTCCCCCCCCCACCTGGGGCTCTACACAATCTCAGGTGACCTTCACCTCCCCCCCCACCTGGGGCTCTACACAATCTCAGGTGACCTTCACCTCCCCCCCCCCACCTGGGGCTCTCCACAAGCCCAGGTGGCCTTCACCTCCCCGCCCCACCTGGGGCTCTACACAATCTCAGGTGACCTTCACCCCCCCCCACCTGGGGCTCTACACAATCTCAGGTGACCTTCACCTCCCCCCCCCACCTGGGGCTCTACACAATCTCAGGTGACCTTCACCTCCCCCCCCCACCTGGGGCTCTCCACAAGCCCAGGTGGCCTTCACCTCCCCGCCCCACCTGGGGCTCTACACAATCTCAGGTGACCTTCACCCCCCCCCACCTGGGGCTCTACACAATCTCAGGTGACCTTCACCTCCCCCCCCCACCTGGGGCTCTACACAATCTCAGGTGACCTTCACCTCCCCCCCCCACCTGGGGCTCTACACAATCTCAGGTGACCTTCACCTCCCCCCCCCACCTGGGGCTCTACACAATCTCAGGTGACCTTCACCTCCCCCCCCCACCTGGGGCTCTACACAATCTCAGGTGACCTTCACCTCCCCCCCCCACCTGGGTCTACACAATCTCAGGTGACCTTCACCTCCCCCCCCCACCTGGGTCTACACAATCTCAGGTGACCTTCACCTCCCCCCCCTCTACCTGGGTCTACACAATCTCAGGTGACCTTCACCTCCCCCCCCCCACCTGGGGCTCTACACAATCTCAGGTGACCTTCACCTCCCCCCCCCACCTGGGTCTACACAATCTCAGGTGACCTTCACCTCCCCCCCCCACCTGGGGCTCTACACAATCTCAGGTGACCTTCACCTCCCCCCCCCACCTGGGTCTACACAATCTCAGGTGACCTTCACCTCCCCCCCCCCTACCTGGGTCTACACAATCTCAGGTGACCTTCACCTCCCCCCCCTCTACCTGGGTCTACACAATCTCAGGTGACCTTCACCTCCCCCCCCCACCTGGGTCTACACAATCTCAGGTGACCTTCACCTCCCCCCCCTCTACCTGGGTCTACACAATCTCAGGTGACCTTCACCTCCCCCCCCCCACCTGGGGCTCTACACAATCTCAGGTGACCTACACCTCCCCCCCCCCCCTACCTGGGGCTCTACACAATCTCAGGTGACCTTCACCTCCCCCCCTCTACCTGGGTCTACACAATCTCAGGTGACCTTCACCTCCCCCGCCCCCTACCTGGGTCTACACAATCTCAGGTGACCTTCACCTCCCCCGCCCCCTACCTGGGTCTACACAATCTCAGGTGACCTTCACCTCCCCCGCCCCCTACCTGGGTCTACACAATCTCAGGTGACCTTCACCTCCCCCCCCTACCTGGGGCTCTACACAAGCCCAGGAGGACAAAGAAAGCAGGAGCGCTCCAGGCCAGCTCTGGGTCCTGGGAGTGGAGCCCCGGTTCCTCCAGGAGCCAGGAAAAGCATTTGCAGGCCCATTTGCAGTGGCGGTCTGAAAGGTAACATAGCCTAGAAATGCAATTTGCTGCCTCCACACGTGTTTTTAACATTGATAGTGCCCAGGGTTAGTGAGGATTTGATAATGTGGGCGAGGTCCTCCATGGCACTGGGCACGGCAGGTGGCACAATCTGTCGGCAGGTGAGGTGGCAAACACCGCGTGACTATCTGAGCTGCTCACCATCTCTACCCTGGCAACTGCGCCTTTAACCGGAAACGTAAGGCACGGGCATCTCTGTATCTTAAAGACAGAACAATTGTTCTAAATTCAATGTTGCCTATAAGTAAGCATGGGAACAGTTTCAACATTTAATTTAGGGAAATAATCTAATAAATTATGATTCACACGTTACATGGGAATTTGTGCAACAGATAGTAATTACAAAGACCACTCAGAAAGACAGAAACGCCTATAAATGAAAGGGGTGGAGATGGGTACACTGTCACTGCTGTTCTCTACACGTGAAATGTGATGTGCCCACAGGTGGGCAGGAGCCCATCTGGCATGGCTCAGTGGTTGAGTGTTGACCTATGAATCAGGAGGTCAGGGTTTAAGGTCAGGGCAAGGTCAGGGTTCAAGGTTTCGGGCCCGACCCCCAGTGTGGGGCATGCAGGAAGCAGCCAATCAATGTTTCTCTCTCATCATCGATGTCTCTCTCTCTCTCTCTCTCTCTCTCTCTCTCTCTCTCTCTCTCTCTCTCTCTTTCTTCTTCTTCTTCTTCTTCTTCTTCTTCTTCTTCTTCTTCTTCTTCTTCTTCTTCTTCTTCTTCTCTTTCTCTCTCTCTCCCTCTCCCTTCCTCTCTGAAATCAGTCTATATATATAAAGGATTATTACAAACCTGAGTGGGATCAGTGATGAGTCTTAGGACAAAGTGATTAAAATGTCTTCTTTAACCCTGTTATACAAGCTAAGACATCACCCAGTCCATAGGCACCAAATCTGACCTTCCTCTCCCTGTGGGCCTGGGCACTGGAGGCACCCTTGCCCATCTGCGGAACACAAAAGCCGCAGACCTCCCCCTCCGGCACTGCCCTAGATGCTGCCCAGCATGGGGTGCGGGGGGGATGTCTCCTTTACACAACTGACCTGCCTCTAAAAGTTTCCCTCCTTTCACTCTCCCCTTTCCCTAAAAAAGAAAAGAGAAAAGAAAAAGAAAACAGCAGGCACTGAGTCCACACAGAAAAGGAACAGACACGAGGACTTTGGAGAAGGAGAGAAGAGCAGCTCTGGCATTAGAGAAGCCAAGGGCGTCGGCCATCCATCCCCGGACCCGGCAGCGCAGGCAGCCTTCCTTCCTGCACACAGGTCCACGCCCTCCCTGAAGTCACTCCATCCCGTCCACGCACACGCTAAGTGGGACAAATAGAAAGGGACCAAGACCATGAGGGGCCTGGCCCCGGCCATGCAGGGACGCCATCAGTGACCAGAGGAAGGCTGGGCACCATAAACCAAGCCCTGATTGGGGAGACCGGGGCTTGCCATGCCCTCGCTGCTAAGCAGAGGAGACTGAAGCGCCCCTCACTGCGCGGTCTGCTGCTCAGAGGCACGCAGAGCACAGTCCTGCAGACAGCAGCCTTCCAGGGAGCCACGGCCTCCGTCTCCATCCTGCCTGCCTGTGGGCCGCAGCCGCACTGCTCCCAGCCCAAGAATGCGTGCTGCCAGCACCAAGCAGCTTGCCAGGAAGGAGTGCAGGAGGAATCAGGTGTCTGCGGGGAGGGCACAAGAGGGCATGGGGTACCTGCTGGCGCAGGGCCCTTCAGAACCCAGTAGAATTCCGGAGGACAGAACTCGAATCCCCTTTTACAGATGAAGTAACTGAGGCTCAGAAAAGTGAAGTAACTTGTCCCTGATAAACCCAGACAGTGGGTAGCGGAGCCAGCAGCATGGTCTGGGCGTCCGTCTGCTTCGTGAGGCGGCGCTCCCCTCTGCCCGCTGGGGAATTGCTCTCCTGCACCCCAGGGAGCTGTGGACAGAGAGGGAACCATGCCCGCGCAGCTCGGGTGGGGCCTCTGGACGCTGGGGACTCGGAAACCTGAGGCCCCTCAAGTCCTTTCACCGCCCAGTGGCACGCAACTGCCTCTCCCTGTCCACCAGGCACCCCAACAAAGCAGAGCCTGACCCTCTCTAGCGCCCCCAGTGGCATAGCTCGCTCCTCTGGTTACATCGCTACAGGCAGCCTGAACCCTGGTGCAGTCACGCCTGTCCTGTTCCCTGTGCCAAGTCACCCCGCCGCCTGCAGTCTGCTGTGGGAGTGGGCGGGAGCGGGATTTCGGCAATGGCGATTTGAGCCAGGGAATGCCAATCTTAGAGGATGTTACGGCTACTATGGGGTTTACAGGAGAGAATGAGCAGCCTGGGCCCTGCACCCCAGCTGTGTGAATTGAACCCAGCCCCTCCGCCTGCTGGCAGAGGGAGTGCAGTGGGGGCTGGGCACCCGGCCTCAGCCCCATTGGGTGTGAAGGGTTCCGGCGAGGATCTCAGGCCTCAGTACATGGGGTGCAGAGGGTAAGTACAGGTAAATGACCAGTACCACAGCGTTTATGGTAAAGAGCCATTGTAACAGGATGTGTACACTGTGGCCCTCCACAATTACTGTGTGAGCTTTCTGTTTATGAAGAATGGAAACCAAGCCCAGTCGTCTTTGGCTGATGCCACATGGCGACCTCCGCACTCCCCTGTGCCACAGGCCGCGTTTCCTGCAGCTCAGCAAGCATTTCTCCTGCGGTGGCCACCGTGCCAGGCTCTTCTTGGAGTACCATGTGGTGAAGGTGCAGGACTCTGGCTAGAGACCAACCCACCTCCACAGCCTGCTCTTCTGCAGACCTGCAGTTTGGGGCTGATCACCGCCTCCTGGAGGAAGTGCTGAGTGTGCAGTTATTATTATTATTAACTGGTGTACCAGTTAATAATGGCGGATTTTGTAATCAAAGAAAACACGATAATTTCAAGAGAAACATCAAAACTGCTTTATTCAAAGCAATGCCCATCGCTAGCTACACATTCCCCCCATCTTTCAGGTAATTTGTGGATACCGTCCCAATAGAACTTTTCTTGTTTTGAGGCAAACCATTCAGAGACCCAATTTTCCACTTCTTCGTAGGTTTTGAAGTGCTGCTCAGAAAGTGCATGTGCCACCGATTGGAACAAGTGGTCATCTGAAGGAGCAATGTCTGGTGAATACAGCGGGTGGGTTAATACTTCCCAGGCAAGATCTTTTAATGTGTCTTTAACTGGTTTTGAAGTTTGTGATGGTGTGTCATCATGAAGTTAAATTACTTTGCCATGTCTTCTGGCACATTCTGGTGGTTTCAGGATCAAAGCGTGGTTCAAATTGATTATTTTTTGTCGGTAGCGATCAGTATTAATGGTTTCACCTGGTTTTAGAAACTCATAATACACCACACCTTCCTGATCCCACCAAACGCAGAGCATTGTCTTCTTTCTGAAGCAATTTGGCCTTGCAGTCGATGTTGATGGTTGACCTGGATCAACCCGTGATTTTGTGCATTTGGGATTCTCAAAGTAAATCCACTTTTCATCGCCAGTCACAAATCAATGGAAAAAGACTTTCTTTCGTGCCATTAAAGCAACATTTCACTGATGATTTTTCGGTTTTCCATTTGTCTTTCGTTCAGTTGATGTGGGACCCACTTTCCCTCCTTTAAAATCTTTCCCATTGCTTGTAAACGATCGGAAGTTGTTTGCTGAGCAACATTTAATCGTTCTGCAAGTTGTTTTTGAGTTTGACATGCATCTTCATCCAATAATGCTTGTAATTGTTGGGCTTCAAACTTTTTCGGTTGCCCTGGACGTTCTTTGTCTTTCACATCGAAATCATCACTTTTAAAGCATTTAAACCAGTTTTCACAAGTATCTTGAGATGGAGCATGTTCACCATAAGCTTCCCGAAGTATTCAGCAGCACTTTTCTTCAAAATAATGAATTAAAACTTTCTGCAAATGCTCTTTTTTTGGCATGAAATTCGACCTTTTTTAGCATAAAAGTATCTATGATGTTAACACCTTCTGAAAATTTGACATATGAAGTTTTGAAGCTTGCTGTCTATACAGCAAAATAGCATACATATCAAATTGCATATATATATATATATATATATATATATATATATATATATATATATATATATATATATATCAACATCTGTGTAACTCTATCTATTGAAAAAATCCGCATTATTAACTGGTACACCTAGAGCGCAAGGCACGTCCCTGCACAGCCAGGCTCCACACAAGCTCCGCCTCCTCTCCCTCCTCCTCCATTCAGGTCAACCTGGCAGCTGTTAGTGCAGCATCTGTTCTCCTTCCGAGAAGTCTGACATTGCACCCACCAGGGACTCCGGGCGCACAGACAACCTCCAGCAGGCAGAGGACACACCGATGTCCAGTGATTTGTCAGAAGTTCTGATTGTCCAAAGACCATGATAAACAACATTCTAATCTGAGCTACTCCATAGGAAGGATTAAGAATGTTCTAAAAGAAAGTAAACTGGATGGCCTAGACATTTCAGAAAGGTTACAGAGAGAAAAGATACAGAATGCAAAAGGTCATCCTGGGAAGGAGGCAGCCTAAGCAGGACGGACACTCGTGTGGCCGATGTCCCAGGACAAGCAGAGGGACTAGCCCTGCAGTGCTCCCTGCAGGCACACAGTAGGAGGTAGTGCTCCCTGCAGGCACACAGCAGGAGGCAAGAGGCAGTGCTCCCTGCAGGCACACAGTAGGAGGCAGTCCTCCCTGCAGGCACACAGTAGGAGGCAGTCCTCCCTACAGGCACACAGCAGGGGGCAGTGCTCCCTGCAGGCACACAGTAGGAGGCAGTCCTCCCTGCAGGCACACAGCAGGGGGCAGTCCTCCCTGCAGGCACACAGCAGGGTGCGGTCCTCCCTGCAGGCACACAGCAGGAGGAAAGAGGCAGTGCTCCCTGTATACGCACAGTAGAAGGCAGTCCCCAGGCCATTCCTTGCACTGCCCAGACACGGTACCTGGCACACAGTTGGTGCTGAATAAATGTGTGAAGAACTGAAGGGATGAATGCTAACCTCTGGGAAGCCCGCACCTTGAATCAAAGTGAGCTGGGCAGGTCGGCCTGCTGCCCCCGAGGGCCTCCATGGACAGCATCCACAGGCACCTGGGCTGCTGCCTGAGTCACCTCTAAGATTCCAGAACCAATCAAATCCTAATGAACAGCAATCATAACAAGCACCACCCATTCAAACCTATGTCCGCAACCTTGGGAGGCAGGGGACTCGGCTGGGGGCTGGAGACTCGGCTGGGGGCTGGGGACTCAGCTGGAGGCAGGGGACTCGGCTGGGGGCTGTGGACTCGGCTGGGGGCTGGGGACTCGGCTGGAGGCACGTTCAAATACAGACACTAACCCCGCTCCCACCCCAGCTGCTCATGCATCAGGTCTAATTCGGGCCCAGGTATTTCATCTCTAACACGTCCTCAGGTCACACTGCTGCTGCTGTCCCAAGGAGCACACTTTGAGAACCGCTGTGTTGAAGTCTGCCCTTCATATCACCTGCAATCTGTAGAGTAACTCTGGGAAGATGTGCTGTTATTCCTGGTTTTCCTATAACTTTGTCCAGGCATTAGTTTGCCTGAGATCACACCTCTGAACAATGAGTGCAAGAACCATGTACCTCCAATTCCCACCCACACCAGGGCCGCACCCAGTTGGCCTCACTGAGCTGTGTCCTGCTTTGAGACCCACCAGGTGAGACCCTCCAGTGAGACCCAACAGGGGAGACCATCCAGTGAGACCCTCCAGGTGAGACCGTGCAGGTGAGACCCTCCAGTGAGACCCTCCAGTGAGACCCACCAGGGGAGACCCTCCAGGGGAGACCCACCAGTGGAGACCCTCCAGTGAGACCCACCAGGGGAGACCCTCCAGGGGAGACCCTCCAGGGGAGACCCACCAGGGGAGACCCTCCAGGTGAGACCCTACAGGGGAGACCCACCAGGGGAGACCCTCCAGTGAGACCCACCAGGGGAGACCCACCAGGTGAGACTCTCCAGGGGAGACCCACCAGGGGAGACCCTCCAGTGAGACCCTCCAGGTGAGACTATCCAGGGGAGACCCACCAGGGGAGACCCTCCAGGGGAGACCCACCAGGGGAGACCCACCAGGGGAGACCCTCCAGGTGAGACCCTCCAGGGGAGACCCACCAGGGGAGACCCTCCAGTGAGCCCCACCAGGGGAGACCCTCCAGTGAGACCCTCCAGGTGAGACTCTCCAGGGGAGACCCGCCAGGTGAGACTCTCCAGGGGAGACCCACCAGGGGAGACCCTCCAGGGGAGACCCTCCAGTGAGACCCTCCAGGGGAGACCAACCAGGGGAGACCCTCCAGGGGGGACCCTCCAGTGAGACCCTCCAGGTGAGACTCTCCAGGTGAGACCCTCCAGGGGAGACCCACCAGGGGAGACCCTCCAGGTGAGACTCTCCAGGTGAGACCCTCCAGGTGAGACTCTCCAGGAGAGACCCTGCAGGTGAGACTCTCCAGGTGAGACCCTCCAGGTGAGACCCTCCAGGGGGGACCCACGAGGGGAGACCTTCCAGGGGAGACCCACCAGGGGAGACCCTCCAGGGGGGACCCACCAGGGGAGACCCTCCAGGGGAGACCCTCCAGGTGAGACCCTCCAGGGGGGACCCACCAGGGGAGACCCTCCAGGGGAGACCCACCAGGGAGACCCTCCAGGGGAGACCCACCAGGGGAGACCCACCAGGGGAGACCCTCCAGGTGAGACCCTCCAGGGGGGACCCACCAGGGGAGACCCTCCAGGTGAGACCCTCCAGGGGGGACCCACCAGGGGAGACCCTCCAGGTGAGACCCTCCAGGGGGGACCCACCAGGGGAGACCCTCCAGGGGAGACCCACCAGGGAGAACCTCCAGGGGAGACCCTCCAGGGGAGACCCTCCAGGGGGGACCCTCCAGTGAGACCCTCCAGGTGAGACCCTCCAGGGGAGACCCACCAGGGGAGACCCTCCAGGTGAGACCCTCCAGGGGGGACCCACCAGGGGAGACCCTCCAGGGGAGACCCACCAGGGAGAACCTCCAGGGGAGACCCTCCAGGGGAGACCCTCCAGGGGAGACCCTCCAGGGGGGACCCTCCAGTGAGACCCTCCAGGTGAGACTCTCTGGTGAGACCCTCCAGGTGAGACCCACCAGGGGAGACCCTCCAGGTGAGACTCTCCAGTGAGACCCACCAGGGGAGACCCTCCAGGGGAGACCCACCAGGGGAGACCCTCCAGGGGGGACCCTCCAGTGAGACCCTCCAGGTGAGACTCTCCAGTGAGACCCTCCAGGTGAGACTCTCCAGGTGAGACCCTCCAGGTGAGACCCACCAGGGGAGACTCTCCAGGGGAGACCCTCCAGGTGAGACCCTCCAGGTGAGACCCACCAGGTGAGACCCACCAGGGGAGACCGTGCAGGTGGACCCAGAAAGGACAGCCTGTGGCGGAGGCCTCGGTCTGCGCAGGCTCCTCCCAGTGCCCTCCAGCCACAAGGGCTGGGACCCGCCCTCGGTCTGTGCTGGAAGCGGAGAGAAGCAGTGATGTTGAGGTGATCACAGTTGATACTGGGAGTGTCCCTTACTGTGTGCAGACCATCCCTGCAGCTTTGTCGCACACTCTCATCCTGTGACCCCTGAATGTGGTGTCTTCTGTGGCCTTTTCTAAACACCGCCCTGAGACCAAGGCCCCAGCACTGCCCAGGCTCTGGTGGAACTGCTAGGAGATGCAGCGGGTGGGCACACCCTGAGGAAGGGCCCTCAGGGACCCGGGGCTCAGCAGCAAGCTCTTGGCTCTCCTTGTTAGGGGGCTCAGTGGTGGGAAGTCAGAGAATCAGAAAGACTGACCCCGGGAGGGGCAGGGCTCAACCACAATCTCCATGTAGCCCAGGTGCTGGACCCTCACGATGCAGGGCAGTACCATTGCCCACGTGACCGGCACTGTCCAGGCCCCTCGGCACTGCCCATGTGACCAGCACTGCCCATGTAACCAACACTGCCCATGCCCCTCCACTGCCCATGTGACCAGCACTGCCCAGGCCCCTCAGCACTGCCCATGTGACCAACACTGCCCATGCCCCTCCACACTGCCCATGTGACCAGCACTGCCCATGTGACCAGCACTGCCCATGTGATCAACATTGCCCATGTGACCAGCACTGCCCAGGCCCCTCAGCACTGCCTATATGACCAGCATTGCCCATGTGACCAGCACTGTCCATGTGACCAGCACTGCCCATGTGATCAACATTGCCCACGTGACCAGCACTGCCCATGTGATCAACATTGCCCATGTGACCAGCACTGCCCAGGCCCCTCAACACTGCCCATGCGCCCAGCACTTCCCGGGCCCCTCAGCACTGCCTATGTGACCAGCACTGCCCATGTGACCAGCACTGCCCATGTGACCAGCACTGCCCATGTGATCAACATTGCCCATGTGACCAGCACTGTCCAGGCCCCTCAGCACTGTCCATATGACCAGCACTTCCCACGCCCCTCAACACTGCCCATGTGCCCAGCACTGCCCATGTGCCCAACACTGCCCATGTGCCCAGCACTGCCTAGGCCCCTCAGCACTGCTTGTGATCAGCACTGCCCATGTGCCCAGCACTGCCCATGTGATCAGCATTGCCTATGTGACCAGCACTGCCCATGTGACCAGCTGAGGTCTGATACCAGGGCTACTGCACAGGCTCTAGACCTTTCCCTGGGGAGTCTTGAAATAGTAGAGACAGCAAATTCCACTTTTACCCTCACCATTCCCTCACCATTTCTGCTTTCTTTCCCTGATCCTTGGGAGGCATGCTTTTTACTGTTCTCTCTCCTCTTCTAGATTTGAGCTAATCCCACCTCTCATCTCTCACTCTCTGCCTCTCTGTCTGTTTCTTCCCATTCTGTTTGTGCATGTGATGTCGCTCTCTCCTCTCTCTCCCTCACACACACACACACACACACACACACACACACACACACACACAACTTTAAAAGGTGGGTTCAAAGCCGATCTTAATCCCTGTGTGCGGAGCGTGTGGAGCCGCAGAGCCAGCATCCCTGTGGAAACAGCTCCTGCTCAAACAGTTCTCCCGCAGTGAGGATGACAAGGATGGTGGTGGGAATACTAGTCACAGTAATAAAGGCGGTATAAGGAGTTCAGTAATCTTTGTGCAAATTGTTTAACCTTTCTGAGTCTTGCATTCCTTGTTTTCAAAAGGAAAATTTCATAAAATACCCTCAAGGGTGAAGATAAAATAAACACAGTGCCAAATATAATAACTTTTTTATAAATGTTATTTTCTTTCCCTCTCTCTCCCCCTCTTGTTCTTGGACAAACAGCATTATACTGACAAAATATAAATAAAAATAGGCTTAAAAATTGCTAGGAATCTGGCTGATGCAATAAATCAAAACTGTTTTCAAAAGCAATCACTCCTTGATTTTAATTTATCAAATGACAAACAAGTTCAAATGTAAAAACTTAAATCACAAAACCAAAGGCACAAATACTCAGTGGAAGAAATAAAGTGAAATTGCCCGCATTTACAGCCAGCGCTAAAGCGAAGCGATTCAGGCCTCGGTGCAAACTAAACCAAGGGCAGAGGAAATCTGAAAAATAAAATCCAAACACATGAGCATCCTCCCACCCCTCTCCTGAGGAGTTTGAAAATCATCAAGTTAACATAGTGGCACCAGTACTGGTTGGATTCCTAAGCTCACCGTAGCAAATTATAATAATCAAAAAAAGGAACTGAAGAATCCGTAACGAGATTTACTTAGCAACATTCAAAACCCAAAGGAAAGTAACTGAATAAGAGAGGAACTGTGGGGATTTCCTTGAATCCTGGGCTGTATTAACCCAAACCAATCGGCATCAAACAGAATTAAGAATCTGGCGCTATAGAGGGCAGCGCGGCTAGCTGTCGGGACCCTGCTCCATTAGAGACTAAGGCAGCGTGGCCAGCTGTAGGGACCCTGCTCCATTAGAGACTAAGGCAGCGTGGCCAGCTGTCGGGACCCTGCTCCGTTAGAGACTAAGGCAGCGTGGCCAGCTGTAGGGACCCTGCTCCGTTACAGACTAAGGCAGTGTGGTCAGCTGTAGGGACCCTGCTCCATTAGAGACTAAGGCAGCGTGTCCAGCTGTAGGGACCCTGCTCCATTAGAGACTAAGGCAGTGTGGCCAGCTGTAGGGACCCTGCTCCATTAGAGACTAAGGCAGTGTGTCCAGCTGTAGGGACCCTGCTCCATTAGAGACTAAGGCAGTGTGGCCAGCTGTAGGGACCCTGCTCCATTAGAGACTAAGGCAGTGTGGCCAGCTGTAGGGACCCTGCTCCCTTAGAGACTCAGAGCTGTCCAAAAGCACTGAGCGAGGAAGGAGCACACAGTGAAGGGAGGAGTGTGAGGGGCTGAGGCCCCGCCGTGACCATGCATCCCCTCAGTTTTGCAGAGTGTCACCAGGCAATGCCACACTTGCTGGAGTAAGAAAATGCTAAGCTCCAAACCTGGGTCCAATGTTGACTAAAGCCTGAGGTTCAGCAAGCCTCTTGCCCTTAGACCTTTATCTGCCTCTTTAGCAAAAGGAAGCACAGCTGAGCTGCTGCATGGAGACAGACCTCAGGCACCCATCCACACCTCTCCTGTGGCCTCTAGTGCAACAGCCTGATTAAACTAATCTTCTAATTATCCAAACATTGACCAAGGCCCTGACAGAAGGAAGGCTCTGGCATAAAGTAAGAAACAAAACATCGTTTATTTTTGAAATAATATACTGTCCCAGGTCAGTCTTTGTTTGCACTGTGGCCTGATACCAATTCTAACTCAGCGTTAAGAGAGCGTGAAGCACACTTTCACACAGTCAGTGAGCTCAGCACCAGTAAATGAGCTGTGGAAATAGATGAACAGGTAAAAGACAGGCTTCAAATGTAAATCACTGTACAAGCCCACGTTTGGGGAAGGGCGTGTATGTGCATCGATCTGATTATTAAATGAGATACCTGACTGTGATCTCACTCTAGTTCCTCAGCCATGACAGGATCCCGGGCCAAGGAAAAATGAGTTGAAAGGAAAATGATTTCCTCCCCACTCATCCCCAGAACAATAAAGCAAAGTATGTGAGGAGAAAGAAAAGGGAAAAAATCACAATGAAGGATATGAGAAAAGTAGAAAAAATACCCATTTATAAAAAAAACATTCCTACCGAAGACAAATCCACAGGATTTGATAAAAAAAAAAAAAATCCATTGAATCCTGGGTGTTCTTTTCATCCCAAAGATCAGAATAAAGTTAACTTAGAGCCCTGCTTATTGTGATACTCAGTGATATTGTGTTAAGAGCTTTAAATGTTTATATCCTGTTTTGACACCATAATTCTACTTTTAAAAATTTGACCTGAAGAAATAAATTTAGTAACTACAAATCCATTGCCATTATAATGCCTATATTTGTGAAATACTAGAAATCATCCAAATGACAATGGAGAAGGAAATGTTTATATAAATTATTTTATATGTATTTGATGAAATATTAATTAGCCATATATGAGAAACCTACAGTGAGCATCATACCCAGTGGGCAAAAACTAAAACCATTTCCCCTAAGAACAGGAACAAGACAGGGATGTCTGCTTTCACCACTCTTATTCAACACAATACCAGAATTCTTAGCCACAGTGATTAGACAAGAAGAAGAAATAAAAGGCCTTCAAATTGGAAAGGAGGAAGTAAAACTCTCATTATTCACAGATGGCATGATATTGTACATAGAAAACCCTAAAGACTTTACCAAAAAACTACTAGATTTCATAAATGAATTTGGCAATGTAGTAGGATACAAACTCAACACCCAAAAATCTATGGCTTTTTATACACCAATAATGAATTCTCAGAAAGAAAAACTAAACAAACAACCCCATTTACCACTGCAACAAAAAACTGAGATACTTAGGAATAAACTTACAATGAGGTAAAAGACTTGTATTCAGAAAACTACAGGATGTTGAAAAAAGATACAGGAAGATATAAACAAGTGAAAGAATACACCATATTCATGATTGGCAGAACTGACATCATTAAAATGTTCATACTACCCACGGCAACCTACAGATTCAATGCAATCCCTACTAAAATACCAATGGCATATTTCACAGATCTAGAACAAACTCTCCAAAAATTTATATGAAACCAAATAAGACCCCAAATAGCTGCAGCAATCTTGAAAAAGAAGAACAAAGTTGGAGGCATCACAATGCTAGATATCAAGCTATACTACAAAACCACTGTTCTCAAAACTGCCTGGTACTGGCTCATGAACAAACATATAGACCAATGGAACAGAACTGAGAACCCAGAAATCATTCCAACCCATTATGCTCAATTGATATTTGACAAAGGAGGCAAGCGCATACAATGGAGTCAAGAGAGTCTCTTCAATAAACAGTATTGGAGAAATTAGACAGGTATATGCAAAAAAAATGAAACTAGACCACTTACACCATACACAAGAATAAACTCAAAATGGATAAAATACTTAAATGTAAGTCACAAAACCATAAAAATCTTAGAAGAAACCATAGGCAGCAAAATCTCAGACATTTTTGTAGCAATATGTTTACAGATACATCTCCTAGGGCAAAGGAAACTAAGGAGAAAATAAACAAATGGGACTACATCAAAATTAAAAGCTTCTGAATAGCAGAATGAAAAGGGAGCCCACTGTTTAGGAGAACATATTTGGCAATGATACATTTGACATAGGATTAATATCCAAAATATATATGGAACTCATACAACTTAACAAAAGGAAGACAAACAATACAATTAAAAAATGGGCAAAGGACCTACTAGTAAATAGACACTTCTCTAAAGAGGACATACAGATGCCCAAGAGACATGAAAACATGCTCAAAGTCACTAATCATCCGAGAGATGCAAATTAAAATGACAATGCGGTACCATCTCACACCTGTCAGAATGGCTATCATCAACAAATCAGCAAATGACAGTGCTGGTGACAGTGTGGAGCAAAGAGAACCCTAGTGCACTGCTGGTGGGAATGCAAACGGGTGCAGCCACTGTGGAGAACAGTATGGAGTTTCCTCAAAAAATTAAATATGGAACTCCCATTTGACCCAGTGATCCCACTTCTAGGAATATACCCCAAGAAACCAGAAACACCAATCAGAAAGAATGTATGCACCCCTATGTTCACAGCAGCACAATTTACAATAGCTAAGATCTAGAAACAGCCCAAGTGCCCATCAGTAGATGAGTGGATGAAAAGCTGTGGTACATTTACACCATGGAATACTATGCAGCAGCAAAGAAGAAGGATCTCTTACCCTTTGAGATGGCATGGAGGGAGCTGGAGAGTATCATGCTAAGTGAAATAAGTCAGTCAGAGAAAGACAAGTACCACATGGTCTCACTCACATGTGGAATCTAATGAACAAAATAAACTGATTAACAAAATAGATCCAGAGACATGGAAGCATAGGACAGACTGTGGAATCTCAGAAGGAAGGTGGGAGAAGGTGGGTGGTTGGGAAGAGATCAACCAAAATACTTGCATGTGTATCTGCATAGCCCACGGACACAGACAACAGGGTGGTGAAGGCCTGGGGTGGGGTGTGAGGCAGGCTCTAAGGGGTCACTGCGAGGGTGGGGGGAGGGGACGTATGTAATACTTTCAACAATAAAAATTTAACCCAAAATATGTCTGGGGTTTTATCAAAATTAAAATGTTCTACTCCTCAGCAGATACCATTAAGAAAATGAATGGGCAAATGGGCAAGTTACCAACTGGGAAATATATTTGCTGTACTTATATTTCACCAAAGACCTATATCCATAAAATATTTTTTAAAACTCATCTAAATCACACAGTGAAAATTCAAAGTGTCCAGTAAAGACTAACAAAGGACTTGAGCACACAATTCTTGGAAGAAGCTATTTGGACGGCCAATGTGCACATGAAAGATCATGGACATCCTTAGCCACCAAAGGAGCACAGCTCAGAGCAAGTGCCCTTCACGTCAGACACCCGGCATTGTCTGGTCAGAGACCGGCAGCCCCGAACGTCCGCTGGCGTGTCAACAGTATGCAGGACGACACTGTCAGTGGGAGTGACACCAGAATGACCACATTGGAGGTGGGCGGGCAGTTTCCCACAGCGGCAAACACACCACCACCACGTAACCCGGAACTCCACTCGCTCATATTTAGCCAAGAGAAATGGAAATAAATCTCCACCAAAGACGTATGAAATCATCATACTGTCTTATTCATAATAGCCATAAATTGGCAACAGCTTAAATGTACATCAACTGGAGAATAAATTAAAAATCTGAGGTTTGTTCATACAATGGAATAGTATACCATTCAGAGAGGTTTGGCGGGAGAAAGAACCTAAGCCCAAATGTGCACATTTTATGTCCTGCCACTGATGTGAATTACTAGAGCAGGTCAATTTAATCTGTGGCACTGGGAGTTGCTGGGAGCAGGGGGACGTATCTAGAAAGTGACATGAGAAATCTCTTCAAGGTGGTGGCAATGTTCTACGTATCATCTTGGATGGTGAGTGCATCATTGTACACAAATCTAAACTCATGATATTAACAATATATGTGCATTTCATTGTACATCAAATATCTATACTAATAAAAGGGTAATATGCTACTTAGACCAGGAGACCTTCCGGGAGACCTTCTGGATGTCCTAATGGACAAAGCCATAGGGCCGAGCCAAGGCAGAGGCGGTTAGGGGTGATCAAGCCAGGAGGGGAGAACAGTTGTGGGTGATCAGGTTGGCGGACGGGGGGCAGTTAGGAGCGAGCAGGCTGGCAGGGGGGCCAGTTGGGGGAGAGCAGGCCAGCAGGGGGGAGCAGTTGGGGGAGAGCAGGCTGGCAGTGGGGGGCAGTTGGGGGCAATCAGGCTGGCAGGGGGGCATTTGGGGGTGAGCAGGCTGGCGGGGGGCAGTTGGGGGTGAGCAGGCTGGCAGGGGGCAGCAGTTGGGGGCTATCGGGCCAATAAGGGGGGCAGTTGAGGGCCAGAAGGTCAGTGGGGGGGGGGCAGTTGGGGGCAAGCAGGCTGGCAGAGTGGTTAGGGGCGATCAGGCAGGCAGGCAGGTGAGCGGTTAGGAGCCAGCAGTCCTGGATTGCAAGAGGGATGTCCTGCTCCCCTGCAGGATCAGGCCTAAACTGGCAGTTGGACATCCCCCGAGGGGTCCTGGATTGGAGAGGGTGCAGGCCGGGCTGAGGAACACCCCCACACCCCCACGCATGAATTTCGTGCACCGGGCCTCTAGCATCTCATAAAAAGATGAAGTGATATTTGTCTCCATACTTTCATTCGCTTCTTTTCCTAACACAGAGTAGATGCTGAGGCAGTTTGCTGGTATCTTTGGCTGCCAACCTGCGCTGTGTGCACACGGCACCCTCCACTTGGCGCCCTGGTGCACTCCCAGCACTCAGGCAGGCTCTCCCTCTCACAGAGTTCAGGATGGGGAGGCCACTTGACCAACGCCACAGATTCAATTACTTTGAAAATGGAACTTAATTACCAAACTCCTACGCAGAAGTTATTGAAACTAATTTCTTGAGTGGATGAATCAGGGAATAGCTGAATGAATAAAGAGAAGGACTGCCCAACTTAGAAAATGGGTAGAAGTGCCTTTTGAGCAAGTAGAGATAAGTGGTTATCCCCTGCAAGAAGGAAGGAGGCACGTGGAAGCCGATCTGCAGAGAGAGGACAGGCCTATGTCCCAGGGCACTGCGCAGGGCTGGCCAGTTCATCCGGCCCGTCTCTAGGCGATCAGACCCGTATCAGGGTCCCTTCCATGAACTTGGCCAAGCTTCCTGATCGTCCCCAGAATACAGAGGGTGCCGTCCCAGGAAAGCCTCTTCCACAGGCCGCGGACCAGAATGCTTCCTCCCCTCACTCCCTCCGCAAGGAGAGCACTGCACGGAAGGGCACCAGGTTCCTGTCCTCCCCCAGAGGCCAAGTCCACGGAGGCTGAGCCCCCGGAGGCTGAGTCCATGGAGGCCGAGCCCCCAGAGGCCAAGTCCACGGAGGCCGAGTCCACGGAGGCCGAGCCCCCAGAGGCCAAGTCCCACAGAGGCTAAGCCCATGCAGACTGAGTCCCTGGAGGCCGAGTCCTCTGGGACCACTCTCCCTCCCACAGTCAGGGGTCCCTGACACTCAGCGGGGAGTGTGTGCCCTGGGGCAGCCCGGGCCTCAGAGCAGCGAGCGAGCGAGGGGCTGGAACAAAGGTGAGTGCTCACGGGGATCCCCACACACAGCCTGGTGCAGGGCCAGGGGTACAGTGAGGAAGCATATAAGGTGTGAGCCCGTTTCCTTCCGCCTTCGCTTTGTGCTCTGCGACACCGTGCTGCTCAGGGAGTGGAGCGCCACCTGCCGCTAGCCCACCCGACTCGAGAGCTACGCTCTGAGCTACGCTCTGAACACGCCATCTCCAGCTTCAGGGTCTGTTCACTCAGAGAGCCCCGTGAGCCGTGGAGGCTGACACTCACACCGTGAGCACTGTAGTCTGCTTGGCGATGTTATTGAATATTAGACCCGCCTGACGGGAGGCCGGCCCCGGGCTACACAGAAGCCGGGTCTGCCGGACGTTACTGGGTAGAGTTGAAAAGCCGAAGAACAACAACCCACGAACAACATTAGTCTGATTTCATGTTATAAAGTTATTACATAAATTGTCAGCTCAATTCTGCATCTCAAATCTCTAACTGACATTTTTAAGTTTGGAAATAGATATGGATCCTTTGCTGCGAACGCGGGGGGAGAGCTAAGGCTTCACACGTGGGCGCCAGGCGCACGTGCTGCCCAGTTCCTGTGAAAGAGGAAGGAAAATGAAAGCATAGGACTATGCCTGGCGGGGCGCGCTGGGGTGCAGAGATGGGGACGTGGAGGGAGGCCACAGTGAGGCTCAGAGTCAGGGGACCGGAGCAGCCACCGTCTCTGAGGCTCATTTCTACACGAGGGAGGCAGTACTGAGCAGTTCGCTCTGTCCAGGATGAAGGAATGATGTAGTAGATCGCCTGGCACAGTGCCCGCATGAGGACTGCTCGACAGGTTCCGGGGGCGGGGGGTAGGCCAGGCCAGGAATAAGCTGGGTGTCAGCGCCTTGCTCGCCGGGTGTGCCACCTGGTGTAGAGGAGGGACCCAGGCCAGTGCTCCTGGGCACCCACGGCTCAGATTTCTCGGGAAAAGCCAGGAAATAAACAGTTAGGCTGTGGGCCCTCGTGATCTGCTAAAGTAGCAGGAAAGCAGCCATAGATTGCATGTGAATAAATGAGTTTGGCTATTTGAATAAAACTTTATTTTTAAATATATTTTATTGATATTTAACAGAGAGGAAGGGAAAGGGATAGAGAGCTAGAAACATCGATGAGAGAGAAACATCGATCAGCTGCCTCCTGCACACCTCTCATTGAGGATGTGCCTGCAACCAAGGTACATGCCCTTGACCGGAATCAAACCCGGGACCTTTCAGTCTGCAGGCTGAGGCTCTATCCACTGAGCCAAACCGGTTAGGGCATAAAACTTTATTGATAAAAGCAGGTGGTGGGCCAGGCAGCCTGTGGACAGTAATTTGCCAGCCCTTGGTCTAGTCTTGCCTCAGGTGTGACCGGAGCAGGTGGCTGAGGGGCAGGAAGGCAGCCCCTCCCATCTCTGAGGACCAGCGGGTCTCTTCCCTGAGAATAGTATCCAGAGATAAGCCTGACCGGGACCCTGACGCCATCCCCTGTCCCTGCATTCCAGAAGCTAGGAGGGTAACCAGCTAACTGATGGCACCAACTACCTCCCCAATGTGTGTGCCTCGGCTCAGTCAGACAGCAAACAGGTGACTCCCTCACGGGCAATCAGTATTTACTGAAACTTACTGGTTGCCAGGGAGGTTTGTTGGCAAACCTGTATGTTGTAGGCTCATAATGAATCAGTAAAACTTCCCCCTCTTGGCAGATTCCTTCCTGCTCTCCATCAGAGCCCAGAGGGGGCGCTGTCCCCGTCTGAGTGGACCCGGCAGGAAGCAGGACTGCAGCGGTGGGAGCCATGACGGAATCCCTGCCCCGGCTCCGGACGGTGGACGGTGACCGCCTCTGCCAGGCTACTCCCACCCATCACACCCGTCCCACACCTTTCCTTTGTGCAGAGGTGGCCATCTTTGTAATCAACTCACTTAGCATTGATCATAATGAGAACCAAAACTTAAAACACAGCCTTGAATCTAAAGCTAACACAGACCCTGACTTCTGTCCACCCACAGGCCGTCCTCCCCGCTCTCCCGCTCCCTCTGCGCAGCCCCCAGCGCGGGCCTTGCGTTGCACGTCACTGTGTGTGTGTGGGGGGGGGGGGGGCGAGAATCTTACGTATTGTTAAAAGGGTATCATGGTGTAAGTTATTTTCCATTAGTGGACCCAGGTGAATTGCATCTACTCGTTCTTATTCTGCTAAGTTTTATCCATACTCTTACATGGAGCTAGAGTGGATTCATTTCTTTGCCGGTTACTTGTTTTGCCTTGTTAATGCTCAGTTGGATTGTTTCCAGGGTTCTGGCTCCATAAGCAAGGCTCCCATGGCCTTTCTTGTCTCTGGGATGCATATGGAAGTTTATTTTGGGTGGATACACAGGAGTGGAACTGATGGATCCGGGGTATGTAAATATTCCATTTTATAAAAGAATGGCACACTTGTTGCTGCAGTGGCTGTACTGAGTACACTCTCCTAGCTATTAGCCACCTGCCACTCCTGCCCTCCCCACCACCTCCTATTTCGTGGGAGTCTAGTTGATGGAAAATGATATATCTTTATGCTCTCAATTTGCATTTCCTGGATCACTAATGATTTTGAATATCTCTTCACATAATTATTGGCCATATGTGTTGTCTCTCCTGTGAAAGGCCTGTGCAAGTCTGTAGCCTATTTTTCTATTAAATTGTTTGAACTTCTCTTACTAATTTGTAAAAGTTCTTTATATAATCTGGATGTTAATCCTGTATTGGGTATATGCCTTGTAAATATCCCTGCCACTGTGATATGTGCTTTTTTATTTTTTAAGTGTCTTATAGTTAATAGAAGTTTAATAAAGTCAGAAGTAGCCATCCTTTCTCTCATCACAAGTGCTTTAGCAGCCCTGCTGCAATGAACCCTGGGAGTTCCCTGTGGGGTGGAGGATGGCTCCGAGAGATGAGGAAGCAGGGAGGGATGCTCAAAGGCCACCCGGACCAGGCTGCACATTCATGAGAGGCCGTGCATCAACGTTGTCCTCATCATCTCCACATGAGGCACCTACCGCACGCGCCTCCCCTCCCTGCCAGGGTTCAGGGGGGACCGACAGCTGCGGGTCAGAGCGCCATCCTGTGCAGGTGTTAATAAATCCAGCAAGCATGGCAATAGCACCATTTAGGTCGCATTTTATTACTTTTGCTAAGGTATCACTTGGTTAAATGTAAATATCCAAGATCTGCCATAACATGAACTTTTATGTGTTTTAAGTGTCTGGAGACCCAGCCTCTCTCAACTTTGTTGAGGGTTCCTGGTGGGAAAAGCACCACAGGTGCTTGCGGGCATGGAGCTGGGACTCGCACCCACCTGTGGCAGGCAGAGCTGGGACCGCAGGCACCTGTGGCAGGTGGAGCTGGGACCCGCAGGCACCTGTGGCAGGTGGAGCTGGGACCCGCAGGCACCTGTGGCAGGTGGAGCTGGGACTCGCACCCACCTGTGGCAGGCAGAGCTGGGACCCGCAGGCACCTGTAGCAGGTGGAGCTGGGACCCGCAGGCACCTGTGGCAGGTGGAGCTGGGACCCGCACCCACGTGGTAGGCGGAGGTGGGACTTGCAGGCACCTGTGGCAGGTGGAGCTGGGACTCGCACCCACCTGTGGCAGGCAGAGCTGGGACCTGCAGGCACCTGTGGCAGGTGGAGCTGGGACCCGCAGGCACCTGTGGCAGGTGGAGCTGGGACCCGCACCCATGTGGTAGGCGGAGGTGGGACTCGCAGGCACCTGTGGCAGGCGGAGCTGGGACCTGCACCCACCTGTGGCAGGCGGAGCTGGGACCCGCACCCACGTGTGACAGGCTCCAGAACCAGACATGCTGCTATCGAAGTGGCTGAGAACTCTGCACTAACTGCAGTGTGAGGTCGCCGCCCATGGGCTCTCACTCCACAAGGAGCACGGAGCCAGTCGCTGTGTTCCCCCTGGACAGGAGCCACACTCAGCCTGAACGGCCCCTGGCTCTACAGAGGACCCAGACCTCTGCCTCTCTCCCTGGGCCTGTGGGCTCCCCTGGGCGGGGAGGGGGCGGGCGGGGGGGGGTTGGCTGGGAGAGTTCTGAGCACCCTTGACATCATGAAGAGCAGGGCGGTGGGTCCTGGTGGCCCTGGAGCATTCCCCAGACTGTCCCCTCATAGCCACGGCGCTCTGCAGTAAGACCAACTGCCAGCAAGTGGCTGGGGATATGGAACATAGGTGTGTGCATGCATGTGAGTATGTGGGAGTGTGGGAGACAGTGTGAGAACCTGTGAGCTGGTCACACAGAGGGGCCTTATACCAGAAGGAAGCGAGGAGACACCGAGGCAGGCTGGACAGGGGTGTGTGTGTGTGTGTGTGTGTGTGTGTGTGTGTGACACTGTGTGTGTGTCTGCCTGAGGGTGTGTAGGTGAGAGAGAGGCATGTGGCATGTGTGTGGGAGGTGCCATAGGTACAAGGGAGGGGTGCTGAGGCACCCTGGCCAGCGCCTGCTCACAGGGGCGCATCTGTCTCACACTGTTCGCTAATGACCACAGGGACAGCAGCCCCAGAGGCCAGCACCACTGGACAGAGGGTGCCCCCACTGGCAGCTCCTGACACCACCTTCCTCTCACCATCCTCCTCTTCACTGACCGCCAGGCCTGTGCTGGATAAAGGCAAACTCCTCAGCCTGAACCCCCGGTGCCGCCCCTAAGGGAGGTGATGCAGTGTCTGACTGTATCTGTGTAATGGGATGATCATGATGAATTCAATGCACAGAGGAAATCACCTGAAATAAATGAGCAAATTCTAACCCACTCCTGAAGGCTGTCATGGCTTTTCTCTACCCTTCCTCTCTCCTGGCTCCTTCCAGCCTTACCCCCCCCTCGGTTTCCCCCAACACAGCCTGCACCCTGGGCCCGATGCCCTCACCACCGTCTCCCTGGTACACCCTTCACCACCGGCAGACCCACGCACACCCTCCCTCCCTCCCTTTCTCCCTCCCTCCCTTTCTCCCTCCGCGTCTCGCCTGGCCTCTCGTTTTCTTTTGCTGAGTGTCCTCGTGCGGGTGGCAGGCACCGCTGGGCCGGCCTCCTGAGACCACAGGAAGGAGGCCCATGTCTCAGGCTCAAGCCGCCTGCTCTTCGCTGACCCCTTGAAAACTGACCGCTTGGTACCTAACGAGCAGCCCCTCCGTGTGTTGCCAAGAATGTGCGTCTACCCAGGAAACGCGTGCGTCCCCCGTGGCAGCCACGTGCTGGGAGAAATGCCCATCTACCTGCTGGCGGTGGAAGCTCTGCAGTGACGGGCTGTTCCAAGAGGTGACCGCGCCCACAGCACCCGCAGGCCGGGCGCCGCTCCTGCCTACCTTCCTGATGCCTTCCGAGGGGCTGGACACGCAGTTGTCGGCGCCCCCGTTCTTGCTGATGGTCCGCCAGAGCTCGGCAAACGTGCTGTCCTGCTCCAGGGGGTTGGTGCCCTTGGCTCGGAAGTACTCGTACACGGCCGAGCCGCGCACCGTGCCGTACGGCAGCTCCACCTGCTGGGCCAGGTCCTGGAACGTCCTGAAAGGCAAACAGGCTGTGAGCCACGGGCCCAGGCTGCCCGCTGAAGGGCCTAACATGGGCTGTGAGGCCTCCTGAGGTCCGAGCCCAGCGGTGGCCCGACCCACACTGCTCACCCCACCCCAGCGCACAGATCCCTCAGCCCAGGGCGAGACTTGCCAAGGCCGCATTCTACCGAAGTTGTTTCCTCGGTGAAGATTAATTCAGTAAAGTTCTGAGCACCTCAGACCAGGGCCTGTGCTGAGCTCAAGGGACAAAGGATGAGCAGTTCATGACCCTGCCCTCCAGGAGCGCGGAGTCCAGCTGTGGAGACTCGCGGAGACGATCTCCAAGTGAGCCTCAGCACAGGGAGAGGCGGGCACTGGCGCTCTCCACCCACACCCAGGGCACAGGGAAGAAGGCAGGTGGCAAGGTTGAGGACAGCCACTGGCCTGGAGCCCGGAGCTGGCGTATGCCAGTTTAGAGGCGGGCCCTCCGCCGCGGGCAGCGGGGCCGAGGTCCACCCACTGTCACCCTCCGAGCATCTCCGGCCACTTTGTTTTACAATAAAGGGATGAACCTGGGCTTTCCTATGAGATCACTTGATTTTGACGTGTTGACAATTATTGAAAAGGCGGCAAAGAGAAAACCAAACACTTCTGAGAGCCTCGGGTCGCTGTCCATGGAGAGAAGCGGGCAGCTCGGGCCAGGGGCACCGCGAGGAAGGGCGGGTCCCAGGAAAGCCCGGAGCGCCCAGGCCAGAGAGGAGGAAGGCTGGGGTGAGATGCGCCCCGGCCTGTGGGCACCCCGCTCAGCTGCGCGAGCTGCGCCCCGGCTCTGTGCTGCGAGAGTGTCACACACAAAATGGAACTGCAGGGAACGAAGGCCTCCGTGGGGAGGAGCCTCTGCCCCCAGCTCGTCGCTCACCCTGTCCTCATGTCTCTTCTGGAAACCTCTGTCCTTTTCATCAACTGAACACATCCCCCCCTCACTGAGTCACAGTTCCAGTGAGACCAGCCTTCTCCCCTGGCCTGCACAACCCTCCTCCCCGGCCTCATCTCCACTGGACCCCTCCACAGCCCGGAGCCAATGCTGAAATGAGAAGTCCCCGTCCAGGTCCCTGTGGGCCCAGGCCACAGTGCCCCTCTCCCTGGGATCCCTTTTCTCACTCATCCACCCATACCCTTGCTTCTGGCTGCTGCCGCGAACCTCTTAACAACCCAGCTGCCACTCTCCCCGTGGAACCCCGGCTGTGCCCGCCCTCCTGGCCCACGCTGAACTCTGCTGGTTTCAGAGGCAGCACACAGGCCAGTGAGGGCAGGTGGGTCCGAGGCCAGGCCTCCCTGCCCCAGTACCCCTCACAGCCCTGGAGGCCAGGCCTCCCCTGCCTCAGCACCCCTCACAGCCCTGGAGGCCAGGCCCTCCCCTGCCCCAGCACCCCGCACAGCCCTGGAGGCCAGGCCTTCCCTGCCCCAGCACCCCTCACAGCCCTGGAGGCCAGGCCCCCCTGCCCCAGCACCCCTCACAGCCCTGCGGCCTGGCAAGTTCACTAAAGTCTGTGCCTCAGTATTCAAACCTTTTAAAAGTAAGGTCAGAAGCAGAGCCTGCCATGGAATGAGGTGGTGTGCTCAGCCCCAGAGCAGCAGTGCCCAATGCAGATCCACGCGTGACGTGAGCCAGCGCTGGGCACCGGCACTGCTGGTGTGTCCTCCATGGCGTGCGGCCCTGAGGACTGAGGCGGCGCCTCCTGCCCCGCAGCGCGGCCCGGCTCACTTAGCCTCACAGCCAAGGACGCAGCTTGCTCTGCGGCCGCTCCGCGCTTCTGCAGGCCCTGGCACACCCAGGCCCAGAGCTCAGCATCGTTTCAATGCATCAGGGATGAAAGGGAGCACAAAATCACAAACCTGATGAAGAAATCTTTCTGATTACCGCCCATTATTTTATCTAATGGAAACAAGATGCCCCTTTGCCTGCAGGGCCTGCGGGCTACACCTCCGCCGTAACTGCCTGTGAAGGAGGAACATTTACACAGTTTTTATGTTTGCCATGGCAACACGGACACAGCCAGGCTCTGATGGGCGGAAGCACCAGGATGGCTGATGCAGGTGCAGGCAAGCCGGCCGCTCTGCGTTTCCGCGGGCCGGTACGGGTGCAGCCTCCAGGCGCTCAGCACCCGCTCCTCCCGCCTCTGAAAGGAGAGAGGCTCTCTCCTCCGGACCTGTGTTGGTAACGGTGAGCTGCCCAGGAGCTTCAGCGAGCACCTCTGGATGACAAAGAGGCTGCCTCACACCCCTGCTGTCTGAGCTCAGCGTTCCCACCGCAAAATGCCCCTCCATCTTCTCTCTGGCAGCCGGTGGTTGGCCCAGGCCTCCACCCATCCGCTCCATGACCTTCAGTCTGCAGGGAGGGGTCTCCTATCTCAAATGCAGCTTCCTCTCTCAAGGAAAATCTCCAGCTCACCAACATGCCCAGCACACACCGGGCACCGCCACCCATCTCAGTGGACGCACCTACAGAAAGCCATTTGGAGGTCTGAACAGGAAGCCCAGCTATTCACACCCTGAGTCAGCCGTCTTCCTGGGCACACCCTCTCGTCGGGGTGTAAATTTGGAAGGGACACAGGGGGAGGACTACCCGGCTCCAAGCCCACACGGGCAGCCAGCAGAAAGCAGGTGCCGCGTCAGACAGGACGCCCGTCCACACCAGGGGGCCGCTGGCCCCGAGAAGAGGCCCTGGCAGCACACTCACTCTAGCCTGTTTTTCAGTGTAGGCTCTTCAGCAGCACCCACTAGAGAGCACCCCTGGGAAATGAGAGCCGCTCCTCAGCGTGGGGCTTCTGTAAGCCTACGGTGCCGGTGCAACTGGCCAAGGCCATTCCAGCAGTTGTTCCACCAGCAGTGACAGGACAGCTAACCTACTAGGTAGGACTCAGTGGCACATACACAAGGACTGGATGCTGGGCACCCCCAAGGGGTCCACAGCGCAGGGCGGTGGGCAGAGAAGTGGCCACACAATGAGAGACTAGAGTGGCATTCTTCAGGCCCTGGGAGCTCAGAG
This sequence comes from Myotis daubentonii, assembly GCF_963259705.1. Lineage (NCBI taxonomy): Eukaryota > Metazoa > Chordata > Mammalia > Chiroptera > Vespertilionidae > Myotis > Myotis daubentonii. The sequence continues at coordinate 3,912,678 of NC_081852.1, forward strand.
GGCTGTCAGCTCCTGAAAAGAAGAAAAACTTCCTAGAGAGGAAACTGTAAGCCAGGCACAAGGGCTGGGGAGGTAGCCAGCTGGAGGGCCAAGGGCTAGAGTGTTGTGGGAAGAGCAGGCATTGCCTGAGGAGGCCCTGACATGAAGAAACATGGCTCATTTGGGAGAAGGCACTCAGCTAAAACACGCAGGTCTGGAATCAGACAGATTGTGAGGTGAACCCTAACTCTGAACAGCGCAGTGTTTGAGGTAGACCAGTCATTCTCAGAGTGGACTTCAGGCATCAGCACCGCCGGGGACCTTCTGAGAAATGCAAATTCTGGGGCCCCACTCAGAATTTGGGGTGGCACTCAGCCATGACCACTCACTGAGGCCAGCCATCTAATGGCCGAGGTCTTACTTTTCTTGATGCATACCTTTCTCACAGGATTGGTGAAGGTCAAAGATCACAGACATATACCCGGCATGCAGCCAGTATTTGATAAATGCCAGCTCCTCTGTTAGGCCATCAACAAGGTAGTGCAATGGTTGAAGCCGAGAAGCCATATGAGGAGAGATGGGTGACAGCGCCCAGGTGTTCACACCTGGATGGAAGCAATTGTGTGCAGGCAGCACATTTCCAGGGCTTGCAGGCTCATGGCATCGGCCCAGCTAGTAAGATGCCTGTGGTAGATTGTGTCTCCATCTTGTTGCCAAGGAACAAGCCAATGATTCACTATAGCACCCAATCTAGTCACCTTAGGATGCCCAAATTGAAGATCTGAGAAAGTCTGAACCCAGGATGTGCATGGGACATCGAACTTCCCTGAGATGCAATCTGGACCCTTGCTCAGTGGATCATCATGGTGACTCCGTAGCAAAGGCCTCCCTAAGGAAGTAGTGAGCATCTGGGTGAGGAAAGCTGCTACGGAAGATGTCTTTAAAAGCATCAGCACCAGCGAGTAGAATGAAGGAAAAAAATAAGATCAGAGCAGAAATAAACAAAATAGAGTCTAAAAAGAACAATACAAAAGATCAATGAAACCAAAAGCAGGTTCTCTGAAAAGACAAATAAGATTGACAAACCTTTAACCAGACTCATAAACAAAAAAAGCGAGAAGACCCAAATAAATGAAATCAGAAATGAAAGAGAAGTAACAACTGACACCAAAGAAATACAAAGGATTGCAAGAAAGTATTATGGACAGGCCAACAAATTGGACAACCTGAGAGAAATGGACAAATTCTTAGAAACATACAATCTTCCAAAACTAAATCAAGAAGAATCAGAATTGTAATAAACAGATTACAACTAGAGAAATTAAAGAAGTAATCAAAAAACTTCTAAACAAACAAAAGCCCTGATGGCTTTACAGATGAATTTTACCAAAGATTCAAAGAAGAACTAACAGCTATCCTTCTCAAACTATTCCAAAAAATTCAAGAGGAAAGGAGACTCCCAAGCTAATTTTATGGGGCCAGGATTATCCTAATTCCAAAGCCAGATTAAGACACTACAAAGACAGAAAATTATAAGCCAATATCCCTGATGAACACAGAAGCTAAAATCCTCAACAAAATATTATCAAATTGGATCCAATAATACATTAGAAAGATCATACACTATGACCAAGTGGGATTTATTCCAGGGATGCAAGGCTGGTATAATATTCGCAAGTCAATAAATGTTATACACCACATAAACAAAATGGAGGATAAAAATCACATAATCATATCAATAGATTCAGAAATGGCATTTGATAAAATCCAGCAACTATTTATGATAAAAACTCAGCAAAGTGAGAAGAGGAAGCATTTCCCAACATAATAAAGATCATATATGACAAACCTATAGCCAACATCATACTCAATGGGCAAAAAATATAAGCATTCCCCATAAGATCAGGAACAAGACAGAGTTGTTTGCTTTTACCACTCTTATTTAACACTAGAGGCCTAGTGCATGAAAATTTGTGCACTGGAGGGGTCCCTCAGCCCGGCCTGCCCTCTCGCACAGTTGGGAACCCTCAGGGGATGTCCTACTGATGGCTTAGGCCCACTCCCCATGGAGAGCGGGCCTAAGCTGCAGTCTAGCCTCCCTCTGCGGGAGGTGACCAGCCGATCAGGAGAAGGCACCGTCCCCATCACCCCCTCACTGCTGCTGCCTCTAGCCTCCCTCTGTGGGAGGTGCCCAGGCTGATCAGGGAAGGGCGGCACCCCCATCATGCCTCTGCTGCTGCCACTGTTGCTGCCGCGGCTGCCTGAGCCTCGGTCCTCGCAGCCACTGTGGCTTGCCTGAGCCTCGGGCCGGCCCTTGCAGTGGCAGCCACCATCCTCAGCGTGCCTGAGCTTCAGGCAGCCACTGGGGCTTTGTCTGGAAGGACGTCAGGAAGGACGTCCAGACAACATCCACTCTAATTAGCATATTACCCTTTTATTAGTATAGATAGTATTGGAAGTCCTAGCCAGAAAAATCAGACAAGCAGAAGAAATAAAAGGCACCCAAATTGGAAAGGAAGAAGTAAAACTGTCATTATTTGCAGATGGCATGATACTGTATGTAGAGAATCCTAAAGATTCCACCAATAAAACTACTAAAACTGATAAATGAATTCAGTAAACTAACAGGATACAATATAAATATCCAGAAATCAGTTGCATTTTTATACACCAATAATGAGCTATCAGAAATGGAAATTAAAAAACAATCCTATTTATAATTGCTTCAAAAAGAATAAAATAACTAGGGATAACGTTAACTAAGGATGTAAAAGACCTATATTCAGAAAATTCAAGACACTGAAGAGAGAAATTGAAGATACAAATAAATGGAAGCATATACCATGTTCATGGAAAGGAAGAATTAACATAATTAAAATGTCCATACTACCCAAAGCAATCTATAGATTCAACACAATTCGTATCAAGATGCCAATGGCTTATTTCACAGAACCAGAACATATACAATATTCCAAAACTTTATTTGGAACCACAAAAGACCCAGAATAGATACAGTGATCTTGAAAGGGAAAAAAAAGTTGGAATAATCATACAACCTGATATCAAACTGTACTACAAGGTCAGAGTAATCAAAACAGTCTTATACTGACATAAAAAATACATAAATCAATGGAACAGAATAAGAGATCCTGGAAATAAACCCACACCTTTATAATCCATTAATATTTGATAAAGGAGGTAAAAATATACAATGAGGTAAAGACAGTTTATTCAATAAATGGCATTGGAAAAATTGGACAGATATGTGCAAAACAATGAAACTAGACCATCTCCTTACTCCACACACAAGAATAAACTAAAATGGATTAAATACTTAAATGTTAAACTAGAAGCTATAAAAATCCTAGAAGAAAACAGGCCATAAAATCTTGTTTTCACAGCCCTCTGTAGCAATACTTTTTCTGGTAAATCTCCTATGGCAAGGGAAATAAAGGACAAAATAAACAAAAGGGACTACCTCAAATTAAAAAGTTTTTGTACAGCAAAGTAAACTGCCAACAGAATAAAAAGACAACACCTGAATGAGAGGACATATTTACCAATGACACATATGATAAGGGGTTAATATCCAAAATGTATAAAGAACTTATAAAACTCAACACAAAAAAAGAATCTAATTAAAAAATAGGCAAAGGACCTGAGTAGATACTTCTCCAAAGAGGACATACAGGCCAATAGACACACGAAAAGATGCTCAATATCACTACCATCAGAGAGATGCAAATTAAGACCATACTGGGATATCACTGCACACTCAGAATGGCTATCATTAATGAATCAACAAACGAGTGCTGGTGAAGATGTGGAAAAAAGGGAACCCACTGATGGTGGAAATGCAGACTGGTGCAGCCACTGTGGAAAACAGTATGGAGTTACCTCAAAAAATTAAAAGTGGAACTGCCTCATGACCTAGCAATTCCACTTCTGGGAAACCTGAAACACTAATTCAAAAGACTATATGCACCCCTATTTCATTGCAGCATTATTTACAGGAGTTAAGATCTGGAATCTACCCAGGGCCCATCAGTAGATGAGTAAGTAAAACAGCTATGGGACATTTACACAATGGAATACTACTAGGCTATAAAAACAAATAAGTTTTACCCTTTGCAACCTTATGGATAGACCTGGAGAGTACTATGCTAAGAGAAATAAGCCAGTCAGAGGAAGACAAGTACCACATAATTTCACCCAGATATGGAATTTAATAAACAAACTGAAATGCCAACCAAAATAGAAACAGACTCATAGAGAGAGAGCAGGCAGACAGCTCTGATGGGGCAATGTTGGGAGGGTGGGAGTGGAGGGATTGAGCAAAAAAGAAAAAAAGAGAGAAAGAACTCATGGACATGGACAACAGTGTGGGGGCTCCTGGGGGGAAGAGGTGGAAGGGGTGTGGGGTGGATAAATGGTGATGGAAAACAATAAAAGAAGGAACACAAAAGTAAGAGCATCACTCCCCAGGTGCCCACCTGGTCAGGTGTCAAGGTGCAGTGCAGGCGTTCCATAGCGTCTCTCCTTCACCCCTTGGTCATGTTTGGTGCTGGCATCCTCCCAGGGCAAAGTTCAGCCTCCCCTCCCAGTATCCTTTACAGCCAATACCTGTCACTCAAAGGGACACTAACTGAAACTGGGCTCAGGACCAATGGGAGCTGCTTCTCTGAATCTCTGGCCCTGGGCTGCTGATCCTGGGGGATCTCTTAACTGAACACATAGGTGACTCCTCTGAGCACATCGGCCTGCTTTGCCAAAGGACTTTGTAAGCATGCCTTGCCCCTGAGAGTGGTTCCTCCAGCTAAATATGCACCTTCTGGTAGACCCACATGGCCTCCTTCAGCTGTGGCCACGGACAGTCTGTCTAGCTTAGAACCCCTCCATCCCTCCTCACACCTTCCTCCATAAATCAGTCTTACTATTTCCCAGATACATTTTCAGTAACAAAGAGATAAATGTGTTTGCAATGTGAGAAAAATCAATACTACAGAATTTATAAATATATCTTTGCATGTTGCAGAAATATTTACATTGGCAATGGAGATAAATACACTTGCCACAAGAGCAGAATCAATACACATTCTATGTAAAACAGATTTCAACAACTGCAGGGTTGCCACAATCAAGGCTCTGATAAGGTTAAGTCCCAAAGCCCTATTATTCATCCTTAAAGAGAAAAGAAAGTCGTGGAGTAGCCAAAGGCATGGGTGGGGTGCTCATCTCTGCTATCACTGGCCTTAACTCAGCCCCAGACGCCTTTCTATCCTCCAGTGTCCACTTTTCTCCTCTTGTGTCCGACTCCACAGGCGCTGCTGCTGCACAGACCAGTGGGGACTGCCTGGCTGCACCTCCACCGCCTGCTTACAGGAGCGTGGGGTACAGCACTGCCATCTCCCTGGCCCCCGTGCCTGTGCCCCCTCTGATATTTCTCCCACACACTGTACCCCGCTCTGAGGTTTGCCAGATTTCCCATTCTCTCCTTCCCCAGACCCAGCTCTTCACAGAGGACAGGACCTCAGATGAAGGCTCAGACACTGCAAGAAGCAAGTTCAACCTTGCACTCTGAGAGGCTTCCCAGGGTCATCCACACATTCTTCCTTCCTTCCTTCCTTCCTTCCTTCCTTCCTTCCTTCCTTCCTTCCTTCCTTCCTTCCTTCCTTCCTTCCTCCCATCCATCCAATCATCCATCCGTCCATCCATCCTTCCATCCATCCATTCATTAAAGAAGGCATATTTCCTGAGCGTATGCTGGTGTTCTGGATTGAAGGATACAGCATGAACAGCAGGGATCTCCTGCTCTGGTGGAGTTTACCTGGTGGAGGTGAGGACAGAGAAACAAACATGAACAACAACAACACTAAACACAACAGTTATGTGACCTCAGCAAACTTTCTGGAACGGTACAGACTGTACCTATGCGGGTAATGAGAGCCATATACTCTTCTGTTGCATATTTCATGGTTTTCTGTGTGTTTTCTAGTTGAAGCACTCTAGACATCTTTCAACAAAGAAAAGGTCGTAGCTTTCAGGCTGGAGGAAATGGGCTGTAGGTCAGATGTGGCCTGGCGTCATGTAGTCAGTGGTCAGGAGAGCAACGGAGCCTGATAAAGCAGAACAGGGTTATGGAAGATGATGGGGAAGTGGCTGTACAAAGGGCGCAGGGGTGAGTTAGCCATTGGAGTGGCCACTGAGAGCACGTGTTTCTCTAATATCCTTCTTGCCGGCCAGCAGCACCTCCATGCCAAGAACACAGCTGGCTCCCAGCACTCAATACCCACAAATATTTGGTGCCACAAACCAATAAAAAAGCAGGATGCACCATTAACCTTCAATGTTTCAGGGCTGAGGCTCCGGATCCATCATTATGAGGCTGTGTAAATGTGACCAAAATGCAAATCAGAACAGCAGCCTCCGGGAGGCCTGAAGGTGCCATCGCTGCCTCCTGGCAGGGCACTCCAGAGACTGGAGCTTCTCTTCCCGCTGGCTTTTGTTTTCACCACCCTCCCCTCCCTCCCCTCCTTTTTCATCCTCTGACTGAGCCCCTCTGTTATTCCGCTCCTCAGCAGGCAGTCCCTGGCTATGCTGGAAGGAAGCTGCAATAATGCTAACTCCCAGACGCGGCTAATATTGCCTTTGCATTGCTTCATTTAACCATGGCCATACTTTTTCATGAAGTTATTAGTACCACCCCGTTTTACAGATGAAGAAATGAAGGCTAAAGGAGATGAAGTAACGGATAGAAGGTTACAGAAGCAGCAAGTAAAAGACCTGTCTTCCCAGTCAGGGCTGCTTGATCCAAAAGCCCAGACACTGTAATGGTAAGCAGCCCCTAGGCAAGCGAGGGGCGTTAACAAGAAAACTGACAATGGAAACCACTGTGCAAATACATGCTGGGAGTGAGCTTAGAGTCCTCGGAACGTGATGTGAAATCTCCAGGTGGCGATGAGATTGGGGTGAGGACAAAGATAGAGGGCTAGCAGGTAAAGAGAATGTGAAAATTGACACAGAGAAAGGAGGAATGAAAGATACTCTGGGCAAAGGTGACAGTATTTTCAAAGTGTGGATTATTGAAAGTTTGAAATTTTCTGGGAACATCTAACAGTTTACTGCGAGGAAGCAGAAATTATGAAAACTAAGAAGCACTAAGGGCAGGATCGAGGGGATAATTACTCGTGAAACACTGAGGATGGTATAATGGATGCGAGTGCAAGAATGATGGGAAAATGAGCTTCGCTCAAGTTGGTGGCATAGATAAACGCGGTACTCGCATCCTCCCACAATCACATCAAAATTACAGCTAGACTACAGAACAACCATCATTCAGAACTGCCTGTAATCTAGCTCAACGGAAGTCCTACTGCTAAAGATGTAAAGAACAAGCCACAGTGAGACTGGGAAGAGGGGAAAGACCTGAATGGGCTGGTCTCACACCCATGTGCAGCAGTCAGAAACGGGCAGTCTGTCAGCTGGAGAGACCTCCTGAGGAGCAAGGTCCCCAGCTAAACAACAGTCACCCCCCCCCGGGGGTTCTAGTGCCTGGAAGAGAAATCCTAATAACTTCTGTTTATGAAAACCAGCGGGGATTGAGCCTGAGTGAGCAGGAGGCAGCCAGGTCCCAGGTGTCCCTCTTAAAGGGCCACACAATCTTTACCTGGACTCACTCCCTCTGAGCTCCCGCTCGAAAGGCACTAAATTGTCCTTCGTGGAGGAACTAAATTGTCCAGCATCAGGGCAAGTGCTCGGAGGGAGCAGCTTTCTCCCAGACCCCAGACAGAAGTGCAGGGGCCATTGTTCCTGTGCTGAGCCCTCTCCCTGCAGGCAGGTGCCACATCTGAGCCTCCATCAACCTGGCTCAACTATTGGCTCTGCTCTGGGACTCCCTGAGACCTTGCCCCAGCCAACTCCTGGGCCAAGCCCCTTCCAGTGGCTTTTCCATATAAATGTCCTGGCTTGGCGCATGCTGCCGACATTCTTAAAATCACTCAGACAAACAGCATCTGGCCTCGGTGTACCCATACCTCTCACTAAGTGGCTCCAGGCCTGGCACTGTGGCAGCTGGCCTTGGTTTGAAGCCTGGCCTCTCCTGGGCACCTCCAAACCCAGCACAAGTAGCCGCCATTTGCAGATCACTTTGTAGCTCATGCTGGAGGTGACACAGGCAGCAGGTGACCTTGACCTGCACCTCCTGGGAGGCCCCAGTGCCAGTGCACCCAGTGGGCTTCTTCGGACCACATCAACCACCCAACCACCTCCACAAGCAACACACTGAAGGAATGGACTCAGCGGGTAACTGAACCTGCTGAAGTGAGTCTTGTTCCATGGAGTTGGCCCCTGCACAACTGATCCTCCACAGTGGTCAGGCTGTCCTCACAACCAACCAGCATAGGGCAAATCCCTCCCATTGACAGTATTTCCAAACCATGGGTGTACTGAGAAAACAAAACCTTCTCGAAATGTTTAACAGTTTACAAAAATAATGAATAACTATGAAGCACTAAGGCTAGGAGCAAAAGGATAATTATTCCAAAAAAAAAAAAAAATACTTACAGGAGAGTATAATGGAGTAAAAATCCAAAAATGATGACATGAAAATGAGCTTCCGGTCAAGATTTCCAATAGCAATCAAGGCTCACAGGAGGGCACACACCGCCCACATGGAGGGGGGGACACCTGGAATGCCCTACTCAGGTGACTGGGGAAGCTGTGCCACTGGGAGACATGGCACCTCTACATAAAACGTTGAAACAAACACAGGGAGGCAGCCAAAATGAAGGGACAAAGAAATATGTCACAAATGAAAGAAGAGAAAAAATCTCCAGAAAAGGAAACAAACAAAATGGAGACAAGAAATCTACCAGATGCAGAGTTCAAAACACTGGTTATAAGGATGCTCAAGGATCTTAAGGGAAGAGTAGAGGAACTTAGTGAGAGCTTCCACAGAGAGATAGGTAACATAAAAATGAAGATAGAAAACATAAAAAGAAATCAGTCAAAAATGAATGATACACTAACTAAATGAAGAATACATTACAGGGAATCACAGATTTGGAAGGGATGGAAGCAAAAAATACCCAATCAGAACAGTAAAAAGAATCCAAAAAAAATGAGGAAAGTGTAAGGAGCCTCTGGGAAAACTTCAAGCATTATGAGGTTGATGGAAGAAGGAGAGAGAAAGCAAGAAATTGAAAACGTATTTGGGAAAGATAATGACAGAAAACTTCCCTAACCTGGTGAAGGAAATATACATACCAGTCCAGGAAGCACAGAGTCCCAAACAAGATGAACCTAAAGAGGCCCACACCAAGACACCTCATCATTAAAATGCCAAATGTCAAAGACAAAGAGAGAATCTTAAAGGCAGCAAGAGAAAAGCAGTTAGTCACCTACAAGGGCGTGCCCGTAAGACTGCCAGCTGATTGCTCAATAGAAACTTTGCAGGTCAGAGGGACTGGCATATTCAAAGTGATGAAACGCAAAGACCTACAACCAAGATTACTCTTTCCAGCAAAGTTATCATTTAGAATCAAATGACAGATAAAGAGCTTCCCAGACAAGAAAAAGCTAAAGGAGTTTTCACCACCAAATCAGTATTACAAGAAATGTTAAGCCCTAGCTGGTTTGGTTCAGTGTATAGAGCGTCAGCCTGTGGACTGAAGGGTCCTGGGTTCAATTCTGGTCAAGGGCACATGCCTGGGTTTCGGGTTTGATCCTCCAGTAGGGGGCATGCAGGAGGAGGCCAATCAATGATTCTCTCCCATCATTGATGTTTCTATCTCTCTCACCCTCTCCCTTCCTCTCTGAAATCAAAAATATATTAAAAAAAATAAATATAAAAGGTCTTCTTTTGGAAGAACAACAACAAACTATAAAAGAAATGAATGATACAATTGCAATAAATATATATCTATCAATAATTACTTTAAATACAAATGGATTAAATGCTCCAATCAAAAGACATACAGTGACTGAATAGATAACAAAACAAGACCCTTACATATGCCATCTACATGAGACTCACTTCAGATTGAAATACACACACAGACTAAAAGTAAAGGGATGGAAAAATATATTTCATGAAAATGGAAACAAAAAAAAAGAAAAAAAGTTGAGGGTAACAAAACCTATACCAGACAAAACAGACTTTAAACAAAGGCTATATATAAGAGTCAAAGACCCAGCAATCCTAACTCTAGGTATTTATTTGAATAAACCCAAAAGACTAAGATAAAAAGACATAACCATCCATAAGTGTATTTCAGAATTATTTATAATAGTCAAGATATGGAAACAACTTAAGTGTCCATCAATAAAGGAATGGATAAAGAAGGATATATATAATGGGATATGACTCAGCCAGCAAAAGAAAGAAGCCTTACCATGTCCAACAACGTGGACGGACATGGAGGGTGTTGTGCTGAGTGCAATAAGTCAGACAGAGAAAGACAAATGCCTGGTGATTTCACTTATGTGTGGAATCTAAAACACAAAATACATGAATAAGCAGAACAGAAACAGACTCATAGATCCAGAGGACATGTTGATGGTTGCCAGGTGAGAGGAGTGTTGGGGGGAGGGGGAAAAGGTGAAGGGATTAAGAAGCACAACTGGGAGTGACAATATGGTCATGGGGGTGTAAAGCATAGGGAATATGGTCCCTAAGATTGTAGAAACTATGCATGGTGTCCGATGGGTACTAGACTTATTGGTATGTTCGCTTTGTAAGTTATATCATGTCTAACCACAGGGTTGTAAACCTGAAATACTTTTTAACTGGTGGGAAAATGAACCGCTGATGTTCCCTAGACAAGTACAGGGTCCGTGCACTGTGAGGGGAGCAGGCAGGCCTACTGCACAGAGGGCAGTGGAGGAACTGCAGGATGCTGTCCCACGCATTTAAGGCAGAACTAAAGGACAGCATGAGCATGTGCTGCACATGTGTGTGCATGCAGGTGTGTGCACATGTGTCTAGGGCCTGGGTGTGTCACTGATGAGTGTGCATGGAAGGGCCTCAATGCAGGGAAAACAGAGGACAGAGGGTGGGTTTGCAGGAAAATCACATCAACAAGGACACAGACTCTGGTGGAAAGGGAGGGAGGGAGCTGGAGGGGCATCTGTTCTGCTACTGCTGCGTCTGGTGCGGTTCACTTAGTGCCAAGGACTGAGCAAGGGCCGCTTGCTTCGCCTTCAGAAATGCCCTTGGGGACCACCAGGCTGAGCCTGCGGGCGGCTGTGCTGGCCTCCAGGCCGCACCTCTAAGCGCCAGAGAGGCCTGCCCAGACCAACGCCCACGGAGGAGGAGGACGGGCCACGCAGTGACAGCTGGTTTCCTCTGGGACAGGGGTCTTCCAGCATCGCCAGCGATGACAAGTGCCAGCCAGGGCGCCACAGGAGGCCCAGCTGGCACTCGCCGCTGTGACAGACGGTCTGCTGCGCCCCCAGGCGGCCCATCCCTGACCAGAGGGCATGGCCTACGGCAGAGGCACAGAGACGCTGGCAGAACTGTGCAGGGTGCTGCTTGCTGTCCTCTGGGATAATTATCCATCACACTCTCTTCTTAGGCTTGGGCCAGGCGTTAGACACCTCTGCACGGCCAGCAGTACAGTCTGGTGGCAGCAGACACCCCGCTGTGGGGCCCCGAGAAACCAGCCCCGAAGCTGTTGGAAAAGGAAACTGTAGCTTCTGGGCCCGGCGGGCAAAGAGGACACTGGCCTTGTGCTCACCCCTCTCTAGTGGCCCCTCCTCACAGCCCTGGGAGCAGTTACCACAGTCTCGCCCCGAGAGGGGAGCAACTCCTCCAAGAACGAGAGACACGCACCAGCCTACCAGGACCCGCTGAGCAAGTGAACCAGTCTGCTCTGGCCGCAAAGACCTGGCTCTACACCTTGAACTTTCACGTCTTGAGAAGAAGGAGCAAATTAGGGAAGCAACACAGTCCAGTCTGGGGCTACTGTACTGGGACCCCAGGCCCGGCTCTGGGTATATTCCTGGGAACAGGGTACCTCCCTGCTCCGAGGGCCACCTGTGCCGGGTGGCGGTGCAGAACTTTCTGATGGAGTCAGACCACTCTACGACTCGCTAGCTCTGTGACCTTGGACTAGTTACCCAACTTCTCTGTGCATCCGTTTCCTCCTCTACCCACCAGGGATAGTTGCAGATTGACCCATTTGGGCAAAGCACTGAGACTAGTGTGGCCCAGGGGGACACTCCATGCAGGGTGCCTCGGCCATCGCCCTGTTCAAGGAGACGGCTACGCTGTGTCCTGGCTGTAAGATGCCGCCTCGGACAGGTCCAGAAGGGGCGTGTGGGCGAGCGTAGCGTCTGTTTTAATTTGGATGCTTTGAACCCGGGGTGTGATTTCTGGGTCCCTGCCAGCCCCGGCCACCATTTGGTCTTAGACGCACAGGACACTCTGCGTCTCAGGCCTTCCCCCGTGTGGTAGCTCAGGATCAGATGGCGTGGGCTGGGACGAAAGCCTCGTCTTACCTAGGTCCTCTCTCCCCACCACGCAGCACTGCGGACGGCTTCTCAGAGCGGTGCCTCCCGCTGCAGCGTCGGTAGGGCCTCGGTCTCCGAGCCGTTACTGAGGGCCCCCCACGCGCAGGCCTCGGGCACAGGCCGTTCTGTTTGTCTGGACGCCTGGGGCTCTGCCTTGCAGTGTCCTGCCGCCACCGCCCAGGAGTGAGGGCTGCAGGCCTGTCACACCAGGGCCCAGCCACTCCACACCTGACGGGGCAACCTTCACCCACCTTACCCATCTCCCCAGCCACCGCTCAGCTCTCTGTGGGCTTCCCAGACTCGTAGCAAACGAATATCAGCCCCGTGGGCTTGGGGTGAAGATGATGCACAAAAACCAGCCACAAACCCAAAGCCAGGCCCACTCCAGCCTCCAGCCTCCAGCCTCCAGCCTCCAGCCTCCGCGGGCCAGAGGGTCTGTCTGCAGGGACGGTGGTTAATGAACCGTTGTTAGTCCACGATGGCGCCCGTGCCTGCGGCCCCTCCGATCACAGGCTGCCGAAACAGGGGTCACCCTGAGTGTCCCCCTCTGGCATCGTTCCCGGCACCAGCCGGGCAGGGCAGGGCCGGCCACCTCTCTGGTGTCAGATCCCGCGCCTGCAGCATCAGCCGCACCGCTGCAGCCTCCTGGGTGCTAACCACTCTCTGTGAAGGCGTTGCTGGAAGTCCTTTCATGGGCCTGACCCGCAGCTGGAGAAGCCGAGGCCGAGGTGGAGGGTGGGGGCGTGAGAAGACCCCCAGGTAAAGAGGCTCAGGGGAGGAGAGGCTTCCGGACCAGGGAGTGAGCAGCCAGAAGAGCGGGAGCCCCTCCTGCACCCTGCACTCTGCTCCCCAGGACCCAGGCTCCCCCACCCCCCACATGCCCGTGCCAACCAGTGCCGGCTCCCTTCTCCTTCCAACCACAGGCTCGCCCCCGGCGGGGGGGCCGGGGGGGGGGCTCTACCCCTGCCTGGGCCTGGACGAGGTCGGGCCGTGCTTTTCTAATGTCAGACCTAAGGGACCAGCGGACAGAAGAGCTTTGCCTGCGCCATGGGAGGCACAGCGCCCGCCGCTGGTGCAAAGGTTCTCCGTGAGGCTGTGAGTTCCGGCCGCGATGCTGTGTGGACACCTTCCTGGGCTCCGCGTCCCCTCAGCACAGAGGGACCCGCCTCCAGCAGCTCTCCCAGGCTTTCCAGGTGGTCTGTGCCCGCCCGCCAGTCCTCCAGCCGCACGGGCACTGTGCTCTGGCCAGACTCCCGCATCCACCCCGCTTCTCTCCCCTCCGGCCTCCCACCCGGCCCCTCCCTCATGTTCCAAGGCCTGGGGTACGCGTCACTACTTCAAGGACCTGTCGAAGATACTCCCCCTCCGTGGGTGGAGCTGTGTCCCCCCAAACAGATCCATTGGAAGGCTCGCCCACACATGTATGCACGTGACCTTACTGTGAGGCAGGGTCTTCACAGAGGTCACGGGTCTTCTGAGGTCGCTGGGGGCCCTGATCCAATAGCCTGGTGTCCTCTCACAAGGGTGAGCGTGGACGCAGAGAGGAGGCACGGGGAGAGCACCCCGTGACGACGAAGGCAGAGGTCGGGCCAAGTATCTATGAGCCAGGACCTGCCAGAGGCTCCAGCAGCAACCATCCAGGGAGGGCGGGGCCAGGCCCCCTGCAGCCTCAGAGGACCCCCCCACCATCCCCAGAAGCTGAGTTTCTGGCCTCAGGAGCCGAGGCCATGGATCTCGGTAGCCCTGCCCTGGTTTGCAGCACTTTGTCCAGCAGCCCGTGTGCATGTGCGTGTGCGCTGGCTCCCGACAGACGGGCTGGGCCGCACTGCGTCTGCCGGCTCCTCGGCGTGGCCAGTGCCACTCCCTGAAGGTGGAGACCACGGTTTTCTCAGCTGCTTTTTATGTCTAAAGCCTAACACAATGCCAGGCACACATGGGGCAAATGTCCGTGGCTGTAGGGATGCAGGAGCCGGTGGGGGAAGGAAGGAAGGAAGGAGGGAAGGAGGGAGGGAGGGAGGGAAGGAGGGAAGGAAGGAAGGAAGGAAGGAGGGAAGGAAGGAAGGAGGGAAGGAGGGAAGGAGGGAAGGAGGGAAGGAGGGAAGGAGGGAAGGAAGGAGGGAAGGAAGGAAGGAGGGAAGGAAGGAAGGAAGGAAGGAAGGAAGGAAGGAAGGAAGGAAGGAGGGAAGGAAGGAAGGAGGGAAGGAAGGAGGGAAGGAAGGAAGGAAGGAAGGAAGGAAGGAAGGAAGGAAGGAAGGAAGGAAGGAGGGAAGGAAGGAAGGAAGGAGGGAAGGAGGGAAGGAGGGAAGGAGGGAAGGAGGGAAGGAGGGAAGGAAGGAGGGAAGGAAGGAAGGAAGGAGGGAAGGAGGGAAGGAGGGAAGGAGGGAAGGAAGGAGGGAAGGAGGGAAGGAAGGAAGGAAGGAAGGAAGGAAGGAAGGAGGGAAGGAAGGAAGGAAGGAGGGAAGGAGGGAAGGAGGGAAGGAGGGAAGGAGGGAAGGAGGGAAGGAGGGAAGGAGGGAAGGAGGGAAGGAGGGAAGGAGGGAAGGAAGGAAGGAAGGAGGGAAGGAGGGAAGGAAGAAAGGAAGGAAGGAAGGAGGGAGGGAAGGAAGGAAGGAAGGAGGGAGGGAAGGAAGGAAGGAAGGAAGGAAGGAAGGAAGGAAGGAAGGAGGGAAGGAAGGAAGGAGGGAAGGAAGGAGGGAAGGAGGGAAGGAAGGAAGGAAGGAAGGAAGGAAGGAAGGAAGGAAGGAGGGAAGGAAGGAAGGAAGGAGGGAAGGAGGGAAGGAGGGAAGGAGGGAAGGAGGGAAGGAGGGAGGGAAGGAGGGAAGGAAGGAAGGAAGGAGGGAAGGAGGGAAGGAGGGAAGGAGGGAAGGAAGGAGGGAAGGAGGGAAGGAAGGAAGGAAGGAAGGAAGGAAGGAAGGAAGGAAGGAAGGAAGGAGGGAAGGAAGGAAGGAAGGAGGGAAGGAGGGAAGGAGGGAAGGAGGGAAGGAGGGAAGGAGGGAAGGAGGGAAGGAGGGAAGGAGGGAAGGAGGGAAGGAAGGAAGGAAGGAGGGAAGGAGGGAAGGAAGAAAGGAAGGAAGGAAGGAGGGAGGGAAGGAAGGAAGGAAGGAGGGAGGGAAGGAAGGAAGGAAGGAAGGAAGGAAGGAAGGAAGGAAGGAAGGAAGGAGGGAAGGAAGGAAGGAAGGAAGGAAGGAAGGAAGGAAGGAAGGAAGGAGGGAAGGAGGGAAGGAGGGAAGGAAGGAGGGAAGGAGGGAAGGAAGGAAGGAGGGAAGGAGGGAAGGAGGGAAGGAAGGAAGGAAGGAAGGAAGGAGGGAAGGAAGGAGGGAAGGAGGGAAGGAGGGAAGGAAGGACGGAAGGAAGGAAGGAAGGAGGGAAGGAAGGAAGGAAGGAAGGAAGGAAGGAGGGAAGGAAGGAAGGAGGGAAGGAAGGAGGGAAGGAGGGAAGGAGGGAAGGAAGGAAGGAAGGAAGGAGGGAAGGAGGGAAGGAGGGAAGGAAGGAAGGAAGGAGGGAAGGAGGGAAGGAGGGAGGGAAGGAGGGAAGGAGGGAAGGAGGGAAGGAAGGAAGGAAGGAGGGAAGGAGGGAAGGAGGGAGGGAAGGAGGGAAGGAGGGAAGGAGGGAAGGAAGGAAGGAAGGAGGGAAGGAGGGAAGGAAGAAAGGAAGGAAGGAAGGAAGGAGGGAGGGAAGGAAGGAAGGAAGGAAGGAAGGAGGGAAGGAAGGAAGGAAGGAAGGAAGGAAGGAAGGAAGGAAGGAAGGAAGGAAGGAGGGAAGGAAGGAAGGAAGGAAGGAAGGAAGGAAGGAAGGAAGGAAGGAAGGAGGGAAGGAGGGAAGGAGGGAAGGAAGGAAGGAGGGAAGGAAGGAAGGAAGGAGGGAAGGAAGGAAGGAGGGAAGGAGGGAAGGAAGGAAGGAGGGAAGGAGGGAAGGAGGGAAGGAAGGAGGGAAGGAAGGAAGGAGGGAAGGAAGGAAGGAAGGAAGGAAGGAAGGAGGGAAGGAGGGAAGGAGGGAAGGAAGGAGGGAAGGAAGGAGGGAAGGAAGGAAGGAAGGAAGGAAGGAAGGAAGGAAGGAAGGAAGGAAGGAAGGAAGGAGACAACCCTGGCCAAGGTCACCGTGGTGATGCTGCCGCCATCACCACCCACGCCCAGGCAGGTCTGGGAGGGAAAGTGCTCAGTGACTGCTTGAGGGGTGAGGACATGGTGGCTCAGCTAAGCTGTGAGGAGAGGTGGCTGTCCTAGAGGTGGAGGCACCCCCCCTTGCCCCCCGGCATGCCATGTTCATTCAGCGCCAGCTGGACATACGCGGGGAGATGCCGCAGGGAGCTCCTGGCACAGCTCCGAGGGTCCGTGCGGAGCGCCTCCAGCAGAGGACTTGCTGCGTAAGGGACAGGCACCTGTGGCAGACGCCCTGTGGGGTGGGGCACCCCGGCTCCGTTTCCGGAAGCAGCGGCTGCGGGGAGGGGGCCTGTCTGCAGTCCTGCTGCCCGGTGGTCCTCCCAGCCTGTCTGACTCCGGGCGCTGCCCTCGGAATGAGAGGGTCACTCTGAGGCTAGACTTCTAGCTCAGGATCCACGACCTGCATTTCAGGTTTCCATCGCTAATGTCGTGTCCTAGTCCCACAGGAGCTGATGATGCGCTCCAGGGTCTCAGCACCTGAGCTGCACCCCAGCTCCCACGCCCCGAGAGGAGCGCAGAGCCTGTGCTGGGAGCGAAGCCACAGCCTGGGCGCCAGGAGGCGCGGCCCCAACATCCAAAACTGAGGTTGCATTTCCCCAAAGGACATGAAACTCCGGAGGGCACGACAGGCCCTCTCAGCTTAGAGACTCCTTTCACCTGCACACAAAGGCCTCACCAAGTGATCACGTCGCAAAAAGCACAGGCTCGATCAGACGCGCTGACGTGTGAGGCTCTGCTGCCCGCCGGGCGCTCTGCCTCGGCTCCCCCAGCAGCAGCAGCTCAGCGTGTGAAGCTACATGATGATGTGTATGTGCAGCACTAGGCTGCTCCCAGCATGCAATGTGTGTATATGCACATATGTAAATAATATATATTTATATGTGATATACATGTGTATCTGTATATGATATGCATGCATATATGTGTATATATGTATATGCATATATGAATATAATGTGTATATGTAATACGTGTGTGTATGTGTGTGATATATGTATACATGTATATAATATACATGTGTATCTATATATGATACCTGTATATGTGTGTGTAATATATATGTATACAATATATGTGTATATGTGTATGTGCATATGTATATAATATATGTATATGATTATATGTATATAATATATACACAAATATAGAGTTTTTATTGTACATTGTGAATATCATAAAACATTGTAGTTCAATAGATGACACTCACTGATGCCATCATCATCGTATCGTTACCAGTGTGCTGCTGTTGAAGTAAATTCCTCGCGGAGTCCGGAGCGGCTGTGACTGAGGCTCCTGTGAACTCTACCAGCCCATTCGGTCCAGTTTCCCTTCCACGTGAGCCCACAGCAGCCCGGGCCTCGTGTGGGCAGCGAGCAGCCCACCCGCTGAGCGCTGCGAGCTCAACCGCAGGCGGGGGCACAGAGCCTCAAAGGCCTCCAGCCCCCACCCCTCCCGCTCTCCCCTCCTCCCAAGGTTGTAAAGGGTTAATACGGGATGAAAGCTGATTCCAATTCTTATGATATTAACAAAAGTGAAAACTGCAGATGGTGTTTAATAACAACCTGGTCCCAGCAGGCCCCGGGCACTTTACCTAAATCAAACATATCATAAAGCCGGCACAGGCATCTCAGAGCCTGGCACTGCCCAGTGGGCAGGGACCGCCTTCTCACTGAGAGTGGAGGGCCAGGCCATCTCTCCTGCTCATGCAGATGTCGCCTAAAGCCTGGCAGCCTGACTCCTCTCCACCAAATCCTCGAGCCAAAAATAACATGGTATTGATTGCAAAGATTAATAACGGAGCTCAAGAAGGAAAACGGTACAAAACACCTTTTTCTCTCCCTTCGGGATATAAATGCCGGCCACCCCTGCAGCCTAATTTTGTCACCCAGCACACAGGCGTGTATTAATTACAGTGACACCAGGGACAGCAGGGCCGGGCTCTCGGGGAGGGAGGCGTGTGCCCGGCAGGATCAGCTTAGTCCCACCACAGAGGGGAGGGGACAGTGTCCAGCTCACCCTTGAAGGTCACGGCCCTGGTCTGGCCTCCTAAAACCAACAAAAAAACTAGACCAAGAGTGACTACCTGCCCCCCAGCCCTTTTGCAAAGAACTAGGCCAGCACTTTTATAAATGTATCCTGATCTGGCCTGGAGGACAGCTGAGTGTTTAATTCAGCCGCAATTCAGATCCATGTTGACCTAAGACCACCTGCCCATGTGCTCTGATGAAGCAGGAAGCCTGGAGGCCAGGGCAGAATGAACAGGTTCTGTCCCAGCCAGCAGTCCTGGGCAGTTCTGGTGGCCGGTGCCCGCGGGTCAGAGCTCCCTGCCAGGCCAGTGCGTCCTGCTGCCCCTCCCAGCCAGGAGCTGCCTGCCCCAGGGAGGACAGGGGCTGGCCAGCCGCTGAGACTTAATTGGGTTAACCTGTAAGGCTTGAGGAGACGGTGGCTGATTTCAGAGACTCTCATGTTTGTATTTTTTATGTAGGTCAATTTCACTGCCGTCAGTAAGACTGAATGATTTCACACACTACAGGGGACCCGACCTCAGCTCATCCTGAGCTTCCTTCTAGTCATTACCTGCTGGGCATCTCCACCTGGGCATCCATCAGCATCTGAAACCTCCTGGTGCCCATCCCAGTGCACTCCCTACACGCCTCCGGTCAAGTCAGCGCCACCAGCTCCCGGGCCCGGGGCCACCCTGCCCCTCGCTCAGCCCTTCTGCATCTGTCACATCCCACGGGGGTGCTCAGGCTGACCTCTGAGTGTCCTCAGATCTCCTCCCCCGCCACGGTGCCCATGCCCTAGTTCCGGGACGCGCAGAGCGTGCTCACTGGGCTGCAGGAGATGAGAAGGAAGCAGAGAGAGAGGAGCAGAGAGAGGAGAGCTGAGGCTCATTAGTAACAGAGAAGAAGAGTGGACGCCACCCCTGGCACCTCTCCTTTAGCCAAAGTCTTACATGTGTTCTATGGCTCACATTTGCTTACTTGTCGCCCCAACAAGCTGTCATTTTTTAAAAAGAAGAAAGACAAATAGGAGACGATGAACTGCAAGTGCTCAGTGGAGAGCACTGTCTGGGGGGGTTGCAGAACCACCCTTTAGGGGGGCTACTCTTCGTCTCCACCCCCAGAATAGGGATCTGGGCCCGAAGGTTAATGTGCTCAGTCACACCCATTAGGTCCTGGGTCCGGGACATGGGCCCCGGCACCCTGGCTCCCTCGCCGCACTCCCAGCAGCAGTCATGCTTGACGCTCCGTGGAATTACCCATCGGTCGGACTTATTCCACAGGGTGTCCCAGAACTGACACGACGCCTGTGACCCTAAACAGCCAGCAGAGAGGTGGTGAGGGGCGAGCCCGCTTGTCCTGTGGCAGAGCACACCCTGGCTGAGCCCTGGGGACAGTTCAGTGACCTCTGCCCCGCCCTGCTGTGGGACCCAGCTTTCCCCCACGAGAAATGGCTCCGCCTCCTTCTCCACGACCCCGCTGAGCCCGCTGAGCCAGCGCTCCCACTGGGCAGCACCCACTGCTCCACCATGCCCCCGGCCCCCAGAGAAAGCCGGCCTTGCAGATCACCCCACCTGGCCAGCTGAGTGCCCCCACGCTCAGAGGAAAAGCCCGTGCTGACCGGGCGTGTGTTCTGACCATCGCTATTCTGATAGGAGGCAGCGTGGCCCTGTGAGGGCACCGGGAACGAACACACCTCCCACACCCGCCAGCTGAGCGCCCAAAAGCTCCAGGGGCTGCAGGGGAGACCCGGCACCAAAAGGGCAGCTCTGGCCCCGCCCTCCAGCCAAACGCGAGGGGAGCACAGAAGGCCATGCACAGAGGTCAGGCTCCTTCCGTGTGCGCAGCAGAGTGGGAGCTGTGACACCGTGTGCATGCCTGCATGTGTGGCTGTGTGTGCATGTGTGCGCATGTGCATGTGTGTGTGCCTTTGCCCATGTGTGTACATCTATATACATGTGTCTCTGTGTGAGCATGTGTGGCCGTGTGTGCATCTGCATGCATTTGTACATGAGTGTGCACATGTGTCTCTGTGTTCATGTGTGTACATGTGTGCACATGCATGTGACTGTATTTGTGTGTGTGGCCACCTCCGTGGGTCCCTGTGGCTGACACGTGCCCCCCATGGGGAGTCTGCAGCAGAGGGAAAGCCGGTCTGCCCGTGGCCACGCAGGGGGCCGCTCCTCTCAGCGTGCTGAGCTGGAGAAGCCACTTCCCAGAGGTTCCGTGGAGACCACTTTGTACGACCAGAGTGGAGCTACGTGGCTGATAAACGTACCGACTCTGGGGGTGGGGGTGAAACTTAGGAACCTTGCAAAGCGACCTCCATTTACGGACCAAGTAAATGAGGCCCAGAACGCACAGTCCCTTTTCTAGGGCATCACGAGGTTAAAGGGCCCGGGCCCAGGAGAATCGGAGGCCATGGCTTCGGGGCCACAGACCACACTGAGCACCGCGAGCACGGAAAGCACCTGTGAAGCCCCAGTGCATCCCCACCTCCTGCCCCTCCCGTCAGTGGGACCCCAGCACCCGAGGGCCTGGGGGCGCCTCCTGGAAATGCCTAATCCTGATGCCCGGCTTGGTCACCCGCGGGCGCCTTGCTCTCCATCCCCACCTCAGACACTGGTCACCTCTCCCATCCTCTCTCCCCTCCCCACCGACAGACAGACGTCTGTCTGCTGCTCTCCCTGGTCCCTCGGGCCTGGCTCACAGGCCGCAGCAGCGCCTCCCGTCACTCACCCCTCCTGCTGCCAAGCCGGCCCGTCCTCTGATTTCTCATTTCCTGTGAGGACACTGCCATCCTCCCAGCCCCCAGCACGCAGCCTGGGAGACTCCACAGCCTCTCCTGTGTAACCTACAGAGGGCGACGGACTGCTGCTCCCCTTCCTCCATCTCAGGCCTCCAGGCCCATCGCCTCTCACTCACAGAGCAGAGCGTCCTCTAACCCGGCTACAGGGAAGGCTGTTTGCTCCCTCCCCTCAGCGCTGCCCATCCCACTGGCCATCCCCTCCTTCTGAGTGGCTTCCTTTCCGCTCCCTGTCACCATCCTTCCAGACAGATGCCCTCTCTTTGGGGCTCTTCTCCGGCCTCAGCATATGACTCACCGCAGTCACACGCGGGGAGCCGCTCTGTCCTTCATGCGCGTTCACGGGAATGAACGCCGGCCCTTCTCTGCCTGGCTCTGCTCCCGCAGACGCCTCGCCCAGAGGGCAGCCAGGACCACGGCGTGTGAGGAGCCTAAAGGCGAGCAGCTCCTGTTCCCGGCACAGAGTGCGAGAAGGGCGCGGAGGAGGGCCCTGCCAGACCTCGGGCGACATACCAGCTCCCAGGTGCAAGCTCAGAGGACACGTGACAACCCCCGGAAGCAGCAGGCAGGTGCATGGATTCGAGGCTGTGCCATGAGCTCAAGCGCAGTCCTTCATCCCATTCGGATGAGGAGGAGGCGGAGGCCGCAGAGGTGGGCCATTCAGAACCTCAGAACCCCCATTAGCACAGGAGCAGTGACTCCCACGCACGTGGAGGGAGGTTCAGCCTGAGACGGCCCACGGGGCAAACCCAGGCGGCGCTCAGGAAGGAGCAGTGGTGTTACACTGCGGCGTCTGCATTGAGCTTGGGGCTCCTCACTGGCTGTTTCGGGAGCGATGAGGACCGTCCCCCAGGCTCAGTGCTGCTGGTCTGTGTGGGCTCCTCTGAGGCAAACTGCCCCAAAACAGAACCCTGTCTCAGGAAAAGCTCTCAGAGACACTCCCCTGCGAGAGGGCCCAGCAGTGCCTCTTGGTGGCGGCCCCCTGGGAGCGCTCAGAGGGGCGGCCAGGCTGAGCGCAGTCGCCCTGTAGGGCAGTCTGGAACCCAGGTGCCCCCTCCGATCCCCCCCACCCCGCTCCTCCAGGTCGGGGACAGTGTGGATCCACCCGGGGCAAATGCTGCCGGCGACCTGCCCGAGCGGAAGGCACCTGAGAGCCACACTGTGCGCCACTTGCAGGCTCTCTGATCCCTCCTGCAGACGTGGCTCACGGTCCCTCGGGGAGGCGTCTGAGCAGCGACAGCAAGGTAATGAACGTGTGTGTCCTGGAAAGGGGCTGCCTCGCTCCCAGGCGGAGGGAGACCAGAAGCACAGGAAGTCAGCCTGCACGCCAGGCACAGGGAGCAGCGCCCGTCCAGGGCCCAGCCGCCCCGGTGCAGCCACGCTGTGGCCGTGTCAGTGTGACTGTCCCCTGAGAGGGACAGCGTGGGGCTTGGGGTGGTGGAGCAGGTCGTGAGGTCCAGGCCCCTGTGAGGGAGGGAAGTCAAGGTCCCCAGTCAGGCCCAGGTCAGCTCCCAGGCTGGGCCCAAGGGCAGAGAGCCAATTGCGCCTCCTCCCTGCCTGTCCCAGGCGGCGGTACTAAGGATGCGCAGGGCCGCGGGGTGAGCTGCAGAGCCCTGTCCCAATCCCTGCTCAAGGAAGGGGCTCAGCGGGCCGTAGAGGACACGTGGTGCCCTTCCTAGATCCGCCCTTGAGGGGACGCGCCCTGCCCTCCGGGAGTGCTGTCCGCAGGCCGACACACAGGAGCACTGCCCTCAGCCCAGGGCTGCCTCCCTGAAGGTCCCCCTCTCTGTCCCCTCGCGCACGCTTGGTCGCTCTGCAGCCAGCTTCCAGCCGGTGCGTCCTGGCTGAGCAGCGTCCCGTCCCCGCCTCACTCTATTCCTTCTTGCTGCTTCTCCTGGTGTCCTCCCTTCCCTTCCCCGCCGGCCCCTAAACCATTTGTGCCACAATCCTCGGCTCAGGCTGCATGTGTGGGTCCCCACTAGAGGCCAGAGGCCTGGAGCGTGGGGTCAAGCACACCCAAAGGGAGACGCAGTCCCCAGGGAGCCCCTGCTGCCCAGGCTGCCGACAGGAGCGGACGGCACGCCCACACGGACCAGGCGGCTCCTCCACAGACAGGGCGCCGAGCTGCGGGGGGTGGGAGTGGGGCGTGTGAGGCCGGTGCTGCTTCTCATCCATTGCTACCTGGCGCTCGGGGACCCAGAGCCCATCCCTCAGCACGCAGGCCCGGCCCACAGCCCAGAGCTGAGGCAAGGCCTGCTCACAAGTTTAGACTCTTCACTAATGACGCTCAGTGAGGCCTCAGCGGGGGAGGGGCTCGAGCCTGTGCTGGGCGCCAAGAGCTGCCACTACCCTCCTCCTGGACAAGATGCCCAAGAGAAAGCTCAGCTAGGACGGCCCAACAGAGGCGTCGATGTCCTAAAGGCGAGGAGCAGAGGCTGCCTGGACTGCCTCACTCTGCACCTCCACCAGCCTCTTCCCAACATGTTCACAGACAAGTACAGCCCCGGAGGGCATCCTGGGCTCCACTGCATCTGCTGGGAACCTGACCATGTCAGGCCAGGCGGGCCTGCACCACGGACCTGTTCCTGCTTCCTCTGCCCAAGGCGCGCCTCCAGCCAGTCCACGAGGTGCTGGGCTCTGACCCTGAAGGGCGAATGTGGGGTCAGTGTACGGTCAGCGGGAGGGCAGTGCAGAATGTGGCAGCGGAGCTAGGCAGCAGCTTATCTGGAAAGACCGAACTTAACACCCTTCACCCAGTTCTTCCCAGGCCACGCCCATCAGGCCCCTCTCCTCCATCTCCTCCCCTAGGGCTGCCTGAAGCCATCCCCCGCCCAAGCCCAGGAGGTCACCGCTTCCCACCAGCACCTTCGTACAAACACCTCTCCCGACGCATCACCATGCTCGAGGCCGGCCCGAAGTCCTTTCCCGGGAAGTCATTAGCCACAGCAATACCTGACCTCATGGGGAAGGCCCTCCCTCGGACCCCGGCCCGGCCTCAGGCCCGAGTTTGTCCTCCTGGCTCCCCTACGACCCCTGTCCTCCACCTGCTCTGAACACAGGCCAAGAGAAAGAAGCACTGAGAGTCCTCAGGCCACTTCCTGTGCCCTCACTGCATCCAGCACCTCGGACATGTGAGCAGCTCAAGGTTTCACTTCTTTCTGGGGGAAGCAGGGTCAGAAGAGTGAAGCTGCACACGATTTCTTAATTTCCAGGGTGTGGACTCAGACTGTGTCTCACAGTCTCCTGTCACTCCAACCTGAGGCTCCCCAGAATGCACCGTGGCTCCCCACCTCTGCTCTTACCCAGCATGCATTGCCTCTTACCCTGGAGCGCCCTGCTGCTCACCATCACTTTCTAAATCTCACCGTCCTTCACGCCAGCGTTTCCTGCCCCCTCGGCTGAGGGCGCTGGTTTCCTGCCCTGCCTGCGGCCGCTCCGACATCACTCACCTGCTCGCGGGATGTCTGCCCTCCACCTGCAGCAGCTCCCCTGGCGGAGGCCTTCTCTGCACAGGACAGTCTGCCCGCTCGCCTGACGCAGGCTCGGCCGAGTCCACACAGAGCGAGGCTCTGCCACAGCTGAATAGATGTCAGGGCACCCAAGGCAACTGATTCAAAACCATGCCCTCAGTGAAGCCGCGGGCAGAGCCGACACACCAGCAAACAGGCAATCCCTGCCGCCCGCGTCATGGCCTGGAGCCTTCCTTCCCGGGCCGAGCAGGAGCGGCCGCGTCCCGGGTGCAGAGGACAGGGAGACGGGCTTCCTCTCAGGACCAGTGGGCTGCTCTGTGGCACGACACAAGGGTCCCAGCGAGGCTGTGAGGGTGGAGGGGAAGCTGCTGGGCCAGTATGAGAAGAATGAGCGGCACGTCGCAGGGCCAGGGCGGCCGAGAGCCATCTCTACTCCCCCAGATCCACTGCTTCCTCCGCGGGGAAGTGGGAATAACATGGCACCCCCTCACAGACTCCGAATGATAATGAAATTGTGAGATATAAAAGCATGTCTTAAGACATTTAGCAAGTCTAGACATGGTGATTGTACAGTTAGGGTGTATGGTCCGTGGAGTGACTGTTCAATAACACACCTCAACAAACAACTAACTGTCCAGCTGGTGTGGCTCAGTGGTTGAGCATCGACCTATGAACCAGGAGGTCATGGTTGGATTCCCAGTCAGGACACATGCCTGGGTTGCAGGCCCGATCCCCAGTAGGGGGCGTGCAGCAGGTAGCTGATTAAATATTCTCTCTCATCATCGATACGTCTCTCTCTCCCTCTCCATTCCTCTCTGAAGTAAATATCTATATATCTATATCTATATATCTATATCTATATCTATATCTATATCTATATCTATATCTATCTATGTCTATATACTTAAAAACAACTAACTAACTATATAAAAAGCCCTGAACTATAGAGTATGGAAATCTCTATGGCATGGCCCACCACGGCCAATCCTAAGCTACAACGTGATGTCACTGGACTAGTTGACTCCAGCACACTCATGCTTATGGCTCACAAAAATATGAATTCCATTTGCCACTCTCTCCACCTCCCTGGAACACACAGACATCTTTACTGGGTGGAAAAAGAAACAAAAATGGTGACTTCCAATTTGGGCGTGAATAGGTGGCCGAGACGTCCTCCAGCGTGCCTGCATGGACCAGCAACGCGCCTGGTGAGCGCCTGTGTCTGGGGTGCAGCCAAGCTCATCGAGTAGAGGCGCTTGGGAAGCATGACAGTGTTGCCTGTTCTGATAATTCCCTTCAAACGCTCAAGAAGAGCCTCCTTCTCGCACCCTCCCCAGGAAGGATGGCTCAGGGCTGGACAGCCTTTCGGCCGTGAGCCCTCACACCCAGCTCACCACCACTCCCCAATAAACTGCAATTCCAACAGCTAGTCCTTCTATCTCTGCCTGAAACCTACCCAACGTGAGAGACCGCACTTTATAGAAAGTTCTAGAGGCTTATGGCAGACATGCAGCAGAAAAACAGGAAGATAAAATTCCACTGGACAGCAGTGGAGTGATCTGCAGACACCCTGAGGGGGGTGAGTGTGAAAGCAGGTAGGGAGGCGCAAGTCTTTCTCAACTGCAATATGCAAAACCATGCAAAACCGACCGACGGAAGAGGTGACCTCAGACCCCAGGAGAGCAACAGATAGTCCGTTTTAAAGAAAGAACCTGGGAGAGAAAACGGGCCCCAGGCAGGTCCAAAACCTGGCAAAGCTAAGCTCCATTAGACCTTAAGGCCGAAGAAGCGCCCTGTGTAGTTCCTCTGACCCTCACTCTCCAGCCCGGAGGCTCTGCAGGCCACACAGCCCGCCCGGGAGGGCTGTCCGGGGGGCTCCCCGAGGGTGGCTCCGCCCCCAGGCACCAAGGGATGAGACCAGCGCACTGAACCAGAGGCAGCCTCACCCTTTGGAACTCCTTGCCCCTGGGCCTGTGGGAGGAGTGACAGCCTGAGAACCTCCGGTCCCCTTCAGGTGGCTCCGTCGTTGAAGAATAGTGCACATTCACAGCCACGGAAATCGATGGCCAGTCTCGTAGAAGCCGAGACGTGCATGTGGCTTCCGCTGAGGCAGCTGACGAAGGCCCTGCCCCACCTGTGATCTCGCCGGCAAATGCTTGTCCAGCCTCATGCGCAGAGCGCTCTTTGGAACAAGGTTTCTCCGCTTTTGCCTTGTGGATAAGCTGAGAATCTTCCAAACCTTCAGGTTCCGGTTTCTTTCCACTTAAGTATCCCTTCCTCAATTCCTCTCTCCTTTCCTATCTATAATAATAAAAGCATAATATGCTAATTAGACCGGATGTCATTCCGGAGGAAGCCAGGGCCAGAGGGAAGCCGGGGTCCTGGAGGGAAGCCCGGATCCTTGGTGCCAGAGGGAAGCCAGTGCCAGCAGCCGGGTGAAGGAAGGCCTACTCTTGCACGAATCCCGTGCATCGGGCCTCTAGTTTCGCTATAATCAGTCAGGAGGAGCCGTGCTGCTCCTCAGCACGTGGCTTAGACATCCCGTCAACTAAATACTGAATTTCCTGTTCATAAGTTCTAACTTCCTCGAAGCACTGCAGCATGGTAGAGTGCCGCTTTGCCACTTTATAGCGAGGACTGTCTTTTCTTAGTTCCCAATGCACATTCCTGTTCTCAAGACCACCCAGAACTTCCCTGAGCACCCGCCTCCAGCCTGCACCTCGCAGCTCCTCCCACCCCGCCGTCACGCAGCTCCATGTGTCACACAGCACCTGCTCCCAGCACCGACATCTGCAGCGTCAGTCCAAACTACCACACAAAATACCGTGGCCTGGCGGCTTGGAAAACAGACATTCATGCTCTCCAAGTCCAGAAGGCTGGGAGCCCCAATGGTCACATGCTGGCTTGCAGATGGCACCTCCCCACTGTGCCCTCACCTGTCAGAGAGACGGAGAGAGATCTCTCCTCCTCTCCTCAGAAGGCCACGATACTATGAGATTAGGGCCCAACCTTATGACCTCATTTAACCTAGCTGCCTCTTAGAGACTATAGCTCCAGGAACAGTCCTACTGAAAGTTAGGGCTTCAACCTATGGATGTGGGGCAGATACAATGCAGCCCCCACTGACATTGCTTTTATTCAGCATTTTATTTAGTACATTAAAGGGGGAGGGGATGAAACTCTAAGGAATGGAAAAAGTAAATAAAATCCTGAATTTTCACAAATGATATAATTATATACATAGAAATCCCAAGAGAATCTGTAATTAAATTATTAGAATGAACAGACTTTTCTGAAAAGTAACTAGATCTAAATTCAATATACAAAATAATTGTCCTATATACCAGTAACATGAATATTTAAAATAAACTTTAAAATTATAGATAACATTTAAAATACCATGAAAATTTCAAGTACCAAGTAATATATCTACCAAAGATATTTATGTATTTATGGCAAAACATTATTGAGATAAATTAAAAGTGAGAGGAAGAATGCTTGAATAAATAGAGGCTACCATTTACATGGATTGGAAAATTCAATATGAAGAAAGAAGAAGGAAGGGAGGTAGAATATACTATGTTCATGAATAGAAAGACTCATGTCAGAAAGATGCCAATTATCCCAGAATTTATCTACAAATATATCATGAGTTTGTTTTTGTAAAATCTAAGATGCCTATTTAAAAATGCATTAAAAAGAGTAATGCTTCAAAGGCAGTTCTGGAAAAGAAAGCCAAAAGTGAGTGTGGCAGTTACACAAGTACTACTGTGCGTAGGGCAGGCACGGAGATCCCTGGAAGAGCAAAGCAAGGTGGACAGAGGCGCGGGGAAAGCGAGTCTGCTCATGTGATAGAAGAGGCACTGGGAGCCAGGGGAGCTTGTGAAACCAGAGAACTTTAGAGCAGAAAGAGAACTTTAATGTTTACACATTTTTAAAAATTGACCAGGACTTCAAGGGAGCTCCGGAGAGGATATCAATGGTGACAGGAGTCTAACTGTAACACAAACGTCTGCCATACCTCTGGCAGGTGTGGGAAGAAGAGGCTAACCTAAGTCACTTCAGAACATGGTGTTGGGCAGGAGCTAAGCCTCAAGAAAAGAGAAAGTGCCCATGGACCATGTGCTCTAGTTGTTAAGTTTGTCTCTCACCGAACAGAGCTAATTCTGAAACTGTTGTGCATAGACACTGGGCTTGAACAAATAAATGACTAGTGAGTGTGAGATCAGGTTTCTGACTGCTGGGGAGGAAAATTACAGATAAGCAAGGGGAGAAACTAAAATAAGCATGAGCTACTGGATTAGACTCAGAGACAGGTATGTGCTCACATTTAGCATAGTAAAGGCACTGCTGAATAGACAAAGAAGCAATTACAGTTACCAGTGAGCATATGTACAGATGTTTTCTGGGTCGGACTGCTGGGAGTGCTAGAAAAGTCTAGAAATAGTGACACCCAGTAGCAACGAGCACACCTGAAGCCCACATCTTAGATTCTATGATTTCAAAGCAAAAGGAACCAGACTCTTGGGAAAAATGACTTATTGGCTGAAGCAAGGAATATACAAGATGTGACCATGTAGCATTCCTTAATGCGAGAATGCAAGGAATGCTTAAAACACACACACACACACACACACACACACACACACACACAAATGAAAGACATGGGTGCCCAAGGGACTCAGGAGCCAACCTGAGAGAGCTCCCAATGGCCAAAGCTGAGATCATTTGAGAAACAAAATAAATACAGCAGTGTGCTAGATTATGAATTGAATAATAAAACATTAGCTCATCCTATCTAATAATAGACAAACATGGTAATTAACCATACCTCCGCTACGCTTCCCATTGGCTAATCAGGGTGATATGCAAATTAACTGCCAACCAAGATGGTTGTCAGCAGCCACGCAGCTGAAGTGAACATGAGGCTTGGTTGCCCCGGCAATGTAGGAAGCCAAGGTTCCCCGCCTGCTGCACCCGGCTATGAGCTGGAAAGCAACAGCTCCAAAATGCAACTATGCTTCAATTATAGAAGCAAAACAAACCCCAGAGACCTGCTTTCAGACAGCCCAGCATCTGAGCTGTAGCTGCAACAAAGTTTCAATTACAGAAGGTAAATAAATCCCAGAATAAAAAAAAATAAAGAAAAAAAGGAGAGACTGGGAGCTTCAGTTGCATCCCTGGCCCACCTGAAAACAGCCCTCAGCCCCTCATCCAGGCTGGCCAGGCACCCCAGTGGGAACCCCCACCCTAAAGAGGGTGCGGGCAGCCTGAAAACAGCCATCATCCCCTTACCTAGGCTGACCAGGCACCCAAGCGGGACCCCCACCCTGATCCAGGACACCATTCAGGGCAAACCAGCCGGCCCCCACCCATGCACCAGGCCTCTATCCTATATAATAAAAGGATAATACATAACAGCAGAAAGACTGGGAATGACTGGTCACTATGACACACACTGACCACCAGGGGGCAGACGCTCAATGCAGGAGCTGCCTCCTGGTGGTCAGTGCGCTCCCACATGGAGGAGCTCTGCTCAACCACAAGCCAAGCTGATGGCTGCCAGTACAGCGGTGGTGGTGGGAGCCTGTCCTGCCTCCTCAGCAGCACTAAGGATGTCCGACTGCAGCTTAGGCCTGGTCCCCGCTGGCAAGTGGACATCCCCCGAGGGCTGCCGGGTTGCCAGAGGAATGTCTGATTGCCAGCTTAGGCCCAATCCCCTGGGGAGCAGGCCTCAGCCAGCAGATGGTCATCCCCCGAGGAGTCCCAGACTGTGAGAGGGCACAGGCCAGGCTGAAGGATTCCCCCCCGCTCAGTGCACAAATTTTTGTGCACCGGGCCTCTAGTACTAATATAAATGAGTGACTGAGTAAATAAGTAAATGGGGAGAGAAGGGATGAATCCCCCTTAGAGAAAAATTCCAGATCTCAGATCCCCTCCACTGGAGTGTGCACTGGGTAAATGGTTTGTAATAAAGGATGTAGGATGAAAAGAAGAAAAAGGAACTTCACACTGGGAAAATCTGGCAAACATTACCTTTGCCCAGTGAAAAAGGCTCACATCACCAGTAGGAAGGAATCTCCATTCCTATATAATAAAAGCTTAATATGCTAAGTGTCCGGTCGTCCAGTCAGCCATTCAACCAACCAAAGCATAATATGCTAATGATATGCTAAGGCTGCTCAACTGCTTGCTATGATATGCACAGACCACCAGGGGGCAGACAGTCAACTGGTCGACCAGTCGCTATGACATGCACTGACCACCAGGGGGCAGATGCTCCACCAGGTACGTTAGCTTGCTGCTGGGGTCGAGCCAATTGGTCCCTCCCGTGGTCCCTCCCCTGCTGGCCAACCTTCTACATCCCTCCCCGGCCCCAAGCGTTCACTAATGAGGTCCCTTGGCCTGGCCTGCGCCCTCTTACAATCCGGGACCCCTCGGGGGATGTCGGAGAGCCGGTTTCAGCCTAATGGTGGAACGACCAATCACTATAGTGTGCACTGACTACCAGGGGGCAGATGCTCAATGCAGGAGCTGCCCCCAGTGATCAGTAGGCTCCCACAGGAGGAGCGCTGCTCGGCCAGACACCAGGCTCACGGATGATGAGCCCAGCAGCAGTGGCAGGAGTCTCTCCCGCCTCCGCAGCAGCACTAAGGATGTTCCACTGCCAGCTTAGGCATGCTCCCCACCGGAAGCGGGCCTAAGCCGTCAGTCGGACCCCCACCCTCAAAGTGCATGAATTTTGTGCACCAACCCTCTAGTACAGGGGTGGGCAAACTTTTTGACTCAAGGGCCACAATGGGTTCTTAAACTGGACCGGAGGGCTGGAACAAAAGCATGGATGGAGTGTTTGTGTGAACTAATATAAATTCAAAGAAAACATCATTACATAAAAGGGTACGGTCTTTTTTTTCAATAGTTTTATTCATTTCAAATGGGCCGGAACCGGCCCACAGGCCGTAGTTTGCCCATGGCTGCTCTAGTAGAACATAAAGCTTCTGTGATGTTGAAAAAGCATTTCTTCCTTTTGATCTTCCTCCCAAAAACTCATAAAAAAATCAGGCAAACCCAAATTGAGGGACATTCTACAGAATACCTGACCAGCACTCCTCAAAACTACCCATGCCATAAAAAAATGAGGACAGTCTGAAAAAACTGTCACAGACCAGAGGAGATGGACCCAGCAGGAGAACTGGGGGAGCCCAGTAAATGGTGGTGTTTAGTGAGTGCATCCACGTTAACACTGAATATGGTAGTGGCAAATTATACCACTGTGTGTAACATGTTAACAACATGGGCAACTTGGTGAGGAGTAAACAAGCATTCTCTATATCATTTGTGCACCTTTTCTGTAAATATAAACTATTCTAAATGAAATGTTTATTCAAAAGTTTCAGAGGGTAAAGCATGGACTTGTCAATTATTGGTGCTGGCCCTGGCTGGTTTGACTCAGTGGATAGAGTGTCAGCCTGCTGACTGAAGGGCCCTGGGTTCAATTCCGGTCAAGGGCACATGCCTGGACTTGTGGGCTCATTCCCCAGTAGGGGGCATGCAGGAGGCAGCCTATCAATGATTCTCTGTCATCATTGATGTTTCTATCTCTCCCTCTCCCTTCCTCTTTGAAATCAATAAAAAATATATTTAAAGATAAATAAATAAATGGTGCTGTAAAAATTATTCATATTGCTTAAATTATATTCTCCAAAATAAATTCAAGATGGATAAAAGTCCAGTATGTAGAAAATCAATACTGCATACTTTTTAAAACAAATTATACCACTTGAAGGTAAGGATGATAGATTTAAATAGCACACAACTATAACAACCCTAAAGGGAAAAATTGCTAAAGTTAATTATATTAATACTAGAGGCCCAGTGCATGAAATTCATGCATAGGGGGCAGGGCTCCTCTCAGGCAAGCCTGCACCTTCTCCAATCCAGGACCCCTTGAGGGATGTCCGACTGCCAGTTTAGGCGTGACCCTGGGGATAGGACCTAAACTGGCAGTTGGACATCCCTCTCACAATTCTGGATCACTGGCTCCTAATCGCTCACCTGCTTGCCTGCCTGGTTACCCCTAACTGCCCCCCCGTGCCGGCCTGATTGCCCCTAACTAACCCGCCCTGCCAGCCTAGTCGTCCCTAACTGCCCCCCCACCAGCCTGGTCACCCCCAACTGCCCCCTGCCAGCCTAGTCACCTCTCACTGCCCCTTGTGCCAACCTAATTGCCCCCAACTGTCCCCCCCTCCTGGCCTGGTTGCCCCCAACTGCACCCTCCCCAACGGCCTAGTCACCCCCAACAGCCCCCCTCTCCGCCAGCCTAGTCGCCCCACGCAGCCTGCTTGTTCAGTCATTTGGTCATCCCTCACTAATCCCCCTGCCAACCTGGTCGTAGGCAGCCATCTTGTGAGGGCGTGAGGGTCAATTTGCATATCACCTCGTTATTATATAGGATTAAAATCTTCTTCACAATAAAAGACACTGAAAATATAAGCCACCGACAGAAAGAAAATACTTTATACATGAATGTAAGTATAAGCTTGATAAGATTAACATTATCCAATTGAACAAAAGCAAAAAATGTGAATAGGAAATATGCAAAAGAAGCTCATAATAAACTTAGGAAAAATGCTTAGCACACTGGATATTAACATAGCCATAAAATAGTATGTTATACCCATCAGATTTTCCAAGGGGAAAAGTGTGAAGTCACCCAACATTCATTAAATATATCCAGTGTTGATAAACAATGAGCACTCTGACCCAGCTTTCGAGAACATGAACTTGCAGAAGCACGTTAGAGAGCCATGTGTCAATGCCCAATGCAATTAGGCAGGCTTAGACCAATGAGCCAGCAATGACACCCACGTACTCACAAGACCACAGAAATGCATCTGCAGTCCTATCAATACTGGCAAAATATTGGAAACAATCCGAGTTATCTGTAGAGAGAAAGGTAAATGTATATGATTGTAGAGTTAAAATATACCCTGGTATGCCCTAGCCAGTTTGGCTCAGTGGATAGAGCATCAGCCTGCGGACTCAAGGGTCCCAGGTTCAATTCCAGTCAAGGGCATGTACTTTGGTTGTGGGCACGTCCCCAGTGGGGAGTGTGCAGGAGGCAGTTGCTTGATGTTTCTCTCTCATCAATGTTTCCAACTCTCTATCCCTCTCCCTTCTTCTCTGTAAAAAAATCAATAAAATATATTAAAAACAAAATATACCCTGTTGTGGTACCTAAATAAATGAACTAGACCTATATGTATAAAATGTTGATTATAAAGGGCATTATATAGATTTTCTACTTTATGTAGGTTAAGTACAAATAATTTATTTAAAAATAGGAAGAATATTATACTGAATATATTAAAGATATAAATATATATAAGTATATTTATAGTTTTAAATAGATATTAAATATGTTAAAATAATGATATGTATGCTCAACACTCCGCATTCACATCAGTAAATGCCTGTAGGTAGGACAAAAAGAAAACAAAAGGGGGGTAGGGCCAGGCTCTAATGTGTATCTATAAGATTTTATTTCAAAAAATAATTCGAAGCAAAGTGGTTAAGTTACATTTTTTTTACACGTGAGTGGCAGGGCATAAGTGTTATATATATATATATATATATATATATATATATATATATATATATATATATATATATATTAATTTCAGATGTTTAAATGTTCTGTACAAAAACCAAGATAACTCATGAGATGTGACCTATAATAAAAATGCAAGTACTAAGCAAGCCCTATAGTCATTTCCTTACAGAACTAACATTTGTAGTTCTGGGTGATTGTGGTTACAGAAAAGAAATGCAAATGTGATAATTTTTAAAAATGTAAATATAAAAACTAGCAAAAAAATTAAAAGTAATGCTTAGGGAAATGAGAGGACATCTGTTTATGATAATTTCTTTTTCTTCCATACGAGAGATTCAAATAATTGAAGCAAGTAGTTAAAAAGTACTCAAATTTCTTCAGTTTTTCAGATTTGATTTTATAATCATGGAAGGTAATTTAATAAGTAATAATTCTTGTAATGAAGAAATATCCATCAAATTCCAGTCATGCCTTGGGAAGTTTTACTTATATTCATTTTTCATCAAAGTCAAGTAAAAATACACGAATTTGTGCACCGGGCCTCTAGTAAACGTAATGATTTTAGTAAAATTCGGTTTAAACATATGATCTCATTTTTTTCCTAGATTACTTCTCCATATCTATCCATAAATAGACAGAGCCACACACCTAAAATGATTTTCTTTCAAATATAAGGGTTGATTATTTAAAGAGGAGAAGAATTTTGGTGATTGTTATTTATTTTGCTTTTAATTTTTATAGTAAAAATTAAAAAAATATAGCCCTAGCTGGTTTGGCTCAGTGGATAGAGTGTCAGCCTGTGGACTGGAAGGTCCTGGATTTGATTCTGGTCAGGGAACATGCTTGGATTGCAGGTTTGATCCCCGGGGGGTTGGAGGGGGGGGAGGGCATGCATGAGGCAGTCGATCAATGATTCTCATCATTGATGTTTCTATTTCTACTCCCTCTCCCTTCCTCTCTGAAATCAATAAAAAATATTTTTAAATATATATATATTTATTAAAAACAAAACTATTATTTTAAGACTCATAAAGCAATGAGAATAAAATACAACATGCTAGCCCTGGCCAGTTTGGCTCAGTGGATAGAGCATCAGCCTGCGACTCAAGGGTCCTGGGTTTGATTCTGGCCAAGGGCATGTACCTTGGTTGCAGGCACATCCCCAGTAGGGAGTGTGCAGGAGGCAGCTGATCGATGTTTCTCTTTCATCAGTGTTTCTGACTCTCTAGCCCTCTCCCTTCCTCTCTGTAAAAAAATCAATAAAATATATTTAAAAAAAATACAACATGCTAGAAACAGACCTTATATGTTAAGAAGTTTTAAAGAAGAAACAGAAATGAAACTGGAAAAGTTCAAGAAAAATTCAGAGAGCAGCCTGGAGCAGCTGAGGCAGGGAGTGCCGCGGGGAAGCAGGACAGTGTGGGAGGGAATGGGGGCACTTACCAAGGATGAGGGGTTCAGACAGCAATGAACTGTATTTGAAATGGTGACGAATATAGTACATTTTAAAAAGAAGATTTATGTTTTAATTTATTTTTAAATTACAGTTTAAATTCATTATTATTTTGCATTACCTTCATGTAAACAGCAGAGTGGTTTGACAATCATCCTACCTAATAAAAGAGAAACATGGTAATTAGCCATACCTCCGCTACCCTTCCCATTGGCTATCAAGGCGATATGCAAATTAATTGCCAGCCAAGATGGCAGCCGGCATCCAGGCAGCTTGAAGCGAACATGAGGCTTTCTTGCTTCAGTGACGGAGGAAGCCAACGTTCCCGCCTACCGCTGCCTGCCTCTGAGCTAGCAGTTTGAAACATTGTTACAAATATAGAATCTAAACAATCCAGACCTGCTTTCAGCCAGCCGGGATCTCAGAGCTGGAGTTGAAACAGTGTTTCGATTACAGAACCCAAACAAACCAGATACCTGCTTTCAGCAGCCGAGGCCTCAGAGCTGGAGCCAAGCCTCAGAGCTAAAGCTGGCCCAGAATAAAAAAAGAAAAAGGAAAAAAAGGAGCGGTTGGGAGCTTCAGTCACCCGCCAGCCTGAAAACAGCCCTCAGCCCCTCACTCAGACTGGCCAGGAACCCCAGTGGGGACCCCCACACTGAAGGGAGTGTGACCAGCTGCAAACAGCCATCAGCCCCTCATTCAGGCTGGCCAGGCACCCAAGCAGGACCCCCAGGACACCCTTCAGGGCAAACCTGCCGGCCGCCACACATGCACCAGGCCTCTATCCTATATATCCATATAAAAGGGTAATATGCCTCCCAGCACCAGGATCAGCGGAGCCGCAAGGCCTCCTGGCACTGGGATCAGCATGACAGGGGGCAGCGCCCAAACCCCCTGATCGCCCTGCAGCTCTGTGTGTGACAGGAGGTGGGGCCACAACCTCCCTATCCGCCCTGCTCTGTTCATGACAGGGGAAGGCGCACCAACCCCCTGATCAGCCCTGCTCTGTGCCTGATAGGGGGGAGCTCCCCAACCCCCTGATCGCCCTGCGGCACTGTGTGTGACAGGGTGCAGCGCCCCAACCCCCACCCCCACGGGCCCTCCTCTGTGTGTGACGGGGTAGAGCCATAACCTCCCCATCAGCCCTGCCCTGAGTGTGACAGGGTGTGGCGCCCCAACCCCCTGATCGGCCCTGCTCTGTGGGTGATAGAGGGTGGTGCCCCAACCGCTTCCCAAGGGCCCTGCTCTGTGTGTGATGGGGTAGAGCCATAACCTCCCCATCGGCCCTGCCCTGAGAGTGACAGGGTGCAGCACCCCAACCCCCTGATCCGCCCTGCTCTGTGTGTGACAGGGGATGGTGCCCCAACTCCCCTATCGGCCCTACTCTGTGAGTGACAGGGGGGAGCTCCTCACCCCCTGATCAACCGTGCTCTGTGCGTGACAAGGGGGAGCTCCCCAACCCCGATGGGCCCTGCTCTGTGCATGACGGGGGGAGCTCCCCAACCCCCTGATCGGCCCTGCTCTGTGAGTGACGGGGGCAGTGCCCCAACCCCCTGATTGGCCCTGCTCTGTGCGTGACAGGGGGTGGCGCTGAAACCTCCCCATCAACCCTGCTCTGTGCATGACAGGGGGCGGCGCCCCAAATCCCCAATCAGCCCTGCTCTGAGCCTGACCAGGGGCTGCACCTAGGGATTGGGCTTGCCCTCTGCCACCCGAGAGCAGGCCTAAGCCCGCAGGTCGTTATCTCCCGAGGGGTCCCAGACTGCGAGAGTGCACAAGCGGGGCTGAGGAACCCCCCTCCTCCCCGAGTGCACAAATTTTTGTGCACTGGGCCTCTAGTATACTTT
Organism: Myotis daubentonii; assembly: GCF_963259705.1. NCBI lineage: Eukaryota > Metazoa > Chordata > Mammalia > Chiroptera > Vespertilionidae > Myotis > Myotis daubentonii. Next base: position 3,950,519 of record NC_081852.1, read on the forward strand.
ACAAAGTGTTTCCAATATTTTCAATACCCACTTGGTACCATGCATGGTTATTACAATACTAGTAGTTCTGCGCACCAATCTATGTGCCAGTAGGTCGCTGCCGCCCTCCTGTAGCTCCCCCTGCCCCACCTCTCTTAGCTTGTTGCCCTCCCCTCTCCTGTAGCTCTCTGCCTTCCACTTGCTTGCTGCCCTGCCCCATCCTGTAGCTCTGTGCAGCCCGCTTGTAGCCAGTAAGTCGCTGCCACCCTCCTGTAGCTCTCTGCCCACTGCCCCACCCTCCTGTAGCTCCCCCCACCCCACCCCTCATAGCTTATTGCCCTGCTCTCTCTGGTAGCTCCCCCTGGCCTCCTCTTGCTGGCACTTGTCATTTGTTGATTTGTTGATGGTAGCCATTCTGGCAGGTGTGATACCCCATTGTTGTTTTAATTTGATGATCAGTGACTTTGAGCATTTTTTCGTATGTCTCTTGGGCATCTGTATGTATGCTTTGGAGAAGTGGTCCCCGTTTTAATTGGATGGTTTGTCTTCCTTTTGTTAGGTTACATGGCTTTCTTATATATTTTAGATATTAAAACTTTATCAGATGTATCATTGCCAAATATGTTCTCCCATACAGTGGGCTCTCTTTTCATTTTGTTGATGGTTTCTTATGTTGTGAAGAAGCTTTTAATTTTGATGTCATCCATTTGTTTATTTTCTCCTTACTTTGCCCTAGGAAATGTATCTATAAACATCGTTCCTAATAATAGACAAACATGTAAATTAACTGTCCCTTCGCTACGCTCACCAGCCAATCAGGAGAGTATGCAAATTAACCCAACACAGATGGCGGTTAATTTGCATACATAGGGGCGAAGCGGTGGAGCGAAGACTGAAGGCTCAGGCCAGAGTGAAGGCCTGGGTCCCGGGTGCCAAAGGAAAACCGGTGCCATCAGCCAGGGGGAGGGAAGGCCTACTGCACGAATCTCTTCTTGCAACAGGCCTCTTGTCTATATGATAAAAGCCTAAGTGACTTTTGACAGAATGACAAAACAACTGGTCACTATGATGCGCACTGACCACCAGGGCGCCGACACTCAATGCAGGAGCTGCCCCCTGGTAGTCAGTGTGCTCCCAAAGGAGGAGCACTGCTCAGCCAGAAGCCGGGCTCATGGCTGGTGAGTGAAGAGGCAGTGGCGGGAGCCTCTCCCTCCTCTGCGGCAGCACTAAGGAGCAGCAAGCAAGTGGGCAGTAAGGAGAGAGGGGTCCTGGACTGTGACAGCGCACAGGCCGGGCTGAGGGACCCCCCGCCCCAGTGCACGCATTTTGTGCACCGAGTCTCTAGTATTGCTATAAGAGAGGACAGATTTTGCTGCCTATGGTTTCTTCTAGGATTATTATGGTTTCACAACTTACATTTAAGTCTTATCCATTTTGAGTTTATTCTTGTGTATGGTATAAGTTGGTGGTCTAGTTTCTTTCTTTTTTTGCATGTATCTGTCCAATTTTCCCAACACCATTTGTGGAAGAGACTGTCTTGACTCCATTGTATGCTCTTGCTCCTTTGTCTAGTATTAATTGAGCATAATGGCTTGGGTCAATTTCTGGGTTCTCTGTTATGTTCCATTGATCTATATGCCTGTTCTTGTGCCAGTACCAGGCTGTTTTGATGACAGTGGCTTTGTAGTATAACTTGAAACCTGGTATTGTGATTCCTCCAACTTTGTTCTTCTTTCTCAAGATTGCTGCAGCTATCCAGGATCTTTTCTGGTTCCATATAAATTTTTGGAGTATTTGTTCCAGATCTGGGAACTAGGCTGTTGGTATTTTAATAGGGATTGCATTGAATCTGCAGACTGCCTTGGGTAGTATGGACATTTTAATGATGTTGATTCCACCAATCCATGAACACAGTATATTCTTCCACTTGTTTATATCTTCCTGTACCTTTTTTCAAAGTCCTGTAGTTTTCTAAGTACACGTCTTTTATCTCCTTATTTAAGTTTATTCCTAAATACTAGTATCTTATTTTTTTGTTGCAATGGTAAATGGGATTATTTGCTTAGTTTCTCTTTCTGAGGATTCAATAGTGATGTGTAAAAAAGCCATTGATTTGGGGGTATTGATTTTGCATCCTGCTACCTTGTCAAATTCCTTTATTAAATCTAGTAGTTTTTTGGTGGGACCTTTAGGATTTTCTAGGTAACAACATCATGTCATCTGAGAATAATGAGAGTTTTACTTCCTCCTTTGTGGGGAAGCATGGGACTTGGTTGGAAAGTCTGTGAGGAGGAATCTCCGAAAGGTCGGGGGCAACTAAGCGTACCTTGCCAAAGGTGGCAGCCCCTGCCTTGACTTTTCTAAACAAGTCTGAGCCCCCGGGTGTTTTACTGGAATCTTTATATTAGACTTCAAAATGTTCTTGCTTTAAGGACACTATAGATGTATGTGTCTTCTTAAGCATGCTTACCCTGCTGATTGTATCTATAGGGTGTCCCAAAATTCATGCAAGATTTGAATTTTGCGTGAGCATTAACAACAACAAAAAATAAAAGCCTATTTTCACTTGGTTTATTGAATCAGATTCTAACATCTGTTGCCCTTTGATTTCAATCCCTTCAATTTGATAAGCATTACCAAGTACCAATTATGGCCCAGGAGCAGGGACAATGAAGACCAATGAAGACCACGGCTTTGTGTATGTGCCAGCAAAGCCGTGGAGGCCATTTACCCAATGTGCTATTCTATACATAACCCTATACTATATACATTATGAATCAATAAATAATTTACAATTTTTAATTATAAACCTGTGTTTTCTATCAAAATTACTTCTTGCGTGAATTTTGGGACACCCTATAGAAGCTAATTTTAGTTCAAGCTGTTCTTATAATAAAAGCCTAAGGAGGCAGGCGAACGGGGCTGTCTGGTTCCTTTAGCCAGGAAGACCCTTAGCCTCTCTTTCACAGAAACATGTGTCAGAGTAATCCATTCCTCTGTCACTCAGGGTCTACTGGTCAGTCCTGGCAAGTGGTGCCCCATGTGAGGACCCAGGAATACAACGAAACGTGACAGAACCCTCAAAAACAAAGAGTAAGAAAATGAAGGTAACTGTGCAGTAAGTCATCAGAGCCTGCTTGGGATTTCCGAGTTTGAGGGAATTGTTCCTTAGGTACGGAATTTACTATCTCTGTTATGCTTCTTAAGAATGTGAGTACAGCCCTAACTGGTTTGGCTCAGTGGATAGAGCGTCAGCCTGCAGACTCAAGGGTCCCAGGTTCGATTCCAGTCAAGGGCATGTACCTTGGTTGCGGGCACATCCCCAGTAGGGGGTGTACAGGAGGCAGCTGATCTATGTTTCTAACTCTCTATCCCTCTCCCTTCCCCTCTGTAAAAAAAAAAAAACAATAAAATATATATTTTTTAAAAAGAATGTGAATATATTTTCCATTGGGAAAATAAGCCTATTTCTGAAAGGAAAAAAGGTTTTTCCTGTATTTGCCTAGGAAACAAAGGTTTTATGTATATTATTAAAATGATTATGTTATGTTAATCAGTAAGTTGATACTTTAAATGAATAGATTGCTTAATACTGTTTAATAATAATAATATATAACCTTTTAGTTTAATGTATTTGACTACCTTGTATAAGTTACAGAAGGTCTATACAAGAAGAACTAGACTTGAGGGAGTAAAAATTGTAAGAAGAGATATAAAGAAAGGAATATAACAGGAAGAAAGGAAATTAGAGAAGGAATACTTAAGAATAATTGTGAAAGTTATAAGAATGTTTATAAAACTCACCACTCCAACTGCTCTGAAGCTGGGAATAGAGGAACCTGTGTAGAACTAACCTTTAATCATAACTAATTAGAAGGAATTTCTCTCAAAGCCAAGAGATCCTTGCTCTCTGTCAGAGGGACGATGATGCCTGGGCACAAAGGAGGTGGAAATGGTGCCTAGAGGTGGTATTCTCTAGGTGTAAGTAGGGCTTGTAATTGGGTGGGGACAAACTGTGTTATAGAAGGTTTATAAAGAGAAATCTTAAAAGGAATTATAAGTATACTGAATAATAAATCTGATCGACAGAGCACCTGAATTAATCTGAAAAGTAATCATATTATTTTAAATCTTAGAACATATCTTTCTATAATATTAAAAGCATAATACGCTAATTAGACCAAACAGCCGACCAACCTTCTGGACAACCTTCCGGATGAAGCTGAGGCTGCGAGGGTCAAGGCAAGCCATCATGGTTGTGAGGGCCGAGCCTCTTGCACAAATTTCATTCACTGGACCTCTAGTACACTTATATGTGAGTAGGGGTTAAGTTTTTCTTAAAATTTTCTTTTCAAGGCCTGTGCAAAGTAATTAGGGAGGTGACTCAGCTGTGAATCCAGCAAACAGAATCGATAAGCATGGTCAGATCAACCCACCAGGAGTCAACATCATCTCGTCAACATCATCTCATCACCTGATAATACTCCTTTCCAATGTGGATGCCTTTTATTTTTTCTTCTTGTCTGATCACAGTAGCTACGACTTCCAGTACTATGTTGAAAATGGGTGGTGAAAGTGGATATCCCTCTCTTGTTCCTGTTCTTGGGAAAAAGGTTTTAACTTTTGCCCATTGAGTATGATGTTGGCTGTAGGTTTGTCATACATGGCCTTTATTATGTTGAGATATGTTCCTTCTAGTCCCATGTTGTTGAGAGTTTTTATCAAAAATGGGTGTTGGGTTTATTGAATGCTTTTTTCTGTGTCAATTGATGCAATCATGTGATTTTTGTCTTTCTATTTATTTATGCGATGTATCACATTTATTGATTTGTGGATATTGTACCAGCTTTGCATACCTGGAATAAATCCCACTTGGTTATGGTGTATGATCTTTTCCATATATTTCTGATCTGATTTGCTAATATTTTGTTGAGGATTTTAGCATCTGTGTTCATTGGGGATATTGGCCTATAATTCTCTTTCTTTGTACTGTCTTTATCTGGTTTTGCAATTAGGATAATGCTGGCCTCATAAACAGAGCTTGGAAGTGTTCCTTCCTCTTAGATTTTTTGGAATAGTTTGAGGAGGATAGGTGTTAGTTCTTTGAATTTTGGTAAAACTCCCTGTGAAGCCTTCTGGACCGGGCTTTTGTTTGCTGGGAGTTTTTTTTTTATTTTTATTGCTGCTTCTGTTTCATCGGTTGTTATTGGCCTACTCAGGTTTTCTGATTCTTCCTGATTCAGTTTTGGGGGATTGTATTTTTCTAGGAATTTGTACATGTCACCGACATTGTCCAACTTGTTGGCAAAGTTATTCATAGTATTTTCTTATCATTCTTTGTATTTCTGTGATGTCAATTGTTACTTCTCTGCTTTCATTTCTGATTTTATTCATTTGGGTCCTCTCTTCTTGTTTCTTTATGAGTTGGGCTAGCAGTTCGTCAACCTTGTTTATCTTTTCAAAGACCCAGCTCTTAGTTTCATTGACCTTTTGTATTTTTTTTTTAGTCTCTGTGTCATTTATTTCCCTTCTGATCTTTATTATTTCCTTCCTTATACATACTCTGGGCTTTTCTTATGGTTCTTTTTCTAATCCTTTAAGTTGTAGGGTTAAATAGTTTATTAATTTTTCTTGTTTTTTGAGGTAGGTCTGTAGTGCTATGAACTTCCCTAGGACTGTATTTGCTGTTTCCCATAGATTTGGGGTTGTTGTATGCTCACTTTCATTTGTTTCCAGGATTTTTTTCTTTCTTTTTTTTTTTTGACATAATCTGTTTTTTTATTTTTTTTTTTTATTGCTTAAAGTATTACAAAGGGTATTACATATGTGTCCTTTTTTCCCCCCCGCCCTTGACAATCCCCTGGCCTCCCCTACCCCCCAGTGTCTTATGTCCATTGGTTATGCTTATATGCATGCATACAAGTCCTTTGGTTGATCACTTACCCGCCTCCCTCCTATCCCCAACCCTCCCCGGCCTTCCCGCTGTAGTTTGACAATCTGTTTGAGGCAGCTCTGCCTCTGTATCTATTATTGTTCAAAAGTTTATAATGGTCTCTATTATCCATGAATGAGTGAGATCATGTGGTATTTTTCCTTCATTGACTGGCTTATTTCACTTAGCATAATGCTCTCCAGTTCCATCCATGCCGTTGCTTTCTTTATTTCTTTATTGATCTCATTAGTAACCCATTTATTGTTTAATAACATGCTATTTAGCCTCCATGTGTTTGAATGTTTTTGAGCATTTTCCACTGTATTTGATTTCTAATCTTATTCCATTGTTGTCTGAGAAGATGCTTGATATGATTTCAATATTCATGAACTTATAGAGACTTCTTTTTTGTCCTAACAAGTGATCTATCTTTGAGATTGACCCATGCACACTTGAGAAGAATGTATATTCTGCAGCTTTTGTGTGAAATGTTCTGTAAATGTCAGTTAAATTCATCTGATCCAGTGTGTCATTTAGAGTCACTGTTTCCTTGTTAATTTTTTGTCAGGAAGTTCTATCCAGTGAAGTCAGCAAGGTGTTAAAGTCCCCTACTATGACTGTATTGCTGTAGATCTCTCCCTTAAAGTCCTCCAGAAGTATATATATATATATATATATATATATATATATATATATATATTCCTATATTGGGTGCATATATATTTACCAGGGTTATATCCGCCTATTGGATTGATTCCTTTAGTATTCTGTTGTGTCCTTAATTGTCTCTTATGATGGTCTTCATTTTGAAGCCTATTTTTTCAGATATAAGTATTGCTACCTCAGGGTTTTTTGTCATTTTCATTTGCATGAAAATATTTTTCCATCCCTTCACTGTCATCCTTTGTGAGTTTTTTGTTCTGTGATGGGTCTCTTGTAGACTAACTATATTTAGGTCATTTTTTTTTTTTTATCCATTCAGCTACCCTATGTCTTTTGATTGGAGCATTTAATCCATTTACATTTAAGGTTATTATTGATATGCACTTATTTTTGCCATTTTAATTCTTTATGCCTAGGTTTCTCTATCTATTTCTTCTCATTACAGCAATCTCTTTAGCATTTCTTATAGTGCTGGTTTGGTGGTGATAAACTACTTTAGCCTGTTTTTTGTTTGTTTGTTTGTTTGTTTGTTTTGTGTGTGTTTTTTTCTGGGAAGCTCTTCATTTCACCATCTATTTTGAATGATATCCTTGTTGGATATAGTAATCTTGGTTTCAGATTCCTGCTTTTTATTACCTTGAGTGCTTCATGGCATTCCCTTCTGGTCTGTAGAGTTTTGATGACAAATCAGGTGTCAGCCTCATGAGAGCTCCTTTATAGGGAACAACTTGCTTTTCTCTTGCTGCCTTTAAGATTCTCTCCTTGTCTTTAATTTTTGTCATTTTAATAATGATGTGTCTGGGAGTGGGCCTGTTTGGGTTCTTCTTGGTAGGGGTTCTCTGTGCCTTCTGAACTTGTGTGACTTTTTCCTTCACCAGGTTAGGGAAGTTTTCTGCCATTATTTCTTCAAAACATCCTCTACCTCTTTCTCACTTTCTTCCTCTTCTGACTCTCCTATTATGTGAATATTGTTGCATTTCATGTCATCTCACAGCTCCCTTAAGCTGCCCTTCTGTTTTTTAATTTTTTCTTTCTTTTTGATTCTCTGATTGAGTGATTTTTTTCTACCCTATCTTCTAATTCACTGGTCCAATTCTCGGCTTCTCCTTATCTGCTGTGTGTTCCTCCCAATGTAGTCTTTATTAGTGCTATGTCATTCTTCATAGTTACTTTATCTTTCCTCATGCTGTTGAGCATCTCTGCCATCATTATTCTGAATTCTATGTGTAATAAAGTTCTTATCTCCATTTCATTGAGCTCTTCTTCTGGAGAATTCCCTATTCTTTCATTTGGGGCTTGTGTTTTTATCTCCCCATTTTGGCAGCATGTTTTATTTGTGTCTGTGTATTAGGTAGATCTTCTACAACTCCCAATCGCTAATGTAGGACAATGTCAGACCCTGTTTATGACTAGTCCTGAGGACCCTGTGTGGAGCTATCAGAAATCCACTGCTGTGGCTTCCTCTGCTGGAGCTGGGTGCCTTTGGAAAGGAGCAAGAGGTTCACCAGGGTGTGCCTTTCCTAGCCCAGGCCCTGTGTTAGATCAGGCAAAGACTCCAAGCCTACAGAGACCTGCCTCTTAATTAGCCTCAGACTATCAACCACAGGGTGGGTGACAGGTCTTCCAACAGGGGTGACAACTGCGTTGTCCTCCTCCCCCCAAGGCAAAAACCTCCTGGATAGCACAGGTCCTCTGGAGAAAGATGTGCTCCACAGTGTGAAGGAATGACTCAGCATACGAAACAGAGATCGCTGCCCTCTGAGTTCAACCCCAGAGTCCCCAGTCCTGGCTTCTGCTCACACAGCTCCAGTCTATTCTGCCCTCCCTCTGTCAGAGCCCAAGGTGAGTGGCTGCACATGAGATGTGTGTTGGCCCTTTAAGAGGGTACCTACATTTCCAGCCGTCTCTGGCTAGCAGACAGAACACTGCTCCTTTTTACAGCCAGATGTTTTGTGGGCACCTCTCTCAGTTAAGGTGCTCTCTGCTGGGGAGCCCAGCTTGGGGTTCAGACCCCAGAGCTCTCAGTGGGAACCCCCACAGCTGAGACAGCCCCCTGGTACTTCCGCTGCTGGCTCTGGGAGCCCAGCCAGCCCTTTCACGCCTCCCGCCTCCCTGCCAGTCTCTATGCATCTCCGCTTTCCGTCCTCGGTTATCAGGGTTCTCTCCAGCTGGTCCTCAGTTCATTGTTCAGGGTGGTTCTTCTGTATTTTAGTTGTATTTCCAGTTTGGTCCTGGGAGCAGGTCAGTGTGGCTTCCACTTACTCCGCTGCTATTTTGGATCCCAACAGCAGGATGAAGACACGGGGCAACATCCTGAACAGAGGAATCTGTTTCCCTGGAGTTTGGGGCCTGGCTCCATGGCCTATAGTACATACTAGTGACACATCTTCAACAGAGGGGCTGGCCGTACTCATCTGCGGAAAGATCTGGGGAAGCACCGACGGTGAGACTGACCTCGGCCGCCGGAAGATCTCAAAGGGTGCAGAGGATGGAGCGCTCAAGTAGATTCTCCAATGGAAAGTGATGAGGCTTCCAGGAAGACGGGGGGGGGGGGGGGGAAGAGTATTCCAGGGTGGAAAAGAGAAGCAAAAGCACAGAAATGAGGCGCCTTGTCCTGATTAAAATGTCGGGGTGTGAAAGGGGGTGGGCATAACTAGAAGAAATTAGCCAAAGAACACATGTGGGTGTATCACAGCCCAGGGACATGACATCAATGTGGTGAAGGCAGAGGCGGAGGGACTCTGAGAGGAGGGGGTCAATGGAGGACATCTGTTTCTGTAATAGTGTCAACAATCAATAACTATATATCTCAGGGCCTGGGAGGAATGGAGAAAGGTGAGGCTGCAGAGGCAGGCGCAGGTTGTAATGTTACCTTCAGTGGTTTCTGAAACACCTTACACTTCTAGCAGAGAACCATTGGCAAGTTTTCCTTGGAGATGGGTGGTGCAGGGAAAGAACATGATCAAATTTGTCTTTTAAAAGAGTACTCAGGAGGGACTGAATGAAAGAAAAGCAGAAAAAGTTTAAATGCCTCCAAGTGCAGGGAGGAGGTCATGCAGGTGTATGAGCACCTGCTCCAGAAGGTCAGCGAAGAGGGAACGTTTTCTGAGGCTGACTGCGTCTCTAGGTGGGACACAGGAGCAGGCTGGGCTAAGGATGAGCGGGTGACCCGGCAGAGAGATGGGGATGCCCTTGAACTAATGAATAATTTTGGTGAATGATTTGGGGTCCAGATAATGAGCTGCGTGTTAAATAAGCTGTTCTGAGGTGCCTGGCCTGGGCCATGGCCCCAGATGCTGCCGCTGCAGCATTCGGTGGTAAGTGAGCTGCAGAGACTGCCGGGAAGGGCAGGAGAGTGGCAGCATGGGTAAGCCTGGCAATGTACGAGTTCGGGCACCCCAATCGTGCCCTGTACTTAGTGGCTGATTGTTTTTAGGCAGCCTGTCAGCTTGCATTTACCCATCTTGTTCATTTCAGCACTTTGTTTCATCTTGTTGATCACATTTAGAGTCTTAATTCTATCAGTCCACAGAGAGCCATCCCAGACTTTGCAGTTGGGCTGCCACACAATCAGTAAAAAATTACAACTGTATAAAATACCAAATGTGCCATTTCTTTACAAACATTTTTGGAACTGGTACAGATAGGCTAAGAAGAAGACAGCCAGAAGAGAAAAGCCAACAGGATGAGATGTGAAGGAAAATGGTCTGTACGGTAAACTGCAGGGGAAACTGTAACTCTCAGACGGGACCCACACTGAGGATTGAGAACACAGAACAAATTACTCGAAGGACACACTTCAGAAGGTGCCTCCGAATCCAGAGTGAGAGAGCAAAGAAATGGGAGGAAAGGGAAAATGCAGAGAGGAGAGTCAGAGGCCAGAGCCCCCTTGGAAAGCAGGAGTGGCTGAAACATATGTGAACTACTCTGTAAGTAATTACTAATGAGTTACAATGGAAGAAAAATATCCTCTAATACAATAAAACCATGTGACATAGGAACACGAAAATCGAGAGGAGGGAAATCCGATGAAATGAAACATGTACTGCTTGTACACACACTAACAAAAATCTGTCAGAAGTGTCCTGCAGGAACTCAAGCCCTAACAAAGGGGTGGCAGGTGAGAGGCAGGAGAATATGGCTGGGCATTCACTCCTGGGGAACCTGCATGCCAGACGTCAGAAACCTGGGCCCAAGTGCCCTCCACATGGAACACCAGAAGGGAAGCACAGCTGCAGAGGCGAAGGCCTTCAGAGGAGAAAAGGCGTCTGTGCTGTGGCTGCAGCGTGCTGCACTCATCAGGAGTTAGACTGCTAGTCAGAGCCGACACAGGAAAGCTGTATGAAATGATTTTCAGGATTTAAAAAAATTATCAGCACACACAGCTTATCAAAATTACCTTAAGGAGAAAAATTTTAATAAGCCATACCTGTATGAATGTACCAGGAATTAAATCTGCAATAAAATAATTATATATTGAAATATACATTCTTGTATTTTTATATTTAATTGTCTTTAATCAGCATATCTATACTAATAAAAGGGTAATGTGCTAATTAGATCAGGAGACCTTCCAGATGACCTTCCAGACCTCCTTCCGGACAAAGCCATGGCTGGGAAGGCCCATAGCAGAGCCCCAGCCGGGAGGGTGGGCAGGGCCTCCCTCTGCGCAGCATTGATCACAGAGCCCTGGCAGGGTGGGCAGAGCAGGTAGGGCCTCCCTGTGGGCAGCAATTGATCACAGGGCGGGCAGGGCCTCCGTGTGAGTGGGGATTAATGGCAGAGGCCAGACCAGGTGGGAAACACTTGCCTCTGCTCTGCCATTGATCCCAGAGCCCCAGCCGGGTGACCAGGGCCTCCCTCTGTGCAGCATTGATCACAGAGCCCTGGCGGGGGTGGGGGGTGAGGCGGAGGGGGGGCAGTTGAGGACAAGCAGGCTGGCAGGCAGAGTGGTTAGGGGAGATCAGGCAGGCAGGAAGGTGAGCAGTTAGGAGCCAGCAGTCCCAGATTGCGAGAGGGATGTCCCACAGGGATTGGGCCTAAACCAGCAGTCGGACATCCCCTGAGGGGTCCCAGGTTGGAGAGGGTGTAGGCAGGCTGAGGGACACCGCACCCCACCATGCATGAAATTCGTGCACCAGGCCACTAGTACTTTTATAATAAACATATCATACATCCTTTACATTTTGCATAATCTGTGAAACTGATCAGTGTGCTTTGCTATCTTAATGTAAGTCTTTGATGATCGCTGAACACAATGGTTCCAAGGTCAGAACTCTATGCCACTTGACGAGGTGCCTATCTGTCAAATTAAACAAAGTATTATTGTATTCATGCTATGGGACGGCTGTTTTTTTGTTACCAATTGCAAATATATTTAATTTTAAGCCACATTTTTTATCTTATCCACAGATTACTATGTAAGACCATGAAAAGTACTGCTAAAATCAAGATATACTGTTCCTACCGAGTTATTGTCCTCTCCAGTTGAAGAAACACAAGCGGAAAGATGGTAGCCTAAGCCACTGAGACTTGTTCCTGGGGAGCTGGTTCTGCCTCCTAGGGATCCCTTTTTCCTTTCTAAGCATTCACTAACCTCCTTTCAAATAAATCATTTATAAATCTGGCCATAGCTGAACATCAAATCTATTACCATATCAAATTAAAAATTCAATAATTCAACTGTTTTTTAAAACAGCTATTTAACCATGTCCAATATTCTGATGCCATTCCCATTTTCAAATAGTATCATGGTGTGCTTGCAGCGGGTGGCGGAGAGAGGAGGCTGTGCACCATCACAGGAGCTGCACACCGGATTCGCCCCTGGATTCGCTGTCCTGGATCCTACAGTTCTTGCTAACGTGTTGCACATTCTTAAGCCTGAGCATGAGTACGGAGTCTATAGCTGGTTTGTGCATATGGATGACTTATCACAGCTATGAAACCTGGAGCTTTTCAGTTCATGAATCTCATGGCTCAAATGTGAAGCAGTATGTAGGCTGCAAATTGCATTTCAGACTGTGGAGCCAAGAAGACAGGAGCAACAGAAGAATAAAAAGAAAGAAAAATAAAAAGATGTGAAAAATCTCCAATTTGACCTTTAGAAAAAGGTGTTCTGTCAACTCTTTGCCCAGCAAATCAATATGGAGATCCAACATAAATATTGGCTCTCGAGATAAAAATAAACACCTAGAGAAAAACAAAACACCAAAGCCAGCTCCTTCCTTGCAGAGATGTACAGGGAATGTGGCCCAAAACACAGTACTCAGCACGGGAATACAGGGTTCGGGAGACGGTCGCATCCCCAGCCCCTGCCGGCGCCTCCGGGCGAGCTGTTCTCTACCCCCCATGAGTGTATGCTGGACTGCAGACAGGGCCGATCCAAGAAGCCCTCTTTCTGTCCCTAGGTAATCCCAATATTGAATTGTCCTATACAAAGTTCCTAATTCTCTACATACAAACCAAAAAGAACAAATCTACCTTCAATATTTAATTCATCCATTTAATGTATGTATTGGGGACGCACACTGTGTGCTATGGACCTAATGTTTGTATCTCCCCCAAATTCACATGTTAAAGTCCTTGCCCACGTGTTATGGTGCTTAGAGGTGGGCAGGGAATTAGGTTTAGATGAGGTCATGAAAGGATTAGTGACCTTATAAGAGAGACGAGAGCTCCCTCTCTCTGTACCATGTGAGGACACAGCAGGCTGAAGGTGACGTCTGCCAGCCAGGAGGAGGGCTCTCTCCAGGAGCCAAACCTGCAAGCACACAGACCTCAGACTTCCAGCCCCAGGAGCTGTGAGAAAGAGCACCTGCTGCTTATGCTCCCGGCCTGCAGGGTTTAGTGTGGTGGCCGGGCTGTGTCAGGCATTGTATTGAGCATCATTATATGACGGGGGACAAACTCAGTCCCCAGATCCATGGAGCTTATTATCTGGAAGGATGGATGCATATTAAGCAAAAAGTGAACACGTCAATCCATAGTTATGCAGTGTGATCATTGCTAAGAAAGAAACATAGTGGAGTCTAAGAAAGAGAAAAATAGAAAAGGGTGATTTAACTTGAGGAGCATCCAGGAAGCTACTGTGAGGAGGAGACATCCCGCCGAAACTAGAAGGATGAGGTGCTGTGACCTAGATAAAAGCAGAGATGGTCCAAAAATGTGGACTAATCTCGGTAAAGGCTACAGAGCAGAAAACCACCTGTGATTCTGAGACGTACACAGAAGCCAGGGAGCACCGGAGTACTGAGAAACGAGAGGCCTTCACAGCTCCGTAGGAAGTCTTGAAATCAAGCAGTGTTAGTCTCCCAACTCTATTCTTCTTTTTCAAAATAATTTCTCCATTCAATATCCATTTATTTTAGAACAATCTTGTTAAATTTTACCTTTTTAAAAAAGTCTGCTAGGATTTTGATGAGGATTGCATCATTGAATCTATGACTCAATTAGGGAGATTTGCCATCTCAACATATTGAGTCTTTCAATCCATGAATATTGGATATCTCTACATTTATTTATATCTTCTTCAATTTCTCTTGGAAATATTTTCCACTAAGTTTTCCACTAAGAATATAATTCTTATACATCTTTTAAAAATGTATTCCTAACAACTGCATACTTTGGATGCTGTTGTAACTGTATTTTAATGTGGTCTCAGGTGTTGGTTGTTAGTGTATAAAGATAACCATTGATTTCTGCATAGTCACTCCTTTCCTGAAACCTGTGAAGATTTATTAGATTTAAATTTATTACAACAGTGTTAAGATTTTCTACAAAGACCACCATGTTATCAGGAAATAAAGACAGTTTTACATGTCCCTTTCAAACTGCTTGCCTTTTATGTCTTTTACTGTTTGTTGCGCAGCCGTGGCCTGCAGAGCAGTGCTATTGCTGGCTGGGGAGAAGCAGCGCAGATGTCATCATTAACCACATTCCCAGCAGACAGTTCTCTGTGCCCATTATCAGGTCGTGAAAGTTTCCTTTTATTTTCTTACTAGTGGCCCAGTGCATGGATTTGTGCACATGGAAAGTAAATTAATTAGAAGAAATATTTTAATATCGCTATTTGCCCTTTATAATAGAAGTGTCAACCAAATTCTTGATTGACAATGACAGATTGAAACACACCGGTGTAATTGGCGCCAGCGAGAGTTTTATATGTATCATGCATGCATGAGTCAACTTAGTCTTTTATATATATAGAATAAACTTTCCTAATTAGACCTGCTTTCTGATGTAGCTAAACTTTTTCCAGCCCAGTGAAGCAACCCAACTTCTCTTTCAGGTAACTGTCAGCAACACAGCAGTAAGTATCAACATGAAGCAGATTATTATTGTAGATCATGCAGGGAGAACAAAGGGTAAAATATTTAACTGCAGCCGTGTTTGACTATATTCTGCGCAGTGAGAAAACCTGAAGTCATTTTCAAGGTCCACCATTTCTTACTTCTTTTCAGTCAGGTCAAGTTTCTAAGCTTTCTAAATCTCCATTTTCCAGCTAATGAAAAGAAAATAGGATTCCACCGAGTATCCTATCTACCTACTCCAGGACTTCACAGACACTTGGTTAAATGTTTCCACCCGGCTATAAAGCAAGACATGTTCCTGGGCTGAAGAAACTGCAAGGAGGCTAGTCACTAGGGAGAAGAAGCTGGGCATTGCTACGTGACATCATTACCCAGACAGTCAGACACTTAGCATATTAGCCTTTTATATGTAGAGATTTTTAATTATAAATGGGTATTGAATTTTGTCAAATGCTTTTTTTTAGCAATTGAGATGATTATATAATTCTTTTCCTTTATTTTGTTAATGTAGTGAATCACATTGATTGGTTTTCGTGTATTCAAATAAGCTTTTATCCTGGGGATAAAAATCTACTTGAATATGATGTATTTTTACATATTGCTAGATTCAATCTGCTACTATTTAGTTTAGGATATTTGCATCTAAGTTCACTGGGAATATTGATCTGTAACTTTATTTTCTTGTAATATCTTTTTCAGTTTTTGTTATCAGGGTTATGCCAATTTCATTAAATTAATTTAAAACATTTTTGTCTCTATTTTCTGAAAGAATTTACAACCAGTGTTTTCCATTAAATGCTGGAGAGCAGCGAGAGCACTTGGGCCTGGAACTTCACTTGTAGTAAGGCCTATGGGGCCTTGACTTACGAGTGTCCCAAATAACGAGTTTTTCAAGATATGAGCTGTCTCTCGGCCGATTTTTTGCTTTGAGTTGCGAGCTAAAATTCCGGTTACGAGCCAGCTTCAGAAACCCCACCGCTAGTTGGCGCAGCGAACGTCACAGTGAACGCCACAACATCAGCCCAGCATCACGTGTCTCACTCGTTCACTTTTTGATTTGACATACGAGTAATTTGAGTTATGAGCTCCGTCACAGAACGAATTAAACTCATAAGTCAAGGCCCCACTGTAAATCCAATGTCATCAAGAGATATATAAATATTCAGATCTCTTCTTAAATTGGATTTTATAAGTTGTGTTTACCTAAGTTATTGAATATATTGGCCTAAATTTGCTTATAATATTTTTGTATTATCCTTTTAAGGACTAAAAGATATGGTAAAATCCCCCCATTTCATTCCTGATATTGATCATTTCATTTTTCTCTCATTTATTTTCCTTGATTAATCTTACTTAAGGTTTATCAACTTTATTAAATTTATCAAACAACAAACTTTTAACTTTGCTAATTTTTTGGTATTACACATATTCTATTTTTTTTAATTACTTTGAATTTAGCTTGCTCTTATTTTTCTATCTTTTTAATGGAGAAACTAAGAATCTTGAATTTAAGGTTTTTACTTCTTACAGAAGCATTATAAACTTTGCTTTAAACACTATTTTAGCTGCATTCACAAATTTTTTTAATATATTTTATTGATTTTTTTTTTTTTTTACAGAGAGGAAGGGAGAGGGAGAGTTAGAAACATCGATGAGAGAGAAACATGGATCAGCTGCCTCCTGCACACGGCCCAATGGGGATGTGCCCGCAACCCAGGTACACGCCTTGACCGGAATCGAACCTGAGACCCTCCAGCCCACAGGCTGACGCTCTATCCACTGAGCCAACCCAGTCAGAGCGTGCATTCACAAATTTTGATATGTTGTGATTTCATTACAATTTAGTTAGAAATATTTTTTACATCTCTTTTATGATTTATTTCTTTAATTTATAAGTTTAAAATTCTATTATTTAAATTTTACTGAGGATTTTCTAGATTAGTTTTAGAGATTTCTTTTTTTTTAAATATATTTTATTGATTTTTTACAGAGAGGAAGGGAGAGAGATAGAGAGTTAGAAACATCGATGAGAGAGAAACATCGATCAGCCGCCTCCCGCACACCCCCTACTGGGGAAGTGCCCGCAACCCTGGTACATGCCCTTGACCGGAATCGAACCCGGGACCCCTCAGTCCGCAGGCCGATGCTCTATCCACTGAGCCAAACCGGTTTCGGCAAGTTTTAGTGATTTCTAATTTAAGTTAACTATAACAGTATAACATGCTCTTTAACATTTTACTCTTTAAAAAGAGTAAAAATTTAGTAAGATTTAACTCTCTGGACCAATGAGTGATCCATCTTACTGGCTGACCCATGAACACTAGAAAAGAATGTGCACTCTGCAATTGTTGGTGCAGTGTTCTAGAAATGTCGATTATGTCAAGTTAGTTGACAGTGTCGTTTACATCTATAGCTTTACTGCTCTTTAGTTTATGTCAATTTCTAAGAAAATAAAGTTAATTTTTTCTATTTTAGATTTGACTATGTCTCCCATTAGATTTGTCAGCTTTCCCCTCATAAATGTTGACACTTCATTATTAGATGCATACATATTTAGAAGTGTTGTCTTTCCAGTGAAGTTGAGCCTTTTATCATTGTGGAATGTGCCTCTTTATGCCGTATAATACTCTATGGCAACGCTTTTCGGTGTGCCTCAAGTATTTTTAAAACATGCTATCTAGTCTGGGGCTAAAGGGTCTGGTGTGGGCCTTGGGCCCCCTGCTCCTCAAGAGTGACCTCCAGAGCTAAGATATCTCTTCCGGTTTAAAAAAAAAAAAAAAAACATGCTAAAGGGTCTGAGCCTTTATAATTGTGGAATGTGCCTATCTAGTCTGAAGTTCCCGTAACTTCAGTCTTCCAGGTATAAAAACAGTGGAGTTTGTGACTGAGTGACAGGGAGGCTGCTGGCGTCCCAGGCATTCCTCTTAAAGGGCCTGCACACAGACCTACTTGGACTCACTCCCTGGCTGTCAAACAAAAAAATAACAACAGCCACACAGCAATGGCTGTCTGGTGTGAATGAATCAAAATTATTATGCCTATTATTTTGTCAGATCTGCAAAAATACAATAAAATGTTTATGTGTGCCATGAGATGAAATGGTTGACAACTGCAGACCTCTGGTATCATCGACTTTGTCTGATATTGAGGGAGCTTCCCCAGCTTTCACAGGCTTGCTGTTTTCACAGCGCATGTTCCCTTTCCTCTCAATCCACGTGCACCTTTATGTTTAAAATGCCTGTAGACAGCATTTGTTTTCAGTTCTATGCTTATTAGTGCTGGAAGGTCTCATGTGACTGGACCTGTTGTTACTCCATCGTGGCATCTAGAGGAACTCGGATGTTCTTTTTCAGGGTCCCATTAATAAGCACCGCCTGCCTTTTCCAGTGTGTGGTTCCCAAAGGCAAGAAGAACTGACGTGTAGCTCTGCTGAAGTTCATTTGTTAGATACAACCATCACTCTGGTTACTGGAATTTCAGACACAATTTTCTTATCATCAGAGACAGGACTTATCAAACTTTAATGTGAATAAACATCATCTGGAGACCTGGTTAGATAGATTCTGATTCAGGAGATCTAAGGTGAGGTTCCAGCTTATGCCAGCAATGCTGCTCTGTGCCACACTGTGAATGAGGGGGCCTGGAGGACTGGCTCATTCACAGTCACTTGGCCTTCCATTACAGACGTTACAAATGGGAACGGCTATGGTGGAAAATGGGCATGTGAGAGTGAAGCCAGCAGACGCAACTGAAGAGTGCTATCACAAGCAAGACCATTAAAATTCACATATTTTAAATATTGTGCTGCCTCCCAAAAGCTTCTGAGGCAATTCAGGTCATATTCATGTGTTTATGATTCCTGTTCAATATCTTTATCCATAAATTAGAATTTAAAATAGAATCCTCACATCCAAACTGATAATGACCCATGTGTAAACAGCCTTTAAGTTCAGCCTGCAAAGAACAGTTAATTTTTTTAAAATAAAGTCTGGTGGATAAATTTGGTACCTGTCTCCTCCCACAACTACATCAAAATTACAACAAAATACAGAAAAACCATCACTGAGAACTGCCCCAAATCTGTCTGAATGGAAGTCCTACAACTAGAGAAGTAAAGGAGAAAGCACTGGAGACTGGTAGGAGGGCGGAGGCTCAGAATGGGCTGGTCCTGCACCTGTTTGTTGTGTTTTTTCAACCGGAAGAGATATCTCAGCTCTGGGGGTCACTCTGGAGGAGAGGGGCACCCAGGCCCACACCAGACCCTTGAGCCCAGGGTTCAAGTGCCGGGAAGAGAAGTTCCCATAACTTCAGTCTTCCAGGTATAAAAACAGTGGAGTTTGTGACTGAGTGACAGGGAGGTGCTGGCGTCCCAGGCATTCCTCTTAAAGGGCCTGCACACGGACTTACTTGGACTCAGTCCCTCAGAGCTCCAGCTCTGGGGCAGCAGCTTGAAAGGATCCAGGGACATACAAGGAGGAACTAACTTATCTGGCATCAGGGCAAGAGGTGGGGACAGCTTTCTCCCAGACAGAAGTGTTGGCAGAGGCTAGGGTTCCTTTGATGAGGCCTCCCCCACAGAACCGACTGGCAGGCATCATATCTGAGTCTCCATCAACCTGGCTCATAATTTTTGCCCCACCTGGTGATTCCCTGACACCCCACCCCAACCAACTTGCAGGCTCATCCAAGCCATTTCCAGGGGCTTTCCCACACCACTGGCCTCTCTTGCCTCATGCTTTGGTCTCCCTAAAATCCCTCAAACAAGTAGCAGCTGGCCTCGGCATGCCCCATACCTCTAAAAAACTGGCCACATGCTCAGTACTAGTGGCATCCCACCTTGGTTCACAGCTTGGCTCTTCCTGGCCCCTCTGAGCTAATAAAAGTGCCAGCCATTGGCAGATTGCTCTGTAGCTTATGCTGGGTGGCCTCAGAAAGGGCACAGACAGTGGCTGACTTTGTACCTCCTGGAGGCCCCATAGGCAGTGCAGCTTCAGACTATGCCAGATTACAACCCTAGCACATCCACGAGTGACACACTCAAGGGGCAGACTCAGCGAGCACCAAAGCCCCCTGAAGCAAGTCCTGCTCCACAGGGGTATCTCCTGCACAGCAGCTCTTCCGCTGTAGCTGCAGCTGGTCCTCGCAGCTGATTGGCCTGGAGGTCAATCCCTCCCAGCGATGCCAACAGAAATCAAGGCTCAACAGGACAGTGCACACAACCAACACAGGGGCACGCCTGGAGTGCCCAGCTCGGGTGACTGGGGAGGCTGAGTCACTGGGCCCTGCAGGACACCTACTACTACACAAAGCCCTCTACCAAGTCTGGGAGACATAGCAGCTCTACCTAAGACATAAAACAAACACAGTGAAGCAGCCAAAATGCAGAGACAAAGAAATATGTTGGAAATGAAAGAATGGAAGAAATCTCCAGAAAAATAACTAAATGAAATGGAGATGCAAACTACCAGATAGAGTTCAAAACACTGGTTATAAGGATGCTCAAGGACCTTACTGAGAACTTCAAGGAACTTAGGTATAACTTCAAGAAACTTAATGAACCATCAACAATATAAAAAAGAACCAGTCATAAATGAAGGACACACTAACTGAAATAAAGAATAATTTACTACAAGGAATCAATAGTAGAGTAGTGGACACCAAGAATCAAATGAGCTATTTGAATATGTGGAAGCAAAAAAACACCCAATCAGAACAGAAGAAAGAAAAAAGAGTCCAAAAACATGAAGATAGTGTAAGGAGCCTCTGAGACAATTTCAAATGTACCAACATTTGTACCATGGGGATGCTAGAAGGAGAAGAGAGGGAACAAAGAATTGAAAACCTTTTCGGAAAAATAACAGAAAATGTCCCTTACCAGGTGAAAGAAATAAGCATACAAGTCAAGGAAGCCTAGAGAATTCCAAACAAGATCAACCCAAACAGGCACATACCACAACACATCATAATTAAAATGCCAACAGTTAAAGACAAAGAGAGAATTTTAAAAAGCAGCAATAGAAAAGCAGTTAGTTACCTACAGGGGAGTGCCCATAAGACTGTCAGCTTGTTTCTCAACAGAAAATTTGCAGGCCAGAAAGGAGTGGTAAGAAATAGTCAAAGTGATGAAAAGCAAGGACCTACAATCAAGATCACTCTACAGAGCAAAGCTATCATTTAGAATTGAAGGTCAGGTAAAGAGCTTCACAGACATGAACCAGCTAAAAAAAATTATCACCACCAAACCAAAATTACATGAAATGCTAAAGGGTCTTCTTTAAGAAGAAGCAAAAGAAAAGATAAAAAATATGAACAAAATGGCAATATACAGATCTATGAACAACTGAATCTAAAAATCAAAATAAACAGAACAGAAACGGACTAATAGATACATAAAACGTTTTGACGCTTGCCAGATGAGAGGGGGGGAGTGGAAAAGGTGAAGTGATTTAGAAGTACAAATTAGTAGTTATAGTGTAGTCAAGGGGTTGTAAAATTCAGCATAAGGAATATAGTCAATTATATTCTAACGAGGGGCCCGGTGCACGAAATTCGTGCACTGGGTGTGTGTGGGGAGGGGAGTGTCCCTCAGCCCAGCCTGCCCCCTCTCACATACTGGGAGCCCTCAGGCGTTGACCCCCATCACCCTCCAATCGCACGATCGGCCCCTTGCCCAGGCCTGATGCCTCGGCCAGAGGCGTAGACCCCCATCACCCTCCGATCGCCTGATCGGCCCCTTGCCCAGGCCTGATGCCTCCGGCAGAGGCATAGACCCCCATCACCCTCCGATCGCCTGATCGGCCCCTTGCCCAGGCCTGACGCCTCCGCCAGAGGTGTCAGGCTTGGACAGGGGACCCCCATCTCCCCCTGATCACTGGCTCTGGCCCCCGCCCAGGCCTGAGGCCTCTGGCCCAGGAATCATGCCTGGGCAGGGGACCCCCATCTCCCTCTGATCGCTTGCTCCACCCCCCGCCCAAGCCTGACGCCTCTGACCCAGGCTTCAGGCCTGGGCAAGGGGACCATCATATCCCCCCAATCCCCGGCTCCGCCCCCCACCCAGGCCTGATGCCTCGGCCAGAGGAGTTGACCCTCATCACCCTCCGATCACCAATCACCGGATCGGCCCCTTGACCAGGCCTGAGGCCTCCGGCAGAGGTGTCAGGCCTGGGCAGGGGACCCCCAGCTCCCCGTGGTTGCAGGCTCCGCCCCTGCCCAGGCCTAACACCTCTGGCCTAGGCGTCCGGCCCGGGCAGCGGGGACCCGCAGCTGCAGCGGCCCCGCGATCGTGGGCTCTGCTTTAGGCCCAGGCAAGGGACCCCTAGCTCCCGGGACTGCCAGCTTCGACCGTGCCCAGCTCCCATCGCTGGCTCCACCCCTACTTCCTGCTATTACTGGCCAGGGCGGCAAAGGCGCCTGATTCTCCGATCATGGCTTCGGGGCAGGGCAAAGGCGGCCCCAGGGCCGCCTTTGCCCTGCCCCCCAGCTCTTAGCTCCCCCCTGGGTTTCCGATCACTGTCAGTGGCAGGGGGCTTCTTCCTGCTTTCCCTTTCGCCTCCCTGCATTGTGCCTACATATGCAAATTAACCGCCATCTTGTTGGCAGTTAACTGCCAATCTTAGTTGGCAGTTAACTGCCAATCTTAGTTGGCAGTTAACTGCCAATCATAGTTGGCAGTTAATTTGCATATAGCCCTGATTAGCCAATGAAAAGGGTATCGTCGTACGCCAATTACCATTTTTCTCTTTTATTAGATAGGATAACTCTGTATGGTGTCAGATGAGTATGAGATTTTTTGAGACAATCACTTAATAAGTTTTATAATGTCTAATCACTGGGGTGTACACCTGAAAATAACATAATATTGTATGTCAAATGTAATTGAAAAATAAACAGTGATTTTAAATAAGAGCTACTAATCCATCTTTAGTTTGTCTATGACTTTTTTGATATAACATAAATAGTATGATCAATTAAAAATTATTAATTTGGCTTTATTTGTCCTACTTGATTTATCCTAGCCCTGCCCAGCTCATATTTTCCCCCATTTTATCCACAAATTTATCTTAAAATTGACATCTCATTAAAAAACAACGTATTTCTCTCTTTCATGTATACTAAAGGACATCTTGGTTGCCTCCACATTTTGCTAAATAAAGCTGCTATGAAGATTTATGTGAATGTTTTTGTGTTCATATGTGTTTTCAATTCATTTATATAAATACCAAGGAGCATGAGTACTGGGCTACAGAGTATGAGTTCATTTAGTTTTCCAAGAAACTGTTAAACTTTCTTCTAAAGCGACTGTACCATTTTGAATTCCCATCAGCAATAAACGAGAGTTTCTGCTGCTTCCCAATCTCACCAGCATTTGGTGGTGTCAGTGTTCTGCATTGTGGCCATACTAACAGGTATGTAGCGGTATCTCATTTTTGTTTTATTTTCCATTCCCTAATGTTACATGCTATTGAGCACCTTTTCATCTGCTTTTTTTGCCATATGTATATCTTCTTTGGTAAGGTGTGTGTTAATTTTTTTTTTGCTCATTTAAAAAAATAGGTTGTTTTCTTCATTACTATTTAAATAGTTCTTTATATATTTTGGATATCATCTTTTACCTAATAAGTATTTTGCAAAGATTTTTCTCACAATCTGTGACTTGTCTTCTAATTTGCTTAAGTGTCTTTCTCACAGAATTGTTTTTATTGTAATGAAGTCTAACTTACTAATTTATTATTGATTGTTCTTTTGATGTTGAATCTAAGAAGTCATCACCAAACCCAAGGTCATCTAGATTTATTCACCATAAAACTGCAAAAAAAAAACCTAAACATCACTTTATAAAAAGTTTACAGCAAGTTTTATGGAATAGTGGTTATTTCTTTACATCAAGATGATTGAAAGGAAAAATAACTTGGGATAAATTAGACTACCGGTGAGTTCAGTTTTTTTATTTTATGTTCTCCTCTGAAAATGTGTAGATGTGTGTGCACAAGAAAAAGCTCCTTTCAAATAATCAAAGAGGGAAGAATGACTATAAACTCACTCTACAAAGCCAGTATTTTCCTGATAGCAAAACCAAAGACATTAAAAAAAGGAAAGGAAAATTATAGGCCAATATGCTTGATGAATATAGATGCAAAAACTATCAACAAAATGTTAGCAACCAGATTTGACAATACATTAAAAGGATTATACACCAAGTCCTAGTGAGATTTATCTTAGAGATGCAAAGATCGTTTAACATCTGTAAATCCGCCAGTGAAATACATCACATTAACAAAATAAAGAATAAAATATTTAGATACAAAAAAACTATTAGTATTTTATTTATTTATTTTTTGAAATATATTTTATTGATTTTTTACAGAGAGGAAGGGAGAGAGATAGAGAGTTAGAAACATCAATGAGAGAGAAACACCGATCAGCTGCACACTCCCTACTGGGTATGTGCCCGCAACCAAGGTACATGCCCTTGACCGGAATCGAACCCGGGACCCTTGAGTCTGCAGGCCGACGCTGTATCCACTGAGCCAAAATGGTTAGGGCAACTATTAGTATTTTAAAGGGGGAGTTACAATTATTATTGAATAGTTTTCTATTAGTATGAGAATGTATAGGTTGAAGATAATTTGAATTAATAAGAAAGATACGTCACTGGAAGACAAAGACCCACCATTCATCTTTCCAGAAACCTACTGAATCCACAACCTAGGATATGGCCTGAGTGGGAATCGAACGTGCAACCTTTCAGTGTGCAGGATGACGCTCCAGCCCACGCACCACACCAGCCAGGGGTATCATGTTTTCTGAAGGTGCGTCATCTCAGTGGATTTTATTTTATACCTACACAGGCAGAGCAGTTCGCAGTCGCAATAACGGGGGGCACCTAGTCTCCTCTGGGCTCTGCAGGGAATAGTGGACACAACCCCAGTCACTGGCATTTGTTTCTGATACAGAAAATAGAAATGCAGAAAGGAGGGTAACACAGCTTCACTATGGCTGTTCTTACTATTGAAAGGCTGCATCAATCATAATTCTAGACACAGAAATTCTGTCCCTAGGACAAAACTCCAAAGGGAAAGTTTCCCACTGAGGCCAGGCTGGCATCCCAGCTACCGCTCTGCCTCTGCCTATACACCTAAGCCATGCCTCCATCCCGGGAGGATGCCTGGACCTGGAGCCAGCCTACTACTGGGTGACCTAAGGGGACTCTATCTGCCTGTTTCTGGAAAGAGCTCAGAATCAAGAAATAGCAAACTGAACATCAAGAACAACAGCATGAAGGCATAAAGAAAGGATTCAGCACTTTAAAATAATGTATAAATGCACTTAAACTACACCGCATTAAATATTCCAAACACATAATTAGAAAACATATGTTAATAAAATGAAGTAAAACGTCTTAAATATTGTTTCTCTATAGGTATAATTCCTTATAGTAAGGACTCTTGCCATAAACAGTGGCTGAGAAATAAAGAAGATACTAACAGAGTGAGAGGAAGAAAGGATAAGTGGAAATAAAAACACAGGAATATAATTTATATACTCATTAACATAGTTGAAAATCATCTGAACACTGGAGAAAATCTAGTCAGGAGTGTGGAGGACATGCTGAAGAACTCTCCCAGAATAAAAGGAAATTCTACGCATGGTTAATCACATGTAGGTTGACTCTATTAAATAGTGATGGATGTTTAAAATTCAAAGGATGTTTAAAATTAGAAGGGTTAATAATAAAGGAGAAAGCAAATGAGAGGGAAAGAAGTAGAGGAGGAAGATTAAAAGGAAGGAGGGAAGGATAAAGATGATGGAGAAAAGGAATCATAAGAAGGGAGAAGTGGGGCGGGGGAGGAGAAAGTGATGTGAGACAAGGGAAAACTGGAAAATGAGGGGAGGAAGCCGTGGAGGAGGGGGAGAAAGGTGAAAGGTAGGGGAGAGAGAGAGAGAGAGAGAGAGAGAGAGAGAGAGAGAGAGAGAAGGAGAAGGAGGAAAAGGAGAAGAAGAAGAGGGAAGAGGGGAGAGGAATGGAGGGCAGAGGAGGAGCACAAGGGAATAAATAAATGGAAGAAGAGAATGAGCAGAAAGAAGGGGGAGAGGGAGACAGGAAGACAAGGAGAGGAAGGGAAGGAGAGGGGGAGGCGATGAGGGGGATGGGGGATAGAAAAGAGATGGAGTGAAAGGGGGAGGATAAAGAAAACAGTGGGAATGGAAGCAAGGAAAGGAAAGAGGACAGGAGAAGGAAGAGGTAAGTGGGATCATCTCGGGCTCTCTGCAGCATTCATACAGGAAGAGCAATGGGGCAAATGCTACAGAATTCAGGCGACAGAACGAGTTACACAGAAGAGCGCTGTGCCACCAGAATACGGGACCCAGAGAAGGGTCATTTGTGTGTATCTGCAACTAAAAACATTCTCCGATATGTTATCTCAGAAAGTATATCACTGCTGTAATATATTGCTCACAGGGCTACTCTAGCTGAACAAAAATTCAGCAAAATAAAGATATGAATAATGACCAGATCATGGAATAAAGAAACAGCCAACAAGCATTGAACCAGAATTCAGAGCAAATAATGACTACAAATATGGATGGGATAAAACAAAAGAATAAAAATGCCAAATGAAAATCTCAGAGAAACCATTAAATTTCTTTTAAATAAGAAGAAAAGAAAGGACCATAGTAAACTGGGTCTAAAGTCTTAGAATCTATAACAGAAAACAGCGAAGTGGGAAGAGAAAAGGAAATAAAGGTGTTCTAGTATCATCTTTCACGGGAAGAAATATAACCAAATGGCCTCACTCTTGATACTGAAAGGGAAACAGCTGTGCTACCTCGATATCAAAATCAACCAAAAACAGCACAAGAGATAAAAACACAACCCAATATTCTAATCAATGAAGATGCAAAAATTCTCAGCCAGAATACCAGCTAAATCCAACAATATATGTCAGACTCATAAACCATGACCACATGAGATTCATTCAAGGAATAGAATATTTGAAAAACAATCAATGGTATTTATAAGCTATGGTAATCTATTGTATTTACAAGCTAAAAAAGAAAAATCATATCATCATGTCAAGTAATGTCAAGAAAACATTTGACAAAATTCAATACTCATTCACAATAAACATTCACACCAAGTGATAGCCTACTGGTTTAATGCAATTACAACTGTAATTAATATAATTCCTATTATAACCCCCAAAATGGCTTTATAGACATAGACAAGCTTAGTCCAAAATTTATATGTAAAGGTGCAGACCCTAGAATAGTTAAAACAATCTTGACGAAGAAGAATAAAATGGGAGGAACCACTCTGCCCAGTATCCAGGCTGACTCTGTGTTACGGTAATAAAGACAGTGGGCTGTTGGCAAAGGGGAGGGCACACAGACCAATGGGACTCAACAGAGAACTCAGAAATAGAACCCCACAAATAGGTCCAACTGATTTCTGACAAATTACTAAATAAAGGAAGGATAGCCTTTTTTATACATGGTGCTGATCAAGTGAGCACCCATAGACAAAAAAAAAAAATAAAGGATTAAATAGAACGCAACCTAAACCTTATACAAAAATCAACTCAAAAGAAGTGTAGACTGAAATATAAAACTACAAAACCTTTGCGGAAAAAGAACCCCCAAAACAGGAGGATGTCTTCAGGGTCTAGGGCTGGGCAAGTAGTTAAATTCATGCCAAAGCAGGACCCACAAAAGAATAAACTTATAAATTGGACCGCATAAAAATTAAAATTTTTCTCTGTGAAGACCTTTCCAAGTTATTTCATCATGTTCAACTAAGTCTTTTATACCATACTAGGGGCCCGGTGCACGAAATTCGTGCACTGGGTGTGTGTGGGGAGGGGAGTGTCCCTCAGCCCAGCCTGCCCCCTCTCACATACTGGGAGCCCTCAGGCGTTGACCCCCATCACCCTCCAATCGCAGGATCGGCCCCTTGCCCAGGCCTGATGCCTCAGCCAGAGGCGTAGACCTCCATCACCCTCCGATCGCCTGATCGGCCCCTTGCCCAGGCCTGACGCCTCCGCCAGAGGCATAGACCCCCATCACCCTCCGATCGCCTGATCGGCCCCTTGCCCAGGCCTGAGGCCTCTGGCCCAGGAATCATGCCTGGGCAGGGGACCCCCATCTCCCTCTGATCGCTTGCTCCACACCCCGCCCAAGCCTGACGCCTCTGACCCAGGCTTCAGGCCTGGGCAAGGGGACCATCATATCCCCCCAATCCCCGGCTCAGCCCCCCACCCAGGCCTGATGCCTCGGCCAAAGGAGTTGACCCTCATCACCCTCCGATCACCAATCACCGGATCGGCCCCTTGACCAGGCCTGAGGCCTCCGGCAGAGGTGTCAGGCCTGGGCAGGGGACCCCCAGCTCCCCGTGGTTGCAGGCTCCGCCCCTGCCCAGGCCTAACACCTCTGGCCTAGGTGTCCAGCCCGGGCAGCGGGGACCTGCAGCTGCAGCGGCCCCGCGATCGTGGGCTTCGCTTTAGGCCCAGGCAAGGGACCCCTAGCTCCCGGGACTGCCAGCTTCGACCGTGCCCAGCTCCCACGCTGGCTCCACCCCTATTTCCTGCTATCACTGGCCAGGGCGGAAAAGGCACCTGATTCTCTGATCATGGCTGGGGGGCAGGGCAAAGGCGGCCCCAGGGCCGCCTTTGCCCTGCCCCCCAGCTCTTAGCTCCCCCCTGGGTTTCCGATCACTGTCAGTGGCAGGGGGCTTCTTCCTGCTTTCCCTTTCGCCTCCCTGCATTGTGCCTACATATGCAAATTAACCGCCATCTTGTTGGCAGTTAACTGCCAATCTTAGTTGGCAGTTAATTTGCATATAGCCCTGATTAGCCAATGAAAAGGGTATCGTCGTACGCCAATTACCATTTTTCTCTTTTATTAGATAGGATTTTTAACATTTTGGTAAAATGAAGAAATATTTTAGTCCCTAGTTTCAATATTTTTATAATTTCATAAATACAAGTTAAATAAGTTTTCTAATCACTAAGATAATTAACATGTTCTTAAAAATAATTTTAAGGTGTTTGAAGTTTTGGAAAATATATTAGACCTTTGGTTTTAATTATTTTTAATGGAATGTTTAGAAACTTTTGATTAAATCAGTTTGTAATCAATGTTTAAATGAGAACAATTTAATTGGTTAATTTTTAATGTTCTGATTAGTGTAAGAAAAATGTAAATGCTCAGAGAAATATGAATGCGTTTACACATGTACTTAACTGTGTAAAATGTTAAGTACAACAGGAGCGAAGCTCCCCTGTAGGTCTGGGAGCAAGTCGGCCACTGGCTGGTGGCCCGCCCACGCAGGCAAGTTCCCGCCCTCTCGGTACAGCCTCCCAGCTGGCTGGCCGCAGCTCTGGGGGGGGATGGTCTTACCTTATGGGGCTGTCCATCCTGGACACAGTGAGGAAGGCGGCCAGGTTGGCCGTGTAGGAGGAGCACACGATCAGGGTGAAGAGCCACCAGCTGCCCATCACGATGCGCATGGCCACGGAGTTCACGGAGGACTCGCCACCTGCGGGAGGGGCGGGGCAGAGGGATTGGCTGGGCTGCCGCTCCCACCCGCCCATGGACCTGCTCTGGGCAGGGAGCCTCCAAGGTGATGGGCTGGGGACCAGAGAAGTGGCTGCCGGCTTAGCGGGAGCGACTGTGCCAGTCCCGGAAAGACCCTAAGACACCAGTCTGGGGGAGGGATGGAGGACCAGAGGACACGGAAGAGCCAGGATTGGCCTTTTCCTGACGTGGTATCTGTCAAAACACCAAGGATTAAGCCCTACCACCCAACTCTCCAGGTTAGCCGGCTCCACCCACTGTGAGGACGTGCTGGTGGCCACCTGGCTGAGGGCAGGCCAGTCCCTTTCAAGGTCACGTGGAGCCGGGTCGGGCATTCTACAGACAGGAACTACCTCCTACCCGGGGTCCGGGCGTCCTTCCGACCTCAGCACGAGGGCTGCCTGGCACCTCACTCACACGCATCCCTCCCTGCACGGCTCTTCCCGGCTTTCAGAGGGGCTGCCTCTGCAGGCCAGTGCTCTCCGGCTCCTTCGTGGCTGCAGGAAGAGCTTCTGACTGCCTGTCCTTACACAACCCCACGGGCACGCTGTGCTACGGTGCAAACTGAGCCAACACTCAGGTAAGGGACTTCCCACTCCCTGTTTCTGGTGAAAACCGCACAGTCCTGTCACTCCCCAGGCACTGCCCAGACGTCTCGGGCGGGAGACCTACTATGTCCGACGCGGCTGTGTCCCGCGGCTGCAGTGCTCTTAGGTCATTGCCAAGCAGTTGTCGTGTTTTCCCACTAAAGCTTCAAATTGAAGCAAGATCCCTTTGGTTTGGCAGCCCCTCGAGCATAGAATCATTCTGGCATGGGAGGGGACAGTGCCAGGCGGAACGCCACAGCCCACTCTGTCTAAAGGGGAGAACGGGGATTTGAACTTTGCCCACAGGTAAGTTCTTCCAGGCGATCCCAGCACCGGGAACCCAGGAAGGTACCTTGTTGTACGAAGGCTCCGTAGACGATCCAGATGGCACTGTGCAAGGTGGCAGACGCGGAGGGCCGGGGCTGGGTGGCAGTCTGGGCCGTCACGGCCTGCATCCGGTTCAACAGGAATATCAGCACGCCCACCACGGGGACGGCTGCCGCGATGCAGGCCCAGACCGCAAAGTCAAACGGAGCGAAGAGAGAGAAGACGCTCATCTTCTCCTCGGGCTTCTTGAGCAGGATCCCCACCGAGTAGTCCATGTACCGCTTGCTGAAGTCCACCACACTCTCCCTCTCCGGGGTGATGGTGATGGCAGAGATGGCCAAGTCTGCTCTCTGAAAGGCAAAAGGTCTCATCAGAGGGCGTCACGGCTCACCCTGCTCTGGACACCGCAACCGACACTGCTCTGTCCAGAGAAGACGGGATTCTCCAGGTGACACCCTGAGACCTTGCGTGTTTTAAGGCAAATCCAGCACTAAGTGGTCTGATCTGACCTCCTTTACCTGGTACACTTCTCTCCCAAACCTAACAGCTCCTGGAAACTGCGGCTGGAGACGAGAGGCTGGAAAGCATCTGCCTCCTGTGTGACGTGTAGTTTTCTCCAGCTCCTCCCTGCTGCCCCAGCAGCCTCCTCCTTTCTCAGGCTGGCCTGTCCCTCGGACCCACACGCCACGAAGCCTGTGTCTTCCAGCTTGTCTGGGTCCTGCCTAGACTGGGAGCACAGACCCTCCCCTTTCCTGTCAAGCCTCCCGGGCCCCCAGCCTGCCACACCCTGACAGATTTCATTTCTAAAATATTTTGGAAGTTGTATGGTGAGCTTTGCAACTACCTTGAAGCTCATTAGTGCATCGGTAATGATTGCTCATTAATGATTGTTTTATGTGCAGAGACTATGCCAGAGAGTACCATCCACCAAGAAAAGGGCCCCGCTCCCCTTGTTGTCCCACCTCCCTCTGCTGGGGCCTGCATGCCGGGGCTGCCTCTTCGCAGGAGCACCGCGCCAGGAGAGGGCTCGTGGGCGAGCTTCACTGTGCCCTGAAACGCACCTCTCAGGACTTCTGTTTTCTAAGATGGGCTTCATTTTAAAAAGAATCAAAGACCCCCATTAGGATGGAAGCAGACCGTGAGAGCGTGCCGACTGGTGGAGGTTAGGGCCCTTGTGCCTAGAGTGACGCTGGCAGGCAGTCCCAGGCTGGAGGGCCCGCCTCAAGCCCCAGGCCACTACGGTGGTCAGTGGTCATCTGGATCTTGGCTCCTGAGCCTTGAGGTCAGAGGCATCCTCAGAATTAGGTTTAGTTTAAATGGCCAATCATAACAACAGATCTAACCTATGTATTCAAATTGGGAGAACATGCACAGATTTTATCAGGCTTAGTATGTGGGCTGGAGGGTCAGACGTGCTGATGTTCTGAACTGAAACCCAACAACACACCAAGAGCAGGAGAAATACTGGGGTGATGGTGTTGGCTCTCCTCCTCCACTTTCATGTTTGCATCTCTGGCCTTCGCCTTTGACTGTCTTATCACAAACCCCAGACCCAGGGGTTCTGTCTGCATGCTTGAGGATCTAGACAAGTTGGAGCAAAGCTGACTGAGAAAAGGGCCTGGGGGTGAAGGACACGTTTGCCGCACATGATGGAGGCAAACTATATGGCGCCAGGTGCAGAGGAGCCAAGAGAGCAGACACAGCTGGAGGGTGGCCTGGGAGCCGGAGGCAACACCCCTCCTGGGGCTGCCCTTGTCTACAGATGTGAATATCATAGGAAACTGACGTAGAATTCCATGCCCAACCGTCTTCACGTTGTTCCACAAGGTGGGAGCACAATCTTTCCTTGGTTTCGTTTTCGAGGACAGATTATTAGGTTGCTGACGAGAAAGGTCAACTTTTGAAATGTTCTCTAAGGAACGCTGCCAAAGGACCCGACCAAGGACAAGGCAAGGAGCTCAGGCTGCCCCAAGGCCCTGCTGGGGCGGAGCCACAGTGCCCATGCGCCCACCTAGGGACACCTGGGATTCCCCCACCTGTATGCAGCCACCTGAACGCCAGGGTCGGAGGACAGATAACAGCATCAAGTCAGGGTTTGGGGGCAACAAGAAATCAAAAACACTAAGAATCACAAAACATGGAGAATCAACCACGGAGGCCCAGCAGGCAGAAGAAAAGGAAGGATACGAACAGCACAGAAACCTTGGGGAAGGATGAACCTCAAACCCCGATGTGGAGTGGGAAGGGCCAGACACAAGAGATCACACATATTATAGTGAATGTTCATGAAGGCAAATCTATGGAGATAGCCAGGAGATGGGTGACTGCCCGTGCTGGGTGGGAATGGAAGTAACTGTGGATGAGTGGTGGATATATTCTAAAACTATGTTATGGAGATGGCTGCACAACTCTGCAGGCTTTCTAAAAATCACTGAACTGTACATTTGAAATGGGCGAATTTTATGGTATGTGAGGTATACTACAACGAGGTTTATTTAACGTCTGGGGAAACTGCATAGCAACAGGCCCCGGGTCCGCCTTTAGGGGTTTGTAAAGCAAAGGAGCTGTGTGTTAGGAGCAAAGCCACGAAAGACCCAGAAGTACAACAGGTGGTAGTCAAGACATGTGACAGTGACAGCAACACGGACGGTGCTAAAAGATGCATGAATGTGCCCCGCCAGCATGGCTCAGTGGCTGAGCATTGATCTGTGAATCAGGAGGTCACGGTTCAATTACTGGTCAAGGCACATACCCAGGTTGCAGGCTCAATCCCCAGTGAGGGGTGTGCAGGAGGCAGCTGATGAATGATTCTCTCTCATCATTGATGTTTCTCTCTCTCTCTCTCTCTTTTTAAAATATATTTTATTGATTATTTTTACAGAGAGGAAGGGAGAGGGATAGAGAGTTAGGAACATCAATCAGAGAGAAACATCGATCAGTTGCCTCCTGCACACTCCCTACTGTGTATGTGCCCACAACCAAGATACATGTCCTTGACCAGAATCGAACCTGGGACCCTTGAGTCCGCAGGCCAACACTCTATCCACTGAGCCAAACCAGTTAGGGCGATGTTTCTCTCTCTCTCTCTCTCTCTCTCTCTCTCTCTCTCTCTCTCTCTCTCCATTCTTCTCTGAAATATATATATTAGAGGCCCGGTGCATGAAATTTGTGCACTCAGGGCAGTGGGGAGTGGGAAGATGGGGTGGGTGTCCCTCAGCCTGGCCTGTGCCCTCTCCCAGTCCAGGAGCCCTTGGGGCCTAAGCCGTCAGTCAGACATCCTTAGCGCTGCCGCAGAGGCAGGAGAGGCTCCCACCACTGTCACTGTGCTTGTCATCCCTGAGCCCAGCTTCTGGCTGAGCAGCGCTCCCCCTGTGGGATGGGGCCAAAATCAGCTCTCCGACATCCCCCCAAGGAGTCCCAGATTGTGAGAGGGTGCAGGCCAGGCTAAGGGACCCCATCGATGCACAATCAGGGCTGGAGAGGGACATGGGAGATTGACCAGCTGGAGAGTGACTGCAGGAGGGCTCCAGAGCATGTCCAGCCTACCTCACTGAGTCCCGATTGGCCAGACCCCAGCAGCAAGCTAACCTACCAGAGGTCCTGCCCCTTGGTGGTCAGTGCAAGTCATAGCGAGCAGTTGAGCATCCTTAGCATATTACACTTTGGTTGGTTGAATGGC
This sequence comes from Myotis daubentonii, assembly GCF_963259705.1. Taxonomy (NCBI): domain Eukaryota; kingdom Metazoa; phylum Chordata; class Mammalia; order Chiroptera; family Vespertilionidae; genus Myotis; species Myotis daubentonii. The sequence continues at coordinate 3,984,569 of NC_081852.1, forward strand.
TGACCAGTTGACTAGACACTTAGCATATTAGGCTTTTATTATATAGGATATATATTTTAAATGTATATATATTTAAAAGATACATGGATGTGGGTGCTGAGTGAGGAACTAGCGAAAGTCACTGGTGGTGAGAAGTTCAAAGCACTGTGACCCCACAGCTGTCCACAGGCACTGCAGAAACCTCTGGGTGGGTGGTGACAGGGTGACAGTGACCGTGGAGAGGGTGGGCTTGCATCATAGGCCACCATCCTAAATGATTGTGTGGACATTGCTAGAGCTCCTGAGATGACAGGGGCAGGAATGGGGACACGGTGACTTGGCCTCATGTGTGGGTCTCAGTTCAGTCTTGGGTTCCACAGCAGGGAGAGGAGTAATGGTTCTATATTGGCGGACGAACTGGAACTGGCTGAGGAATGCCATGCCAGCTGCACACGCAGTGCAAGCAATGCAGACACACACATGCATGCACGCACACACACATGCATACACACACACACATGCACCTCACTGATGGGTCACGTGAGGGAGGAGAACTGGCATCAGCAGTGCCCCCGTTGAGAACGCGTTTCCCCCCTCAGCACACATGTGGGGTGGGCTTCCTGGGGTACATTACAGAGCAGGCACAGGGACAGGCTTCTCAGGAAGCAGAGCAATGGGCACAGAAGGAAAACAGGGAGAGCCAGGGACTGAGCAAAGGAGCAGGAAACGGGGGATGGTGGGGAGATGATTGTGGAGAAAGAGAGCGCTTATGTGTGAAAGTGGGAACTGTGGTCCCAAGGTTCCAGCTGCTCAATGGGCCTCATTTGGGTACCCCCCAGGCAGGCGGGGTGCCCCCGGGGACCTGCTGCTCAATGGGCCTCATTTGGGTACCCCCCCCCAGGCAGGCGGGGTGCCCCCGGACACCTGCTGGGGACCTACCTTGCTGATGAGCTCCCCGATCATCCCGTTCCAGGAGGTGTTGTGGAGCTGGTGGCCATACCCGCCGTCGGGGGCCTGGTAGATCTCATACTTGAAGCCCAGGGCCTTGGCCAGCGCGTCCAGGACGTCCACGGAGAAGCCCTTGTAGCGCTTGGGCTGCCCGAGGATGTTCTCGGCCACCATCACAAAGGGCTCCTCCTGAGGCCACAGAATGAGCAGCGTCAACACCTACCAGGCCGGCAGCCACACGCCCAGGGCCGAGGCCAGCGGGGGCGGCAGCTGGAACGCAGCCGACAGTGCACCCTGCACCCGGTGAGGCTGCAGCCTGAGCCCTCGGCCCTTTCCGGGCACTCGGTCATGCTGGAAGGCCCTGTGGCCGGCGTGCCACGGGCACAGTCCCGGCTCTGCCCAGACCCGTCTCCCAGGTCACACGGCTCCTTCCACTCCTTCACCTGTGACAGCCCGAGCTCTGCCCTTAGGAAATGCCGTCATTCCTCAGGACCCAGCTAAGAGGCGTGGATAGTTCTCATCCAGGAGCTTAACGACAATGAAGGTCTGCGATGCTGGGCTGAGAGAAGCGGAGCATCTACCAGGCTGCACTAGGGAATGGATGCTGATTCACGGGCCATGAGCATATCATAAGTCAAAGGACAGGAGGGGAGAGGACAGGAGAGGAGAGGACTGAATCCCACTCCCAAGCCACGCCCTGCGCACAGCCACGTGCTCCTGCAGGGACGTGGCCTCTGGCAAACGCCCGGGCGCTGCCACCCGCCCTGTGGCCCTGAACAAGGGGCAGCCTCTGGCAAACAGCCCCAGGGAACATATCTCATTAATGTAACGGTTTTTGAGGGAAAGGGATGTGCTGCTTGTCTGTGGTGTGCGGACAGAGAGCGCTGCTGGCCAGGGTGTGCCTGCCCGGACAGAGGAAGGTCTGCACCTGCCCGCCTGCTAACCAGAGCTCACCTAAGCTTCCTCCTCCAGTTCTCAACAGGTTAGAGGAGAAACTGAAAGGAAGATGTCACTAAGGCCCTGATGAGGTAACGTCTATGATTCCGGGACAATTGTGCAGAAAAACTGCCCCAAATAGTCTTCATTACGAAGCCTGTGTCACGTGGCCCGTCAGGGGTGCTGGGTGCCGAGAAACGCCCCCTCCCGCCCACTGCTCTGCACACCTGGGAGGCAGGGGCCGTGCTCTTCCGTCCTCGCCACATTGACTATGGCGCGAACGGTCCTGTGGGAGCTCCGGCCACCACGGAAGATCCCGTCTCTCCAAACCCAGCCCGAACCAGACACACCTCCGCCTCAGAAGCCGGAGGAGCCCGCCCTCCCCACCCCCCCTCCCCTCGTGCCCAGGAGCCCAGGAGCCCCGGAGCCTACCAAGACAGTCACCACTTTGAGAGTCAGTCCCTGGAGGCGGCTGCCCATGGGCCTCTCCTGCAGGCTGCCGTTCAGGCCCTTCTCCGAGTCCCAGGTCGCCAGCTGTGAAGGAAAGAGGGAGCGTGAGGGCCGGTGGCGCCTGTGCACGCCTGCGGCTGCTGCCGCCTTCACCAGCCGAGGCACGGCAGGTGCACTGACCCGGGGCTCCTCAGAGGACACCCGGGGCGGCCCTCAGGGACAAGAGTGTCAGACGAGGCTGCCCGAGGGCTTGCCCCGTTCTTCCAGTGAAACCAACGGTCAGAACCTGTCTCTGGAGTGAACGTCTGTGCCGCTTCATCCTGTCACCGTGTCGCCCACAGAGCGCCTCTCCCTTTAGTCACTCCTCTGACTCTCCCAGACCAGGGGGCCCTGGCGTTCCCACGGCCACCGCCAGCGGCGCAGGAGGGCCCTCCGCAGAAGCAGGTGGCGGGGTATAGCCTGTCCCCCCCGGGGCCTGCGGCAGGCCCAGCGCTCACGCCTGCCTGCACGTGTGTAGGTCGTTTCCCGGGTGTGCACACGGAGGCCGGAATCCCGTGCCAGGCCTGCTGCGCCCAAGCCTGCAGCGTCCTGACATGTTCCCGGGTGCTCTGGGCTCTGAGACAAAAGGAAACAGCTGTTCTTGGAATGGCTTCCCCTTCCCGTACCCTCCGTCCCATCAGTGATTCCCCACCGCTGGAGGCTAATTCCAGCATGTCATAAATGCGAGAAGTTCATCAAGAGGCTGATGGAACCTTCAGCAGGGCTGAAGATACATACTACTGCCTGCTGGAGTAGCCAAAAGCATTTCCCCAAACCTAAAGATCTGCATATATTTTTGCCTGCTACTGAGACAGTGGAAAGCAGTTCGCCCTAACTGACAATGCCTACTGTATGAAAACCTTACCTTTTGATATGTATATCTGCTTTGCTTTAGGGCAATTTGTGTTAATAAAGATCGAGGGGTCCAGAGATTCAGAGAACGTGGTTACTGAAGCTAGGTCTCCTCTGGCTCCCCAAAATGCCTTCCAAATTTATATTTCATGTCTAGTCTCTTTATTAATTTACGCGCAGCCCTTCTCCAGATTCCTGAACCCTCTAGATGCAGGGAAAGAACCCTGGCACCCCACTGCTCACGTGTGAGGGTTAAAAAATACAGATACAGCCCCATCTCCAGCCAGCTTGTCCAGATCAGCCCTTGGTCACGTGGGAAGCGAAGGCTTCCCTGCGATCCTGAGCGGCAGCCCCTGTTTTCCAGCCGCCAGGCGAGCGCTAACGTGGGGTGCAGACTCTCCTACGAGGGCGTCCGACCCTCCCCAAGCCCGGCCCGCCGGCAGGGCTCAGCGTCCTGGTCTGTGGTGAAGATGTGGACGTTTTAGCTCCCAGGCGATTCTACTGTGGAGCCAAGATCATGACCCACAGTATGGCCTAGCACAGCGATCCTCCAGCTATGACAGGCACACAGATCACCCGCCTTCGCATGTGCTTTCTGATTCCCGGGCCCCGATGACTTCTGTCCAATGTGCTCTGGGTGCGGCTGCTGACCCATGGCCTCTATGTGAGTAGCAAGGGGTCCCAGGCAGCCTCTGCCTTTCTTCAGGCCAAGAAGAGCCACCCCTCTGAGGAGAAGTGCCACCGGGCCCTCACGGTGCCACCAGTAGTGCCGCCTAAGGGCACGTCTGCTCTCCCGCACCTCCCTAGCCCTGACATCACAGCGGCTGCACGCAGGACCTCGCATCCGGGGCCATTCCCCCCGGAAGATGCTGCACCCGGAGCCTAGGGCAGGCACAGCAGATGACGCACATGCTCCAGAACCAGCTAAAAGGAACCTGGAAACTCCTGCTGTCACTCAGGCCTGACGCCCACGAAGACCCACACTCCGACTACAGGCTGCCCCGCTGTGAGGACGAGCTGCTCGGGCAAGAGCGGGGCTGCTCTGAGGAGCTCCCCAGACCACGGACTGATATTAGGAGCACTGCAGGGAAGAGCAGAGTGAAGATCTACCCCATACTCCCTTTCAGGAACCCCAGAGGCACCAAGCTCTGGGACTGGTGCAGTGAGGAGACCGCACGCTGTGTCTCCCCTGGTCCCGGGGACGGCGCTGGGCCCGGAGCAGTCCTGCAGCGGATTCAAACCTGCTCAGAGGAAGAGCACACACTCAGCCTAAAGGGCCACGGTACTGGCCCAGCTTCCCACATGCCCGCGGGGCCCTGTGTGCACGCGGGCCACCACCCCTGCTCTCCACGATGGCGCACAGGCCTTGGGGCCGCTGAACCCCAAGGCGCGGTCTGCTGCACCTCCTGGGCCGAGGGCTGGACCCCGCAGAGACATCCTGGAGGCAAGCTTGTCCTCGTGGCGATAGAGCCATTCCAGGGAGGGCACTCTGCCCGGCACCGGGACTGGCATTTCTAACACCTGCTGCCGACCCCCCTGGCCTGTGTGAAGGCAGCTCTCCGGCCCGGGGTGCCTGACGTGGGTGAGGGCCTGCGGATGGGCTCTGCGTGTCCTTGATCAGCCAGCTCCACCGGTGTCTCCACTGGGATTGCGACCAGCCGTGGAATGGAGAACGGGGCTGGGAGAAGCGGTGGGATGAAGTGAGACCCTCTGGGTTTCGGCTCCGCTCCACGGACTGCCCCTCGGGGCCTGTCCACGCCCCCGGGCCTCCAGCCACTGCCGGGCGCAGGGCGGCGGCACTCTGTCCCAGGGATTGCAACGCCTCCCGTGGGTCTCATCACCCCAACGCCCTCTCTCCCAGCCCCTCCCAGGTGGGGTCAGGTACCTTTACAACAAACGAACTCAAACATGACTGCGCTGATTAAATTTTTCCAATGACTTCCCATTTTCTACAGGATAAATCCTAACGCTTTTAAGCTTGGCCTAAAAGGAAGGCCTTCCTAATGCAGACCCAACCTTGACTCTCAGCTCCACTGCAGTGTTCACAGCCACATGCACCCCCGCCCCCGCCACCAAGCCCCTCGGATGTCCGCGCGCATCACGTTCCCTCCTGGCGCATTGCACCCAGTCCCTTTGCCTGAAGTGCCGTTCCTCTTCAGCCGAATCCAGTAAACTCTTACTTATTTTTAAAGTTTTCACTTTAGAACGTGTTTGATTTACAGGGAAGTGGTGGAGGGTGTCCACACAGTGCACACAGCCTATCCCAGGTCCCCTGTCATGGTTCCATGAGGGGGGTCCGTTCCCACAGCTCACAGCGCTCAGCCATCTTCCACCCAGCAAAGCTGCAGCGGAAGTGACCCCGTGTCCTCCCTTCTGGCCCTCCTGTGACCCAGCAGTGCTCCGAGCTTCTCACCCCATGCCCTGGGGTCCAACCCTGATTCTGAAACTCGAGAGTCTCAGTACTTTGAACTCGGCCGAAGCCGCGAGCCCCAGGCTGCGGAACCCCGAGTGCCTCGCTGCTCCCATCTCCGGTTTCCATCGCTGCCTGGATGCCATGTCTCTTAAAGATCACGTGCCATGTACCCGCTACAGAGCGTGGAAGAAGATGGGGCCTTGGAGGTGTGGGACGGGCAGTCGTGAGCCAGCAGACCTTGTTCTGGGTTCCACCACTTACCTGAATGCCTCAGCCAGCACCTCTGTAACTTCACTGAAATTCCACTCTCATATCCAGAACATGGAATAAAAAGGCCTTCCCTGCCTACCATGTTGAAAGGCTATTCAAAGGAGAACATCGTTTTGCTATAAACTGTTATAAAATCTATAATAATAAAAGTCTAATATGCTAATTAGACCAGACGTCCTTCCAGATGACCTTTCAGACGAAGCCAGGGCTGAAAGGGAAGCCCAGGTCCCGGGTGCCAGAGGGAAGCCGGTGCCGGCAGCTGGGGGAAGGAAGGCCTACTCTTGCATGAATTTCATGCATTGGGCCTCTAGTACAGTGGTTCTCAACCTTGGCTGCACATTAGAATCACTTACAAACTAAGCGGCAGGCTGATTTCGCCCAAAGGCCCCGCTTTCCTGATCCCTAGTAGCTGGCATCTTTATTCTATTCTTCCCTCCATCTAGAATATTCTACCTCCGATTGAACTTTTCAAAACACTATCCTTTCAGCTTTAATTTGTCACTTTTAAAAATTGTTTTCTGCCATGTTTTCAGAAAGCCCCACTTTACCCCGTAACCGGAAGGGACAGACCTGGCTCACCCCGAACGCACCGTGCCGCCCCTTTGCACGGACCGTGGTGGTCCACACATCCCTGCAGGGCCGTGCCGCGGGGTGTACTGTCCACAGGCGCTGTGACCACATTTCCCAGCCCACATGCTGCTCCAGGGGTGACTCCGCCCACTCCCTAAGCAGGGAGGTAACCCGCTCTCAAAAGCTGGTCTGAGTCCGGTGCTGCACGCCCAGCCAGGTCGGACCTGGCCACGAGCTGCTGCCTGGCCGGGAGGCTGGCCGTGGGAAGGGCTTTCAGCCTGGGCCCCGCAGAGGCGTGATGGAGGAGCGGATGAGAGTCGCATTTTGGGTCACATCTTTCTTTGTCGTGGGGGCTGTCCTATGCTTTGTAGAATGTTAATAGCATCCTTACCTCTACCCATTAGATGCCGAAAGCATTCTATCTCCTATTATGACAACCAAAAATATATCCAGATGTTGCCCAGTATCCCTTAGGAGACAGAATCACCTCCCACTTAAAACCACCAAGAAGAAGCCAGCTGCCTTGGAAAAAACAGCAGCGCTGAGACCACCATGCTGGAAAACTACGTGTGGTCAGCTGTGCTGGCCACAGTCCCCGAGGACTCCACCCCTCCTGCCGCCGATGACTCGCTGGGCATGCAAGTAAAGCTGGGCCTGTGAGGATCGGCCCGTCAGCCAGCGAGAACCATCTAGTGACCTCAGTTCATTAAAAGAATCACCAAGCCAAGCCCCGACCGAACTTCTGACATGCAGAATACTTAAGATCTAAAAAAATTTCTGTTTACAACAGCAAGTTTGGGACGTTTGTCTTGCAGTAATAGTGGCTTGAACAGCACGTGGCACCTGGAAGCAGAGGGCGCGGTAGAGAACATACGAAGCCTGTGGAACTGGCTTTGGGCCGTGTCGCAGGAGGAGCCCAGAAGGACCTTAAAGAAACTTAGTGGAAGCAACGTGGCCCCCAGGAGACAGGCTGTGGGCGCTCAGAGGCGAGAGAGGAAAGCGCTCTCAGAAGCCAGAGGAACGGGCACCCTGTTATGTAGCAAAGCTACCACCAGCAGAAACATGGAAATTGGAAAGTCTACGTAACACACTGGCGGGTCTGGCTCGGAAAGTACCAGGAGAACATGGAGCGCCCTGTGTCCTTGTCGCTGTGGAGAATGGAAGCGGCGATGAGAGAGCACTCAGACTGAACAAGGACTCTTGTTTTACAATTCCAAGACAATACATAGAAGCCATGATTTGTTGAATTCAACAATAAAACTGTTGCTTATCTGCGGTCTCTTCTAGCAGAAAATTCCAAAATAATAAAGTTCCCGATGCAAAGAACAAATCTCACAGGTGACACAGCAATGTGAACCAGGAAGCAAGCACAACGGACACACTCAGCGAAGACGCCACAGTGAGCGCGCAGGTGCTGGTTCCCACGCCCCCCCCACCCCCAATGGGGCCCAGGCCCTCTGGTCGCACAGCAGAGCTGCTAACACTACGAGCAGCCTGTCAGGGAGCTCCGCCAGAGGACGCCTGTCCCCCAAGTCTGCACTGCGTCTTCAGCTTTGTAATGAACAAGAATGAACTTCATAAGAAACCACACACTTTTAGGAAGAACCGTAATGACAAGCAGAGCCAGCTCAGACGCTATGGGACAGAAAGGATGCGAAAAGAAGAGGAGGCGGTTACATCCCTGCGCCTCTCACTGTGAGGACTGGGCCTTAAGGAAACGTGAGGATGCCCTAGCAGGCACACCAGAGCCCAGAGGGCAGGTCAGTGCTGAGCCAGCCCGGGAAGCCTGCAGGCTCTAATGGAGATGCTCATAACAGGCCTGGAGGGCTCTCAGCCTCGCGGTGGCCAGCCTCGGGTGCCTCCTGGCACCTCTCCCGTACGGTGGTGCTGCTACTGCTAGTACCCTGGCAGCGCCTCCCACGCTATATTAAACATAGGAGGTCAGTAGTCTGTCTTTTGTTTTCCATTAAAATTCTCCTCCTTTTTGTAATATTTGTCTTTATTGTTGAAAGTATTACAGATGCCCTTGTGTTTTCACCCCAGTGATCCCCTCCACCCCACACCCACACGCCCCCCCCCCCACCAGGCCTTCATCAAACCACTGTCTGTGTCCATGAGCTGTGCATATATGCATATGATTCCCGGGTTAATCTCTTCCCACCCACACCCTCTCCCTTCCCTCTGAGATTCCTTAGCCTGTTCCTACTTCTATGTCTCTGAATCTATTTTGTTCATCAGTTTATTTTGTTCATTAGACCCCACATGTGAGTGAGATCATGTGGTACTTGTCTTTCTCTGACTGACTTATTTCACTTAGCATGATACTCCCCAGGTCCCTCCATGTTGTCTCAAAGGGTAAGAGATCCTTCTTCTTTACTGCTGCATAGTATTCCATGGTGTAAATGTACCACAGCTTTTTTATCCACTCCTCTACGGATGGGCACATGGGCTGTTTCCAGATCTCAGCTATTGTAAATTGTGCTGCTATGAACATAGGGGTGCATACATTCTTTCTTATTGGTATTTGGGGGTTTTTAGGATATATTCCCAGAAGTGGGAACACTGGGTCAAACTGTAGTTCCATTTTTAATATTTTGAGGAAACGCCCTGTATTTTCCAGTGTCTGCACCAGTCTGTATTCCCACCAGCAGTGTACTAGGGTTCCCTTTTCTCTGCATCCTCATCAGCACTTGTTGTTTGTTGATTTGTGGATGGTAGCCATTCGGACAGGTGTGAGGTGATACCTCGTTGTCATTTTAATTTGCATCTCCCTGATCATGAGTGATGTTGAGCATTTTTTCATATGTCTCTTGGCCATTTGTATGTCCACTTTGGAAAGGTGTCTATTCAGGTGGTTTTGTTTTGTTTTGTTTTGTTTTGTTTTGTTTTGTTTTTACACTGAGGTCTTCAGATTGAGAACAACTCCACTGGGAGAGCTGAATCCAAGAATCTGCACCCAAGAGCTTTATTCTCACCTTGACCTGATTTGGATGATGAGATTCTGGACTTTGATGTGATGCCATCACAGTGAGACTCTGGGGCCCTTGAGGGAAGGTGAGAGAATGGTTCTCACTTGGGAGGGTGTGGATCTAGCCCAGAGGAAGAGCTACAGCTGACTGGGTGGTCCAAAGGTTGGAACAACACCATCTGTCTCATATGTTCTTCTGGAATGTGGCCTTGCCACACCCCCAGCAACATGTAGAGCCTAACCCTCTCCTTCCCCTTGAATTTTGACGGAATTTATAAATTATGGTGAAAACAACTCTGCGATTTCTCAGGCTATATCCACTGGGCTGTCTTGTGACAGCTGCTCATGTAGTGTATCCAATAGCCCAGAGACACCATGCTGACGAGGCCGCATGAGGTGCCCTGCGGAGAGCTCCACGTGGGCTCCGGCTTCTATCCATCACCCAAGGTGTTCCATACACCAAGAAAGCTCTTAACTCACCGACCGCCCATCTGCCACCTGAGTGCAAGTAAGTGACGTCGCGAGAAGCAAAAGATCACCTAGCCAAGCCCTGCCCACGGTCCTGACCTACAGAGTCTATAAAATGTAATACAGTGGTTTCTGTTGGAAGCCACTAAATTTTGGGATAGTTTGTTATGCAGCAGTAAGTTTCCTATGCATTTATCCTTGTGCTCATCTTAAAGGAAGGGGCTGATTCACTTCTCTCTGTGTCCTCACAGCATCTAAAGGAATGCCTCCCGGATAGTAGGGGGACTTGGTTTTCCTCTTCAAAGCAGGGCCACACCCACATCTCCTCTAACTGCCACCAACTCTTTGTGAGTAAAGCAGAACGGGAACTATTATCCTCACCTTTGCCAGTGGAGAAACTGAGGCTCAGACTTGCATGTCTACCTAATATTTTAGGGATGCAGTAAACTCAAGACTTCTAAATCCAAGATCATGGGACTTCCCCCCTAAAATCTATCCTCTGCACATAGTCGGGCCTGCATAAGCATTTCCTTATTTCATGAAGAAAGAAAGAAAGGACAAATGTTCACTTAGACTCTGAAGCTACTGATGAGGGCAGAACCCAGACACATTCCCAAGGTCGGCATTCTCCATTCCCCCAAAGTTCCATGCACCTCCTGGGAGCGAGGTCCTCACTCTGCTGGCGCAGTGTGGGAACCACACAGTTTCATCCCTCCTCCTCCCACCCCTCTTCCTGGCCTGCACTTCAGAGGTTCCTCCAACTGCAAGAAGACAAATGACCCTTGCTCCCCTCAGCACTGGAGTCAAACAACTAATACTGCCCTGAAAATGGATTGCAGAAGTGACAATGAAAGAGTTAAAAATTTACCCCTGCATATATAACTTAGGAGTGAGATGGGGAAATGGGAACCAAGAGGTAGAGTTTGGAAAACGTTCCCTGGGATAGTAGATACCTTGAGCTGGCTATGGAGGCAGTGTAGGAGAAGAAATGGTTCTTCTCATTTCTAATTTTCCCTTTCATAGTTCATCACTAGAAGGTAAATGGTATTTGCTTCCAGGACCAGTGATTCTTCTTTAGACTACACATGTAACTCAAATCTGAAGGTAATGCAAATAAAGCTTCGTTATTTCCACAACAGTAAAAACAAGAGTGATCAAGACACTGCTGGTAAGAGATGCAGAGGGCTCTGCCGCTGATGAGCTAAGGCCGTGTGCCAGAAACGAGGCTGAGGAATAAGGAACATCTGGCCATCTGGACTAGGCATCTAAAAGTGGCAGCCGAGTCTTAGCTGGTTTCGCTCAGTGGGTAGCATTGCCCTGTGGACTGAAAGGTCCCGGGTCTGATTCCAGTCAAGGGCACATGCCCGGGTTGCAGGCTCGATCCCCAAAAGGGGGCCTGCAGAAGGCAGCTAATCAATGATTCTCTCTCATCATTGATGTTTCTCTCTCTCCTCTCCCTTCCTCTCTAAAATCAATAAAATATATATTTTAAAAAATAAAATATAATAAAAAATTTAAAAATGAAGGTGGCAGCTGGGAGTACCTGCCTCTTGCTAGCCTCCGAAGCCCTGGGCTCAGAGCAAATACTCAGGAAGGACACTTGTACCTGGACCGAGCGAGTGAGATGGAGTGAAGTGGTCCTGTGACCCCTTTTACTGAGGCAGTGCAGTACAGTGTAATACGGTATGGTTGAAAAACCTGCAAATCAAGAATTAGGTTGCCTGAGAAATATCATACTACCTTAGTCAATTAATTTGAATAGCCTATGTATGTCTCATAGTCATCACCCAAAAATTGAAGGTAGGAATTTTTTATATACTCTCTCCACTGGTGAAACCATATATGAAAAAAAGAGGGTTGAGAGCTATAAAAGGAAACAAAAGGTTGATGTTATGTTGATAACACTAGAGCAATCATTATCTTTGGCAAAATGAGTGGACAGACTTGAATTTGAACCCTATCTCAATGACATGATAATTAGGACCTTGAGCAAGCTTTCTAGCCTCAGTTTGCTTCTTTAAAATGGGGAAAATAATAGTATTGCAAATCCTTGTGAGTTTTAAAATCCACCAGTGTTATCATCTCTTTCAAATTTATATTCCTAGATCTGATTTCTTCCCTGGGCTCCAGATTCCAATATTCAGGTTTCAGGTTGACTTCTCCATTTGAATACCAAACAGACAACTCAGAGTCAAAAATCTCCAAAAGATGACCTTTGACCCCTAAACTCTATAAATACACCAAATGCAGTATCTTTCATTTTCTTCCTCATCTCAGTTACAAGCATCATGGTTCACCCGGGTGCTTGAGTCAAAGATGCCGGTCATCCTCGTCTTTACTTCCCACACAAAGCACCTGCTTCGGGTTCTACGCAGCTCTGAAAGGCATCCTGACACTGAGCCATGGCTACTGTGCCTCCCAATGCCAGCCACCATTCCCAGTAAGAGCCTTGAAACTGCCTTGTAATTGATATCCTGATTATTACTATTTCCATGCCAGCCTCATCTAACCAGGCAGTTACTGTCCATCAAATATCAATATGTTCCCTTCAATTTCTCAGCCTCAACTTAGTAATGTTGGGGTCACCGCTAGGCGCTCTCCTCTCCGTGCAGTGACTCAGGGATCAGGCCACATCTGCTTTTGGTTACACCTGTAAACACGTGGCCTCCAGGGCACTACAGAGGAGATGGGAGGATCAGCACAGACCTGAGTGCACTCGGAATCAAAGAGCTGCTTTTGCAAACATTCCCCCTGTTAGAACGCAGGTGCTGATCTCCTTCCCCGCGCACGGCTTTTAGGGGCAGGTGAGTCAAGGACAACACTGAAGTCTGCTGAAGCCGTGGACTTTGCATGAACCAGAAATAAACGCGTATCGACTGAAGTCTGACAATAGCACAGTCTGCTTTATCCTGCCCACAGTCCCTCCCTCACACAGCAGGCGAGCGACACTCAGAAACATAAGTTATTTCATAGCCCTCCTTATTGGAAAGGCTCCCCTAGCTCCCAATTAAATAAGAGCATAGTCCTAAGCATGACCTACAGTGTTCCCACGGTCAGACCTGCTCTGTTCGCTAAGAATGCCTCCCTCCTCCTCCTGGTTCTCTAAAACAGCCACCGGCCTTCTTGCTGCTTCCAGAACATTCCAACACAGTTCCTACTTGAGAGTCTTTGTGCATGTTTTTCCTCTAGAAATATTGTCCCTGGAAGCAATCTGCACCGATGTATCTGCTTCCTCCAGAGGGAACCGTGCCCATGCTCCACGCAGGCTCCCTAAGTCCCCTCCATCGTATTCTCCTGTTTCGTTTATAAATAGTGTAATGACTATATGAACTTATCCGACTATTCTATATAATTGCTAACATTTTTATAAATGTGAGTTTGTCTCCCCTCACTAGATTATGTGCTGCGTAAGGACAGAACTGTGTGACCCATTTTCAGCAGTACCCGAGCTCTTATTAAAATGCCTGCCACAGAGCAGGCACTCGGTAGAAGCTAGTGATTATGACTCTTATTATAGCAAATAATGCGCATATGCACGCCTCTCTCTATAGCTGAATTCCACCAGGAGCATCTGTCAGTGCAGGCAGGGGGCTGGCGTGGACCTGGAAGAGTCCCAGTGGGAGCTCGTGTGGAGCTGCCCCTCAACCAGAACCCAGAGAAGGGCCAGCTGAGAAGCACAAGACTCTTCCGGCCCATTTTCACTTAAGAAACTGGGCAGCTGATCATCTGTCATGACTGGTTGAAAGATGTTACTTTTCCCCCTTTATTTTACTATTTCCATCACCATTTACCATTTACCCCCCATACCCTCTTCCACCTCCACCCATCCCCTGCCCCGCCATCACCACACTGCTGCCGTGTCACTTATAAAAATGGTTTATGAAGGTGATATACCCAGCGATGGTACAGTTAAAGGAGAACAAGCAGACCCCACGGCAGGGCTCGCGGCTGCCCGCATCGCCTGCTACCAACCACACCTCTTTCTTTTTATGTTGTATTTGTTGATTTGAGGGGGGGTGGGGAAGGGTGGGGGGGACAGAGAGAGATCAATCTGTTGTTCCACTTATTCACGCGCTCATTGGTTGGTTCTTGCCTGTGCCCTGGCTGGGATGGAAGCCGGAACCCTGGCATATCCAGATGACACTGCAGCCACTGAGCCACCCAGCCACGGCACAACCACATGTCCTGGCCATTTCACTGCCAAGACTTTCATGGGGAAGGAATTTGCATATTAGTGACAAAAATTATCCACAAAGATGATCATCAGGGAACTAAGTGTAATGGTACAAAGAACGATACTTTAATATCCAATTATAGAGAATTGTTACTTACAAGATACAATATTATGCAGCATTAAAGTTATCCCTGGAGATTATAAACACATGTGAAAATCCCATGCCTCTCGGTGCTCGGCAGTAATAATTAAGAGGGAAGGACTGGAGAAACTAAGATGGCGGCATAGATAAACACCGGGAAATTGCCGCCTCCCACAACAATTGAAAAACACCGCAAAGGACAGAGCGGACATCGTCCAGAACAACAGGAAGGCAGGCTGAGTGTAAATTCTACAACTAGAAGGAAAGAAAAGCACACTGAGAGCCAGAGGAGCTGCGGAGGTGAAGTGCAGAGGTACGGCAGATCGCGCGCGCGGAAAGCGGGTGGCACCTGAGGACACGGCTGTCTTTTTGAATCACAAGCTCCCGACTGCTCTGAACTCCGGTTCCGGGAAGTCTCTGGGGACCCAGGACTCATACGGGAAGCTGGACTGTCGGGCAGCGGGCGAACTTGAGGGCGGCTTTCCCTCAGAGGTGCTTGCAGTAATTATCGGGTCACTGAGACGCGGGACTCCTTAGGGCTGGGCGGAGAATCAGCCATAGCTGCTTGCTACGCCCTTTGATTCCCTGAGACCCCGCCCCACCCAGGCTGCGGCAGAGGCTTTTGCATGTGAATGTACCTAACTGCAGCCGAGCCAGGCAGACCCGGAACTTCCAAGAGAAGGCCCAAGGCCCCGCAGCAGCTTGCATTGCTTCACAGCTGAGCCTCTTCGTGGCTCCTGCTGTGTGGCCTCAGGCAGAGGCTGAATTAGCATCTCCTTAGATCCAGGAGCCACTGTACCCAGTGGTCAGAGGGGGACCATCCAGATTGCAACTCCTCAGATCCATAAGGGACACACTCAGGGAGCAGACTCAGTGAGCACCAAAGCCCCACTGAAGCAAGTCTTGCCCCAGAAGGGTGTCTTCAGCACAGAATTCTCCCACTTCAGACACAGCTGATTCTCACAGCCAATTGGCCTGGAGGTCAATTCCTCCCAGTGAGCCTACAACAACCAAGGCACCAAGAGTGCACCAAGAGTGTCCACCTCAGGTAACTGGGGAGGCTGAGCCACTGGGCCCTACAGGACACCTGGCGCGCAGGGCCACTCTATCAACACAGGGAAGCAGCCAAAATGCGGAGACAAAGAAACAGGTCACAAATGGCAGAAATGGAGGAAAGCAAACGACTGGATATAGAGTTCAAGGCCACGTTTATAAGGTTTTTCAAGAATTTTATGGAAACCGCCGATAAATTTAATGAATCCCTCAATAAGTATAGTGAGACCATGGAGGACATGAAAAAGGACCAACTAGAAATTAAGCATACACTGACTGAAATAAAGAATAATTTACAGAGATCCAACAGCAGACAAGAGGATCCCAAGAATCAAGTCAAAGATTTGAAATACAAAGAAACAAAAAATACCCAACCGATAAAGAAAAAAGAAAAGAGATGCCAAAAATATGAAGATAGTGTAAGGAACCTCTGGGACAACTTCAAGCGTACCAACATCAGAATTATAGGGGTACCAGAAGGAGAGAGAGGGCAAGATATTGAAAACCTTTTTGAAGAAATAATGACAGAAAACTTCCCCTACCTGGTGAAAGAAATAGACTTACAAGTCCAGGAAGCGCAGAGAACCCCAAACAAAAGGAATCCAAAGAGGACCACATCAAGACACTTCATAATTAAAATGCCAAGAGCAAAAGATAAAGAGAGAATCTTAAAAGCAGCAAGAGAAAGACAGTCAGTTACCTACAAGGGAGTACCCATACGACTGTCAGCTGATTTCTCAACAGAAACTTTGCAGGCCAGAAAAGAGTGGCAAGAAATATTCAAAGTGATGAATAGCAAGAACCTGCAACCAAGATTACTTTATCCAGCAAAGCTATCATTCAGAACTGAAGGTCAGATAAAGAGCTTCACAGATAAGAAAAAGCTAAAGAAGTTCATCACCACCAAACCAGGATTATATGAAATGCTGAAAGGTATTCTTTAAGAAGAGGAAGAAGAGAAAGGAACTCTTACCATTTGCCACAGCATGGATGGAACTGGAGAGCGGATAAATACCACAGGATCTCACTCATTTGTGGAATATAATGAACAACATAAACTGATGAACAAGGACTGATCCAGAGACGGAGAGGCATTGATTGGACTGTCGGGCCTTGGAGGGAAGGTAGGGGAGGGTGGGGGTAAGGGGGAAAGATCAACCAAAGGACTTATATGCAAGCATATAGGCCTAACCAATGGACACGGACAACGGGGGGGTGAGGGCATGAGCGGGGGGGCGGGTGGTAGAGGGTAACGTGGGGACAAGGACACATATGTAATATCTTAATCAATAAAAAATATATTTAAAAAAAAAAGAGGGAAGGACTGTGCTGTTTGGTCCCTGGGGCAAAGGACAGGAGGTTCTGGGCGTCCACATTCTGACAGCTGCCAGAGAGAAGGGAGCTGAGAATAGACCCGAGCCCAGCTAAACGGAGCAGAAGTCTGGCTGAGTCTGAACTGCAGAAGCATCCCTTCTGGTTGCCCTGGTTACAGGCCTCCTGCTCCTGGTAATGGAGTTATAAATGGGCCAAGCCCCATGCAAATGAAGTCCGCAGCTATGAGGGAGGAGCCGAGCTCTAGCAGGCTCTCCCTGGGCAGGTCTGGGGGGAATGGGGAAGGGCTTATGCAGGAGACAACGGTGACAAAACAAGAAGCTGGCACAGCCGTCCTGCCTGAGGCCCGGCCCTCACTGAGCAGTGGGTGCCTTGCACGGGGCACGGGAAGAGGGAACCTCAGCTCCAACGGGTGCTGCTCAGCCTCTTCAGGGCCTGGGCCAGCACAGGTAAAAGGTGAGGAACTGAGATTCCATGATTTTAAAAAGAAACAGAAAAGACAAATGATAAATACATATTCTTCCTATAAGCACATATATTTAATACTATATATACATATGTAATATTGGGATATACAATAGATACAAAAGTTAATAATAATTTAAGGAATGAAATTATTGCGGAAATTTTTTCTTTAGAATTCAATACAGTTTTAAAATTTTCTTATTAAGGCATAGTTGGCCCCCATGTTCATTACAGCATTATTTGTAACTAGAGGCCTGGTGAATGACATTCGTGCACTGGGGGGGGGGGGGGGGGAAGGGCGCGTCACTCAGCCCTACCTGTGCCCTCTAACAGTCTGGGACCCCTCAGGGGATGTCCGCCTGCCAGCTTAGGCCCGATCCCCACAGGCAGACATCCCCTGAGGGGTCCTTAGCGCTGCCACAGAGGCAAGAGAGACTCCAGCCACCGCCACTGTGCTCACCAGCCATGAGCCCGGCTTCTGGCTGAGCAGCACTCCCCCTGTGGGAGTCCACTGACCACCAGGAGGCAGCTCCTGTGTTGAGTGTCTGCCCCTCAGTGGTCAGTGCACGTCATAGTGACCTGTCCTTCTGCTGTTTGGTTGACTTGCATATTAGGGTTTTATTATATAGGATAGTTAAAATATGGAAACAACCTAGGTATCCATGGATAGCTAAATGGATTTTTAAAAAGATGTGAATACAATGGAATATTATGCAGCATTAAAAATGAATGACATCTTACCATTTGTGACAGCATGGATGGACCTAGAGGGTATTGGGATAAATAAGTCAGACGAGAAAGACAAAGACGGTGTGCTTTCATATGCACGTAATCTAAAGAAAAGCCAAACCAAACGAACATGACCCGACTGAGAAACGGAAGAAACTGACAGGAGCCAGAGAGAAGGGGCCGGGGCACGCGTGAAAGGGTGAAGGGGTAAGTGCAAACTTCCAGGTACAAGACAGAACGTGATGCATCCAAACACTTTGCACAATGAGCTGACTCGCTTCTACAACGAGAAAAATAAACTACGTGTAAGGAGTCCTGCTTCTCGCAGGAAGGTGTGGTCCTGGCTGAGAAGCCCAGGGCGCGGTCTGCAGCCAGCTCTGTGGCCCCTCCCGCTCCGCACGCTCTGCCCCGGACAGAGGCTGCCGGCCTTCCCACGGCGGCCTCTCTCTAACCCACAGGCTTCATGAGGCTCGGGATAAACAAACTAGATAGTCAATGCGCGCCTGGAATGTATCTTTTTTAAAAAGTATTTTTAAATTGATTTCAGAGAGGAAGGGAGAGGAAGAGGGAAACATCAATGATGAGCATCACTGACCAGCTGCCTCCTGCACGCCCCCTACTGGGGACAGAGTTCGCAACCCAGGCTTGTGCCCTGGACTGGAATCAAACCCAGGACCCTTCAGTCCGATGCTCATTCCACTAAGCCAAACCGGCAGGGCTGAGTGTATCTTTCCGATCCTTGTCATCTGTCCAAGGCCGCAGCACGCACAGCCCAGCCAGGCCTCTCCGACTGGACTTGCTGGGGCCCACCCCTGGCCTGCGCGGCTCATGCTCCAGCTGCACCGAGTCCCCGCGTCCTGACCTGCACCTACAGGGCAAAGGTTGAGATGTGCCTGGCTCCTTCTCCAAGGTCACAAAGCCTTGGGGTGACTGTGCCCGGTGGCCACCCTGCCTGGCCCAGTCCTTCAGCACAGGCTGTTACCCGCAGGACACTCTCTGAACGCTTGCTCACGCATGACCTGCGTGTGCACTAATGTGCCGCACGGGCGGCAGTTTACAAGTGGAGATTCGGCCACAGTAAATTACTCTTCATGTCTTGCCAGGCTCGACAGATCTGATTATCATTAGGGAACATTTCAAGACCAAATATGCACTTAACCACTATAAACTTAATGTGATATCTCATAGTTTGATTCATATCTTGGCATTTTTAACCGACTTCCTGTGAGGTCAGAATACACTGTCGTTGTTTTTACCGTGTACCACTCCATTCTCACATGCTCAGCTGTGTTTGTCTTATTTTATTGTGAATTATTAACAGGTAACTCAGCTGTTTTTAAAACTCAGCATTACCATGAATCCCATGACGGGCAAATGTGAGTTAGGGCACATGACAGTTTATTGAAATCAAATAGGAACGTGGGCACGCAGGCAAACCGCCTGGCTCTGAAGCCCCGCTCTTCCGGGGCTGCCCGGTGCGCACAGGCTGGCTCCGCCCTCATGAGATAAGCAGAGATAAAGTGGTTATAAGCATCTAGCAACTGGACAGGTTACACTGTGTAATCTAGAGGGAGGAACTTCTATCTTGTGTGCCTTTTATTTCATTTTATCTTTTTAGAAATTCATGTTTTTGTGCTTCTGAAAGTGGTGGAAAGTGAAAGCAGGTCGTCCTCTCCTCTGGACAGTGGGGAGGCTCTGCGGGGTGAGACGGGGCTGCCGGGCAGCAGGCACAGCGGGCCCAGGCCCGCGATCAGGCTGGGGAGGGACCACAAGCCGCGTAGGGTCAGGCCGTCTCAGTACTCGCCTAGGCAGAGAGGAGAGGTGTGGGATGCGGGAGCTCCCCGACACCACGCGTGGCGACCCTGGAACAGAAGGGCCTGGCGCTGTAACCCCGAGGGCGGGCGGCCTGCTGCGGGGGGCCGGTTCCAGGCTTCAGCCGATTGGTTAGACAGCTGCACAGCCTGCAGCCAGCCCTGATGCCTCATCGCTCTCCGGGAGCCAGGAGAGTCTTGGGACAGCCTCCCCTGAGAGTCAGGGGCCACGACGGGGGGGAGGACCTCACAGCAACTCCTCACAGGCTCCCTCTGCTCCTGTCCCTGGAGGGTTGACTCCAGAACTGCCTCAGCATCGGTTCTGCCCCGTCCACCTGATCACAGCAGGCAGGGCACCAGGCTCCCGGGGAGGCCCTGCACAAGGGCAGGAGCCCGAGGGGTGTGGTGCATCGAGGCCACAATGCAGCTCCTCGCAGTCCCGGTCCCTCCTAAGGCTGCTTCGAGGAGCAACCGTCTTCGTGAATCTATAGTACGTGCTGGGTCCCGCGTGGCCCGCTCCCCCTGAGAGGCGGACGGACTGCTGGGGTCCCACCGCTCACTTGCAATGTGACCTGGGACAAGCCAGTGAGCCTCAGAGTCCTCACTTGTAAGACGTGGATGACGGCAGCACTGGCCTCCAGAATCGCTGCAGGAATCGGGGAAGGGGGGCTGTAGAGGGTTTGCGACACTAACAGCACTAAAGCTAACATAGTGCTTCCCCTTCCACCGCCTTGGACACTAAAGCACTTCCTGCACCGCAAACACGACACGTGTTGTTCCTTAATCCTCAGCAAAGCCGACTCCAAGCTCCCGTCCCTCCACCAGCACCGGTTCTTCCGCGGAGCGCAGCGGCCTCCGGAGGCACCGTCCTCTGCCCAGGAGCTGAGTGTCGGTCAAGGTCACCGAGCATCCAGTGTCGTTCCTGCCCTCTGCCGCCTGTGCTCCCTGCCCGACAGCCCAGTCTGAGGGGACCGCCGCTGGCCTCCCTGCCGCCCCGGGTGGGTCCGTCCAGGAGCTGAATGTCTGTCCACAGACATCTGCAGCCTCGCCCACCAGAGCCCCGCGCCCTCCCTGCGAAGGAGCGCCCTGTGCGCCTGCGTCCCAGGAAGCCCCGGGTTCCTGACCGGCCACTGCACACAAACAACTTGGTGACCAGGAGACGGTCCTCCCGGGGAAGTGATTTGCATGGTGACAGAGAAACAGCCTTTTTCCCAGCCCCTAGTTAGGGCTTGAGAAACAAATTAGTGAAGGCACAAGCAGGTGTCTTTGAAGCAAGAACACTGATCTGCATAATGACGTACATGTAATAGTTTTCATTTCCGAGGGAGACCCATTTTAAGATGAGCTGGGGAATGTGTTTTCCCTCCTGTTCTATGTCTGTGACGCGCAGCCCCAGGCGTCAACCCCAGCTAATTAGGGTGACACGTTAAACTTCACACAGCAAAGCCTTCCACGCCGAGGGCAGCCTGCCCTGCCAGGTGAAGCCTGGCCCCACGGCGGGCACCTGGGGACCTGTCCTCCTCCCAGACCCGCCTCCAGTCCCCAGGCCCCAACCTGCTCAGCGGGACCCAGGACAGGACCCCTTCCTGGTGTTGGGCGCCCACCAGCTGCCGGCATGCATTGGTCAGCAGCCCTGAAGCTCGCTCACCTCCTAGGAGGTGGCGTCACACCAGGAAGACGGGGCTCGGCCATCCCTGTCTGGCTCAAGTTAGTTCAGCCAAAATGAGAAACATGGACAGTGTCGATCCTCAACTGCTTTTGTCATATACAGATGGTGATTGTACATGATTCCGCTTTAGTAAATGCCTACATATGGTAAGCGTGCAATAGATTTCAGGTGGTATTATTATTATTATTATTAACTGCATTATTTGAGCAAATCAGCTGTAAATGGAGACAGTACCACCTATTTCTCAGGTTTGGGGGAGGATTTTATGAAATTATAGGGGATAATGTGCTTAGCACTCTGCCGGACACGCCAGCCACTTTGTCAAGTTGGGGTGTTCCCCATTTGGGGTTTGCTGCCTGGAAAACGGATTAGCAGCGCCCAAAAGTCCCTGATCTCCTCCACGAGCTCCAGGAGGTGCGAGCCATGCCTGGACTTCCCCAGTGGTGGCCCTCCGTGGCTGCAGCAGTAGGAGGTCGCAGGCCTCGGTGAACCCCGGGCCAGGGAAAGATGCGTTTCGTGGGAGCCAGGCCACAGCAGGCCCACCAAAGCCCACCCCCAGCAGCGAGGGTCCCAGTGAGAGGCAGGCGGAGGCCCTGCGGCACACGGCCCACTCTCGCCCGCAAGACGTGGCTCCAGCCAGTGACAACCCAAGTTCAAGTTTCTGGCTGTGGGACCCTGAGTGAATTCTTAGCCAACTCTTCAAAAGATAAAGAGACCCTGAGTGCAGCTCCGCAAACACAAAGGAACTTTCCCCGGCCTCCCAGGACGGACGCGCGGCCACCGCCAGCTGCAGGCACCTGCCGGCCGATTCCGGCTCTGCTCTCAAGGACGCAGGGCCAAGCGCTCCGTTCTCTTGGGCACTCGAGAAGCTGGGCGTGGGCTGCTGGTCACAGACCCAGGGAAAAGGCGCTTCAGACGCTAACGGTTTTCTCTTCAGTGCTGTAGGCCTCACCCCCAAACCAAAGGGAGCAGCTCACAGCCCAGGACATGTAGGCAGGAACTGACTCCTGTTCTTTCCAGGATGTGATCATCCATCAAACACAGTCACTGAGCCCTTCCTAGGCAGGGGCCCTGCTGGGGCTGGGATGCCCACAGCGGGTGCACACACACTCGCCACCACATGGTGGGGCGCTGGCAAGAGCAGGCACAGAAAGAACAGCCAGGCCCCAGTAGGCAGCCTTCAATATCACAGGAGGAAAACCTCAGTCCACTTGGCCAAGGTCCACCTGCCCACCAGACACTCCCATGTTCCCCCCGCCCCCGACTCTCTCTCCCCCACACTCCTCCCGCTCCCCCGGTGCTCCCCCTGCTCCCCCGTGCTCCCCTGGCTCCCCCTGTGCTTCCCCTACCGCCTCCCATGCTCCCCTGCCCCCTCCATGCTCCCCTGCTCCCCCATGCTCCCCCTGCTCCTCCCTAAGAGTCCCACTCAGCAGCTCACTGGAGGGCTGCAGAGGGCTGAGCTCAGAGAGCAGGGAGCACAGGCAATGCCTAGGACAGGGAAGCACGCTTCAGCCACTTGCAATGTGGTTTGTTCCTCTCCAACATGTTGAAAACACTTGAAAGCCTTTCCAAATATCTCGCACATCTGCTGAGCGAGCCAAACGCCCCCCACTCGCTCCACCCACACTCTGCCGCCAGCCAGCGCGCGTTAAGCGCTGCTCAGTTACATGTACAGCTTGGCGGCGGCAGCATGCTCCTCAGGGGAGGGCGCGGGCTGGGCCGTCTTCCCCACGCGCTCTGGGGTGCGGTGCCCAAATGCCGTGCGTGCTAATTGGATTTGGCATAATCACTTCTCCTGGTGACCTCTGACTCTCCACTGTTCTGGAAGGACTCATCCTCAGGGCCTTCCAAGCACAGTCTGTTTCCTGGGTCTCAATGAGATTTCAGAGAAGGTAGCTTCCAATTACACAGTCCCTAGTGCTCACTTCAATATAGCCCTCCTCCGTCACAGCCGTTTGCGGGAAAGTCCCGCTGAATTAGAACTCTCCTGGGGTGACCACTAGCTACCTGAGTTGGCCACGCCCCATCTGCCTGGACAGGGGCCTCCAGACCCGCCTCCAGGACTCCCTCCTTCCCAGCTGAGGCCTGGACTCCGCCATGCACCAGGAGCCAGCGGGACAGATGCATGCTCCCTGCCTGCTGACCCAAATAATGGTGCCGGCTCTGCCAGGGCACAGGGGAGGGAGCGGGAGGGCTGTGATGAAGTGCAGGACAGTCAGGATGGGGCGGGGAGGCGGCGTGGGGGGGAGGCGTGCCTGTATGGACAGGTGAGTTCCCAGGTGCCTAACATGCTTCAGTCCCTGATTCGCAGGCTGAGCCAGGAGACAGCGAGGCCGCCCCCGCTAACACAGGACCTCTGGAAGCCTAGGTGGTCACCCCCCACAGGAGGCAGGGGCCCTGAAGGTCTGGTCCCTGGTCAGCGACTGAGCCAGCAGCTGCCTGCAGCCCGACCCCATGCCTCTGGGCTCCTGCCCCGCGCTCTGGGGTCCAGTCCTTGAAAGAAAGGATGCTTTGGCCTACTGCCCAACGGTGCCCACGGAGATCACGTTCCCAGCCACACATCCTCTTACAGAGGAGACTCGGATGCATTTCTTTGCGAGGCTGTGAGAGGGAGGGCCGGAGGCCTGCTGCCTCCCCCTCGGCCTGATGCTGCATTTCCCGCTGTGGGAAGCATGAGGCTGGGCTGGAAAGTGTCAGGAGGACCTTCTGAGAAAAGGGGAGTATATGGAAGGCCGCCTGCCCTGTGTATCGGAATTCCGGCTCAGGGGAGACTGGGGAGTGCTGAAGGCGTGGGCGCCCCTGATTATTCCCTGACCTTTCCTACAAGTCTGTGCCGTGCAGACCCCAGGTGCTTACTGGAATCCTTATGCGCAGTCCCTGGGTGCCCTGCCTAGAGGGCAATGTAAACATATGTGTCCTCCCTAGGTTACTCACCCCACTGATTGCAGCTAAAGACAAATTCCAATAAAGGCTAATGAGGCAGGCGATCGAGTCCCTTCGCCCTCTCCCCACAGTGAAACTGTCGGAGTAATCTGTCCATCCCTCGTTCAGGGGCTGCTGGTCAGCCCAGCACCCCACCTCTGACCCACGCCCCGCCGCCTGCCTCACAGAGCCTTGCCAGGTGCCAGGTCAGTGTCCCAGGGCCGTCCCAGCGCATCTCGTGGAGCAAACTCGAAGTGACCAAACCCGCAGACATCACCAGCGTGGGGCTTACTTACAATGCCGTTTACCGTCGTCACTGGAAACGGGCCCTCGGGCATTCGGGAGGATTTGGCCCCCGCAGCTCTGCACAGCACCTCTGCGCTGCTGGAACCGTGGGAATTCAGGACTGACTGTCCGCCATCCGCTAGTGGAGCAGTCGCTCTGCGTTCCGGGTTAATGGTGTTACTACGGGCAGGGCAAGTGGTCCTCTCATGCTCACACACACAGCGCTGCCTCTCCGCTCCCCTGGGGACCCTCACGTGATCTGAGCCGCCCAGGGAGTCATCTCTGTGTGGGCGGCAGATGAGGACACAGGCACCATCCCAGGGAGACGCACTTGGACCGAATACCACGCACCTCACAGGGGAGCCGCGAGGAGCCCGGCCCTGCGGAGGGTCCCCGGAGCTCCCAGTCAGGTCGGACGCAGGTCCGCTGCCGGCACAGCCAGGCCCAGGAGCAGGGCGACGCGCCCCTGACAGGAGAGCTTTCCCGGAGGGTGACCAGAGGTGATGGACGCTCGGTGGATGCTTCCCAGGCAAAGGGCGGCCAGTGCAGCCCAGCGTGGGAGGCCCGGGCCCGGCCCTGCTGGCGCTTCCCCCCAAGCGGCGTCTGTGGGAGGGCAGCAGAGTCCGCAGGGTTAGCCCGGGCGCTCTCCCACCCCCGGGAAAGCACTCACAGCCCTCCTTACACCCTACAGGCAGCCCGGGGAGCCCAGGGGAAAAGCCTTCCCACCCCTTCAGAGCAGCCTCTGGGCCACCCGGGCGGCTGCAGGGCCCCCAGGACCCGAGGGTCCAGAGCAAACTAGTGCCCGGGACAGGCCCAGTAGCCACAGGAGATGAATGTCCGACACCCCTGACAACACACTGGCCTTCACGCCCCAACCTACCCTAAGTTAGTGCACCCGTGCCCCCCAGGGGTCCTCGCCACCCACCGGCCACTCCACCCACTAAAAGCTGCTGCCCTTTGCCCTGCTCTGAGCTTACACTTCCTGCTGGTCAGCCAGCCTGTGGACCCAAGTTCAAGGAAAAGAGAAGAGGAAAACTGACAACAAAAAGCGGGATCATTAATTCAAAACTCTACGTGTCTGCGGGCGAGGTCTTCACGGTTCTGAGCCGTGAGGGGTCGTGGTTAAAAGGCGGGGGAGGTTTTCTTGGTCAGTGGGGACAGAGCAGGTGGCTGAGGGCCACTTGCAGGACGGCCCGGGCATCGCTGTGCCCGCCATTCATTTACAGCCTGACATTCCAGGAGCCGCACCAAGAACTGGCCCGTGCCACTCAGTTCTCAGGAAACCCTGCCTGTGTGCTGTCATGATGCCCTTTATCGTCAAGCTGGGCATCTGCAGCTCAAGATGTTAAGCAATCTGATCAGGGTCACGTCCCAATAAAACGGGAGCTGGTGCCAGCCTCCAAATCACTGTGCAACCCCAGGAGGGCGGAGTCATCGGCCACCCCCTGGTGGAACACTTAGCCAAGGGAGTGAGTTGGGCTTAGGCCCACTGTTGCTCTAGCCCAGTGGTTCTCAACCTTTGGGTCGTGACCCCTTTGGAGGTTGAACGAACCTTTCACAGGGGTCGCCTAAGACCATCCTGCATATCAGATATTTACATGACGATTCATAACAGTAACAACATTACAGTTATGAAGTAGCAACGAAAATAATTTTATGGTTGGGTCACAACATGAGGAACTATATTTAAAGGGCCAGAAGGTTGAGAACCACTGCTCTAGCCCAGTGGTAGGCAAACTCATTAGTCAACAGAGCCAAATATCAACAGTACAATGATTGAAATTTCTTTTGAGAGCCAAATTTTTTAAACTTAAACTATATAGGTAGGTACATTGTTATTAACTTAATGAGGGTACTCCTAAGCTGGCCTTTGCTAAAATAATAATAAAGCTACCAACAAAAAAGAATTACAATTCTTAAATTGATGACAAAAATACCTGTAGGATTTGCAGCTGGTTGGAAAAATACAGGTAACTTTATGCTTCGAGTAGGTACTTTTGTCACCCGCAGGCGATTCGCAGGCGCGACTAGCACTAACCACTGTACTGAGACTGCTGACTGACTGGCTCACTCAACCCGTGCATGAATCGCGTGCGTATCCCGCGGCCGCCTGCGCAGCGTCTCCCATCACCCTACCAACCGACACCCCCCACTTCTTCTAACGCCACTTCTTCAAATAGACCCGCCCAGGCTGAAAACCGACTTCTGCGCATGGGCCACCAAGTTTCAATTGCACTGTATGTGTGTGCCCACATGTGGTATTTTGTGGAAGAGCCACACTCAAGGGGCCAAAGAGCCGCATGTGGCTCGCGAGCCGTGGCTTGCTGGCCACTGCTCTAGCCCAACCAAGTGCTAACAAGGGGCCCTAAGCTATGGCTCTCAGATTCCTTTGATTTTGTAAAATTTGCAAAAGTGAGAAACTAAACTGAAATCAATTAAGCCCAATGTTCCATTCAAAGTCCCTCTCGCCGCACCTTCTCGTACATCTGTTGCTGTGGGAACAGCTACTAGAAATCTGGGAGGCTATGTTTCCTATGTTTGTTTTGAGTTTAGTGTGACCCGTTTCTTTGGTCCGATGTCACTCACTTCTGTGCATAGTCAACTTCTTGCCAGCTGCCCCGGGGGCCACCCAGGATTCCTCTTAACCACCTGGCCTCACGCCACCAAGTGCGCAGGTGAGGTTCTGCCTGGCAGTATGTGTCCTGCAGCCCCTGGCACTGGAATACGTGGAACAAGATTTAAAATAAACCAAGTCAAGAAGGATGGATCTCTTACCCTTTGAGACAGCACGTTGGAAACTGGCGGGTATTATGCTGAGTGGAATTAGCCAGTCAGAGACAGACAAATACCACATGGTCTCACCTGCATGTGCAATCTGACGAACAATATAAACTGATGAACAAAACAGATCCAGAGACTGAGAAGGATACTCAGAGGGAAGGCGAGGGAGGGTCGGTGGTGGGTGGGACGTAATCAACCAAATACGCATAACTCACGGACACGGACAATAAGGTGGCGAAGGCTTGGGTGGGGGTCGGGGGCGGGATGGAAAAGGACAACGGGGGGAAGGAGACATATGTAGTGCTTTCAACAATAAAGATTTTTAAAAATGATAAAATAAAATAAGCCAGGTCAGAAGCCAGCCATGGAAAATCTTCCCAATCTTACAACTCACATAGACAAGCCCAAATTTGACAATAATCTTAAATTTACAAGACCTTAGCAATGATGAGAAGCTGAATAAAACTTTTCTAACAGCTACTAATCAAAAAACTTTTAATTAACCACACCAAAGGAAAGATTTAATTATCTTTCTAGTCTCACTATAGAAAATAAAATTCAAAAAGGTGAAAAGAAGATCGAACAGTAGCCAAAGAAAGATGGGGCGAGGGTGTCACAGAACCGTATGGATGTGGCAGATGTGTGTGCACGACGTTCTATTTGTCAGCATTTCCATATATTTTTTGGAAATTTCCATTTATTGATTTGTTTTACGCTTTATATTATCAATAAATAAATATTCACTTTCATGCCTGATTTTACACTCACACTTTCATCTTCTTTCTTTTAAAAATCCCCTGCGATTGCCCTCACGCCACCCCCCAATCTCTCTCAGCCTGGGCCCGCCTGCCTGCCAAGCCAAGGCCCTTCTCCTGGCCAGGAGGCCACGCCCCTCGCTTCCTGCAGTCAGGCCCGCCCCGCCATGGGGATGCCCGGCAAGCCCTCCCTGCAGTTTCCCTACCAGGAGCTTTGGCTCAGGATGGGGGGCCTTCAACTTATTGTAGAAGCTGTAACTGAGGATCCCTGCTCCACTCTGCCCTCTAGGAAATGTGGGGCCCCTGTATGTGCAATTTCACTAAATTGCACTCACACTCCCGGTCCTCCTCCCAGATTAATTTCTCGTCCTTCATTATCTAGACTCTAATTCCAACCGGTAGCTTTTAAATCATTCTTGGTGTCTTTAGCTGCCTTAAAGTCTTTATTGAATCAGATTCATCAAAAATGCAAATACGTTAAGAAGCCTATGACTATACAAGCATGCTTACCTCTATAAGGGGAAATAAACTTTACAGAAAACTGCAAACAGGACGCAGAGGGCCTGAGTTGTTCCCATGCTGTGGAGTTTTCGGGTTGTTGCTAATATTCCCACTGGAGGTTTTGTTGGGAGGGATGGCAGAGGG
Source organism: Myotis daubentonii (assembly GCF_963259705.1). NCBI lineage: Eukaryota > Metazoa > Chordata > Mammalia > Chiroptera > Vespertilionidae > Myotis > Myotis daubentonii. The sequence goes on from NC_081852.1 coordinate 4,013,225, forward strand.
GGGAGGGTCAGGGAAGAAGGGCTGCCTCCTAGGAACTGCACGGGCTGGGCTGCTGGCCCTGCCTCGCCTGGACGCTCTCCTCCCAGGGGGGCCCTGTGCCCCTGGCAGCCGCTCCAGCCCAGGGCAGGCCCCGCCAGAGCAGCAGGCTCCCAGCTGCTGGTGGAGCTCTGGCTGCCAGTGGCGGCTCGGGGGCTGTGAGTGCAGCCACCGTGAAGGCACCAGACGCACGGCCGTTAGCGGCTTTTTGTAGGAGAACCCTGTTGCCCAGGGAAGTCACGCAAAGACCTGGAAAGCAGGTGACGGTTAAGAAATGCAGAATAATATCCAACAGAACAGGCTGCACACACCAGCGCCTGGACGGAGGCCCAGCACCTCCTTGGGAACCTCAGGTCAGACCCGCTAAGTCGGGATGAAAGGGGAGAACGTTTCCCCTGGACCAAACCCGCGAAAGTACAGAAAACATGAATTACTCAATGAGTGGTGCGGGGACAGCTGGCGGCCAAAGCGACAGCAATGCAGCTGTGAAAAGAATCAAGGAGTCCTACCTGATATGAAAACAACGGCAGGAATAACGGCAGGGAGGGACACGGGGTCAGGTCTGTAGTTCTTATCTGTGTGCCGGGGGTGTGAACGGTGATATGCAAGAAGCGAGAATTAAACGCCCAGGCGCTCCCCTCTTCCTGGGAGGGGAGGAGGGGAGAATATTCACTATGTACTTCATTCATACTTAACATTTTTTAACTATGAGTATATTATGTCATCAAATAGCTTGCCAATTAAAGAAGTCTAGCCTAATGAATTTTAAAATAATACTTGCCCGAGTTCCATAGCATCAGAAAAACAGTCGAATGCTTTCGGTGGGGGTACTGTCAGCAAGGCGCCCACTCAGAAGCCGGGGACCGAAAGGTGTGGCCTCCTGGCCTTGACACTAACCGTCACATTCCTGTCCCACTCATTGGCCTCCCATGGGCCTGGCATGTGGAGGAAGCTGTGGTGAGGCCTTTGCAGCTCTAAGGGAAGGCTGTACATTTCAGCAAGCAGCTCTTGATGCTACAGGTCCAAGAATGAGCACTGGATGTGTGTGTATGAAGTAAAATTATTCCTCAAGCAATCCTGTCTTATACGCAAGAAAAGTGACGCCAAGATCAATTCAGATTTCTTCAATAGAAGACATGGAGCAGGCAAGTGAAAGAAGATAAAATATAAAAGGTCAATAAATAAATAAGAAATACCCCCCCACCCCCATGTATGAGGAAAATAGAAATGCACAACTCCACCCCAGAGCCAGGCCCTGGGGCAGAGCTGCGAGGCCCGTGCGGGGGACACACACAGCAGGTGGCTGAGGCCAAGGCCTGGAAGCCAGACCCCAGGAGGCCTTCACGGAGCAGCCACAGCCCCGCCTCAGGCCGCGCACTGGGTCCCTGCACGCAAAGGAGCCAGGTCTGCAGGTGAGCAGTGCCCACGGGCCTCCCAAAGCAGAGCAGGTGGGCCTGCCAGGTCCAAGGCTCCGTGAACTGGAAGCCAGACTGGGCAGAGGAGGAGGCAGGGCGAGGCCAGCAGAGCGCTGGGCAGGGCCCTGCATCTCGGGTGCACTGCCCAGCCCTGGTCCCCGCGCGGCTGCGCAGGAGCTCCAGGGGCGGGGGGGGGGAGGGGGGAGCCAGCACGGTGCGCCCCCGTGGAGAAAGCACATTTGTCTCCTTTAGCTACTAGGTCGGGTGCAGGGAGCTAAAATCTGGATGGAAACAAACACACTCGACGCCCTGTGTCAGTAAATTTCACCCCGTCCCCGGTGGCCCCCAGGGCCTGTGTGGCGCCACTGTCTGGCCCTCAGGACAGCACCTGGCAGGCGCCGCCTCTCCTCGCCCCTCAGCTCTGCCAGCCTGGAGCAGCCGGAGCCCAGGGAGGCAGATGCCCAGGTGAGGGCAGCGACCAGCTCCCTCTGCTCCGCCCCTCGCTGCTCCCAGCCCAGCCGCAATCCTGGCCCAGGGTTTCCCCACTCTGATCTCCACCCACAGATGCTTCACGCCCGCCTGGAAGCGCCGCATCTGTCACAGCATTGGCCCCAAACTCTGCCAGCACTACCAGTCCTTGGGCCTTTAAAGGAAGGGACATGGCTCCCACCCCCGGGCTGAGGATGGGCGGGGTGCGGGGGAGGGGGGACCTGGGCACCGGGAGGGGGCGTTCCCAGGGACTTGCTCTTACTGCTGTCTGACTTTCCCTCTGACGTTCTCCTCGTCCATCTTTGGGAGATTACAGCCCAATGGAAAAGGCTGCGGGATCCTTACAGCTGCTCGTACCCAGTTACTCCCTCACCCACCACAGACCTCCCGTGGTCCCAGGCCCTGGTCGGGAGACAGCCCCCCGGGCTGAGCGGTGACAGTCCTGCCCCCTGAGAAGCCCCTGGGTCCCAGGCAAATCAGGAGGGTCAGTCACCAGCGCTCAGGACGCCCCTCGCTCGGCGGGGCCTCGAGAGACAGTCGGTGCAGAAGCTCACCCCTAACTCACATGATGAGGAAGACACTAAGGCAAGACTACGTCCACACCCCAAGCACGCTTCCACCGCCAAGCCTCTGGGCTCACTCATCTCACCAGTCCAGGGCGTCTAAGGGCCGGGCTCCATGTTGCCCACAGGACAGACGGGAAGCGGCCACCCCATGGAATGTCAAGATGGGCAGACAGAGGCAGGAGCAGGACACAGCCGCTAAGGCTCCGAGGACGGAGCACCCGCCCTGGCAGGAGCTACGAGGGCAGCTGTGAGCTAGGGCTCGGGAGGAGCCCAGCTGTGAGGCGGGAGGCAGGGCCGGGAGTGACAGGGGCGGGGCAAGCAGGTAGCTGTGTGAGGTCAGGGGTTGGGGTGCAGGATGACCCCTGGCCAGGTGACTCCAGGCCCAGGCTGTCAAGAACTGCATGGTCTACACACACACACACACACACACACACACACACACACACACACACCGGGCTCTCCTCTCTGCTCAGCACTGTAGCTGCTTGGGATGCTGTGATGAGCAAGCAGGTGTGGCTCCCGCCCTGGAGGCTCCTGCCCATGGGTGAGAGGGCCCGGGAGAGGGAGCCTCGGGCTCGGGCTTGGGCTCGGGCACCGCGGGCTGCGCCGAGGTTCGGGATTTTAACTGACAGTCAATGGAACCCGAGGATGCCCACAGGAAAAAAAGACCTCAGCAAGGAACTTCGAAAGACCCGGTGACTGACGGACACGAAGGCACTCCCCGCCGCCCCACCAGTGGCTGAGACAGGCGGTGCACCCGGGGCAGCACATCCAGACGTGAGGGGAGGGAAGCACCGAGGGCTGAGCAGGAGCCCACTGTGAAACAGAGTCCAAGAGGTTTTAAGTGGTAATTTTCCAAAATATTTTCAGTGACGCAAAATACCTGCCTCTCCTCCTGTGCACATGACCGAACTGCTGTTGGAGAGAAACGGGTGGGAAATGCACACGTTCCCCCAAGGGCGCCGGCAGCACGGCCCGCCCAGGGAGGCCTGGGCTGGGGGCTGGTGTTGCCGCCTCCATGAAGGCCTCCAGGTTATCTCAGAAAACACAGCATAGGAAACAAGGCCCGATTTCTGCTCCCCGCCTCCCTCTGCTGGAAAAGCACAGCTGCTGGGGAGAGAAATCTTTCTCTTGGCGGCACTCGTGCGCCTGCGGGGCGGCTCTGCCACGGCCACGGTCAGGCACCTGCTCTGTCCGCCCCTGCTCCCAGCACCCTCCCAGAGGTTTCAGGAAAACAGACCGGCAGGCCAGGGGACTCCTCTGCAAACCCAAAGGACAGGCCCAGCCCTGCTTCTCCGCTTGGAAGAAGCATGAGGGGCACCCGAGAGGTTGGGCAGCACGCGGCAGCCTCATCACTCTCCATCACGGACACGGCCAGCAGAGCACCCTGAGTGTCGGCTGAGGACGCCCTACGTGCCCCTGAAGGCAGCTCTGCGCCCTGTGTGCCCCGAGCTGCTGTCGGGAACCCCAGCCGCCAAACCGGCAGCACTCGCAGCTGCAGATGCTCTGGGAGGCGCAGGGCAGTGGATGGGGAGGGCGGGCGGCTTTGCTGACGCCGCGATGTCAGGAGGTGGGCCTCTGCCAGGGACCTGCTTGGCCTTGCACATGAGGCTGCGGGAGGATGGCAAGATGCCCGTCAGGGGACCGGAAGGGGAGCAGCCAGGGCAGGTGTGGTCTTGGCACGCATTTGCCTACTCTCCACGGCACTAGCCAGTGCCCCCTCACAGGCCAGGGGCACCGACCCGAAGGGAGGGAGCAAAAGGAGCAGGGCTGCCGAGCGCCACATCCCTGAGCCGTCCTAAGGGGTTAGTAAAGCTCCGCCACCACTGTAACCTCCGGCCCCACGGCCTTGTCAAGAGATGGGGGTCCTGCTTGGCGGGGGAGGGGGTCCTGCTTGGCGGGGGAGGGGGTCCTGCTTGGCGGGGGAGGGGGTCCTGCTTGGCGGGGGGAGGGGGTCCTGCTTGGAGGGGGAGGGGGTCCTGCTTGGCAGGGGAGGGGGTCCTGCTTGGCGGGGGGAGGGGGTCCTGCTTGGAGGGGGAGGGGGTCCTGCTTGGCGGGGGAGGGGGTCCTGCTTGGAGGGGGAGGGGGTCCTGCTTGGCGAGGGGAGGGGGTCCTGCTTGGCAGGGGAGGGGTCCTGCTTGGCGGGGGAGGGGGTCCTGCTTGGCGGGGGGAGGGGGTCCTGCTTGGAGGGGGAGGGGGTCCTGCTTGGCGGGGGAGGGGGTCCTGCTTGGCGGGGGGAGGGGGTCCTGCTTGGAGGGGGAGGGGGTCCTGCTTGGCAGGGGAGGGGGTCCTGCTTGGCGGGGGGAGGGGGTCCTGCTTGGAGGGGGAGGGGGTCCTGCTTGGCGGGGGGAGGGGGTCCTGCTTGGAGGGGGAGGGGGTCCTGCTTGGCAGGGGAGGGGGTCCTGCTTGGAGGGAGAGGGGGTCCTGCTTGGCGGGGGAGGGGGTCCTGCTTGGCAGGGGAGGGGTCCTGCTTGGCGGGGGGAGGGGGTCCTGCTTGGCGGGGGGAGGGGGTCCTGCTTGGAGGGGGAGGGGGTCCTGCTTGGCGGGGGGAGGGGGTCCTGCTTGGAGGGGGAGGGGGTCCTGCTTGGCGGGGGGAGGGGGTCCTGCTTGGCAGGGGAGGGGTCCTGCTTGGCGGGGGAGGGGGTCCTGCTTGGCGGGGGGAGGGGGTCCTGCTTGGAGGGGGAGGGGGTCCTGCTTGGCGGGGGAGGGGATCCTGCTTGGCGGGGGGGGGTCCTGCTTGGAGGGGGAGGGGGTCCTGCTTGGAGGGGGGAGGGGTCCTGCTGGGCAGGGGGAGGGGTCCTGCTGGGCAGGGGAGGGGTCCTGCTTGGGGGGGAGGGGTCCTGCTTGGAGGCGGAGGGGTCCTGCTTGGGGGAGGGGTCCTGCTGGGCGGGGTGGGGGTGGGGTGGGTCCTGCTCGGACACTGGGGGGAGGGAGTGGTTCTCTGCGTCCCAGGAAGGTTCCCGCTCCCCGCAGACCAGCACTGAGCCTCCTCCTGGCTCCCCAACCGGAAGGGGGTGAGGGGAGAGTAGGTGCTCGCGGATGGAAAGCCAGCTGGTGACTCTGCTCTCAGTGAGTGTGAAGGCAGAGAACACACGTTTAAAATCAACATCAAATCAAGGCTAACTCTTTCTCTACTGGAAAGACACAAGCTAGGCCCCTGGACTCCTGAGTCATGATATCATTTGGGGAAGAACAGTCCCTTCAAAGCCAGCGGCAATGCCCGGCGTCACCAGAAGTTCATGATCTGTCCTCGGAAACCCACGTGCTTTCATGGCGTGTCCGACACGCGGGGCATCTTGCCGTGCAGTGCAGCCTTGTTGGTGGTGTGGCTGCGACCTGGTGGTGGTCGGCCGTGTAGACGTGGACCTGCGATGAGAAAGCTCAGGTCTGATGGAGTGAAAGGAGGTCCCTGAGCGCTTGGCTCTAGAACTGCCCATGCATCCTTGAAGCCTCTGAGGTACCGCCTGCATTTAATGAGCACCTACTATGCGCTGACCTACTATGCGCTGTCTTGGCAAGCATTTTATACAAATGATCATACTTAATAAGTATGTGAGGTAAATACCATTGTTCTCATTTTCCAGCAAAGACAAAGATTTTTTGTGCATAAAATAATGAGTTCAAACTAGTTTCCTCCTGGCCAGTAACTGGTTGGGCGTGAATTTGAATGCAAAATGCCTGGTCTCAGAAGCCCGGGGCCCTGGCCCGTCTCACAGACCTTGCTGGTGAGTCAGGGGGCCAGGCATCCGCAATAGCTTAGCATCGGTTTGACCTATTTTTGTTACTCGTTTGTTTCAAAATTAACTTTCCTCAAGGCATAAATTAAAAGTTCAATTAAAATAAATACAAGTTAATACTCTTTTAAGAATTTCATGACATTCTAAGTGGAAAATCCAGACAGGTCTGGGAGCCACTACAGTCAGAACAAAATTATTACAGCTCTTCACGATGAACCCGCCCAGAGGTGTGCACACACACACACATGCACACATAACACACATGCTCACAAAACACACACACATGCACACACACATACAGAATAGTCTGAAATCTATAGCATAACATCTGGCCAAGGAAATGCTTGAATTGTAGACAGTCAATGAATTTCACAGGATCCCTGTCTATTGATGACTTGAAAACAGAATTTCTTCATCCGACAAATGTTGACTTAGCATTCCAGGCCTTGTTTTAAATCTTGGGGGCCCAGAAATAAATAAACAAGCAAGAACGACAACTCCCCTATATGCTGCCGTCTAGTGGAGGGACACAGACAAAAGGGAAAACAAGGCAAAAGAAAGGTGTTACAGTTAGTAAGACATTAATGTTCTGTGTCAACCTGACGGGCCTGGGGGTGTTCAGACATGATTCTGGGGGTTTGAGTGAGGCTGACATTTCAACCAGTAGCCTGAGTGAAGCAGACCGCCCCCCACTGTGGGCGGGCCTCGGGCGGGGGAGGGCCCGAAACAAGCTCCCCTCTCCGACTAGGAGGGCATTTCTCCTGCCTGCCTACCATGGCCTTCGCCTTCGGGCGGAACCCTGGCTCTCTCCTGGCTCTGAGCTTCAACTAACACATCAGCTCCTCCTGGGTCTTAGCCTGCGGGCCTAGGACTGCACTGCACCACCCGTCTCCTGCGTCTCATCCGCTGGGCGACTGGCCCTGCAGACCCGGGAGCGTGTCAGCCTTAACAATCACATCTGCCTGCCTGCCTGTCTGACTGTCTAGCTACCTATCTATCTATCATCTCTCAACCAATTGATCAATCTATCTATCATCTATTATCTATCAATCAGTCAATCTTATCTACCTATCTATCATTTATCTCTCATCTATCTGGCATCTATCTATCTATCATCTATCAATCCGTCTATCTATCTATCTAGCTATCATCTATCATCTATCTACCTATCTACCTATCATCTATCAATCTATCTATCTAGCTAGCTATCATCTATCATCTATCTACCTATCTACCTATCATCTATCAATCTATCTATCTATCTAGCTATCTATCTATCATCTATCAACCAATCAATCTATCTATCATCTATCTATTATCAATCAATCAATCTATCTACTTATGTATCATTTATCTGTCATCTATCTGGCATCTATCTATCTATCTATTTATCTATCATCTATCAATCAATCTGTCTAGCTAGCTAGCTATCATCTATCATCTACCTACCTATTATCTATCATCTATCAACCAATCAATCTGTCTATCATCTATTATCAATCAATCGATCTATCTACCTATATCTGGCATCTATCTATCTATCATCTATCAATCAATCTATATACCTAGCTATCCAGCTATCATCTATCATCTACCTACCTATTATCTATCTATCATCTATCTATCTCCCTATCTATCATCTTCTGTTTCTCTGGAGAGCCCTAGCAGACTGATACAAAAGGTTATATGAGAAGAGGGAGGGGGAATGTTTGGGTATTGAAATTTTAATTAAAGTGGACCAGAAAGCCTCACTGAAAAAAAGGTATTTGAGTAAAAACTGAACACTGTGAGGAAGTGAGCCCAATGAGTACTGGGAAAAAGAGCACTTCAGGCCCATGGAATAGCAATGCAAAGGCCCTGAGGTGCATGTCTGGTCAAGAAAAGGAGCAGCCAGGAGGCCCACGCAGCTGCAGGGGGGCGGGAGGCAGGGAGACAGGGCACATTGGCCGTGGGTCTATTCTAGAGGAGATTCACGTCTGAGCCAGTGCGTGTATGTGCATGTATGAGCAGGTGTGTGCATGCCCATCTGAGCAGGTGTGTGTATGTGCCCATCTGAGAAGGTGTGTATGTGCCCATCTGAGAAGGTGTGTGTATGTGCCCATCTGAGAAGGTGTGTGTATGTGCACGTCTGAGCAGGTATGTGTATGTGCACGTCTGAGCCAGTGTGTGTATGTGCACGTCTGAGAAGGTGTGTGTATGTGTACGTCTGAGCAGGTGTTTATGTGCCCATCTGAGCCAGTGTGTGTATGTGCCCATCTGAGAAGGTGTGTGTATGTGCACATCTGAGCAGGTATGTGTATGTGCACGTCTGAACCAGTGTGTGTATGTGCCCATCTGAGAAGGTGTGTGTATGTGCACGTCTGAGCAGGTGTGTATGTGCCCATCTGAGAAGGTGTGTGTATGTGCACGTCTGAGCCAGTGTGTGTATGTGCCCATCTGAGCCAGTGTGTGTATGTGCACGTCTGAGCAGGTGTGTATGTGCCCATCTGAGCCAGTGTGTGTATGTGCCCATCTGAGCAGGTGTGTGCATGCCCACATCTGAGCCAGTGTGTGTATGTGCACGTCTGAGCCAGTGTGTGTATGTGCACATCTGAGCCAGTTTGTGTATGCGCACATCTGAGCACGTCTGAGCAGGTGTGTGCATGCCCACATCTGAGCCAGTGTGTGTATGTGCCCATCTGAGCCAGTGTGTGTATGTGCCCGTCTGAGCAGGTGTGTGTATGTGCGCGTCTGAGCCAGTGTGTGTATGTGTCCAGGTCTGAGCCAGTGTGTGTATGTGCCCAGGTCTGAGCCTGTGTGTGTATGTGCACGTCTGAGCAGGTGTGTGTATGTGCACGTCTGAGCCGGTGTGTGTATGTGCGCGTCTGAGCCGGTGTGTGTATGTGCACGTCTGAGCCGGTGTGTGTATGTGCACGTCTGAGCCAGTATGTGTATGTGCACGTCTGAGCCAGTGTGTGTATGTGCACGCCTGAGCCAGTGTGTGCATGTGCACGTCTGAGCAGGTGTGTGCATGCCCACATCTGAGCCAGTGTGTGTATGTGCACGTCTGAGCAGGTGTGTGCATGCCCACATCTGAGCCAGTGTGTGCATGTGCACGTCTGAGCAGGTGTGTGCATGCCCACCTCTGAGCCAGTGTGTGTATGTGCCCATCTGAGCCAGTGTGTGTATGTGCACGTCTGAGCAGGTGTGTGCATGCCCACCTCTGAGCCAGTGTGTGTATGTGCCCATCTGAGCCAGTGTGTGTATGTGCCCATCTGAGCCAGTGTGTGTATGTGCATGTCTGAGCAGGTGTGTGTATGTGCACATGTGAGCAGGTGTGTGTATGTGCGCGTCTGAGCCAGTGTGTGTATGTGTCCAGGTCTGAGCCAGTGTGTGTATGTGTCCAGGTCTGAGCCAGTGTGTGTATGTGCACGTCTGAGCAGGTGTGTGTATGTTCGCGTCTGAGTCAGTGTGTGTATGTGCACATCTGAGCAGGTGTATATGTGCACGTCTGAGCAGGTGTGTGTATGTGCGCGTCTGAGCCAGTGTGTGTATGTGCACGTCTGAGCAGGTGTATATGTGCACGTCTGAGCCATTGTGTGTATGTGTCCATCTGAGCTGGTGTGTGTATGTGCATGTATGAACCAGTGTGAATATTTGCACCTCTGAGCTGGTGTGTGTATGTGTGCGTCTGAGCCAGTGTGTGTATGTGCACATCTGAGCAGGTGTGTGCATGCCCACATCTGAGCCAGTGTGTGTATGTGCACGTCTGAGCAGGTGTGTGCATGTCCAGGTCTGAGCCAGTGTGTGTATGTGCATGTATGAACCTTCTTTCCAAGAGGGACTGGAGGCAGCTTATAAAGTCAATTGCAATAAAGTAACATACATAGATATGGGATCAAAAGAAGAAAGACAATAGCTAAACAGAAATAAGCTGGGCCAGGGCCTCACAGGAAGTCAGCGGCGCTCTCCACACCTCCGACCGGCGGGCCTCAGCTTTGCTCTCGCCTCCGAGGAGTCGGCACAAAGGGAGACTGCGAGTCACTAATTCCTCGGGTCCCTCAGACCCCCGCCCACAGTGCTCGGGCCCCAGCGGTGCTGGCGCTGCCCTCAGGAGACCGCCCCTGGGAGATGGTGAACCGGGACGCTGTGGGACAGAGCGGCCCCCGCACCTCAGCAGCATCCTTGCAGGCTGTGGGTGGAGCTTCCCAGATGTGGTTTTTAGGTGCCAAAGAGCAAGGCGCTCAAAGCAGCTCTGGGGAGGGTCCAGGGAGGGAGGGAGGACATGAGGGTTCCACCCACACACACACGGACTGACCCAGCGAGGGTATCAAGGGAGGGGAGGCCGTGCCCACACTGAGACCGCCTGCGGCTGGCCGTGGACAGGAAGGCGGGTGCTGCCCGGCACGGGGAGCCCTGACCACAGCTGTGGGCCCCCTCAGAGACAGGGCAGAGCAGAGCTGAGGAGAGACCTCCTTGTACAGAGGCCACAGGACTCACGGGGGCTTGCCCGCTGGGTCTCTAGGCAAGTGGGGTGATGCTGGAAGGCCGAGCCGCCCGAGCCCTGCCTCGGCGCAGAGCGGGCAGCCAGCGAGGGGCCCGGTGCCCTTCCGTCCGCGAGGCCAGAGCTGCCTCACTCTGGAAAGACGTGCAGGCACCACGGGCCACCGTGCACCAAACGACAATGTCCCAAGGACACCCAGCCAACTGGGCCTCTGAGACAGGATGGCCACCCCCGCAGCAGGGGCCACGGGAGGCTGGTCAGGGGGGCCCTGGTGCCCGCATCCCAGGAGCCAGGCCTTGCACACGGGACACGGGGTGTTCACGGGGTTTCCTGCGGGGCTGCCACGGAGCTCCCCGCACACCAACCTTCCACAACCTGCTGCAGATGAGAAGGAGCGGAACCTGGGCCCAGGCAGCGGGCACTTCGGGAGGCCGGGGAGACACGGCTCTTCTCCCCGGAGCATGGTGTCGGGGTTCACTGACCAGGAGTCTCCCAGCTCACGATCCCGAAAGCCTGCCGCTGCCTGCTCACGGCCTCCTCACGTGCCCATCTATGAGGGTTTGCAGGAGGCATCCCTGCCACACAACGTGGCCCTCAGCCCACCTGCTCAGGCCGGCCACGCTCCCATATCGGCACAGCAAGGCCTCCGAGCCCGAGGCTTGCGGCGGAATGAAATCAGGTCTCTCCCGCCTCCACGGCCAGGAAGGGAGCTTCCTTCTCCTCCCTCCCTGCAGCCAGTGTGCCAGGAAAGAAAGCCCTCTGGACGCGACAGCAGAGCCCACTCTCCACGCCACCGTCTCGGCCCCCACCACACGGTGCAGTAAGGCCAGTTACCCCAGTGCAATAAGGCCAGTTACCCCAGTGCAATAAGGCCAGTTATCCCAGTGGCCACGTGCTCCCAGCCTGCCGAGCCGATGGGTCGGCCCCCACCACGCGGTGCAATAAGGCCAGTTACCCCAGTGGCCACGCGCTCCCAGCCTTCCGAGCCGGTGGGTCGGCCCCCACCACGCGGCGCAATAAGGCCAGTTACCCCAGTGGCCACGCGCTCCCAGCCTGCCCAGCCGGTGGATTGGCTCCTGGACAGGAAGCTGCCCAGATCGACGGCCTCTCCGTGACACAATAGTTCCTTGAGGCTCTTTCATGTCACTCGCCAAGCGCTTAGCGGACCCCCGCCCTGTGCCAGTGCCACCCAGGCAGCAGAGGGCCTGCCTGTGAAGCCGGGCGCCAGGGGCCGCCTCTCAGGCTGTAGCCAGTGGTGGCTCTGCTCTCGGGTGCAAGGGGACCCCTCCCTGGGGAGTCACTCCACCCCGAGTGGATGGGGCAGTCCTGCCTCTTCCCCAGGCTCCTGCCTGCCACAGGCGCTGAAGTGCAGGGGAGCGGGGGTCCTGGTGGGAGGGCAGCACGGGGTGCGGGGGGCGGGGGGCAAAGGCGGCGCCAGGCTGCGGGCAGCATGCCCCTACCCCTGGCCTCCTCATCTGGGGCTTATTCCGCGTGGCAGCCCCCGGAGTGCATATCCCCCTCACAAGGGCACTGGAATAAAATGGTCTGTAACTGCTGCTATAGGTGACGGTAGTTCCAGAGGGGAGGCAGATAGGGTGGCACACTCCCTGGGCTCAGGCTGCCAGGCAGGGCAGCTGAGGTGTGGGAGGGAGGAGCTTTCCACATCAGAGAAGGGCCTCCGCAGCCTGCCCTCTGGCCCAGCCTCAGGGCCCAGCCTGCCATCCAGAGACTTGGCCTGTCCTCTCTGCTCCCTCCGCCCGCCCACTGGCCTTGGGGCTGCCTGGAGCACAGCCTCTGCTAAGGACGCCTGACACTCACCCGGACTGGCCTTTGCACCCCCCCACCCCCCACCCTCGCCCTCCTTGGCAGCGGCCATTCCCACCCAGGCAGCAGCACTGTAGCGAGGTCACAGGGCACTGTGCCTGGCATGGGGAAGGTCAGCCATGGGACTGTCCCCGCCCCGCCCTGCCGGCCACACCCGCCCCCAGAGGCCTGCTGGGCTCCGTCCTCACCCAGCCCACCCTGAGCAGCGCTGCCCGCGGGGGACGGCCAGCCCTCGGCTGCCAGGGCCCTGAGCTCAGCATCTCCCGAGTCAGCGCTGCTGTCTGTCTGTCCATGAACACCAGGCCCAGGAGCAAGGCCCCCCAGAGTGGCTCCTGGCTGGAGTGCAGGCTGAGCACCACCTCCTGCAACCTCCGTCCCTCTGGGTAGCCTCTAGACAGGAAGGGAGGCGGTGCCCCACGCTAAATCCTGGGGCGGGGTAACCAGGTGCTGATGTCATGGATGGCTCCTGCCCTACCAGCCCTGTCTCCCTCCTCAGAGCCTGACCACCAACTGGACCCCGGGACCTCCCTCCTGGACCCCAGGCCACCCTCCTGGACCCCGGGACCTCCCTTCTGGACCCTGGACCTCCCTCCCACACCCAGGACCTCCCTCCCACACCCAGGACCTGCCTCCCACACCCTGGACCTCCCTCCCACACCCAGGACCTCCCTCCCACACCCAGGACCTGCCTCCCACACCCGGGACCTCCCTCCCACACCTGGGACCTCCCTCCTGGACCCCGGGACCTCCCTCCCACACCCAGGACCTGCCTCCCACACCCGGGACCTCCCTCCTACACCCAGGACCTGCCTCCCACACCCAGGACCTCCCTCTCACACCCGGGACCTCCCTCCTACACCCGGGACCTCCCTCCCACACCCGGGACCTCCCTCCCACACCTGGGACCTCCCTCCTGGACCCTGGGACCTCTCTCCCACACCCGGGACCTCCCGCCCACACCCAGGACTTCCCTCCTACACCTGGGACCTCCCTCCTACACCCGGGACCTCCCTCCCACACCCGGGACCTCCCTCCCACACCCGGGACCTCCCTCCCACACCCGGGACCTCCCTCCTGGACCCCGGGACCTCCCTCCCACACCCGGTACCTCCCTCCCACACCCGGGACCTCCCTCCCACACCCGGGACCTCCCTCCTGGACCCCGAGACCTCCCTCCCACACCCGGTACCTCCCTCCCACACCCGGGACCTCCCTCCCGGACCCGGGACCTCTCGCCTGTCTGAACCAGCGAGCACACTGTCCCACCGGGACCTCCACTGTCTCCCAGGCCAGACCATCCTGAGTAAGCGAGTTGCCGCCAGGCCTTCCCTGGCTGCTCCGGCCGCTGGCATCGGTGGCCAAGGCCCTGCTGCCAGGCTGCCCACTGCAGTGGCTTCCTGGGTGTGAGAAGGACCCACAGGGCTCACAGAACCCACTCCAACATCACTCCCAGGGCCGCCCCAGCTCACACTGGCTCTTGTCTCCGATTACCCCTGCAAAACACTCACCACATCATCAGTATCTGCTCTCTCATCGGTCACCCTCAGGGGGCTATAAAACTTCATAAAAAATCATTTTGCTTTTAATCACCCCCGAGCGGAGTGTCTGACACAGCGGACACCAATTACGAGCTGACGGATGAATGGAAACTCTAGAGCGCCAGCGCCTCAAAGCTGCAGCCTGTGACTCTGATGTGCTCCTTCTCGGGGGGCCTGCCCGGGGGCGCAGGGAGCCCGGCCAGGAAGGCAGGCGCTGGGCCGCTGGGCAGTGACAGGCCCAGAGGGCGGGGAAGCGGGGACGCAGGCAGAGGCTGCAGACACAGCCCATTCCCCCTGCGGAGACACCTGAAGTAACGTTTGCATGGAGCCCCAAGGCGCTGAAAACCGTGGTACGGAGCTTGGTGAGTCCGTGTCCGCACACCAGCCGGTCTGATCCCAGGGTCTGCTCCCCTGGCAGCCCTCCTGCGAAGGTGGGCAGCCCTGGCCTGGACAGCTCGCCCAGCTCGGCAGGGTGCTAGGTCATCGCCCCGCTCCCTGCGTTCACCAAGAGACGCTGAGTCCGTGGAAATGCTTCTCTGAGCACCTGTAGGTCGCGGCCAGCCCAGATCTTGTTTTCAGGCTGGAAGGCTGCCTTAGCCCTGCCTGTAGAGCAGTGGTTCTCAAAACTTCTGGCCCTTTAAATACAGTTCCTCATGTTGTGACCCAACCATAAAATGATTTTCATTGCTCCTTCATAACTGTAATGTTGCTACTGTTATGAATCGTAATGTAAATATCTGATAGGCAGGATGGTCTTAGGCGACCCCTGTGAAAGGATCATTCGACCGCCAAAGGGGTCACGACCCACAGGTTGAGAACCACTGCTCTAGAGAGAGAACCAAGGTACAGGCGCATCCGTGACCCAGACGGTGGCAACGCTGCCACCTGGCCTGCTCCCGCTGGCACATGTCTGAAGGCTGGCTCTGCCACGCCCCAACCACCTGGGCTCGGAGCCACTCACAGGAAAGCCCTGCCTCCCAGGCAGGTCCCAGCCGAGGCAGCCTCTCCACTGTCACCTCCCAGCCTGTTGCTCTCTCAGAGCCCATGTCCGACAGGAGGAGGCAGGGCCGACCTGTCCAGCCCCCGGGGGCCGTGGAGTGCCCAGGGGCAGATCTCGCTGGCGGGAGCAGGCCAGGGCACTGTCTCCCATGTCCTCAGTGCGTCCTGTTGGCCTCCAGCCTCTGTTCTGGGGACCAGGCCTCCCCCGTGATGGGGAAGCTGAAGCCGTGATTGGAGGGCCCTAGCATCAGGTTCTTTCCCTGGAAACCTCAGCCATGTCCCTCGGTCTGGCCTCCAGGCCTCAGCCCCAGCCCTCAGGCACGCAGCCCCACTCCAGCTCCGCCCCCCTCATCGCCTGCCTGTAAGAGGCACACCTGCCGGGCCCTCCCGGCCACACCAACGCACCAGGGCCGGCCTCGCACCTGCACTGGCCTCAGGGGGCGCAGCGGAGCCCAGGAGCAGGGGAAGCCGCCATGCGTCCATCGGGATGAGCTGCACTGGCCGCTGCCCATCCCAGAGCTCTCCAGGGTCTGTCACACCTGCTGCCTCTGCCGCCCTGGCCTCGGCCTGCAGGGAGCCCAGGCCTGTGTGTGGCTTTCTCCGCTCCTGCTTAGGTTTCCGTTTGCAGGTTACTCCCGCAGAAAGGGCATTTCCTGCCACCAGTGCTGCCGCCCATCGAGCCTGCCTGTCTCCTCAGCATCTCCCCGACCCTCCGTATGCGCAGGGCGCTCCGCCGAGGCAGTCCCCCATGGTCCCGCGGCAGCACCTCGTGGCATCGCTCAGAGGCGGGTCCTGGCCCCATGAATCCTGTCTCTGGTGAAAGGCAAACACAATGTTTCTTAACAGGAATCATTAGCTGAAGATTTCCTCCGTCCTGAGGGTCTGGGCAGGCTTGGCTCCCTGGCTCCGGGGACAGCCCGACACTGAGCATCTGTTCCTCCTCCCTGTGGCCAGCAGGAGCCAGCACCTGGGAGCCCGAGAGCTGCCAGCATCTGGCTGAGTTCTTAGCCGCCCAGCTGCCAGCACCCCTGCACCCGCCGGGGGGACTGACATTGGAACCAACGCTGTTGCCAACATGCACCAGGCCTCGGGGGGGAAAGATAGCTAGGCGAGAGCACGCGGGGCGAGCGCAGGGCGGAGCGGCCGTCCACACACCCGCCTCTCCACGGCTTCCTGCTGCACCCCCCTCCCCGCACTTTCCCTCCACCTCCTGACTAGGTGACAAAACAGAAAACCTCCAGCTGCACACGAAGTGCTTCTGTAGCTGCCACTAACCCTTTCCGAAGAGGCGGGACAGAAATAAACACACAGAGCAAACACTCGCTCCCCGTGGATTTAGGTCAGCCCCACGCCGACTTATGACCTATTTTTGAATTTCAGGATTCGGACTGTGTAAGCAGGAACCACAGAGCTGCTCAGGACCGAGACACCGGCCCGCAGACAGCCACAGAGCCGGGCTGCTCGTGTGCCAGCGGAGACCGGCCCGGGCCCGGGAGGCGGGAGCTCCCGTGGAGGGACCGCAGGCCCTGGTGCGTGTCTGCAACAGCGTGTGGTTCCAATATCAACAGCCAGCCCGCCCAGGCGGGCTTCCGTGGGGGCCCGAGACCTCGCGGCGTCTCGGCCACATTTAAAGCAGCAAGTTTCAGAACACAGCTGACAACCAGCTGACTCCAGACCTGCCTGTGGGAGCCCGTCCCCAGGGCACCGCCACCTCAGGGCCTCCTGGCCCAGTGGGGAGGCAGGTGCGGGGGGGGAGGGCAGCACCACCTCCAGGGGCCCTAACACCCGGTGTGGCAGAGGACCGTGGCTGGGATACAGCCCGAGCACAGGCACAGCACACGCTGGAGCCACGGCCCTGCCCCTCCCACTTCACCCCCGGCACCGGCTTGGACCGCACACCCTCTTCTCGCGCCCCTGGGCCCCGCCGCCCTCTCAGCTGCAGGCCAGGCTGCCTCCCTCTCCCTCACCCAACTCTGCTCCGGGTCCCCCTGCTGCTGCCTGTGGGAAGCTGCCCCTGAGGCCGCCCCTGCCAGCTGGGGACCCCAGCCTCCCCAGCCAGTCTCAGAGCAGCACCAAAGTGTCTGGGGCGGGACGGGGGGGGGGGGGCGACTCCAAATGTGGGAGGCAAGGCTGCGCCTCCTCCTGCCCCTGGACCTGGCACCTCGCCCATCCCGGCAGCACCAGCAGCTCAGGGAATGCAGGCTGAGCAGGATGGTCACATGAGATGACTGACACTCACTCAACAAGCGCCAGCAGTTTGCTCCCAGGCACCTGTCCCAGGGGGCCTGGCTCTCCACCCAGGGCCAGTTCAGGCCTTGAAAAGGGGTCACGGCAGGAAGCAAGCAGGGCCTGCGCCTGAGGCACTGCACGCGGGACAGGTCGGGGGTCGGCGGGGTCGAAGGACATGGGCTGACCGAGGAGGCCCCGTCAGGACAGACAGGACACCTGGGTCTCTGGCTCCCCTGGCTGGTCAGGCGCACATGGCGGGGCGGGGGCAGCACCCCACTTGGTGGCTTGGTGGGTGTGTACCCAGAGACGGAGAACAGGGTGGCGGCGGACAGTCACCGAGCTCTGTCAGCCCTTGTCACTGCAGGGCCATCCCGTCTGGCATGCCTCCTCCGCCCACACCCACCTCCCAGGCTGCGAGGAGCCCTCCGCGCCCTCCCTCGCCCTGGGAAGCAATACTGTTGCCTGAAACATATTTTCAAAAAATGCTCTAAATCCATTCAGGAAAAACAATTTCCAGAGACCATCGGCAAGAGGGAAGAAGAAAGGGGCAGGCGAGGCCACGTTCACGCCTGGGAGTGGGCACTAGTGGTTGAGAGGGGCTGGGAGGTAGCCTGCCCGCTCGCCTCGTGGGGGGAAGTGACTGCAGGGGGAGGGTCAGCAAGCAGGCCTGCAGCATCATTCTCGGGGCGTTTTGTTATGAAGCCATCACAAAGAACTAAAGGAAGGAAGTGGGAGGACAGGGAGTCACAGGAGAGAAAGGAAGATAAGCTGAGCTTGAAAGAGGATGAGATGGGGAAGGAGGGTCACAAAAAACCAGACTCCTAACTGTCACATTCAAGTCCACACCGGAACCAAGGAAGAGAGGCTGACTGTGAGATCCCCTCTGTCCCAGGCGGCACCTCCTCTTCCTGGCACGCCAGGGGGCAGGACGCAGTGACCAGGGGGCAGGACGCAGTGACCAGGGGGAGGGGTGTCAGGACACAGTGACCAGGGGGGGCAGGACTCAGTGACCAGGGGGGGCAGGACTCAGTGACCAGAGGGGGGCAGGATGCAGTGACCATTGGGGGGCAGGACGC
This sequence comes from Myotis daubentonii, assembly GCF_963259705.1. Classification (NCBI taxonomy): domain Eukaryota; kingdom Metazoa; phylum Chordata; class Mammalia; order Chiroptera; family Vespertilionidae; genus Myotis; species Myotis daubentonii. The sequence goes on from NC_081852.1 coordinate 4,031,617, forward strand.
AGTGACAGGGGGAGGGGTGTCAGGACACAGTGACAGGGGTGTCAGGACACAGTGACCAGGGGGGGCAGGACTCAGTGACCAGAGGGGGGCAGGATGCAGTGACCAGGGGGGCAGGATGCAGTGACCAGGGGGGGCAGGACGCAGTGACCAGGGGGGCAGGATGCAGTGACCAGGGGGGCAGGACGCAGTGACCAGGGGGGCAGGATGCAGTGACCAGGGGGGCAGGATGCAGTGACCAGGGGGGGCAGGACGCAGTGACCAGGGGGGCAGGATGCAGTGACCAGGGGGGCAGGACACAGTGACAGCGGGAGGGGTGTCAGGACACAGTGACCAGGGGGGGCAGGACTCAGTGACCAGAGGGGGCAGGATGCAGTGACCAGGGCGGGCAGGACGCAGTGACAGGGGGAGGGGTGTCAGGACCCAGTGACCAGGGGGCAGGACGCAGTGACCAGAGGGGGGCAGGTTGCAGTGCCCAGAGGGAGGCAGGACGCAGTGGCCAGGCCAGGGGAAGGCATGGAGAGGACGGAAAGGGTGCCAGGGCAGAATTGAAGAAGGTTCTTGGGAAATGCTGCATAAACCTGCAGGCACACAGACACGATAAACAACTGCTAATCAAAAGGAATTAAAATGCTCCAAGAAAAATTATTTTAAATAAATCTAGACATATTCTGGTAAAAATGTTTTAATTGAACAAAAACTACATACTACCACAAAGCAGGTAGAATTAAGAAAATACTAAAAAGATGAAATACTAAAATTGAAAAATCAGGGATGCCAAAAATGTATTATTAAATATATCACTAAAAACTGAAAAAAACCCTACTTAAACTGAAGAAAGGGAGAAAACAGAAAAACATAAATTACTGGTACAGGGAGAGAAAGAAGGAACATTACTATGGATTCTATAGACATGAAAATGGTAATTAACGGACAATTATAAGTGAAAATATGGCAATTAATTTGATAAATGAAATAAAATGGAAAAAAATACTTTGAGGTTCAAATGACCAAAACTGACACTAGAAGAAATTAGAATTATAATAGACCTATAGCTACTAAAGAAACCCAATTCATAATTTGAAAGCTACACAAGAAAAACTGTGGGTCTCAATGGCTTTACTCAAACAATTATGTAAGGAAGAGACAACAGCAATCTGAGACAAAAGAAGAACATTTCCCAGCTCATTTTATTTGGCCAGGCTTGTCCTCATTCTAAAACTAAAGGCGTTGTAAGAAAGAAAAATTATAGATCATTATTCTTCATAATAATAAATTCAATCTACCAATGTATAAAAAGGATATAGTACCATGACCTAAGGGGATAACCTAAAAGTGCAATCAATATAACTCACCACATTAACAGAAGAAAACAACGCATTAATAAAAAAATAGTTATAATAGATGCATTTGCTTACACTAAGAGCTCAACAAGGAGGTATAAAATTACCAACCCAAGGTTTTGATTAAGGGGCTAAAAAGAAGAGAAATTAATACAAAGCAGGTAGAATTAAGAAAATACTAAAAAGATGAAGTATCTAAAATTGAAAAAATAGAAAAATCAGTGATGCTCAAAATGTATTATTAAAAATATCAATAAAAACTGCTTTTCTATTTGATAAAAGTCTCAACAAAGCAGGAAGTGGATAAAGAGCATGTTCAAAACCTTCATTTTCCATCTTCCTTAGCTCTAAAGTCTGTATATTCTCGCCTAAGACTGGATAAAACAAGATATAAGCTCCCACCACATCTTTTCAACATCTTATTAGAGGTACAAAAGGACAAAGTATACAGAGAAAAATGGGACAAAATGAAGTAAGGAAGGAAGGGAAGGAGGGAGGAAGGGAGGGAGGGAGGGAGGAAGGAAGGGAAGGAGAGAGGGAGGGAGGGAGGGAGGAGGAAGGGAGGGAGGGATGGAGGGAGAAAGGGAGGAAGGGAGGGAGAAAGGGAGAAAGGGAGGAAGGGAGGGAGGGAGAGAGGGAGGGAGGGAGGAGGAAGGGAGGGAGGGAGGGAGGGAGAAAGGGAGGGAGGGAGGGAGAGAGAGAGAAAGGGAGGGAGGGAGGGAGGGAGAGAGAGAGGAAGGGAGGGAGGGAGAAAGGGAGGGAGGGAGAGAGGGAGGAAGGGAGGGAGGGAGGGAGGGAGAGAGAGAGAAAGGGAGGGAGGGAGGAGGAAGGGAGGGAGGGATGGAGGGAGAAAGGGAGAAAGGGAGGAAGGGAGGGAGGGAGAGAGGGAGGGGGAGGAGGAAGGGAGGGAGGGATGGAGGAGAAAGGGAGGAAGGGAGGGAGGGAGGGAGAAAGGGAGGAAGGGAGGGAGGGAGAAAGGGAGGGAGGGAGGGAGGGAGGAAGGGAGGGAGGGAGGGAGAGAGAGAGAAAGGGAGGGAGGGAGGGAGAGAGAGAGGAAGGGAGGGAGGGAGAAAGGGAGGGAGGGAGGGAGAGAGGGAGGAAGGGAGGGAGGGAGGGAGAGAGAGAGAAAGGGAGGGAGGGAGGGAGGAAGGGAGGGAGGGAGGGAGAGAGGGAGGGAGGGAGAAAGGGAGAGAGGGAAGAAGTGAGGGAGGGAGAGAGGGAGGGAGGGAGCTAACCAACTTTTTTGTCAAGCAGATAGAAAATCCAAAGAAATCCAGGAAAAAGCTATGTCTAATACATGATTTAACAAGGTCACAGAATACAATGTCAGTACACTTTTAATTGTGTATGACTGTTGAAATAAAAAGTCATTCTACTTTGTTGCATGGTTTCCAGTATATGCAAATATAGACGACACCTATAACACCAGATAACCAGGATGAAGAGGGAGATTTACGTTACAAGTGTCTACATTTTATGTAGAGTAGTACAATATTAAATCTAAGTAAACTGTGAAAGTATAGATATACAGAGATATAAACATATGGACTGATGCAGAGCAATATATCCTAAATAAGACTTTAAATATTGATACAAAATAAACCCTAAAATAGAACAGAACATTAAAATATTCAAATAACCCAAAAGAAGGCCAAAAGCGGTCACAGGGCGCCAAGACAAGAAGAGAGCAAATAGAATAAATAACAATTATAGGCCGACGCTCAGTAATTAGCTCAAATAGTTACGGTCCAGGCCGGTGGCCCCCGACCTTACGGACCTCACAGGCCACCAGTTGTCCGCAGACCACCGGCTGGCGACCGCTGGCTACACACTTCAATGAAATGGCAGATATTGACAGAATGGGGAAAAAATCAATGCCCTGCTAGTAGATGCCAATGAAAGTCACAATTCAGACGTCAATGCCAGACAGGATGAAAATAATGACCCAACTTACCAAGCTCTGCCAACTGGGCTGAAGCAGCATGCACTGCTTTGTAGAACCAAATGCTTATCCTATATAATAAAAGGGCAATATGAAAATTCACCCTAAGGGCAGAACAACCGGTAGTTATGACACACACTGACCACCAGGTGGCAGATGCTCAATGCAGGAGCTGCCCCCTGGTGGTCAGTGTGTTCCCACATCGGGAGTGCCGCTTAGCCACAGGCCGGGCTGATGGCTACAGTGCTGGAAGCCTCTCCCACCTCCTCAGCAGCGCTAAGGATGTCCGACTGCGGCTTCAGCCCACTCCCCAGGAGCGGCCCTAAGCTGGCAGGTGGACATCCCCTGGGGGCTCCCGGGCTGCCAGAGGGATGTCTGATGGCCAGCTTAGGCCCAATCCCCCCGGGAGTGGGCCTAAGCCGGCAGGTAGACATCCCCTGAGTGGTCCCAGAATGAGAGAGGGCACAGGCCGAGCTGAGCCCTCCCCACCCAGTGCATGAATTTTCGTGCACTGGGCCTCTAGTATTACATAGAGAATAAAGATCTAAAACAAGTAACTTAAATTCCCACCTTAAGTAATTCGAGAAAAAAGAGCAAATTAAACCCAAAACAAACAAAGGAGGGGAAAATAAAGATAAGAGAAGCAAGCTGTCATCAAATTTGGAAAGAGAAAAGCAATAGAGAAAGTGATGAACCAATGCTGGCTCCTGCAGCACTCAGAGACTGCATCTCTTGCCAGATTGACCAAGAAATGACAGAATTTACCAAAATCTGAAATGAAAATGGGACATCAGCACAGACTTTAAAAAATAATAAGGAAACACTATAAATAATTATACGCTCATAAATTGAACAACTTAGATTAAAACAACCAGTTCCTTGAAAGATAGGAACTATCATAATCCACTTGTGAAGAAATTAATAAGCTATCCCATTATCTATTAAGGATATTTAATTTGCAGCTAAAAAATAATCTTTCAAAAAAGAAAACTTCAGGAACAAAAAAGGTTTCATTGGTGAAATCAACCAAACATTTCAGGAAGAATAATATCTACTTTATACAAACTCTTCCAGATACAGAGGAGGAGGGAACATGTGTATAATCCAACACTGATTGTATAAACCAAACAGTAATAACTTGTGGGGATTAAAAATATATGTAGATTCACAGTTATGAGAAAGAAAATAAAATGTTTAAAATAATTTACATCAAGGCAAGAAAGAAGAGAAAAACAATATGAAGTATATGGATCAAATAGAAAACAAATAGGAAAGTGATGACCATAAGCCCAAGTAAATTAGCTGTTACTTTGACTGTAAACAGACAAAATCCCCAATCAGGAGTCTAGAATTGTCAAAGTAAATTTAAAAAATCAATAATTAGAGAGTGCAAGGGGTGGTGGTAGGGGGTTGTGTGAAAAAGGTGAAGGGATGAAGAAGTACAAATTGGTAGTAACAGAATAGTCAAGGGGAGGTAAACTACATCATAGGGCATATAGTCAGAAATCTATACTAATAAAAGGGTAATATGTTAATTAGACTGGGTCGACCAGACATCTTCTGGACATCCGCTTCCTTCCGGACAGTTAGGGGGTGAACAGGCCAGCAGGAGGGCAGTTAAGGGGTGACCAGGCCAGCAGGCGAGTATTTAGGGGGGGGACTAGGTCGGCAGGGGAGCAGTTAGGGAGCAACCAGACCAGCAGGGGAGCAGTTAGGGGAGCAGTTAGGGGACGACCAGGCTGACAGGGGGGCAGTTAGGGGGTGACTAGGCCAGAAGGGGGGCAGTTAGGGGGTGACCAGGACAGCAGGGGGGCAGTTAGGGGGTGACCAGGCCAGCAGGGGGGCAGTTAGGGGGCAATCAAGCAGGCAGGTAGAGTGGTTAGGGGTGAGCAGGCAGGCAGGCAGGTTAGCAGTTAGGAGCCAGCAGTCCTGGATTGCAAGAGGGATGTCTGATTGCCGGTTTAGGCACCATTGATGGGGCCTAAACCAGCAGTCAGACACCCCCCAAGGGGTCCTGGATTGGAGAGGGTGCAGGCCGGGCTGAGGGACAACCACCCCACCCCCCTGTGCATAATTTCGTGCACCAGGCCTCTAGTCTATATATATAAAAGGCTAATATGCAGTGTCCCCTCTAGAGTTTGACTGGAAGACTGGGAGTTCATTGCTCACTATGACATGTGCTGACCACTAGGGGATGGCATTGAACAAAGGGAGGCCTGGCAGGCAGCCAGGAAGGCCCTGATCGGCCCTGATCGCTGGCCAGGCCTAGGGACCCCACCTGTGCAAAAATTTCATGCACTGGGCCTCTAGTATTCTAATAACTATGTGTGGTACCAGGTGGGTACTAGACTTATTAGAGGGATCACTTGGCAAATTATATAATTGTCTCATCACCATGCTGTACATCTGAAACTAATACAAAATAATATTGAATGTCAACTGTTAAAATAAAATGAACAATTACATGCTGCTTAAATGAAACATCTTTTCCATGTGAGGAAAATGTTTAGAAATAAAATAATAGAAATGATCAACCAATAAACATTACACATAATAGGTCAAATATGCCAGCTATATTATAAAACAAAGAGATTTTTATGGCAAGAAACATTAGTACACATATGATAAAAGATCAGTCCACAAATAAAACATCAAAATTCTAAATCTGTAGGTTCCCAATAACATAGCTTCAAAACCTATCACTCGAAACTAAACCCAAATAAAAGGAGAAACAGACAAACCCAGAGTCTCAATAGGAGACGATACGAGAGAGCACAGTCTTTTCAAGGACTCGGGGAATACCTGCCCGTGCAGACACAGGACGGTCAGAAAGTCAGACCCCGGCTTTCAAGGAGCAAAGGCATCCATCAGTTCTCTGATCATGATGGAAATAGGTCAGAAACCACTCTTAAAAGATGGCTAGGAAATCTCCTCCACTTGGGAAATAAGTCATATTCTTCTAAATAAACCATGGGTCAAAAAAATTAAACGGAAATCAAATAATGCTTGAGCCAGGTAATATTGATATAATGTGTCAAAATGTGTGGGGTGTAGCTAAAACAGTACTGAGAAGGACATTCATACCTATAAATGAAAAGAGGAGAAACAAAACATAAATTATCTAACCATGCATATCAAAAAGCCATTAAAAAATAGCAGATTATAGTGAAGTAAATTAGAAAATAAGAGAACATACATCAATAAAACATTTTAATAAACAAGTCAAAATTTGCTTTTTTCAAAAAATAAAAAGACAAAATTCTAATACCTAAAATCAAGAATCTGACTCTGGCTGGGTAGCTCATTTGGTTAGCATGTTGCCTGATAAGTCATGTTTGCAGGTTCCATCCCTCGTCAGGGCACACACAAGAAGCAAGCAATGAATGCATAAATAAGTGGAACAACAAATCTCTCTCTTTATTCCTCTCTCTCTAAAATCAATAAATTTTAAAAATCCAGAATATAAAGGATAATATATGCTGTGCCATTATATTTGACAATTTAATGGGCAAAATCTTTAAAAAGTCACAACTAAAAAATGGACTCAAGAAATAATGTAAGTCCTGGCCAGTGTGGCTTAGCTGGTTGGCTGGGCGTCCTCCAGTACAGGGAAGTTTTGACAGTTTGATTCCTCGTCAGAGCACATGACTGGGTCACGGGCTCAACCCCTGGCAGGGGGTCGGCGGGAGGCAGCTGACGGATGTTTCGCTCTCACATTGACGTTTCTGTCTCTCCCTCTCCCTTCCTCTCTCTCTCTAAAATCAATAAAAACATATTTAAAAAGAATATAGGAGCCTCAAACAGGATAAATTCAAACAAATACACATCAAGACATCATAATAACATTTCTGAAAACTAAAGATGAAGAAACTAATCTTGGGAGCATTCTGATAGAAATTACCCAGGAGAAAATTGATTTAAGTGCCCGTGGGTTGCTAAACTGAGACCATGGAGGTCGGTAGAAAACGGCACACTTTTCCAGGCCAAAGAAACGAGCTCTCAAGCATAAGTCTTGTATCTGGCAAAACTATCCTTTAGGAATGAAGAGGAAATAAAGACATTATCAGGTGAAGGAAAATGAAAAAAATTTGTGGCTAGCAGGCCAGTCCTTAAAGATGGGCTAAAGGAAGTTTATTAAGCAGAAAATTAAATGATAAAAGCATTTCTGGACCATTGAAAGGAAGAAAGAAAGAGTAGAAATATGAGTATATATAGTAGACTGTCCTCATTAGTGTTAGAAGTCACATTTCATGATTTTAACAGAAATTATCACATCAGCTGATACTCAAGACAATGAGAAGGAGGAAAACAGACCTGAATGGAAGTAAAAGGTTCCCATGACATTTTAAATAGTAAAATGTTGATGCCAGCAGACTGGATAAGTTACAGAGGTGTATTGTGTAACTTACGCCCAGAGCGTGTGCACGCACACACACACACACGCACATACACCCACATGCACACACACACCCCACACGCACACGCACACGTGCACGCACATGCGCGCACACGCACATGCACACACACGAGCACACATGCGCACATGCACACACATGCACGCACACACATACCCACATGCACGCGCGTGCACATGCACACACACACATACACACACGCACACGCACACACGAGTCCAGCTAACACAGGAAATCTGAAACTGAATCAGATGCACCGATTGCAGTAACGTCACTCCCCTGGCTGTGTTTGTACTGCAGCGTAGCAAGATGTTATCACTGGGAGAAACTTAACAACAGGTGTGCCAGATCTCAGGGCCTCTCTGTACAATTTACTACAACTGAATACAAATCCATGTTCACCTCAAAATAAAAGTTTCATTTTAAAAAATTCAGAAAAGAAAGAGAAATTAGAAGGTACGAACATTTCCAAATATTGTCACATAGTATCAACACTAATAAAAGAGAAAAATGGTAATTGGCGTACGACGATACCCTTTTCATTGGCCAATCAGGGCTATATGCAAATTAACTGCCAACTATGATTGGCAGTTAACTGCCAACTAAGATTGGCAGTTAACTGCCAACTAAGATTGGCAGTTAACTGCCAACAAGATGGCAGTTAATTTGCATATGTAGGCACAATGCAGGGAGGCGAAAGGGAAAGCAGGAAGAAGCCCCTGACACTGACAGTGATCGGAAACCCAGGGGGGAGCTAAGAGCTGGGGGGCAGGGCAAAGGCGGCCCCAGGGCCGCCTTTGCCCTGCCCCCCAGCCATGATCGGAGAATCAGGTGCCTTTGCCGCCCTGGCCAGTGATAGCAGGAAGTAGGGGTGAAGCCAGCGATGGGAGCTGGGCATGGTCGAAGCTGGCAGTCCCGGGAGCTAGGGGTCCCTTGCCTGGGCCTAAAGCGGAGCCCACGATCGCGGGGCCGCTGCAGCTGCGGGTCCCCGCTGCCCGGGCCGGATGCCTAGGCCAGAGGCATTAGGCCTGGGCAGGGCCAGAGCCTGCAACCGCGGGGAGCTGGGGGTCCCCTGCCCAGGCCTGACACCTCTGCCAGAGGCCTCAGGCCTGGTCAAGGGGCCGATCCGGTGATTGGTGATCGGAGGGTGATGAGGGTCAACTCCTCTGGCCGAGGCATCAGGCCTGGGCGGGGGGCGGAGCCGGGGATTGGGGGGATATGATGGTCCCCTTGCCCAGGCCTGAAGCCTGGGTCAGAGGCGTCAGGCTTGGGCGGGGGGTGGAGCAAGCGATCAGAGGGAGATGGGGGTCCCCTGCCCAGGCATGATTCCTGGGCCAGAGGCCTCAGGCCTGGGCGGGGGCCAGAGCCAGTGATCGGGGGGAAATGGGGGTCCCCTGTCCAAGCCTGACACCTCTGGCGGAGGCGTCAGGCCTGGGCAAGGGGCCGATCAGGCGATCAGAGGGTGATGGGGGTCAACGCCTGAGGGCTCCCAGTATGTGAGAGGGGGCAGGGTGGCTGAGGGACACCCCCCCACACACACACACACACACACACACAGTGCACGAATTTCGTGCACCGGGCCCCTAGTAAAATAATAATAAAACAGGTATAGTATTCATGTAAAAAAAGGAATGAACAGCATCAAAAAGAAAAAAATCAATGTGATTTACCACATTAATAGAAAAAAGTGAGAATATAAATTATATAATTATCTGAACAGATGTAATTGAGATTTTGACGGAATGTAATATGCATTCTTGACAAAACTGTTAGTAATCTAGGAATTAAATGAAATTTTCTCAATATGAGAAAAGAACACCAACCAAAAAAATATAGTAAACATAAGATAAAATTGTGCATTATCAAAAACTATCCTCTGAGATCAACGATGCTCACATCACTGCAACTCACATCACTACATCAATTAAACTTGAATTAAAGACCCTAAGTACTGTAATAGAAAAGAAAAATAAATAAGAGCATAAAAATTGGAAAGAAAAATAAAACTTATTTTTCATAGATGATGGGATTGTGCATAGAGAAAATTTTAAAGACTCTACAGGTAAATTAGAATAAATCAACAAATATGGTTAGTTCACTAGGAACAGGTTTACCATACAAAATCAATTAATTTGTATATGTACTTTAAAAATAAGTATAAAATACATTTGAATATATTCTACATATAATATCATCATAAACATCAATATCTGCAGAAAATTAAACAAAAGTTATTCAAGATCTCGACAGAGAAAGCAAAAAAACTTTCCTGAGAAACCAAAGAAGACCTAACTAAATTGAGGTGTATACTATGCTCATGCATTAGATCACTCAATATCGGTAAGATGTTAATTCTTCCTAAGCTGAGCTGGAGTCCAGGAAATCAATCAAATTCCCAGATTTTTTTGTGAAAAATAAAATTTAATGTTAAAATGTATAAGATAATGCAAAGGGCTAAGATTAGCTAAGTCCATCTTCAAGAAAAGGAAAGAGCTAGAGGACTTCCACCCAGAGATCAAGAATGAGTGTGAACCCTATCACTCAGCCAGCATCACGATGGTGCACACGGAGGTGAATGGGCAAAGGGAATGGCAGCGCGAGACCAGAGGCCGACCCACATGTAAGTGGCCTGGCTTGGGAGCGAGGCAGCATGCACAGCGGAGGGATCAGAGCTGTGGGGGCTCTTTCAGTGCGTGGGATTGGGGCAATGGCCATCTGCATTTTTCTCACGTATCTCGCCTCCACTCATACCATGCCCAGAGGTCAATCCCATGTGTAAAGAAGATAAATCCCAGACATAATGCAAATAATGTGACGTGTAAAACAAGAAAACATTTAGAATAAAATACAAGATCCTATCCTGCGCACATTCCCCTGGTCCCTCTGCCTCCTACGTCCCATGTTTTCCAGTGGGGCCCTGTGTGATGGGCCTGTGTGATGGGCTGTGTGATGGGCCCTGTGTGATGGGCCCTGTGTGATGGGCCTGTGTGATGGGTCTGTGTGATGGGCCTGTGTGATGGGCCTGTGTGATGGGCCTGTGTGATGGTCCTGTGTGATGGGTCTGTGTGATGGGCCCTGTGTGATGGGTCCGTGTGATGGGCCTGTGTGATGGGTCTGTGTGATGGCCCTGTGTGATGGGCCTGTGTGATGGGCCTGTGTGATGGTCCTGTGTGATGGGCTGTGTGATGGGCCCTGTGTGATGGGTCTGTGTGATGGGCCTGTGTGATGGGTCTGTGTGATGGGCCTGTGTGATGGGTCTGTGTGATGGGCCTGTGTGATGGGTCTGTGTGACGGGCCTGTGTGAAGGGCCTGTGTGATGGTCCTGTGTGATGGGTCTGTGTGATGGGCCTGTGTGATGGGCCTGTGTGATGGTCCTGTGTGATGGGTCTGTGTGATGAGCCCTGTGTGATGGGCCTGTGTGATGGGCCTGTGTGATGGGCCCTGTGTGATGGGTCTGTGTGATGGGCCTGTGTGATGGGCCTGTGTGATGGGCCCTGTGTGATGGGCCCTGTGTGATGGGCCTGTGCGATGGGCCATGTGTGATGGGCCCTGTGTGATGGGCCCTGTGTGATGGGCCCTGTGTGATGGGCCTGTGTGATGGGCCCTGTGTGATGGGCCCTGTGTGATGGGCCTGTGCGATGGGCCATGTGTGATGGGCCCTGTGTGATGGGCCCTGTGTGATGGGCCCTGTGTGATGGGCCTGTGTGATGGGCCCTGTGTGATGGGCCCTGTGTGATGGGCCCTGTGTGATGGGCCTGTGTGATGGGTCTGTGTGATGGGCCCTGTGTGATGGGCCCTGTGTGATGGGCCTGTGTGATGGGCCCTGTGTGATGGGCCCTGTGTGATGGGCCTGTGTGATGGGCCCTGTGTGATGGGCCTGTGTGATGGGCCCTGTGTGATGGGCCTGTGTGATGGGTCTGTGTGATGGGCTGTGTGATGGGTCTGTGTGATGGGTCTGTGTGATGGGCCTGTGTGATGGGCCCTGTGTGATGGGCCCTGTGTGATGGGCCCTGTGTGATGGGCCCTGTGTGATGGGCCTGTGTGATGGGTCTGTGTGATGGGCTGTGTGATGGGCCTGTGTGATGGGCCCTGTGTGATGGGCCCTGTGTGATGGGCCCTGTGTGATGGGCCTGTGTGATGGGTCTGTGTGATGGGCCCTGTGTGATGGGCCCTGTGTGATGGGCCCTGTGTGATGGGCCTGTGTGATGGGTCTGTGTGATGGGCCTGTGTGATGGGCCCTGTGTGATGGGCTGTGTGATGGGTCTGTGTGATGGGCCCTGTGTGATGGGTCTGTGTGATGGGCCCTGTGTGATGGGTCTGTGTGATGGGCTGTGTGATGGGTCTGTGTGATGGGCCTGTGTGATGGGTCTGTGTGATGGGCCCTGTGTGATGGGCCCTGTGTGATGGGCCCTGTGTGATGGGTCTGTGTGATGGGCCCTGTGTGATGGGTCTGTGTGATGGGCTGTGTGATGGGTCTGTGTGATGGGCCTGTGTGATGGGTCTGTGTGATGGGCCCTGTGTGATGGGCCCTGTGTGATGGGCCCTGTGTGATGGGTCTGTGTGATGGGCCCTGTGTGATGGGTCTGTGTGATGGGCTGTGTGATGGGTCTGTGTGATGGGCCTGTGTGATGGGTCTGTGTGATGGGCCCTGTGTGATGGGCCCTGTGTGATGGGCCCTGTGTGATGGGTCTGTGTGATGGGCCCTGTGTGATGGGTCTGTGTGATGGGCTGTGTGATGGGTCTGTGTGATGGGCCTGTTTGATGGGTCTGTGTGATGGGCCCTGTGTGATGGGCCCTGTGTGATGGGTCTGTGTGATGGGCCCTGTGTGATGGGCCCTGTGTGTTGGGTCTGTGTGGTGGGGCAGGCACCCTCCTCCTAGGAACTGTTACAAACCACCTCTCAATGGCAGGATCTCCTGATCTCTTGGCTTCTCCATCCCTGGATCATGATGAAAATGATCTTTAAAATGCAGGGAGCATGAGTGAGCTAAAGGTACATGCAATGATCACAATGAACCTCACAGAGGTGCTGAGCACAGATGCCATCAGATGGGGAGCAGCAGTGCTTTAGAGTCCAGGAAGTTCCTGTGATTGTAATGACTAGAGGGGGCGCCAGAGAGACCTGGGGCGCTGGGCTGTGCTCCATGCTGCTGACAGCAGGGATGTGATCACTTTCTGGAAAAGCTATTCTTGTGATTTACTCACGATTTAGGCTCTTGGGTATGAGTGTTACACTTCAAATTATATTAGAAAAACTACTAGGATTCAGCCACAAGTCTATCCAAAGTAGCATTCCAAAATTAGAAAGAATAAAAATAAATTATTTAACACCTCATAGAATAGGTTTTAAATTAAAATAAAAGGTTTAAAATGAACAATAACTAGGCAGTAGGGATACAGGAAGGAAAACAATCCGTTAATTAGAGTGACACACAACAGAACTGATTAATCCAATTAGACCTAGCTTTTATCAATCAATAAAAAAACCTGTGAAGCCGAGGGAGCAATAGAGGGAGACAACACAAATGCACAATAGTACGGCGAAAAGAGAGATTTTTTCATTATTTACTAACAACAGATGCAGATTAACAATGAATTTGAAAGTGCCAATGATATGCAAGCTTTTCTGTAGATTACTAAAATGATTCAAGGGACTGTAAAAATCAGGAACGAAAGTTTCCAAGATATCAAAGTAATAGCCCTGAGACCAACCACAAGCCAGTAATTTTACACTGAATTCTGTCCGATTGTCAAAGGCTCTGTCTGTGCATGTTATGACCAGGTGTCACAGAGAGAAACTCCAGGGCCCTGCCACGTAGGGGGGAACCTCAATGCCAACTGCAACAACAGCAAAGCAAATGGCCACTCCATAAAAACGAGAAGCCAGGGTCAACTCCTGGGACAGTCGCCCCGTTTTCAAAAAGGAGACACAGAGAGGAATCACCCTTTTCTTCCACGTGCTGCTGTCTTTCGGGCACCGCAGGGGAACTGCTCGGCCCCGTGAGGCGGAGCCCGCTCTGACAGCGCCCTGAGAAGGCCCAGTAAGACGAGGAGACAGACCAGAGCCTGGGCCCTGGGCCCTGAAGCTCTGCACTGCCGACCGGGAGCCACCAGAGCGACAGCCGCTTTTTATGTGAGACGGTGAGTTTTTCACATTATTTAACCCACTCGAGGTGAGCATTCTGTCACTTGCAGACAGTACATTCTCACCATGTGCAAAGATAAATTAAAGTTAAGCTGAGAGGGGAAAAAGTAGAGAAAAGAGTAAGAACTTTTTTAACCAATGAGGAGAAATGTAAAAATTAGTAGAAAATTTAAAAAAAGTGACTTTCAAATCAATGGGGGAAGGAAGGATTCTGGATAAATGGTAGAAGGAAACATTACTTAAAAATGTAAAAGCTAGGTCAGCATACCACAATTTATCCCAAATAAATTCAAGTAGATGGCAGATTTCACTGAAATCAAATCAAACAAGAAATAATAACCTATACTAATAAAAGGGTAATATGCTAATTAGACCGGGAGACCTTCCAGACATCCTTCCGGACAAAGCCATGGAGGCAGGGCAGAGGCAGAGGCAGTTAGAGATGATCAGGCCAGCAGGGGAGGGCAGTTGGGGGCGATCAGGCTGACAGAAGGGGAGCATTTGGGAGTGAGCAGGTTGGCGGGGGGGGGGGCAGTTGGAGGCTAGCAGGCTAGCAATGCGAGGAAGTTGTGGGCGAGCAGGCTGGCAGGGGGTGGGAGCAGTTGGGAGCGATCAGGCTGGCAGGGGGTGGCAGTTGTGGGCGAGCAGGCTAGCAGGAGGGACAGTTGTGGGCGATCAGGCCAGCGGGGTGGCGGCTGTTGGGGGCAATCAGGCCGGCACGGGGGGTCAGTTAGGGGTGATCAGGCTGGAAGGGGGAGCAGTTGGGGGTGATCAGGCCGGCAGAATGGTTAGGGGTGATCAGGCAGGCAGGCAGGTGAGCAGTTAGGAGCCAGAGGTACCGGATTGCGAGAGGGATGTCCAACTGCCAGTTTAGGCCTAAACCAGCAGTCAGACATACCCCAAGGGGTCCCAGATTGGAGAGGGTGCAGGCCAGGCTGAGGGACACTACCCCCCCCCCCTCCACCATGCATAAATTTCATGCACCAGGCCACTAGTAATAATAATAATACTGGAAGAAAGTGTGGGTGAAGAGTATTTACTTTGCAAGTGAGGAATGACTTTCTAAGGAATACAAACACAAATTTTTAAATGTCTGTATATGAAAATCTTTTCTTAATTCAAAGGCAAACAATTTATGAGTACAAAATATTTGACACAAAGGTTGTATGAGTTGGTAACAAAAATTTCATCCTTGATATAAAAGAGAAAAGGACCTGAGGTATAACTTATAAAATATGAATTTCAAATGACCAATGACTATATTTTTAAACATATAATCCCATAAGAAATTCAAATTTAGCAACACTAGTTTTCATCCACTACCAAATTAGCAAAAATGTTGAACATATATCACTCAACTTTTTGAGCATAGACTATAACAAACTTCCCTATACTACTAGTAAATGTGAAAATTATTAAATCTTTCTATAATCAATGTGAAAATATGTATCAAGTACAGAAAGAGTCTTAAGAATTATCTTTGGTTTGGCAATTTCACGTCTTTAAAATACAAGGAAATAAATATAGATGTAATAAAATTGTGTATGTTCTGGGTATTCATTACAACTATATCTATATATCTATATATCTATATATCTATATATCTATATCTATATCTATATCTATATCTATATCTATATCTATATCTAAAGCCAGTGTCCATGACGACCAGGGCAACCAAAGGACCAGTCACCATGAGGTGCATTGAGCACCTCTCGGTCCATTCCCCCGGCCTTCAGGCTCCAGTTGATCAGGGGATGGCTAACAGGGGAACCAGGGTGAGTGGCATGGTGGGGACTGGCAAGTGGGCAGAAGGCAGACCTCTTGGTCCCTCCTCCCGGCCCTCAGACTCCAATCAGTCGGTGGTGGTGGCAGGGCGGAACTGGGGACTGGCTCCCTTCGTAGTCCTGCAGGTTCAATCTCCAGAGAACAGGTCAGGCACCAACGGACCAGTACCACCAGCATGATCCCAACAGCGCTGCCGGCCTCCTAGAACTCAGCCTCGGGCACTGCGGCCGCTTTCCCTCCCTAGACGCTCTGCAAGGAGCAAGGATACCACCAGCAGTGCCAGGGGCAACCAGAGGTGATTGCTCTCCCCTGCTTCCTCCAGGCCTCTGGAGCTGGCCCCCGCCCGCCCTGCTCGAGATGAAGGGTGAGCACTGCACAGGGAAGGAATGTAATAAAAAACAAAAACCCATGACCAAGAGAATGCCGCAGTCAACGGCCGGAGACCGGCTCAGGAGGACTGAGAGAAGGGAGAATTCCATAAGGTGGCCGAAGCCAGGATATTTCTGAGTGACTGCCTGGTGTGTGACAGCTGTGTGATCGCAGAGGAAGGAGTCCAAGATTCTCAACAGAACACCAAGGACTTCTTCCGTGTGCTGAACCTTAATAAATGCGATTCCTCACAGCACAAGGTGCTGGCAGTGTCCGTGCGTCCTCAGTCTCTGCCTTATTTTGCTGCTACATTCAGCCTCAGTGTCACTGATGCATCCAGAAGGCTCTGTGGCTTCCTCAAAAGCCTTGAGGTGCACTGTCTTTGACATGGAGATACTGCGGACTTCAGCCTCCTGGAGAGTCAGCACCGTGAGGAAGAGCCCGGCTACCCATGCTGACCTCCGCCTGCCCCGGCTGGGTCACCCCATCACCCCCACCTCTGCACAGCCAAGTCTCCCCAGCAGATCATGGGCTCTCTGGTGAAGGATTACTTTGCCAGATGGCAGAACCTGTCCCCAGACAAGATTTTCCACGTCATGTGGGCCCGTGTGATGACAGGAAACCGGAGGCCCTTTGAGAAGGTGCTCCCACAGCTTCACACAGTCCCCAGGGTGCTGCCTGCGTGTTACCCTCAGTGAAACTGTCCAGATGATGGAGCAAAGTGACCTCGCCTCGGACAACGCTGCTGTGGACACTGTTTGGAGACGTGAAGGAGCAGGAGGTGAGGCTCCACGAGGGTGCCAGCTCCGACGGGCATCTGGCGCACATCTTCAGGCACATGGCCAAGGAGCTGTTCAACGAGGACGTGGGCTGCTCACCTACCGCACCCTGAGGAGCAAAGACCTCCAGGAGGTCACCTTGAAAGGGACGGAGAGGTTCTGCTACGCTTTGAGGCTGCTTACGGCTTTCAGAACATCCAGAAGCGGTCCTGAAGCTACAGAGGGGCAAATTCCCCTGCCACTTCGTGGAGGTCCTGGCCGGTGCCGGGGATGCCTAAGTGGCAGGAGCCAGGCCCAGGCGGAGGACGGGCATGCGGACAGGGCACTGCTGAGGCTGATGGGAGGCATCTACGCTGTCATCCCGGTGTGGTCCCCGGAGAGCAGCGCCCATGTGCAGGAGCTGTACCAGGAGTGGCTGGGGCGGGGGAGCGACTCCCCCTGGGCCCAGACAGCCCTGCACACAACCTAGCAGGGCCCAGGGCAGCCTGCCAGGACATCAAGTGGTGAAGGTCCAGCAGGCGCCCGGCCTGCAGGAGGGGTGTCAGACGCGTGAAGGAAAGGCTAAGCATTTCTGTCATCACTTTGGTTTTCAGAATTCCTGCTCCCCATCTGTCGGCTCCCTCCCTCTGAGGGGCGCTGTCATCGTCACATGGGTGCAACTGGAATATTGTATCTTGAGAGGACTGCCCCAATGTACGTATCCTTTTATCCTATGATGAAAAAATCCCAAAGAACAAGAATGGAGACAGACTGCTGTCCTTTAGGCTTAAAAAACCCGGCAGGTGTCCTGCGAAGAGCTGAGACTTGGTTCTGTCCACACACCTCAGAGAGACTGGATGAGGAAATGGCCCGGTTTGGCCCTGACTTTACCCACTTACGTTACTCTTGAAGGTGTCTTTGCCACAATGTGAATAAACTGCCACCTTTTGGAACGGGGGCTCATATGAAAGTCACAGATCTATGTTCTGCAGCTGTGGCCACCGTCCTGAGACCAGGTCCTGTCAACAGGTCCTGTGGCAGGGAATCAGGGGGCACTGAAGTGGAGCCCCCCCCCCGTGCCCTTTTACATTCAGGGATTGAGCTGAACTCACTTTGGGGGAGGCCTGGAAAGGGTGACAGGTGTCACAGAGGGAAGGATGGAGAATGGAGAGGCGGACACCCTGCTCGGTCCCTCCCTGCGTGGGGTCAGGCAGATGAAGGCTGGCCGGCCCGCCCCACATTGGGTGAGATAGTGTCCTCTGTGTCCACCTCTCACCCTGTGGGCCCGGCCACTCCCCTCAGCTCCGGGCAGCCCTCTGGTTCCTCCACAGCGCGCTCTGCCCTCACGTGCCGCCCGCCCTAAACGAGAAGGAAGAGAGCAGTTGGCCCACAGATGACGACACAGAAAGATCCGCAGCCACCACAGAGCCCAGCGCCTGTGCACGGTAGGGCCGCCTGTGGAGTGAGGCCTGTGGCGGTTGGTGTTGGTCTCCAGAGCACTCGGATTCTGTTACCATGTGGGTGACCTTCTTCTTGAACCCCTCGGCCTGTTAGATTTCCCTCATTCGTGTGTTATTGTACCTGTGCGCCCATCTGGGTTGATAACTGGGACATTATGTGAAATTACCTATTTTCTGCTTTCAATCTGTTTACAGTGGGGTTTCGTCCTCTGTGGCAACGTAGATCCATTTCTGATTATGGAATAAACAGTTGAAGTGGCAAAAAAAAGTGGCTGCCAGGTGGCTCCTGACAACTGGCAGGAACATCTGTGGGACGGATCCAGATCCCAGGCCCGCAAGGGTGTCCCACTGCCCCCCAGAGGGCCGATCGGGTCCTGCCCCCCCCCCCACCCTCTTGGGACCCTATTCATGCAAAAATTCGTGCACTGGGCCTCTAGTTCTATAATAATATGGTGAAAATGCCTAAACACTTATATAGGAAGATAAAATAAATGTAAGTTGAGTAACATGTTCCCATTAAAAATCATAGTGAAAAGAATAAAGAAATGAGGAAATGCTCCCAACATAGCATTAACTAGGAAAGTCCAGCTACAAATGTATGTGCAACAAATAGCCACTTGAAAAACAGACCTATCGCTATCTACCTGCACGTATGGAGGAGGGAAATAAAATGCACCAGAAATCTAACAGTGCTTCTTCCTTGGTGCAGAAATCAGAGCTGACTTCTTTATTCTTCTTCTCATTTATCTGTATTTTCTAAACATTCTACCCCAAATGAGCATGTATTGGCACTATCTCAAAAAATGACTAGTGCGATTTAAAATGAAATAGTACTTAATTGTATCTTTTCCTGATCCCTTCCCTCGGATGAAGCAGCAGGGCTTGTTTTGGGTCTCGGTTCTGTTAAAAGCCGTTCTGCACAAGAGTTGGGAAGGGGAACATTTTTCTGGGGAATATGCTGCAAGGATGCTAACCCATGAGGGGGCTGAAGTCTGCACTCACTGTGCACAGCGGGGAGTCTATAGAGCAGCTTAACAGGACTCCACACGGTTCTCGGCTGGACCTTCCCACCCCACCAGCACCCCCTCCAGTCCTCAGCCACTGCCCGCTCCGGGTCCGGCTCCAGGGGCTGGGGCCCTGGTCAGGGAGTCCGCCTGCGCTCTGAGAGGGCTCCTACTCACTACTGAGAGCACCCTGCCTGCGGCCGGTGCCTCTCCACCCGGCCTCGCCCTTAGAGCGCCTGCGCCCTGGGGATGTGGGACACTGTAACACAGGCAGCAGACCTGGGCAAGAATGGTGAGGATGTGCGCTGAGCCGGGAGGGCGGGCGTCCCGGCCTGGCAATCGCCTCACGATGAGCAATCATTCCTCTCAATTAGCAGCAGCACGAGGCCTCCTGCGGACACAGCACCAGGGGAGCCTTTGACTCCCAGCAAAGCCAGCCTTTACGAGGATCAAACCCACAGAGCAAGCAGGAGGGGAAGCCTCGGGTCTCTGGGGAATGGCTGGCAGGAGGCTGCCCATGGGCACTGGGCACTGGTGCAACACCAGTCAGCAGGCTCTGGGCCAGTGGGAAGGGGCTCAGAGGCCCTAATGCGGCCGGGGGGGGGGGAGTGGGCGGAGGGGCATGAGGGAGTTCAAGAAGGGTCCCCCCCTACATCTTCCTTCCAGCCAGCACAGCCCCGACATAGTCAAGTCTCTGCAGCCTCACGGCCGCGGTTTCCCGCTGGCGCTGCTCAGCACACCCCGAGACGAGGGGCTGGGGCTGGCGGCTGTGCAGGGGGCTCGGCACCCCCCGCCGTCCCCACCTGCACCTGCCTCTGCTCGAGGGGATGTGTGGGCTCAGGGAGCTTCTGCTGGAACAGACTTCCTGGGACTAGACAGAAGCTTGAAAACCACTGAACCCAACGCAATTCTCTTCCCCAGAAAGCAGCAGCGAACAGCCCGTTCTCTCGTCAGGGTGTCCCCTGCCCCACAGGCTGCCCGCGCCGCCCCCCTCCCCCCTGCTGTGGGAATAAGGTTCAAAGGGCCTGCAGCAGTCCGCACTTTGGCGGATTTCACGTGCCAGGGGCCCTGTGAGCGGGAAGAGGGAGCGAGCCTCCCACGCCAGCAGCATCGGGACGCGGCAGGGCCGACGCCTGGGCCACCCGCCATGAGAGCGTCCCGCTCCCGCGGGCTGTGCCCTGGGACTCCAGGCGAGCCACGCTCACGGAAAAGAAGGCCGAGTTGCCTCCTCCCATGGACCCCATCAGAGCAGCCTCCAAATAAAGCCTCGTCGGAGGTGCAGCCCAGGCCCTCTGGGTCCTCAGGCCTGAGAAGGAGCTGCCATCTGCTCGTGGCTGGACACTGCCCAGGCACAGAGCCTTCCCGCCTCAGCCTGAGGCCTGGCCGCGTCCCAGGCCGGCCTGGCCTCTCTGCTCCTGTGGGGTCTGGGCTGGAATGCCCAGAGGGAAGCCCCATCTGCCCAGCCGCACGGGAGAGTGCCCGCTGCCAAGGCCTGCCGCAGGGCCACTGCCCGGAGCCCTGTCCAGCCAGGAGGTCCTAGCAGCTCCGCCTTCCATCTGAGAAAACGACAAACGACGTCCAGAGAAGGGAAGTGGCTGCAGAGTGTCAGGGCTGGGAGCCAGGAGCAATGCAGTGGCCCCCATAGTGAGAAAGCACAGCTGTGACGCACCCCGGCCCACAGGGGGTGCTGAGGCCCCGGTCAGCTCCCCACACAGCTCCCCTCGCCTCTCCCACACAGCTCCCCACACAGCTCCCCACACAGCTCCCCCAGCAGCTCCCCTGCACCACAGCAGGTGTCCAGAGCGGCTCCTGGCTGTGGCCCCGCCTCCTCTGCCTTTCTGTGCCTCAGGACCCTAATCCTATCCTCAAACCTGCTGCCCCCCCCACTTTATTTGTATGCCACCCCAATATCCCAGCCTATGCCTCAGCCCTACCTCCTACGAGAAGCCCACTCAGCCTGCCTTCGTGTAGGTATGTATTTATTTATAAATATATTTTTGTTGATCTCAGAGAGGAAGGAAGATGGAGATAAAAACATCATGATGAGAGAGAATCATGGATTGGCTGCCTCCTGCACGCCCCACATTGGGGATCAATCCCGCAACCCGGGCATGTGCCCTGACCAAGAATCAAACCATGACCTCCTGGTTCATAGGTCGACACTCAACCATGGACCCACCCGGCCGGGCTCAGCCTGCCTTTAAATGATGACCTTTAGCGGGGACATGCTCTGCCCCAGGCCCTCTCCTCGCTCCATCCTGAAACCGCCAGCCCTTGCTCCAATGAAATCCGGGATGAATCACAGACATTTGCTGGATAAACCCACTCCTGCTTCCCAGATAACCTCTCCTTAGCAGCGTTAAGCTGCCAGGCAGACAGATAACAAGTGGGCTATGCAGTTATTAGGGCAGATTTTAAATGACAAAAGGATGCGTCTTAGAATAAAGCCCACTTGAAAATCAGCTTCTCTCCCAGCTCACTCATCCTGTTCCCTGCGCAGAGGCTCCTCACCCTGCGCAGCTCCAGCTCAGGGTGTTAGAGGAGCGTTGCCATGGCAACCAGAGGCCCAGGCACCTGGAGCAGGAAGGGGAGGGCGCTGTCTCGCCTCTTTCAGGCCCCTGGAGTGGCCAGCATGGCCCCCATCGGCTGCAGAGATGGGGCAAAGGTCCCCCAGCCAACATTCCCACCTACTGCGGGACGCTGGGGGTGAGCTGAGCTGAAGGAGGGTGGCAGCCCAGGAGCCAGCACTCAGCCTGCCTGTCATCACTGTGAGGAGCCCCGAGGCATGCCGGCAAGGACCTGCAGGCACTCGCAGGGGCCTCCCACACGTGACTGGAGGGCCCAGCCCTGGTTCCCTGACCAGGTGGGAGCCCCAACACAGGCCGTTCCCACTGTGGTCATGAATGGCCCAGGCCATGCGGACCGCCCAGCCCCAGCCCTCCACCAGTCTCACAGCTCGGGCATCCCCCACAGGCATCCGACACCCTGGACATGACAGGGCACACCTGGCCCAGCGTGTCACACCGTCACTGTCCACCCTCTGTGATGCCACACACAAGCCTTTGAGCGCCAATGTCTTCAGACCACGTGGGTCACCCTGCCTCTCAGCCAGTCACTGAGCCTGCTGCCATCTGTACGACCAACAGTGACCCTAACCTTCCGTCACAGATGAGCTGGAAATCCTGCCCCATAGCACACGGACCCTCAGCTCCCAGGGGACAGTCCTGCCCACGCTCTGCCTGAGGGCTGCTCCTCAATGCCATCAGACTCACACCCGGCACCACACATGCTGTCCTCCGGCTGGTCCCCCTCACCAGTCTCAGTGCCCATCAGAGGACCCTGGCTGCCCCTGCACTGCCCTCAGCCAGCTCCGCCTCGTCCTGCTGTAGGTGCACCATGCTTCCCCTCCCGGAACGGTCATTGGTAGAGACATCTTTCTCTTAAGTGCACAGAGTGTGTGACTGTGAGTGCACACATGTGTGTGACTGCGAGTGCACATGTGTGACTCTGTGTGCCTGTGCACACATGCATATGACTGTGCGAGCGCATGTGTGTGACTGTGAGTACACACGTGTGTGACTGTGTGCATGCATATGTGACTATGTATGCATGTGTGTGGCTCTGTGTGTATGTGTGTGGCTGTGACTGTGTCCCTGTGTGCGACTGTGTGTCTGTATGTCTGTGTGTGACTCTGTGTGTGACTGTGTGCATGTGTGTAGCTCTGTGTGTGTGCATGGCTGTATGTGACTCTGTGTGTGTGTGTGTGTGTGTGGCTGCGTGTGACTGTGTGTAGCTGTGTATGCATGTGTGTGGCTGTGTGTGTGTGTGTGGCTGTGTGTGACTGTGTGTGGCTATGTATGCATGTGTGTGGCTGTGTGTGTGTGTGTGTGCGTGTGTGGCTGTGTGTGGCTATGTATGCATGTGTGTGGCTGTGTGTGACTGTGTGTGTGTGTGTGTGTGTGTGGCTGTGTGTCCCTATGTGTGTGACTGTATGGCTGTGTGTGTGTATGTGTGTGTGGCTGTGTGTCCCTGTGTGTGAATGGATGTGCATCCGTGCCGAGTGCATGCCAGGCTTTAATGCTGGTTAGATGAGCCTGCGGCTCCTTCACATCGTGAGTGATTCCAACGGTGGCTTAACTGTGCGGATTCCAACCCAGGGCCACAGCCCGCCCCTGTCCTCCATCCTGAAAACCCCCACAGGAGAAGGAAAGGGCCACGGAAAACCCAGGCCTGCCTCTCGCATGAGCACCAAATAAAACGGATGAACCCCGAGTTATAAGCCCGTGTGGCCCTCATTTCTCCCTACAGGGGGCCCAGCACGCCCGCTCCACGCCTCCTCCTGCCTAGCTGTCTGCTCACGGCCTTGTCCACTTCTGGACCGAGAACACTCTCTGGCTGTGCCTCTCTCCTGCCTCAGCCACAGTCACACCTGCCCTGCGGTTGGGCTGATCCCAGGGGCTCTGGGAAAACGCATTGCCCCTCCCGCCTCACCCGGGGCCGCAGGCTGCCCCTCCCGCCTCACCGGCCACAGGCTGGCCCTCCCGCCTCACCGGCCACAGGCTGGCCCTGCCGCCTCACCAGGCCACAGGCTGCCCCTCCCGCCTCACCGGCCACAGGCTGGCCCTCCCGCCTCACCGGCCACAGTCTGGCCCTCCCGCCTCACCGGCCACAGTCTGGCCCTCCACCTCACCGGCCACAGTCTGGCCCTCCCGCCTCACCTGGGGCCACAGGCTGGCCCTCCCACCTCACCCGGGGCCGCAGGCTGGCCTCCAGGCCCCACTGTGCTGAGACTACACGAGCGGCACTTCGGCACTTTCTGGTTGACAGTCCAGCCTCCTGCCCATGAGCACCACACGGGGCCGGGGCCACCGCAGCGGGAAGAGGGGCCGCGGCGCCCTGCAGCTCACCTTACGCATGTCTTTGCCGAAGGTCTCGCTGTAGGTCGTGCCGAGGATTTCAAACTGGACGTAGGGGTTCGAGCGATCCTCCCGAAACTCCATCACCCCTGTGAGGCCAGTGATGTGACCCTGCAGAGAGAGGGACAAACCATCGGAGAGTTAGGCAGACATGGACGGGGAGGGCAGGGAGGGGACCCCGAGGCAAGCGGGACAAAAGTGGCCACCGAGAAGCGAGTCAGCAAGGTCTGGGGGCACGCCTGCGGTCCTGGGCCTCCCAGCGGCCAGCCCTGCCCAGGCCCTGGCTCACGGGGAACCCCTCACACCTGCGCCCGTCACTGATGCAGTCAGCAGGATTACAGGGCCTGCCTGTGCCACACGCAGTACTGGCCATGTCCCCTACCCCCTGGAGCTTACAGTCTGCCCCTACACCCTGCCCCACGGGCCCACTCAGCTTGAGCCACGCGGGACATCCAAGGTCAAGAGAGCGCACACGCAGTCACACCTGTCAGGCACAGGATGGGAACGGCAGGGCAGCCAGCACCAGGGTGAGGCCGAGCCCAGCTCAGGCCTGGGCGTGGCCACCTGTGTGACGTAGCAGGACACCTCCCATCTCCCCGCTTCGGCCTGGAGTAACTAGATCCCGTCAGGTCCTCTGGGGCCACAGAGAAACTGCACAGCATGGTGACTGCAGGCGGCACGGTGGGCGCGTGCCCAGAGCCTCTCCCGTGGCCCAGTGGGCTCTGTCGGAGCAGACAGAGGCTGCCCTGCCCTGTGGTAAGGCCCTTCTTTCTTCAAGTCTGGGAAGGGCTCTCATCCAGACATGACCTCCCCTAGACGGTGAGCTGGGAAGGACCAAGAGGCCAAGCTGGCCCAGGAGGGCCCCAGTCGCTGTAGCAAACAGTGCTCGCTGCTCCTGAAACCACGTGCGGTTTGCTGCGATTACAGCTCCCAGCCCTGGAGATGTCCTTACATGCTCTTCTGAAGCCTCTCAAAGCCAGGCCACTCTACCAAGCCTCCTGTGGCCACCCAGTTCCTTCAAATCCAGCCCTCCACCGGGGGAGCTGCTCAGCACCCCACCACCAAGTGCAGAGAACCTGCACATGCACACCTGCACGCACACCTCGATGAGCATGTCCCCACATGTGTGCACACACGCAGGCACACACCTACATACCAGGCAAGCACAACCACATACACATGTGTACACATATGTGTACACATGCATGTACACACACCCAGATGTCCACATGTGCATGTGTTCACATGCATCTGTGCACACATGCATACACATACAGACATGCACACAGAGAGACACACCCTGATGAACGCACCTGCACACACGTGTGTATGCACATATACTAGTACATGCGCACACCACACAGCTGAGGTCTTGGCTGATCAGCACATGTGCTGCCACTGAGTCGGCCTCCCTTACAGACAGCACACATGGGCAAGGCAGCTGCTCCCCCTGTCTCCTGAGAGCAGCTCCTGTCCGCAGCGGTGCGGTCCAGGCCCAGGCCCCAGTGAGGCCCAAAGCCCTGGATAGCACCGAACTCTAACATACCATGTTCTTTCGTACACCCCCATACCTATGAGAAAGTTTAATTGATAAATGAGTCACAGTAAGAGACTAACAGCAATAACCATAGTAAGTAGAACAATTATAACAACACTAGAATACCCCAATAAAAGTATGGAAAGGTGGTCTCTCTCTCAAAATATCTTATTTTACTGCACGAACCTCCTCTTCACGTGACAACGTGAGATGCCACAATGCCTATGTGAGGCGATGAAGCAGGTACTCAGAAGGACGTGCAACTTACAATGTATAAATGACTTATTTCTGGAACTTTCCATGTAATACTTTCCAACATTCGTTGGCCACAGGTAAGTGAAGCTGCTGTCGGTGAGCTGTGGAGAAGGAGACTGCTGTCTTTGTGACTCGGCAAATACTTAGCCTCTCCAATCTCCTGAGGAAAACAGCGACAACAGTAATAGCACAGCCAGGAGCCCTCGCTCACTCCTCCTCAAATGCTGGGGCCAGAAGCGTGGCAAGGAGAGGCCTGGGCAGGGCCTCCCCGCAAGAACTCCGTGCCAGGCCCCCTGGAGGAGGCAGGTGGGGGTGGGGAGGGCCTGCGGTGGGCCCCGGCCCAGGAGGGTGTCCGTCTCACACACCTTTTTGATCGTGTCCAGCATGGACCGCCCGCCGTTCCATGGCTTGGTGGACTTGCGGATGCAGTTGAGGCTGGCCATGCTGTGCCACTTCCTGTCCTCCAGCTTCCTGTGGAAGGCGTTGGCCAGCATCAGCACGCTGTCATACAGGTAGAGGTTGGAGATCTGCGAAGACAGGCAGGGACACCTTCGCACGGTGCGTTTCCACAGAGGGAGAACCAGTGGACTGGTGGCCCAGGGTGCCACCCTGCAAGGGGGACCCAGGCTCTGTGCCGCGACCCTCTGGCCCCCAGGCTTACCCTCACAACCCAGGCGGGCTGGACAGATTGAGACTCGCCCCGCGGCAGGAACTCGAGCTGATCAACCAGAGAACCTGCAATCGGCGCCCTGTGCAGTCTCGCATGCAAAGCAGAAAGGGGAGGGGCACAGGCTCGGGCTAAGGATTCGGAGGGGAGAGGTGAGGCCTCTAAGGGGAGGCCAGCAGGATGCCAGGGCAGGGCTGTGCAGAGGCGCAGGACCGGGCGGGAGGGACTGCCCAGATTTCTGATGAAGGACCAAGGAGCCAGAGCAGATACACAGACTAGGGGGTGGCAGTAAAACTTCCACCACAGAACAGGCAGCGCTGCATTCGCCTGTGGCCACAGCTGGCCGAGCGGTGGGAAGGCCTGAGGACAGCTCCGGGGTCTGCAACTCGCGCAGCGCAGGGCGGAGCCCCAGAGGAAGGCAGGGACTGGGCCTGCTGAGCCCATCGGGGCCATAAGGAGGAAGAACACAGGTGACGTCAGGAGAAGGACTCCATTGGAGGAGCCAGGCCCAGAAACCACTGTCCCGCCTTGGAAAGACCACTCTGGTCCCTGGGCCGGGGGTGGCGGCCTGAGCAACTGTGTTGTGGTGATGGACATTCCAGACACAGTGGCATCGCTGCCAGCAGGGGGATGCCTTGGGGACTTGCGACTCTGAGAAGGTGCCCTCTGCTGAGCTGTGCCCAGTACAGCCGGTCCTGGAGGAGACAGCGGTGGCAGAGCCCTAGGAGCGCTGGGGGGAAGGGGGAATGGTGGGGGGGAGCAGCGCCAAGAGCTGAACCACAGCGGGCTCCAGGCTGAGCCAGGCCTGCGGATCACTCTCCTCCCTCCGTGACTGAGAGCCCTGACCCGGGTGAGCCCAAACCAGCAGCCGCCTTTGGGAGCCGCCGTGGGCGGAGCGTAGCCCTGCTCTCAGGTGTTGCCCCTCATGCCACCCCCTCCTCCTCCCACAGGGTGCCCCGGAGCAGGATGAGGAGACAGGAAGAGGGTGGGAGGAGGCGGCCCCTCGGGCAGGTGTGTGGCGGCCACGGCAGCGGCTGCACAGACAACCGTCAGCCAACGGGGCCAGAGGGCGACTCTGCACATGGGAGCAAGGCGGCCGCTGAAGATGCCAGGACAACCGCCAGGTGGCAACAGGGGCTCTGTCACCTCCCGGGGCTCCTGGGAAGACCACGGACCCCTGGGCTTCAGGGGGAGCCCTGCTGCCTCCCAGCCTCCCCCATCACGCCCCAGAATTCCCCTTGCACCCCAACTCCTCCCTGCCTTGTTCTCAGCCTGCATGCACTGGGTACCCCCAAAACACAGTCCCAGACAAGAGCTGGTGATGGGAACCGTCCTGCAAGATGAAAGCAAACATGGGCCTGGGAGCTGCAACGGGACACCAAACACCCCTGCCCATCTCGCCTGCGCCACCTGATGCTGCCGGTGCGTCCCTGTGCCCTGCCCACTCCCGTGGAGCCTGGCGCTGTCTGCTTCAGCCCGTGAACCTGTGGGGGGCACAGCCATGGGGGCCACCGAGACTGTGCTCCTGGCACTTTTCCATGCTATTGGGGTGAGAAACAGATGGAGGATGGACAGGAGGGGACCATGGGGCAGGAGGGGGCCATGGGGCAGGAGGGGGCCATGGGGCAGGAGGGGGGGGTCATGGGGCAGGAGGGGGCCATGGGGCAGGAGGGGGCCATGGGGCAGGAGGGTGGGGGTCATGGGGCAGGAGGGGGCCATGGGGCAGGAGGGGGGGGGTCATGGGGCAGGAGGGGGCCATGGGGCAGGAGGGAGGGCCATGGGGCAGGAGGGTGTCAGGGTAACTGACCACCTGCTGACTTGACAAGAGCCGCAGGCCAAGGGGAAGCAGGCACGTGGACACCTGGGACCTTTTCGGGGCTGCAGTGAGCAGGGGCCTGCCTGCCAGCAGAGACGTGCCTGCCCCCGGGCCCCCCTCTGCGCTACAGGAACCAGGACAGAGCCCTGGGCCCGCCAGCCCAGGCAGCCTCCTGGGAGAGAAGCCCGCGGCCGCACTCAGGGGCCTCCCACTGCGGCATCACTGCTGGCGGGCGCCGCCCCTGGGAGCACAGAGCCAGGAGGAGAGGCTGCAGAAGAGACTGCACGCCTCTCAGAGGGGCCTGGCTTTATTTTATTTATTTTCTGAAAGGATAACTCAAAGCTGAGAGTCCTCGATGATGTGAGGATTTCTCTACTCCAGACATTCATGGCTCTCCCAGCCACCCACTCACAGCCGACGCTCTTCACTCAGGCCCTGGACTCACGTCCACACTCGTCCACCACACACACACTCACACATACACACACACACACACATACACACACACACACTCACACATACACATACACACCCACTCACGCACACTCACGCATACACGTACTCACACACACACACACACACACACATACACTCACACATATACACACATGCACACACTCACACATACACATACACACACACATACACTCACACATACACACACACTCACACATACACATACACACACACACTCACACATACACACACATACACACACTCACACATACACATACACACACATACACACACACACACACAGGGCAACACCGCCTGCCGCTGTGGCCAGACCAGCACCCGCTGGGACTCCCTCTTTCTCTCCACATCCCGACTCACAATGAACTGGGTACTTATCAAATGTGAGGATGCAGAGAGGCCTGCGAGGAGAGGAAAACACAGGATGTGACTCAGGAAGCTCCTGGGCCTTCCAGGTCTCCGCTGGGGACACTGCCCGCACCGCACTGCCCTGCCCGCTCCCCCCGCCCCTCGCGGAGCTTCCTAAGCAGCGGGGACTCTCCACTGTCCTAGATGTCTCCTCCACACTTTCACTATCTCTACAGCCAGCACCAACCCCGGCGCACGGCTGGTGCTTAATGTGTGCTTGATGGCTGGATGCTTGGTGGATGGATGGATGGATGAACAGCTGAATGAGTGGTGGGCGAGTGCGCATATGTGAGGAGGAGCTGGGGAGCTGGATGGATGGATGGATGGATGGACAGCTGAATGAGTGTGGTGGGCGAGTGCGCGTGTGTGGGGAGGAGCTGGGGTGCTGAGGAGCTGGATGGGTGGATGGATGGATGGATGGATGGATGGACAGCTGAATGAGTGTGGTGGGCAAGTGCGCGTGTGTGGGGAGGAGCTGGGGTGCTGAGGAGCTGGATGGGTGGATGGATGGATGGAAGGATGAACAGCTGAATGAGTGTGGTGGGCGAGTGCGCGTGTGTGGGGAGGAGCTGGGGAGCTGAGGAGCTGGGGAGATGGATGGATGGATGGATGAACAGCTGAATGAGTGGTGGGCGAGTGCGCATATGTGAGGAGGAGCTGGGGAGCTGGATGGATGGATGGATGGATGGATGGACAGCTGAATGAGTGTGGTGGGCGAGTGCGCGTGTGTGGGGAGGAGCTGGGGTGCTGAGGAGCTGGATGGGTGGATGGATGGATGGATGGATGGACAGCTGAATGAGTGTGGTGGGCGAGTGCGCATGTGTGGGGAGGAGCTGGGGAGCTGGATGGATGGATGGATGGATGGATGGATGGATGGGAGATCTCCCGATAGGAAGGCACACATGAACGTGGTTCCCAGAAAGAGAAAATACAGACAGCAGGAAAAAGACCTGTTGCTCCACCTGTGACTTGGGAGGGAACCGCCTTCGTTCAAACAACAGTTTGCTTCTCATTTACACCACTCAGAGTGCCGTCCTGACCTCATGCGGCTGCTCCATCCCTGCTCCCTGAGCTGCCTCACTGCCTTGCCTCAGAGGATGCTGACACTGTGGGGCCTGGGCCCCTCCCTGCCCCCCCACCTCAGTGTCCTCACACAGGCGACCCTCGACCCACTGGGCTCACTGGTGGGGATGCAAAGGACAGAGCGCCACCCTCACGGCCTGCTGTCCGGAGAAGGGACCTTCGGGGGAAAACTCAAGAGCAGGCAGCAGAAAGGCGGCTTCTGGCTGGGCTCCCTCCAGCCGGGACAAGGCAGGCGAGCCTTTCCAGGGTGGGTGCGTGGGCAGAGACCAGAGTCCAGGCGGGTCATGCCGTGCCCCTGCACCAGGAGCCATCTGCGAGGAGAGGGCTCCCCTGCCGCTGGAGGGACACCCCTCACTGTTGGTCTGGAGGGGCTAACAGCCCAGCTGGAGCTCTAGGCAACAGGGCGGGCGGGCGGGCGGGGCCTGAAGGAGCCCTTGCCCTCCCCTCCATTAGGGAAGGCGCAGCACAGGGCGTATTGGCAAAGGACGGACACGCAGAGCACATGCTGTCACTACCCAAACCCTCAGCCCCGGGCGCCGGCCGTCAGGCACCGCAGCACAAAGCGACAGGCGAGAGTAGACGGAGCAAAGGAGAGGCCACGGTGTGGCAGACAAAAGACCCGGATGCAGAGCAAAGGGCCTGGACCCCCGTCCAGAAGCCAGAGGGGGCCAAGTCAGAGGAGGCAGAGCCAGAACCAGGAGCGGGGACGGGGGGCTTCCCCGGCCTGGGCCTCACTCAGGGTGGGGGCAGAGCTGGGGCTGTGGGAGCCACTGCGCCTGGGGAGATGAGCACAGGGTCTGGCAGCTTCGGCCCAACCTGCCCAGGCCGGACGCGGTGCATGGACACAGCATGTGCTCAATGCACACTGCGCGAGCCACTGAGTCCCACCCACCCCTTGCTGAGGGCTGAACAAGGAAGACCGCTCTAGCGGACGCTGATGATGACCAAACACGGGATCCCACAGGCTGTGCGGGCAGCTCCCCCTTCCCGGGGTGGGCAGCGGGCTGACCCCCAGAGATGCCTGCACAGGCAGCTTGTCCCGCAGAGGGTCCTGCTGGGAGGACAAGCTGAGGCCCAGATGTCACAGCTTGAGAAACCCCTCGCAGGCCTGGCCTCTCTGCCGGAGAGCTGCCAGCCCAGCTGTCCAGAGAGGGGGTGCAGGCTGAGGAGGCTCAGATGGTGGCAGTGGCCAAGGGTGCAGGCACTCTGCTCGCTGCTGGGTCCGGGGGGAGGGTGTGTGGATGGGGAGGGCGGCTGTCCCTACCAGCGGGTTTCTTCTTCCGGTTGCACACGTGCCACCTGCAGCCAGAGGGCAACCAGGTGCCCGAGGAGGCCGCCTGTGCACTGCGCCTGGCAGAGGCCCGCCTGCGCTGCCCTCTCTGGCTGCTCACTGCTCTGGCCCGGTCTTTAGGGTGGAGAAAAGCAGGGACAGTGACCAAGGCCCAGGGCCGCTCTGGGCTCAGAGCTGCAGAGGGGAGGTCAGCCATGGCAGCCTGAAGCCAGGAGAGCACAGAGAGCCCGGCGATGCAGACCCACGGGCGGCACGTCAGAAAGGCTTTACTCGGCCGCACGGAGAGTGAGTCCCTCTATGGAGCCCCTGGACAATCGCAAAATGCAAAAAGGAGAAATTCCAACCCAAAAAATCAGCACCACATCAGCCCAAAACCTAATGCAAGGCCCGGCTCCCAACCCTGGCCAGCGCCCGGCATCCGCCTGTCCCCCTCCGGAAACACATGGGCTGTCACGGGTGCTACGGGACAATATGCCGTGGCCGCCGGGCAGCCCATGCCGCCAGGTACTGCAGGTCTCAACGGGCGCCACACGCCCCCTCTGTGGGCGGCTGTCCCGGCCACTGGGGATTCCAGGGCTGGTCACCATTTCATCACTGGCCACTGGTGGACTAGCCCAGCCCCGCGCCCACGGGGCAAGGAAAGGGGGTGGGACCAGC
Organism: Myotis daubentonii; assembly: GCF_963259705.1. Classification (NCBI taxonomy): domain Eukaryota; kingdom Metazoa; phylum Chordata; class Mammalia; order Chiroptera; family Vespertilionidae; genus Myotis; species Myotis daubentonii. The sequence goes on from NC_081852.1 coordinate 4,063,942, forward strand.
GCTGCAGCCCCGGCATTTTCCTTCCAGGGACTCCCTCTCCACTAGTAGGAACCCAGCTCCAGTGCGATGCCCTGCCGGAGGCTTCACAGCACAGCTGACCACAGCCCCTCCCAGGGCCTCGCGAACACTCCTGCCCCAGCAGGTCTCCCCAGAGCAGCTTCTGGGGCAGAGCCCAGAGGACAGGAGCGTCCCTTCCAGCCTCCTTCACCCCCTCAGCCCAACGCTCAGAGCCCGGGCTCCTGTTACTGCCCCTGAGTGGGTTGTTCTAACCGTGTTCTTGTCTCCTGGGGGAGTGTCACAGCCAGAGGCGAGCAGCGGTTCCTCTGCCTCCTCCACTGTGCTCAGGAGGGGGCGCCAGCTGGGGGACGTGGAGGGATGGCGTGTGCCTGGGAGGAGCCTGCAGCCTCCCAGGCCGCTGGGAGGGATGAGTAAACAAACCCACAAGGACGCGGGCAACAAGGCAGAGGTTCCTTAATAATACTGCACTCCTAGGCCCACAAAGAGGCTCGGAGACGCTTACCTGGTGTTCGACCCGCATTCCGCACAGACCCGCCCACCAATCCTAATGGAGGCCTCTGGGGAGCAGGGTCTTGGACGAAGAACTCAGGGGCCCAGCACGGCTCTCCCACGAAGGGCAGCTCTCACTGCTGCCTGTGAGGCTGCGCAGTGGGTGGCAGGGCACTGGGTGTGCACGGTGGGTGTGCACAGTGGGAGGCACGTGATGCCTACCAGGGGCAGCCCAGGTGAGAACTGCCCTCCCACCTGCTGTGAGCTCTGGCAGCGCGTGCTCAGGAGGAGAGGGGCACTGGGTCCCGCAAACCCCGAGGCAGGCCAGCCTCTCCACACACGCGGCCCTCCTCCACGCGACACCACTAGCTTGGCCTCACCCTATACGCTGTCCCTACATCCTCCCATTGACTTTTCATTATGACCCTAAGAGGCAGGTGCGTTCTCACCCGTCTACAGAGGAAGAAACCGAAACACAGAAGGAAGAACTGGTTAGTCCTGGCGTCCTGGAGCTGGACCCCAGCAATCTGGCGCCCGTGCTGGTGCTGCCGCGCTGCAGGGCCTCTGGGTGTCGCTCCTGTCTGCTCTGTGGGGTGCTGGGTCTCGGCAGGACAGCGGGAGGTGGGAGGCCCGGTCCCAGGCTGACACTGCACTGGCCACACCTCTGAGCGACCTTGCCCTGTTGGTGTGGTCATTTCAGTGTGGCCTCCACGGGACTCCGCACCAGCCTGCTTGGCAGCCGCGTGCACTGCACCCGCACCCGCACCCGCATCCGAACCCGCACCTGCACCTGCTGACCCCTGAGATGAGGCAGCATGTGTTTGCGCCCTGGGAAGAGCCCCCCCTCTGCTCCTCAGCAGAAGTGCAGTGTGAGAAAGCAGGACTGGTGACAAAGCAGGAACTGGATGAGTGGGCGGGGCCAGGGAGGCGGGGGGCAAGGCTGGCTTGTGTTTGGAGAAGATGAAGCTCTGCAAGGAGAGGGTCTCCCCAGGTCTGGCTCCATGAGTGAGGGAGTCCCCCTGCTCCTGCCCCTGTGGGGTGTGGGATGGACAGGCTCACGCCCCTGAGCCACATCCCCCACTCCTCTCCCTTCCACCTGGAGAGCAGGCAAGAGCACAAGCTGCGCTGCAGGGCCGGCTTGGCCCCGCCCTTCCCCACTCCCCAGAACAGCGGAGAGCAGAGTCGACCAGCAGCGTCCAGAACAGACGCTCTTGCCCCAGCACCTGCCTCTCCCTGGCCGCTGTGCCCAGGGCTCCGAGGCCTTGGTCCTGCAGGGGCCTGGGGTCCACTCTCCTGGCCAAACCCCAGACATCCTGATGGTCCCGGCGCAGGAACAGGGAGAGGGGATCGCTCCAGGGAAAAATCGGGGTCTGCTGTGTTTCCGTGAGAACGATTTCGTGTTTACCATCTGTTGGGGCATGTTCTCCCCACCCCCGCACCCCCCACCAAATACCAGATTACAGAACGGATTCGGCGCTTTGGCAAATGACACGTGCCCGGCCCACTCCAGAGACTCTAACCACACCCCACGTGCCTCTCCTGACAGGCAGTGCCCCCACCCTGCAGCGGGGCTGATACTCACTGGCAGCCACACCGGCCTCCTGAACCCCTGACCTCCACCCTCATGTCTGGCTGGCTAAAGAGGTGAGTAACCCTAAATGCTGAATGCAAGCATCACACACACACACACACACACACACACACACACACACGCTTCTGGGCGATTCTCACAAACCTGACATTGCCCATCACGTCTCGGATGAAGTTCCCTGGTGCGTGACCCTCTTCATGGACAGTGTCCACAGCGCTCCCCCGCTGCCCACACCCACAGGAAACCAGCTCTCCTCTCGGACAGGGCACAGCCCACACCTGAGCCCTCGTGGGGGCCGGAGGGAGGAATGGCCGGGGCGGGGAGGGCCCTGCCCAGTGCCCTGGCGGCCCCGCCTCAGCATTCAGCACGGGAGCTGGCCGGTCCCATTGCTCCCCAAGAGCCACGCCATATTATTGACTTCCCAGAGGAGAACCTAAACCAGGTTCCAAATGAGGACCCCCGGCTCCTTCCCCAGCCCTGCCAGGTGAGCCCCCCCCGCCAACAAACCACCTGGCTCCTTCCCCAGCCCTGCCAGGTGAGCCCCCCCCCCCCCAACAAACCACCCGGCTCCTTCCCCAGCCCTGCCAGGTGAGCCCCCCCCCCGCCAACAAACCACCTGGCTCCTTCCCCAGCCCTGCCAGGTGAGCCCCCCCCCCAACAAACCACCCGGCTCCTTCCCCAGCCCTGCCAGGTGAGCCAACCCCCCCGCCCCCCAACAAACCACCCAGCTCCTTCCCCAGCCCTGCCAGGTGAGCCCCCCAACAAACCACCCAGCTCCTTCCCCAGCCCTGCCAGGTGAGCCCCCCCCCCAACAAACCACCCGGCTCCTTCCCCAGCCCTGCCAGGTGAGCCCCCACCCCCAACAAACCACCCGGCTCCTTCCCCAGCCCTGCCAGGTGAGCCCCCCCCCCCAACAAACCACCCGGCTCCTTCCCCAGCCCTGCCAGGTGAGCCAACCCCCCCGCCCCCCAACAACCCACCCAGCTCCTTCACTGCAGAAGCAGAAGCAGAGCTCCTGACCCCTCAGCACGTGGCTGAGATACAAGAGGCGCCCGGACTAAAGGGCCTGGGAGCTGACCCCGCAGCTGCTGCCAGTGCTGCTCAGAGACGCTGCCCTGCGCCCGCCTCCAGGTCACCAAACAAACCGGTCATTAGAGCTGGCGGGCAGACCGGCCCGGACTCCCGGCACGGCTCTCACCTGCAGCATCTGGAGGTAGCCCTCCTGGGGGTCGCACAGCAGGGAGGAGATGCGGTGGTTGTTCCTCGTGCATTTCTGGTTGTCCTTGGCAGCCGGGAATATCTGCCGGACCACGGTCATCCTGCCCAGGGCGCTGTGGACCAGATCCAGAATCTCCGGGTCACTGATTTCCTGGGGAGACAACCAGACCCACACTTAACATCCGCTGGGACTTCCTCTGCCAAAGGCCTATGAGCAGCTGAGCCAAAGGGATGCAAGGGCGGCCCAGGTCAGCCCCTACTGCTTGTTTACAAACAACACATGCCCGCCCCCAGTGCAAGCAGGCTGTTCAGCACCTCCCCGAGGCCCTGGCTCCCTGGGTCAAGCTCAGACTCAGTGGTGTCAGAGCACATGGTGTCGGCTGCCCTCCCAGTTTCTGCTGGGAATCAGCGACCTGATCTAGGCAAGCACAGCCGCTCCCTCTGACACCACTGACCAAAATGCTACAAGGCACCTCTTATCCTATCTAATAAAAGAGTGATATGCAAATTGACCGTCACTCCAACACACAAGATGGCCACCCCCATGTGGGCTCAAGATGGCCAGCAGGGGAGGGAAGTTGTGGGTGATCAGGCAAGCAGGGAAGGGCAGTTGGGAGGGACCACACCTGAAAGAAAGGGTAGTTGGGGGCAACTAGGCCTGAAAGGGAGGGTAGTTGGGGGCGATCAGGCCTGCAGGGGAGGGCAGTTAGGGGGGACCAGGCTGGCAGGGGAGGGCAGTTGGGGGGTACTAGGCCTTCAGGGGAGGGCATTTAGGGGCAATCAGGCCAGCAGGGGAGTGGTTAAGGACACTCAGGCAGGCAGGTAGGCAGGCAAGCAGTTGGGAACCAGCAGTCCTGGATTGTGAGAGGGGTCTCAGATTGGAGAGGGTACAGTTTGGGCTGAGGGACACACACACACACACACACACACACACCGCCCCGTGCACGAATTTCATGCACCGGGCCTTTAGTTCGTTAATAATTGGATTCTTTTTTAAAAGATTTGCATACAAATTTTGAAAATATATCCATGCATTCATTCACAGCATGAAATCTACCCCATATCTCCTGCAGGTTTGGTCTGTGCTCAGTAATGGGGATATCTCTGTGAGCAAGTCAGGCCTCACCCCATTCAGTGATGGCCAAGGTCATCCCAGGATGAACTATGCAGGGGACACAGTACGGAAATAGAGAGGCAAGGGAACCCCTAGTTCCGGGTGAGCATGCTGAGCACTGATGTATTTCATCTCATGTGGGGCTAACAACAGCCCAGTGCTCACAAAAGCCCAGGTGCTCACAATGCCCAGTGCTCACAACAGCCCAGGTGCTCATAATAGCCCAGGTGCTCACAACAGCCCTGGTGCTCATAACAGCCCAGTGCTCATAACAGCCCAGTGCTCACAACAGCCCAGGTGCTCATAACAGCCCAGTGCTCACAACAGCCCAGTGCTCATAACAGCCCAGTGCTCACAACAGCCCAGGTGCTCATAATAGCCCAGGTGCTCACAACAGCCCAGGTGCTCATAACAGCCCAGGTGCTCACAACAGCCCAGGTGCTCATAACAGCCCAGGTGCTCACAATGCCCAGTGCTCATAACAGCCCAGTGCTGACAACAGCCCAGGTGCTCACAATCCCCAGTGCTCACAGCAGCCCAGGATTCCCCAGGCAGAGCCGATTATTATCCTGTTTACAGGGAGCACCATGGAGCGCAGAGATAGCAAGGGAGCCGCCACAGGGAGCTCTTCCCAAGTAGGCTTTTGTAAGGAGTCAGCACTGGAGCAGAGCCTTAAGGATGAGCTTGTTAAGCTAAGTGCTTGCATGTAGGAAGGGGGGAGGGGCAGTGCCCAGCTGAGTTGGTGTCAGTGCTGCTGAAGATGGGGAGACTGCACCATGGCAGCTGCACCTGCTCCTGTGAGCGCACCAGCTCCTGTGAGTGGGCACCAGCTCCTGTGAGTGGGCACCAGCTCCTGTGAGTGCACCAGCTCCTGTGAGTGGGCACCAGCTCCTGTGAGTGGGCACCTGCTCCTGTGAGTGGGCACCTGCTCCTGTGAGCGGGCACCAGCTCCTGTGACTGGGCACCAGCTCCTGTGACTGGGCACCTGCTTCCGTGACTGGGCACCTGCCAGGACAGCAGCAGGGCTGTGAGACGCCACAGGTCCCAGGACCTGGGGGGGGGGGGGGCAGACAGGCAGAAAGGAGGGTGACGGGAGGCAGCCTGGAGCAGAGTCCAGGCCGGCTCGGGATGGGGGTCCGAGCCAGAGGAAACGCCCACCCTGACGATGATGAGGAGCCTTGAAAGGTTTTAGACACAAACACGCCACCATCAGGTCTACATTTCTAAGAGCCTCTGGCAGCTGTAAGGAGGGAGAATTCCACAGGCAGAAACGTGCTCATGGGAGGGCCCCAGGGACTACAGGCAGGAAACCCGCGCGGCCAGGGTCTGGGCAGCGGGAGCTCTGGCCGAGGAAGCCCCGGCTGCCAGCCAGGACCTTCGCTGTGCAGAGCCACCAGCCACCCTCTAGGCAGCCGGCAGTCCTCAGGCTTGCAGACAGTGAGACGGCAGGCGTGGAGCTCACGGCGTCAGGAATCAGTGACGGTTGTTTCTGTCGCTTGAAGTTTTAGGGTAAGATGGCAAACAGTGTATTTCAGGGACTGTCTCAAAGCCTGACAGGAGTGCCAAGACTGCCCAGCTAAAGGCCAGGCCAGGGCGGGGAGAAATTAAGAGGTGCAGCCTTTCAGAATGATCAATGGTTCCCGGTATGCTGAGTTGCAGTAATCTCCAAAGAGCTGAAGTGCTGTTACATATTGCATCTGGGTTGAAACCACTGACCTATGCACTTATGACAAAGCCTGCTTTAAGGGAAGATGATCTTATTGGGCCAGGACCAACTGACAATCAAAGGTAGGGACATAGCAATGCGCTCCGGTCCCAGGACTAGGAGGCAAGAGGTTCCGGACCAGTGGGTTCAAGAACCAGCACTGACAACAGGACAGGTGGTGTATAATAGTGGGGGGCTATGATAGTGGGGGACCAAGGTAGCAGGGAACCAGGATAGTGGGGGACCAGGATAGTGGGGGACCAGGGTAGCGGGGAACCAGGATAGTGGGGAACCAGGATAGTGGGGGACTAGGATAGTTGGAGACCAGGATAGTGGGGGACTAGGGTAGTGGGGGACTAGGATAGTGGGGAACCAGGGTAGCAGGGAACCAGGATAGCGGGGGACCAGGATAGTGGGGAACCAAGATAGTGGGGAAGTAGGGTAGTAGGGGGAGTAGGATAGTAGGGGACTAGGATAGTGGGGATCCAGGATAGTGGGGATCCAGAATAGTGGATATCCAGGATAGTGGGGGAGTAGGATAGTAGGGGAGTAGGATAGTGGGGGACTAGGATAGTGGGGATCCAGAATAGTGGGTATCCAGGATAGTGGGGGAGTAGGATAGTAGGGGAGTAGGATAGTGGGGGACTAGGATAGTGGGGGACTAGGATAGTGGGGTGAGGGGCATCACTTTCTAGCAGTAGGAGGACTGCGAACCCAAGCAGTGAGTGGAGACGGAATATAGAGGACCTGGGGAAGGAATTTTTTTGTCTAGAAAAGGACAGGAGGCCAGGAAGAACATAATTTGAATTATGCATGAGGTTAATCAGACCTGAACACCTTGGAGAGGAAATGGGTATGTCGCATACCATATATTTGGTCCCCTCTCCCCCTATGCCTTCCCTCTGGTAACCACCATACTGTTGTCTGTGTCTCTAAGTTTCCGTTTGCATATCAGTAAAACCATTTGGTTCTGAGCTTTTCCTGACTGGCGTACTTCACTTAGCGCCATGTTCTCACGGCGCATCCATGGTGCAGCAAATGGAGTACTTCATCCTTCCTCATGGCTGAGTGAATTCCATGTGTGTGTGGACCACGTCTCCACCCAGGCCTCTATCGCAGGGCACTTTGGTTGTCTTCAGGTCTCGGCCACCGTGAATAATGCTGCAGTGAACGTAGGGGTGCATATCTTTGAGGAAAATGCTTCTAGTTTTTGGGTGCTTAGAAGAGAGGTTGCTAGGTCATATGGTAACTCTATTTTTAATTTTTTTTAAACTACCACTGTTTTCCATAGTGGCTGCACCAGTTTGCATTCCCACCAGCAGTGAATGAAGGTTCCCTTTTCTCCACAACCTCTCCAACACTTACTTGTCTTGTTGATAGTGGCCATTCTGGCAGGTGTGAGGTGGTGTCTCATTGTAGTTTGGATTTGCATTTCCCTAACTGCTGGTGAGGTTGAGCATCTTTTCATATCTTTTGGCCATTTGTACGTCTTCTTGGGAGAGGTGTCTGTTCAGGTCCTCTGCCCACTTTTTTATTGGATTTTGTTTGTTTCGTGTTGAGTTGTATGAGTGGAATCTTTAGGGTTTTCTATGCCCAGAATCATGTCATCTGCAAAACGTGACAGTTTTAGTTCTTTGTTCCTGATTTGGATCCTTTTATTTCCTTCTCTTGGCTGATTGCTCTGACTATGACTTCCAGCACTGTGTTGAGTGAGAGTGGCAAGACTGACCATCCATCCTTCTCTTGTTCCTGATCTTAGGGGAAAAGCTTTCAGTTTTTCACTATTGAGTATGATATTAGCTGAGGGTTTATCTTATACTAGAGGCCCAATGCATGAAATTCGTGCAAGGGCCCAGCCCTCACAGCCCCAGCTTCATTCAGAAGGTCATCTGGAAGGACATCCAGAAGGTCGTTCAGCTGTCCAGGCTAATTAGCATATTATGTTTTATTATTATAGACTAGAGGCCCGGTGCACAAAAATTTGTGCACTCGGGGGGAAGGAGGGATCCCTCAGCCTGGCCTGTGCCCTCTAGCAGTCTGGAACCCCTCGGGAGATAACGACCTGCGGGCTTAGGCCTGCTCCCGGATGGCAGAGGGCAGGCCCAATCCCTAGGTGCAGCCCCTGGTCGGGCTCAGAGCAGGGCCGATTGGGGAGTTGGGGCACCGGCCCCTGTCACACTCAAGGCAGGGTCGATGGGGAGGTTGCAGCGCGACCCCCTGTCATGCACAGAGCAGGGCCAATCTGGGGGTTGGGGCACTGCCCCCTGTCACGCACAGAGCAGGGCCCATCAGGGGGGTTGGGGCTCCGTACCCTGTCATGCACAGAGCAGGGCCCATCAGGGGGTTGGGGAGCTCCGCCCTGTCACACACAGAGCAGGGCCCATCAGGGGGGTGGGGCTCCGTACCCTGTCATGCACAGAGCAGGGCCCATCAGGGGGTTGGGGATCTTCCTCCTGTCACGCACAGAGCAGGGCCCATCAGGGGGTTGAGGAGCTCCCCCCTGTCACTCACAGAGTAGGTCCGATAGGGGAGTTGGGGCACCATCCCCTGTCACACACAGAGCAGGGCAGATCAGTGGGTTGGGGTGCCGCCCTCTATCACCCACAGAGCAGGGCCAATCAGGGGATTGGGGCGCCGCCACTCTCACACTCAGGGCAGGGCCAATGGGGAGGTTATGGCTCTACCCCGTCACACACAGAGCAGGGCCTGGGGGGGTGGGGGGGGTGTTTGGGGTGCCGCACCCTGTCACACACAGAGCAGGGCCGATCAGGGTGTTTGGGCGCTGCCCCCTGTCATGCTGATCCCGGTGCCGGGAGGCCTCTCGGCTCCGCTGATCCCAGTGCTGGGAGGCATATTACCCTTTTACTGTATAGGGTAGAGGCCTGGTGCATGGGTGGGTGCCAGCTCATTTGCCCTGAAGAGTGTCCTGGATCAGGGTGGGGGTCCCCACTGGGGTGCCTGGCCAGCCTGGGTGAGGGGATGATGGCTGTTTGCAGCTGGTCACACACTCTTCAGGGTGGGGGTCCCCACTGGGGTGCCTGACCAGTCTGGGTGAGGGGCTGAGGGCTGTTTTCAGGCTGGGGGTGACTGAACTCCCAAATGCTCCTTTTTTCCTTTTTTTTTTTTTTTAATTCTGGGCCAGCTTTAGCTTGAGGCTTGGCTCCAGCTCTTCGGCCTCCGCTCCTGAAAGTAGGTTTCTGGCCTTTGCATACAATGTTGTGAATCTGCTGGCTGAAGTCAGGTGGTATTTGTTACAATGTTTGAAACTGCAGGCTCAGAGGCCTGCAGCATTAGGCAGGGAACGTTGCAGTCCTCCGTCACTGAGGCAAGCAAGCCTCATGTTAGTTTCAAGCTGCCTGGCTGCCGGCCGCCATCTTGGCTGACAGTTAATTTGCATATCTCGCTGATTAGCCAATGAAAAGGGTAGCGGTCGTATGCCAATTACCATGTTTCTCTTTTATTAGTGTAGATGGCCTTCATTATGTTGACATACTTTCCTCCCATTTTACTGAGTGTTTTAATCATAAATGGATGTTGCATGTTATCAAATTTTTTGCATCTACTGATAAGGTCAGATCATTTTTATCCTTCCTTTTGTTAATGCAATGTGGTATATTACACTGATTGATTTGCATTTGTTGAACCATCCTTATGCCCCTGAATGAACCCCACTAGATCGTGATGAATTATTTTTTGGATGTACTGTTGTATTCGATTTGCTAGTATTTTGTTTAGGACTTTTGCATCTGTGTTCATCAGGGATATTGGTCTGTAGGGGTGTGTGTGTGTGTGTGTGTGTGTGTGTGTGTGTGTGTGTGTGTGTGTGATCCCTGCCAGGTTCTGGTATCAGGGTTGTATTGGCCTCGTAGAATGTGTTAGGAATTATCGCCTCTTCATTTTTTGGGAAGAGTTTGAGAAGGATGGTTTTAAATCTTCTTTGAACATTTGGTAGAATTCACTGGTGAAGCCATCTGGTCCTGGACTTTCATTTTTTGGGAGGTTTTTGATGATTGTCTCCATTTCCTCACTGCTGATCGGTGTACTTAGATTTTCCATTTTTTCATGATTCAGTCTAGGAAGGTTGTATATTTCTAGGAGCTCATCCATTTTTCTAGGTTATTGAATTTGGTGACATATGCACTTTCATAGTATTCTAGTATGATCCTTTGTATATCTGTGATATCTGTGGTAATCTCTCCTCTTTCGTTCCTAATTCTGTTTATATGGGTTTTTCTCTTTTTTCCTTAGTGAGTCTAGCCAGGAGATTGTCAATGTTGTTAATCTTTTCAAAGAACCAGCTTTATGCAGTTCTTCTATTAAATCTCTCCTGCGTCCTCAGCTTCCCAGAGGGAACGTCAGTGGCCTGAGCACTCCCTCCGCACCCCACGCAGGACCCAGGGGATCTGTGGGAGCCCGACTTGCAGGGCACAGGGCACCTTCTGGTAAGGGTGGCCACCACTTCCCTGGCTGGCAGCCTGGGCAGCACCTGGGCTGTGTGAGCCGGGCAGTCATGACATAAACAAGGAGCTCAGCCCTCCCCTGCTGCCTGGTCTCCAGACTGTGCCTTCGTCCTGCTGCCCACCCAGCACTCCCTGAGAGCTGGCACAGCTCCCAGCCCAACCGCTGCCACCTGCCTTCTGCAGTGAGACCTGCTGGGTCTCTGGGGTCTTCCTGTCCCGGGCCCCATCCTCATGCACTCGCTCTGGGTCGAAGCACATGCCCCTGCCCCCAGGGACTCCAGCTGATTCTTAGCATCTGGTACAGAGACGGCTGCACTCAGCACCTGAGAGCCCTCAAAGCAACTCCCAGACCCCTTGTGGGCAATGCAAAGGGTCCCCTCCTTGCCGATGGGTGGTCCTCTGCTTTGGAAAATTCCAAACCTTGCCATCAGTCAGTTCCAGCAGCTCCATGCCAGGCCTGCTCCAGTCCTGTTGGTCTCACGGGTCCCCGGCACCACAGTGGTGCAGGCAGCCACCTGCCACTCCCTGCTCACTCCTGCCAGGCAGTACTTCTGGGCTGTGCACCAGGTCTGCCTCTGGGCCACCCTGAGTTCCTAAGGGTGAGGGGCAATCCAGCAGCCGATCCACACCACCCACTTGGGAGCGAGCGCGCGCTGTGTCCCAGGTGCACGTTCCTCCCCATTGGTGCTGTGGGCGAGCAGAAGGAGAGAGTGTGCACCCTGTGACCTCCACCGACACGGGAGCCAGCAAGGCCCGTGGAGACCCAGGAGCATGCCGTACCCAGACACGCCCTGGAGGCCACAGGCTCCAAATCATCTTGCTTCTTTTATTACCTTTTAAGTTTATATTTTACAACATACTGAACTCGCAAATATTACACACATTAAGGTATGAAATAAAATGGTATGAGCGTGCCTTCCATCCAGCTGAGAAAGAGCCTGCATCAGGGGCAGATGCCTCCTCCCCAAGGGCTCCCCCTCCTCCTCATCAGGAGCCCGCCTTTGTCACGTTATGACCATGGATGTCAGCCCAATCATGTGTGGCGTGCACACCTTGTGAGCTTCAGGCAGCTACAGTCTGCGCCTGCCGCCTGCCGCTGCCCGAGCTCGTGGCTCTGTGTCAGAACCACCTGGGAACATAAAGTCACAGAAGTCACCCTGTCCCTGTCAACACGCAGGCCTCCGGGCTCCCCGCCAGCCCCCGACAACCCAACGCTCACCCACGTGTAGCGCCCACTGGCCTAGCCTTCCGGTTCTGCGATGTATTCATGTGAGGGTGGCGCTCCAGGTACTAAGGTATAAGTGCACCGTGTGACCGACCACCGACCGTGCCACCCTTCGTTGGCTCCATCGCTGATGACCGTTTAAATGTTTTGGTTGCTGTTATGAACAAGGCTTCTGTGTTCATTTTCTTGCGTGCGTCTTAGTGCACTTGCAGGAGAATTTCTCTCGGGAGCATACCCAGAAAGGAACCCCTACAGAGAATATGAACATATTCTAGGTTCCTAGGTGATCCCAAACTTCCATAGCGACTGCCAGTTTATACTCGCGTGGTAGAGAGCGCCTGCCCGCCTCCGCGCCTGGACGCTTCCTAGGCTTGTCCATCTGCTGAGCATGAGCTGGCACATCGTTGGATTTCAATTCCACTTCCCTAATTCTCAACAGGGCTAAGCCTCTCACACACACGTATGAATCGCTTGTGCTCCCTTTCCTGTGTCTGTATTTTTGTCCAGTTTCTATCAGTTGGGTCTCTTGCATATCAATTTGATGGACTTTTTAAAAAACCTGGATACTAAGTCTTTGTCACATGTCTTCTCCAGCTTCTAGAATGTTTTGCAGAACTAGCCTATACCAGTAAACTCATCTATACTGCTGTTTCCTTGGTAGAATTATTTTTATTACTAATTAAATTTCTTATCTCATAAGGCTTTTCTTTGCTTTTCCTTCTTTGTCCCAAATCATGTTTAGTCTGAAAGTTCAGCCACGTTCTCCAAACGTCCCTGTTGAGGGCCTTGCCTCGCTCACGCCCCTGTGCCTGCTCTGGTGCGTGGGGAGCTTGTGCCGCGTCCATTTCTAACAACAGTGCCGGTGCCCTCGCTCTTATATTGATGCTAGAACGCATCTATTTTATACATCTTTTTAAAAAATAAGTTTTGTCTTAACTGATACTGGCATGTGCTGGTTTTCTATTTCATTCATTTCTACCATTATCTTCCGTATTTTTATACTTTTTTGGATTTATTAAGTGGTTATTTTCCCATTTTAAGTATGAATCTTAGCTGATGAATCATGCCTTTTGTCTTTCTGATGAAGTATTTAAGATAATAAATCTACACCACTATTGCCTTAGCTATGTCCGCCATTCTGGTTCATTTTTTACCCATGATTGATTTGCTATGGATTTTTTAAACATTTTCAAACCTGAGGGTATTTTCCTTCGTCATCTCCCTAGTGATTGCTATCGTAAGGGCACTGTGGCGAGAATGTGTGTGCTGGGCAGCCTCGGCCTTCATGTGGCCGGTGTGCAGGCATCTCTCATGTTCATTCATGTCCACTTGCTGGTTCTGTGGTCTATTTTTAGGTCCATTATGTCAAGAATTTGTCTATTTCTGCTGTGTTCAGCCGTATATTTTCAAAAATTCAAAAAACACATTCTGAGGTTGTTGTTGTTACACACAGGTGTGGCAGTGAGACTCCTTGCTGAACTGAATGTTTTAGCTTTAGTTATATATCCTCTTTATTTCTAGGAACTCATCTTGCCCTGTAGTCCATTGTGTCTGGTATCTGTCCAGTTACGCTAGTTTTATTTGGGTATCTTCCTTCTCTATTGTTTTCCATCTCTTCATTGGCAATCTTTCTCTACCTCACATTTTATTTGGGGATCCTGTAAAAAGTTATAGCAGCCCCAGCTCGTTTGGCTCAGCGGAGAGAGCGTCGGCCTGCGGACGGAAGGGTCCCGGCCCGATTCCGGCCTTTGGCTCTGAGTGTCCCGCCGTAAGGTGCCTAGGGATGAATGTTCACATTTTTATTCTGCTCCTGACCTTGGGCTTCCCACATCTGACATGCCTTTTTCGCCAATCCTAGAGAATTCTGAGCCTCACTATCGTTTAACATTGTTTCTTCCCCCGTTATCGCCTACTTTCCTCTGGAAATCCAGTGGACAGCACATCACGTCTCATTGCTCTCCCACATGCCAGCCTCCCTTTCACATCTCCCATCTCCTGTCTCCAGGCTGCATTCCAAAGAATCTCTTCATATTCTCCAGTTCATTAATTCTCCCTCTATATGTGTCCACACTGATGTTTATTTTTAACTTCAATTATTAGGTTTTTAATTTCCTGAAGTTTTTTTTCTTTCTTAATTCTGCTTCGTTTTAAAGTGTCTTTTATTCCTTGATCATATTTCCAAGCATCTTTTTATGTCTTAAACATATCAAAGCCCAGTCGCTAAATTCTATGTCAGCTCACCTGCTAACTGAAGTCACTTCGAATCCGGGTGAACTGCCCTCTTTGCCTGGATCTCCCTCAGGGCGGCTTGTGTCCTTCTTTCCTTCCTTCCTTCCTTCCTTCCTTCCTCTCTTTCTTTCTCTCATGTATGCAATCTTATTTTCCTTAGAATTTTCTGATAAATTCCTTGAAGTCTGACTGGAATTACCATTACTTCAGAGAATATTTATGTTTACTTCTACCACCCATCCAGGAGCACTGCCAATCTGTAACCACGTAGCTTAATATTCAATTCTAGAGGCCGGTACACAGATGAGCTACCATGTAACTCAGCGTGGCCTGTGGGGATCGGGCCAGAACTGGCAGTCCAATGCCGCCTGCCGCTCCTGCCTGCCACTGCTGCTCGTCCCAGCCCTACTGCACCTGTCACAGCCATTGCTCATCGCTGCCACTCCGCTGCAGTCTCTGGGCTGCAATGGCCAGCCATGAGCCAGCCCTGTCTTGTGCCCGTCAGTCAGCTGAGCAGCGCTCCTGCTGTGGGAGTGCACTGACCACCAGGTGGCAGCTCCTGCATTGAGCATCTGCCCCTTGGTGGTCAGTGTACATCATAGCAACCAGTCGACTGGTCAAATGGTAGAACGGTTACTTAGCCTTTTATATATATAGACTAGAGGCCCGGTGCACAAAATTCATGCACTGAGGGGAGGGGTGGTGTTCCTCAGCCCAGCCTGCACCCTCTCCAATCTGGGACCTCTCAGGGGACCTCTGTGGGATCAGGCCTAACCGGGCAGTCGGACATCCCTCTCACAATCCAGGACTGCTGGCTCCTAACCGCTCACCTGCCTGCCTGACTGATTGCCCCTAACCGCTTCTGCCTGCCATCCTGATCGATGCCTAACTGCTCCCCTTCTGGCCCCATCGCCCCAACTGCCCTCCCCTGCCGGCCTGATCGCCCCCAACTGCCCTCCCCTGTAGGCCTGGTCACCCCCAACTGCCCTCTGCTGCCGGCCATCTTGTGACGATGTGGGGGCAGCAATGTTGTGATGCGAGGGCATGAGGGTCAATTTGCATATCACCTCTTTATTATATAGGATTCCTTTGAGCTTTGTCAGGCAGCATGACTTCATCACAAGCCTACATTGGGGGTTGGTTGCCAATTTTCGAGAAAATGTCTTCCCTCCATACAGCTCCAAAGCCAAGACAGGACAAGTCCCCGGCTGTGCCCTCCACACAGCGAGCTCGTTTCTAGTTCCCCTCACACTGAGTTCTAACTTCATGTGTAAACCCTTCATTAGCCCCATGCCTGCTTGCTTCTCCCACCTGACCTCATGTGTTCTGTGCCCGCAGTCACAAGGATGCAGCGGCTCAGCATCTCCCCAGTTTGGCCCATAGATTTGAGGCAAAAATGACATTTGAAGCTCACACATTTCCTAGCATTTCCGTTCTTCACTGTGACATGGCCTCTTGACTGTCCCGTGTCTGCTTAAAAATGTTTTTAAATGTATCAGATCCAGCTTTTTTAGGTCTTTTTCTTTTGAGAGTATCACCTAGGCTAATTGTTCTTCCATGAAGATATCCTACCAAACCTTGTATATAGAAGTTTCTTTCTTTAGCAAGTGACCTTTCCCTTTTTCTGGACATAACCCCTTCCAAACTGCAGTACTGTGTCTTGGCTCTGTGGCTGACTAAGCCTCCGTCTAATGCTGAAGTTTCTATTTGCTGTATGTGGATGCCTTCCATACGTTTATTATCATTACTGCTAGAGGCCCAGTGCACGAAATCATACAGTTGGAGGGGTCCCTCAGCCCGGCCTGCACCCTCTCACAGTCCAGGAGCCCTTGGGGGTTGTCTGACTGATGGCTTAGGCCCACTCTCCCCCCCTCCACCCCCCCGGAGATTGGCCCTAAGCCATCAGTCAGACATCCTTAGCGCTGCCACGGAGGCAGAAGAAGCTCCCGCTACTGCCGCTGCACTCCCTGTGGGAATGCACTGATCACCAGGGGGCAGCTCCTGTGTTGAGTGTCTGCCCCCTGGTGGTCAGTGTGCATCATAGGGACCGGTCATTCTGCTGTTCAGTCAATTTGCATATTAGCCTTTTATGCCTGTGGGATCAGGCCAAAACTAGCTCTCCAACATCCCCCAAGGGGTCCCAGATTGCGAGAGGGTACAGGCCAGGCAGAGGGACCCCACTGGTGCACAATCAGGACCAGGGAGGGACGCGGGAGGTCAGCCAGTCAGGGAGGGATCACAGGAGGGCTCCACAGCATGTCCGGCCCATCTCACTCAGTCCCGATAAGCCAGACCCCAGCAGCAAGATCACCTACTGGTTGGAGCATCTGCCCCCTGGTGGTCAGTGCACATCATAGCTAGTGATTGAGCAGCCTTAGCATATCATTAGCATATTGCGCTTTGATTGGTTGAATGAACAACTGGACAACTGGACACTTAGCATATTTATTATATAGGATTAGGAAGGCTATTTTGAAGGACCCAAGAGGAGAATGTGTAACTTTCTCCATTTTATCAAATCCCAATTGTATTCTTTAAAAATATTGTACTTTATTTTTTTAGTTAGAGCATTTTAATACTAATATTAGTACAGGTGTCCCCCTTTTGCCCACCTCCACCCACCCTTGCCTCCCCCTCCCTTGGGCTCCATCAAACTACTGTCCATACCCATGGGGCATGCATGCCTGTTCTTTAGTTAATCCCTTCCCTTCATCTCACTATTCCACATGCAAGAAAGTAACGATTCTTCAGGCTCCACCTTATCTTGGTATACATGCTGAATTTTCTGTTAGCTTACCTTCCTAGGATCTAATAGGCCCCACCCATCAGTCCCTCATCAATACAGTTCAGTTTAGAAATCATCTGAGCAATGATGGAGACTTGGAGCAGGAAGGTTTCAGATGGGTCATCTGTAGAGATAGTTGAAATGTAAGCTCTAGAGAATATACTGACTGGAAGAACCGGAATAGAATGAGAGCAAAATACTGCTAGGAGTAGCTCTTTCTTCAGGGGAAGGAGTATTTATAGATCGAAAACAAAGATATGATAACAACTAAAACAAGTAGAGAACAGAATGGAGTTTCCAATTAACATCACATCCTTCTTGCCAGTCAGCGAGGAAAAACACTCTTGCGTGCCTTATAACACACAAAGATTTCTATGAAAGCAATAAAATGTAAGACTTGCTTCATGCACTGAATAATAAAGTACTCTCTGCCTGTAATTTTGTACTAAGCATGCACATGGAAACTTAATCTTCATTTTAGTCAAATAAGTTATTAGGAAACCTCTACAAATCTCTACTTCACTTACAAAAAATTAAGACTAAAGAAAAGTCAAAGTCTAAAGAAAAGCCAATCCTCACATTCTCCCAGAAGACAGGCACTTAATTTAGGGTTAAAAGCAAACCTGCCCTTCTTAGTGAGCACAGTGTGTGGTGAGCCACCATGCAACTCAGCACAGTGAGAAGGAGAGGGAGGCCTGGTGCCTGCACTGAGAGGCTGTGTGTCCTCAGGCTCAGGCTCCGGCTCGCTGTGGTAGCCTCGCTGCCCCAGAACATGTCAAGTGCACAAGCCTGTGTTTCCTGTGGAGGAAGCCCACAGGCTGTGTTAGATTTTCAGAGCCTTTGACTCAAAAGAGATGATGACAGCTGAGATGGACGCTAGCAATGGATTTTAACGTCCTCCTCTTGCTCCTATGAGAAATTAAAAAGTGGTGCCAACATCACAGGATTCATTTGCAGACATGGAGTGTTGGTGTCTGTCAGACTCAGCTGCTGCTGCCTCACTGCGGCCTCTGATGTAACGGCGACAAGAACAGAATTCAAGAAGCAATGGAATGTGCACGATGACTTGCTGTGTGCTCTGACAACCGTCCGTAGCGTTACACTGCCTGACAAATGCAGGTAACAGAAGAGAAAGAAAGAAAAGGAAGAGCAAGCTACGGAATGGTCCGTTAAGTAAGGAACATTCGCCGCACAGGTATATGTGATGGCGTAGAGCAGACAAACAGGGTGAGGGACACACAGCGACTTCCGGGAAGTAGGTCCCACCGGGGAACCCGCGGGCATAGCAAGCAGACCCGCTGCCCACCTGCTGCCTCGCCCGCTTCCGCACCAGCCTCACCCCGGGGTGACCAGTGCCCTTCCCTCTACCCTGGGGCTCAGGTGGTGGGAGGTGACCCCCAGGCCCCAACCAGAGGAACACTGGTGTGGGCCAGCCTGGGGTCCTACACTTGGGGCAGTTCAGGGAGCGTCCGTGACTTCCCTGCTGGTTTTGTGTGTGAGGCACCCTCCTTGGGGTGTTCTGGAAGGTCTGTTCAATCCTAAGAAAAGAGCAAGAAGACTAGTCTCCCTGCAGGGGACAGGGAGGGGGGCACTGAGTCATGGGGAGACTCCGTGAAGGGATGCCAGCACGGGGAGGGAGACGGGGCAGCGAGGCCACCACAGTGAACCAGAGCCTGAGCCTGAGGACACACAGCCTCTCACTGCAGACAGAGCCACGGCCTGAGCACCCCCTCAGCCTCTGAAGGCCGGTCTGCGCCCCGGGCCTGTCTCTGAGCCTGATCCCGGGTGAGATAATAAAAGAAATTGGGTTCAGATTTTTCTCTAACTTACGTCACAAACAAGCTGACTGATACAGAATTTCATGTGACCGGGAAGTGGGCACAGGCAGACCTCAGTTATAGCTGAAATGGTCCATTTTGTTAAAAGGCTGCGATCACGAAAAGTCAGCCTCTGACTGGTGGACTGCAGGCGTCTGTTCCCACATGTGCGGCACCTCTGAAGCTCCGGGGGTTTGTAAAACGTAAAACATGGGCAGAATCTGGGCAGAATCGCCGCCGGGGCCGCCCGCGTGTGCTGGAGCAGAGAGACGGTTCCATAATGGGGATGAGCCTTCAAAGCAGCAATGATCACGGAAGGAATTTCCTGTTCCTAAGGATACATTTTGGCAAATACATCACGTAAAACTCATGCACAAACAAGCATTTGTCTGATCTTTAAGACTTCAGTAAAATTTCAGAACCTTTGACATCAGGGGGAAATATTTTTAAACCGGTATACAGACCCCTAGCTTACGAAGGGCTGTGCAAGCACATTGCTAGTCGTTTCCTTTTATTCCTTGGGAAGGCCTGGCCCTAGCAAACACCTGCGTGGTGCCAGCATTCTTCCAGCTGGAGGGACCATCCTTTATTCCCTCCCAAAACCACGCTGCCGGTCGTCTCACGTTAATGAGCAATGGAACTTCACAGACAGCGCAGGCTTGGGAGCAGCTGGAAAAATAGCAAGAGGGTTCAATCAAGTTGAGGAGAGAACTGCTCCCACCAGAAAAGGCTCCCCGTCCTGCCTGCTTGTGCAGAGCCCGGGGCGCACGGAAGGCAGCGAGTGAAGGGCACCTGCTGGAGGGGCTGTCCCGCCCGGCACTGTCTCACGCATCAGCCCAACACTCACAGAGCACACACGGCCCCACGTCGCCAGGACACAGAAAGGAGCCGGGACTCCCCTGCTCCCAGAAGTGTGGTCCGGGGACCCGTGGCTCAGCGTCATCCACAAACTGGTTAGAAACGCGGACCCCAGGCCTGCCCCAGCGTCCCCTGGTCGGAAGCTGCCTTTTGACAAGATCTCTGGGTGATTCATAGACATGTAAACATTTTTTAAAATGTATTTTTACTTACAGCGGACATAAAGTATTACACTAGTTTCAGCTATAACACAGTGACTCCACACGTCTGTGCCTGACAGGGTGATCGCCGCGATACGCCTAGGGCCACCTGCCGCACGCGGGCTGCGCTCCTCGACGGCACAGAGAAGGGAGAGAAGGCTGGGGGCCCGACCGCCGCTTCCCGCTGTGTGACTTGGACAAGGCACTGGATGCTTGGAGAGCCACCTGTCAGTGGACTCACAGTCCTTCCCAGGGTTCTAACTCGATTCAACGAGAGTCAACATGACCAGCACGAGCCCTGCAGCCCGCCCTCCTCCTCCACCTCAAAGCCCACCACTCTCTACAGCCTCCGAGCCAGCGAAGCCCTGCCCGGCCTGGCCCTCCTCACCCACAGCCGGCGGCCGCGCCCAGCCCCGGAGCCCAGAGCAGACCACCCGCCGTGTTTGGAGGGTCTTGCTCGCAGCTCCCAGAGACCCCAGATGGACGGGACTCCCTCCAAGATGCGGACCAGGATTCCCCATCTTATTGTTACACACAAGGCCCACCGACTGAAAAGTAACATGGATTCCTTTACTTTTAATTTATTTTATTGTTGAGAGTATTACAGATGTCCCCATTTCCCCCTGGGCCCCCCTCCACTCTCCCCATCCCACCCAGGCCCTCACCTGTCTATCCTCTGTGTCCATGGGCTGTGCACATACGCTTGTAAGTTCCATGGTTAATCTCTTCCTGCCTCCTTCCCTCCCTCCCTCCCTCCCTCCTTCCCTCCCTCCCTCCCTCCCTCCCTCCCTCCTTCCCTCCCTCCCTCCCTCCCTCCCTCCCTCCCTCCCTCCTTCCCTCCCTCCTTCCCTCCTTCCCTCCTTCCCACCTTCCCTCCTTCCCTCCCTCCCTCCCTCCCTCCCTCCTTCTCTCCCTCCCTCCTTCCCTTCCTCCCTCCTCCCCTCCCTCCTTCCCACCTTCCCTCCTTCCCTCCTTCCCTCCTTCCCTCCCTCCCTCCTTCCCTCCTTCCCTCCCTCCCTCCCTCCCTCCCTCCCTCCCTCCCTCCTTCTCTCCCTCCCTCCCTCCCTCCTTCCCTCCCTCCCTCCTTCCCTCCTTCCCTCCTTCCCTCCTTCCCACCTTCCCTCCCTCCCTCCCTCCCTCCTCCCCTCCCTCCCTCCCTCCTTCCCTCCTTCCCTCTGAAAGCTGTCGGTCTGTTCTATGCTTCCATGTCTGTGGTCCTTTCTTGTTTCTCCATTGATTCCATTGCTTAGATCCCACATGAGAGAGAGGCCATGTGGGACTTGTCTCTCCCTGACGGCTTATTTCACGCCCGGGTGTCCCCCAGCCCCTCATGCAGCCTCAAAGGGCCAGCTCCCTCCTTTCCACAGCTGCACAGTGTCCCGCTTGGTCCCGTCATTTCTACAAGTGGCACGAATGGCTTCTGCTCACAGTCAGGCCAGCTCTCCGCCGCTCCTTGAACGCTGGCCGCCCAGGTCCAGTGACAGCTCTCCTCCCGTCACGCCTGCTTCATCACCCCATTCCCACGAGTGGCCCTCACACCAGCCGCGATCGCAGCCGACCTTGAATCCTGAAGACCTGCGCTGGCACAGCCACCGGGGGTGGGGTGCCCGGGCTCTCTGCGCGTTGGTTTACCAGGAAAGTCCGCTGTCTCCCCCGAGAGAGAAGCCCAAGTCCCCAGAGCTTGGCATTTTTAGTGGCTCTTTCATTCTATTTCGTTGATTTTGTATTTCATCACATCCTGTTCAGTTTTACTCCATTATATTTAACAAGGTGGAGAGGGACCCTCCCGTGAGCCGGGGCCCACACACGCCCAGTGTGTCCTGGGACGTTCACGGAAGCCCCGCCCAGGCCGTGACCTGGCTGATGGACAGGCTGGATGGGGAGCCGAGGCCACCCCCTTCTCCTCAGCTCTCTCCTCTGCTGGCTCCTTGTTCTTAGACTCGGGGATTCTTTTTGTTTCTAATTTTTACTCAATTTGTTTTAACCAAAATAAAAGCCCACCCATTTCTCCAGCTCCCATCCCCCCCGCCCTGTGCGCTCTCACAACCACCACCTGCATCAGTTCTCGGAATCTGTGCGTGCAGTTGTTTTTGTCTTCGATTCCACATGTGAGAGGTCACATGGTATTTGTCTTTCTCTGTCTCACTAATTCCATTTGGAATAAAGCCTGGGAGTCCCATCCATGTTGTCACAAATGGCAACGTTTCATTCTTTTCTATGGCTAATACACACACACACACACACACACACACACAATCTCACAACTTCTTTGCCCACCACTCCACTGATGGGCACTTAGGCTGTTTCCATATCTGGGCTGTTGTAAATAATGCTTCAATGAACCGGGTGCACGTATCTTTTAAGGAATGTTTCCCTTTGTTGGGACAGATGGTAGTTCTATTTTTCAGCTTTGAGGAGTTTCCACGCTGTTTTCCGTTGCACCAATTTACATGCCACCCGCCACGCCCAATCCCTTTGCCCCACCCCCTCACCAGCACGGCAACCGCCTGCCTTCCACACCGGCCGCCCGTGTGGTTCTCCCGCGGCTCTGATCTGCGTGTCCCCAATGCTGAGTGCTGCTGGGCGTCTTCTCATCGCCTGCTGGCCGTGAGCTTGTCTTCCTTGAAAAAAACGTCTGTTCATTTCCTCTGCCCATTCTTCAGTCAGACTGTTTTGCTATCGAGTCACATGAGCTCTTCATGTGTTTTGGATATTAGCCCTTTCTCAGATATATTATCAGCAAATATTTTCTCCATTTGCAGGTTGCCTTTTCTGACGGTGTCCTGTGCTGTGCAGCAGCTGTAGTTTGATGGAGGCCACTTGCTTTTTGGTTTGGTTTTGTGCTGTTTTTGTCTGTTTGTTTTGCTTTGGCTTTTGGTGTCAGATCCAAAAAAAATCGCTGAGACAGATGAAGGAGTTAACTCTCTGTCTTCTCTTACTAGTAGTTTCATGGTTTCAAGTCTTACGTCCACGTCTTTGATCCATTTTGAGTTAGTCTGGGGTATGGTGTAAGGTAGTCCAGTTTCCCTCCCTGGCACGTGGCTGTCCAGTTTTCCCAGCACCACTTACTGAAGAGACTGCCCTTCCCCGTTGTGTAGGCCTGGGTGCTGTGCTGTGGCTTAGCAGACAGCCTATATGGGCTTCTTGGGGGCTTCCTCTTCTAGCCCGTGCGCCTGGCCTTGGGCCGATAGCATTGTTTTAGAAACCATAGCTTTGCAGTATGATTTGAAATCAGGGAGCTGATGCCTCCATTTTAGTTCTTTTCAACATTGTTTTGACTATTTTCTTCCTTTTTATCTGTCTCTCACTCTCACTTTCTCCTTGCCTATTTGCCGGGAGCCAGTCCATCCTTGCTGTTTCAAGGGACCTGGCATATATGGCATACGGTTCTTAATATGTTTGCTCACCTTCTTGGCGCTGTGTTTTAACCAAGGTCACCTCTCCGAGAAAGGTTGAATCCCCAAGTAGGGATTTTCCCCTGAAGTTAGGGAGGGAATAAAACCCCTCAACTAAGTGCCAGGCGGGTAATTAATCACTTTAACTACGAACAATCATGCTTAAGCTACATAATCTTTACTCCCTGGAATGGAGATAAGAAACGCCCTAACCTTTGTAATAGAGATTGACAGGATTAAAATGAACTGGTATAAATACAGATGTAACAAGACAGCAAGATATAGGGCTTGGAAGACAGGACCAAGAGAGACAGAGCCTAGGCACAGAACCTACACAGAACATTCTCTAGAGACAGAAGAACTTCGCTGGAGAGAGCATGCCGGAGGATCCTGGACAGGGATTGGCCTCGGAGCCTGGAGGCGGAGCCTGGCGAGAGAGCATGGCAGGGGATCCTGGACTGAACCTGACTGCGGAGATTGGCAGGAGAGCCTGACTAGAACCTGGTGACCGAACCTGGCTGGAGATCTCAGACAGAACCTGGCTGGAGAACCTATCGAGGGAACATGGCTACAGAACCTGGCTGGAGATCCTAAGCAGAACCTCTCTGGAGATCGAGACCAGAACTTGGCTAGAGATCCTGGCTAGGCTGCTGATCAACTGAACACTGTCTCCGTGTCATTCCTTCTTCGCCGACTCCGTCTACGCCTTTGGGAACCCCTGGACCTGCTGGGGTTGGACCCCAGCACCTATTTCCTCTATCTCCTTTCTCTCTCCCTCTTCCTCCCTCCCCTCTGTCCTCTCCACTCTTTCCCTCCATCCTCCCATCTTCCTGCTTCCACCAACCTTGCAAGTTTGCATCTGGCGGCCCCTGTCACCTGCCTCTGTGGATGCATTTCCTTTCATGATAGTGGATAGAACACTAAGGGGGGTCCCTTTGCCTCCCAGTGGGAGCAGAGATTACTGACTAATGCAGGCTTTTTCAGAGGTGATATTCCTGGAACCCACAGGCCTGGGCCTGGGTGGGAAACGCACCACAACAGCTGGAGGGGCGGTTAAAATAGCCTGTTTGCTGCCTGGAGCACAGGGCGCTCAGGGCGGGGTCTGCGGGGCCAAAGGAAGGGTGCCCTCAGGCAGGGCAGCCAGGCCACCAGCAGAGCAGCAGGATTCGCCTGAAGGAGCTGCGTGAGGAAGCTGCACTTACTCAGAGCCACAGTCTCTGGTCCTTCATTGTAAGCCCGCAGCTCTGTCCCTGCACAGAATGGAGGAGACCCTGTCACTCCGTCTACCTGGGAGATGGACCGGAACCCCCAAGGGCAGGGCTCCTGCCTCCAGCGCTGCCTCCTGAGTGAGTGCTAAGCACAAGGCTGGTCAATGCTATGAAGGAGGGAGGGGGGAGGAAGAAGGGCAGGAGGGAGGGAGGGAGGAAAAGGGAGGGAAGGAGAAAGGAGTTGCTCAGAATTGGGTACAAAAATACTGTGAACCTCAAAAATTTCACTATTGGGAACGCTGACCTATGTAACGACCTCTGCAACACAAAACCATTGCTTTTATTCTGTTGTTAACATTTTAGGGGCCAGTTGGAGCTGCCATTGGCAGCTTATTCCCCAGGCACATATCAAGCAGAAAAATAAATACCACGGAGGCTGGATTCGCCTGCTTGCTACAAAGCACTTTAATTATTTTGTTTGCAAAACTTATTTGTTGGTCTCAGGAGAATATTTGAATCTGCTTTTATTTGTGGACAACTGCCCTTCACACTAGGAAAATGAGACCCTATATTTCACATTGACACCTCAGGTCTTTTTATCCCTAAGGAGCTAACGGGAAATTCTAATTTTAGTTGCATTTATAATTTAAAATCCTGACATAATACAAACAATTTTCCAAAGATTCTTCGAAAATAAACTTGCACGGCCCAGAGCCTTGGAGGGGATGGTTCTGAAGTGTAGAGCCCTGTGTGTCACATATGAGCCTGTGCGTGGAAACTGGCTATGACTGTACAGACCTGAGAGCATAAATCCAGAGGAATAGGGATACTGGCACAGCAGGTAGGTCAGAGTGTAGATGCTGACATGGAGAAGTAACAGGGGCTGAGCTCACCTCACTTGAAATAACTAAAAAGCAAACAAGCCTATGAAACACCAGTTTTCAGACACTGGACGGAGGCACAGCTGGACAGGGGTGCAGAGTCAAGAGCGAAGCCGCGAACACAGAGCCTGAGCGAGGCTCAGCGACTTCCCAGGTGCAGCCCGAGCCGGACCTGCGCAGAGCGGGATGGCTCTTACGAGTGAGGAAGCGAGTTTGGGTTTGAGGAGGTGAGGCGATTGGAAGCCACAAACCAGAATTCTAGGGAAGAATTTGTGCCATGGACCTCAGAGTGACACAAACAAGCCCCGGAAATCCACAGGAAGGCCTGTGGGTCTGCTGCGCAGTGTTAATCAGCACATCGCGAGGAAACCCCACCGAGTCCGTGGGAAGGATCGCCGAGAGGGTCACGTTAACAACCCTCCATAACGGGCCAAATCAGACAAGGAGGAGACAGCTGGCCCTGACCTGCCTAACAAAGCTGCAAAGCAAGTCTTGAAAAATCAAAATGTTCCAAAGCAATACAAGTGCATCCTTGGGAGGCGGTGGGGGAGCTACAGGAATAAGATGGACCTGACCTCACCCCAGCATGTAACATTCACAGTGTCTGGCATCTGATTAAAAATCAGCAGACATGCGAAGACACAGGGAATACAGCCTATGATGAAGAGAGGAAGCAATCCCCAGAAACCAGCCTGGAAATAACAGAGTCTAGAATTAGTACCATATGGCATTGGAACAGATACTACAAATACTATAAATACAGAGGATGTGCTCAAGATGTTAAATGAAAGTGTGTGCAGGTTAGGAAAGAAGTAAAAGACATAAACTGAATTTCTACAAATAAAAGTTGTGGTGTTTGAGATGACAAATACTCTGGATGCATCAGCTGTGGCTTAGGCTGCAGGAATAAATGAGTGAATGTTAAGTATGGAACAAGAGATCTCCAGAATGAACCACTGGGAAAGAGACCAAAACGTCAGCGAGCCCAGATGCCAGCGGAACCGTTCAAGAACCTAAGAGCAGCCATGTCGGCGGGTCCACTAGGGAGAACAGAGAAACAAAAGGCAAAGCAGGAAAAATATTTGAAGAAATAATGGTCAAGCATTTTCTAAATCTGATGAAATCCACACCCAAGCACATAATCAGAAAAAAAAATCTCAAAGTAACTAGAGGAAAACGACACTTGCACAGAGAAAAATAAAGACTAAAATGACAGCTGTCTTTTCATCAGAAACAAGGCAAGCAGAAGTCACGGAATTGACAGCTTTAAAGAGTGAAAAACGAAGAGTGGATAACTTACCTCAAGTAGACTAGAACTATCAGAAATTTAGTTAAAATGGACAACTTCCTTAAAGGGCTCAAACTACAAAAAACAAACAAACAACAACAAAAAAACTCAGAAAGAAACAGATAACCTAATTATCCCAGGAGTATCTACTAAAACATTAGATTTCTTGTTTAAAATCTTCCCATGGAGGGACCCTCTGGGCCAGAGGGCATCACCTGCGAATTCTGTGTTTGTTCAAGGAACATATAGAATCAATTTCACACAAATCTTTTCAGAATGCTGATGAGAAGGAACATCGCCTCATGTCCCAGCAGGCCCACACTACCTGGTTAGACAGCCAGACAGAGGACTTACAATACAAAAAACTACAAACTAATGTCTCTCGTCGACATGAATACAAAGCTTTTCTAAAGCACCTAGCACTTTAGCTAAAGTGCTCTAGCTCAGTTAAAATCCCACAATTCAAAAGGAGCAAGAGCATCCTAATCACATGGGGTCCATCCAGAGGGAGAGTGGCTTCGCAATTATCTCAATGATGCATAAAAGGCATTTGACAAATCCACTTCCAATTATGTTAAAAACCCTCAGCGAGTAAGTAAAAGAAAACTTCCTCAACCTGCATCTAATTAACTAGAGGCCCAGCGCACAAAATTCATGCACTTGGCAGGCAGGAGGGGGTCCCCTCAGCCTGGCCTGTGACCTCTTGCAGTCTGGGAGCCCTCAGGGGATGTCCAACTGACAGCTTAGGCCCGCTCCCCGCAACATAGAGACCAAAGGATAAATAGTCAGACATCCTTAGCACTGCTGTGGAGGCGGGTGAGGCTCCTGCCACCGCTGCTGCACTCGTCAGCCATGAGTTCGGGAGTGCACTGACCACCAGGGGGCAGCTCCTCCATTGAGATCTGCCCCCTGGTGGTCAGTGCACATCATAGTGACCGGTCATTCTATCGTCAGCCGAAACCAGCTCTCCGACATCCCCCAAGAGGTCCCAGAATGAGAGAGGGTACAGGCCAGGCCGAGGGACCCCACCAGTGCATGATCGGGGCCAGTGAAGGACACGGGAGGTTGGCCAACTGGGGAGGGACCACAGGAGGACTCCAGGGCATGTCTGGCCTGTCTCACTCAGTCCTGATCGGCCGGACCCCAGCAGCGAGCTAACCTACTAGTCAGAGCATCTGCCCCCTGGTGATGCATGTCATAGTATGTGGTTGAGCGGCCTCAGCATATCATTAGCATATTATACTTTGATTGGTTGAATGGCCGACCAGACAACAGACACTTAGCATATTAGGCTTTTATTATATAGGATAGTGAAAAGCTGGATGGTTTTCCTGAGATCCAGAAAAACACAAAGATATTCATTCTTCCTGCTTCTGCTCAACATTGTTCTGGAGGCTCCAGAAAAAAGAAAAGAAGGAGATCGAGATTGGAGAAGGAGAACAGAACTGTCTTTATTCCCAGACAGCAGGGAATCCACCAAAGAAGCCACCAGAACTTATATGCATGTCTAGCAAGATGGTGATACAAAGTTCATGCTCAGAAATTGCTCACAACAATCAATTGCAAATTTAAATTCAAAAGTCAATACCATTTATAATATGAATGGATGAGCTGAACAAGGCCAGTGCACTGCAAAACACTGTAAAATAATTAAGGATATACATAAATGAAAAGATACCCCTTGTTCATAGATCATAAGACAATGTTGTGAAGATCTCAATTATGCCTCCAGTCATCTTTAGATTCAACATAATAGAAATTAAAATCCTAGGAACTGACGAATTAATTCTAAAACTTATATAGAGGCAGGGCCAGGGCTGGGGCGAGCGCTTGCCCAGGCTTGTGAGGGGCCCCCTTAACCCTGAGCCTCTGATGCCACACGCCTCCCCTTAGTCCCAGCTCTGAGGCATGTGAAGGACCTCGAAGGATGAAAGTGGAGTTTTAGAAAAGGGAAAGGCAGAGAACTTACTTCACTTGATTTCATGATAACTAAAAAGCTGCCACCATACCGTGTGGCCCTGGGGTGACGGCAGACACGCAGGAAAACCAAACAGAGGAGGCCAGGAGCAGTGAAGGCCAGGAATTTTGGCAAAAAAATCCAAAGGGGAAAGGATGCTATTTTCAACCAGTATCATGGAAAAGTAAAATATCCAGGGACAAAAATAAAACAAAATTAATCTCAGCCCGTACTGCAACCCATGCAAAAATTAGCCATCAATAAACACAACAGCATGAATTTCAAAATCATTATGCTGAGAACAGCGAGTGTCTGTGCAATTCCATCGATATGGAAGTCCAGGATTGCAAAGTCATCTACAGTGACAGACGTCCAAGGCCGCGCGGGTGGGTCGTGGGGAAATGCACGGGAATACCAGTGTGCACGGCCAGGATGCGGGGACAGTTGCACAGCGTGTACGTCAGGACTCCAAGTTCCACGCCATTGGTGTCCGCTCAGCATCTCAGCCCAAGCTGCCCGCCCCCCGTCCGCACTCCCAGTCCTGGGGCTCACTGCTGGGGCTGCTCTTCATCCCACCAAGGCGGTGAGCTGGGGGCTGAGGCACAAGGACCAAGGACTCAAGAGAGAGCCGATCCCCTTGTCCTAAGCCAGAGCCTGCTGTGCTGCGGGGATTCCCGCCAGGACCCCGCTCTAAGGCGCAGGTTCCACAGCAGCACCTGCACTCCTGCACACAGGCCAGGGAGTGACCCAGAACCCGTTTCTTACCCTAAAAATTCTCCCCCAGGAGGATGTAGGAGGCCAGGAGGTCAGCGTGGAAGGCACGAGGGCCCAGGAAGCAGGCGTCTCTGAGGGAAGGATCCCGTGCCCCCTCCCCTTCCCTCCTCTGTCTCGGCCTCAGCCTCTGCGGCTCCTTCAGCCACTGACCCAGGGCCAGCGCAGGGCGGGACCAGTGGGTGTCCTGGGCTGAGCCACAGGAGCTCCTTCCGCTGCCTTCCCTGGCCCTGGACCTGCTCTTTCCCATCTACTGGGTGAAAATCAGAGACACTGTCATGACTTTTCTGTTCATTAAGGTTAATAGAAAATGATATGTTACTTTAAGTTGCAAAACCAAGCCAAGCTTTGATTCAAAATTTAAAGTGATCTAATCCAATATAATAATTGAAAGACGTACTTGGCTTCACGCAGAAATGTTGACCCTTAAAATACATAAACCATCATGTGTCTCCATCGAGGCGGGACTGGTTCAAAGGCAGCACCACGGGGACAGTGGGTCTGGATGGGGGGAAGGGGGGGTTGGGGGGGAGGAGGGGCTGGATCCCCAGCGGGTCTCTGTGGGGCCCTGCACCCGCCGTTCTGAGCCTCAGTTCACCTTCCACTCCGGCGTTAGCAATGCCTCTGGGAAGGTGGCTGTAAACACAGCTGATGACAAAAGGCTAAGGCACCTTCGCAGAGGATGAGAGCAAAATGTCACAAAATTAGAAATAGACGCAATCACTAGTAAATGTTCAAAGTGTTTGGCTTGGCTAACAAGCAAAGAAATACAAATTAAAACAATGCATGAGGCTTCCTTCACCTATAATGTTGGTAAAAATGAAAACTGTTGATTCCCGTTGTGTTCAGGAGACACGAGGGGGCGGGGGCAGGCTTGTGGGGGCCCCAGCTCTGAGCTCCGCCCCGAGTCGGCGGTCGAGGGGGCATCTGGCTGCAGTAAACCTACAACAGTACTAACAGGCCAAGCCCCCAACACCGAGAAGACTTACATGAGTCATAATTCTTCCAATTGACAGCTACCCCAAGACCACTAGACATCTCCACGACTGTGCACTGACACGCTGACATGTGAGTGATAGGTTACCAATTGAAAACAGTTGGGCACAAACTGAACATAACAGGAAAACCTCAATTTGGCAAAATATCTGACATATGTAGCTGTTTGAAAGGATAATTCATTGGCATATTAATTTGCATTTTGTTCTATTATAGAAGAACCAGAAAGAAGTATAACAATTTTTCTTTGCTTCACTTCTATCCCTGCCCTCCCACATCACCATGCCCCCTGCACGCCCACAGAGGGAGTAGCCCCCCCGCACACCCACAGAGGGGGCAGCCCCTCATGCTCTAGGAAGTGTGTGCTGCCCTTTCTTGTGAGATGTCTCCCTCCACTAAGGAGGTGAACTGACAATGGCTGGCGAGGCTTCTGAGGCTTAGAGAGGGAAGGTGTTCCAGGGCCCAAGCAAGGAGGCTCCAGTGCAGGTGGAGGGGC
Source organism: Myotis daubentonii (assembly GCF_963259705.1). Lineage (NCBI taxonomy): Eukaryota > Metazoa > Chordata > Mammalia > Chiroptera > Vespertilionidae > Myotis > Myotis daubentonii. The sequence continues at coordinate 4,094,643 of NC_081852.1, forward strand.
GGGGAGGCGCTGTGGGCTGGCCCGCCACCATCATCCCAGGAGATGCAGAGAGCCCTGGCTGGGCTTCAAGGGAAGGCGGGCCTTGCTGGAGCTTCCTGTGTCTAGAGGCCTTTCCAGGACTGACCTTGACAAAGGGTAAACCCAGGCGCCTTCGCAGGACCCAGAGGGCATGGAGGGAGCTGCTGGTCGCAGCCGGGATCGGGCGTCCTGATCTGCGAGATGGGAGCTTACCGGATCCCATCTGTGTACAGTGACGTCTGTGAAGCGTGTGAGCAGGCTGGGCACATGCTGGGCAATCCACAACCTGTGTCGGTGCCTCCTGGGAAGCCCGCGCCACTGCTCCTGCCGGGAGGGATTCACTGGCCTCACAAAGCGGGCTCCTCAGCGGCTCAGGCCAGGAGCCCCCCTGCACTTGGTGGGGTGCCAGGCAGGAGGCGAGGGCCTGCGCTCCTCAGCCCTCAGCACTCAGCAGCCGCCTGTTTGAAAGGTGCACACCACACCCTGCTCTGACCACTGACAGTTAGAGGGCACCTCGCCCTCCTTCCTGAAACTGCACGGCATTCATCTGGGATTTCCCAACCGCTCTAAGAGACAGGCCAGGGCATGACGTGCTCTGGTTTGAGACGGTGGAAAAGAACCAGAGCGGAGCCCATGTCCAATGAGCCTAATGAGCTCTTAGAAGCCGTTTACGACACCTCCCCAGGGGCTCTGGTGGCTGGAACTGCCTCCCATATAGCAGCCTTAAAGCAGTTTCTTTGGGAGCCCCAGCAGGGCCCTGCCTAGCCTGCCCGGGCTGTGCGTGAAGGCAGCAGAAGTGTGTCTGCATGTGTGTGCATGTGTCTGTGTATAGATATATGCATGTGTGCACACATGTGTGCATCTGTGTGTGCGCACATGCACGCATTTGCTTCTGTCTCTCCATGCATGATGACGATTCTCCTGGGTGGCCAAGAAAGGGGTAATACCAGTGTAGAAGGCAGGGAATGTGGTCTTTCTGATAGGAGCCGTGAGTGATCCGAGTCCATCAGAATCAGGTAGCAGGAAAGGCGAGGGGCAGGAAACATGATGGGCAGGATGGGTAGGGAGGATAATGGACAGGATGGGCAAGGAGCATGACAGGCAGGATGGGCAGGAGGCCGATGGGCAGGAAGAGTGATGGACAGGGAGAGTGATAGGCAGGAAGAGTGATGGGCAGGAAGATCAATGGGCAGTAAGAGTGATGGGCAGGAAGAGTGATGGGCAGGAAGCTGATGGGCAGGAAGAGTGTTTGGCAGGAAGAGTGATGGACAGGAAGAGTGATGGACAGGGAGAGTGATAGGCAGGAAGAGTGATGGGCAGGAAGATCAATGGGCAGTAAGAGTGATGGGCAGGAAGAGTGATGGGCAGGAAGAGTGATGGGCAGGAAGCTGATGGGCAGGAAGAGTGTTTGGCAGGAAGAGTGATGGACAGGAAGCTGATGGGCAGGAAGAGTGATGGGCAGGAAGAGTGATGGGCAGGAAGATGATGGGCAGGAAGAGTGATGGGCAGGAAGAGTGATGGGCAGGAAGAGTGATGGGCAGGAAGAGTGATGGGCAGGAAGCTGATGGGCAGGAAGAGTGATGGGCAGGAAGAGTGATGGGCAGGAAGAGTGATGGGCAGGAAGAGTGATGGGCAGGAAGCTGATGGGCAGGAAGAGTGATGGGCAGGAAGAGTGATGGGCAGGAAGAGTGATGGGCAGGAAGAGTGATGGGCAGGAAGAGTGATGGGCAGGAAGAGTGATGGGCAGGAAGAGTGATGGGCAGGAAGAGTGATGGACAGGAAGCTGATGGGCAGGAAGAGTGATGGGCAGGAAGAGTGATGGGCAGGAAGCTGATGGGCAGGAAGAGTGATGGGCAGGAAGAGTGATGGGCAGGAAGAGTGATGGGCAGGAAGAGTGATGGGCAGGAAGCTGATGGGCAGGAAGAGTGATGGGCAGGAAGCTGATGGGCAGGAAGAGTGATGGGCAGGAAGAGTGATGGGCAGGAAGAGTGATGGACAGGAAGAGTGATGGACAGGAAGAGTGATGGGCAGGATGAGTGATGGACAGGAAGAGAGATGGGCAGGAAGAGTGATGGGCAGGAAGAGTGATGGGCAGGAAGAGTGATGGGCAGGATGAGTGATGGGCAGGAAGAGTGATGGGCAGGAAGAGTGATGGGCAGGAAGAGTGATTGGCAGGAAGAGTGATGGACAGGAAGAGTGATGGGCAGGAAGAGTGATGGACAGGAAGAGTGATGGACAGGAAGAGTGATGGACAGGATGAGTGATGTGCAGGAAGAGTGATGTGCAGGAAGAGTGATGGGCAGGAAGAGTGATGGGCAGGAAGAGTGATGGACAGGAAGAGTGATGGACAGGAAGAGTGATGGGCAGGATGAGTGATGGACAGGAAGAGAGATGGGCAGGAAGAGTGATGGCCAGGAAGAGTGATGGGCAGGAAGAGTGATGGGCAGGAAGAGTGATGGGCAGGAAGAGTGATGGGCAGGAAGAGTGATTGGCAGGAAGAGTGATTGGCAGGAAGAGTGATGGACAGGAAGAGTGATGGGCAGGAAGAGTGATTGGCAGGAAGAGTGATTGGCAGGAAGAGTGATGGACAGGAAGAGTGATGGGCAGGAAGCTGATGGGCAGGAAGAGTGATGGGCAGGAAGCTGATGGGCAGGAAGAGTGATGGGCCGGAAGAGTGATGGGCAGAAAGCTGATGGGCAGGAAGAGTGATGGGCAGGAAGAGTGATGGGCAGGAAGAGTGATGGGCAGGAAGCTGATGGGCAGGAAGAGTGATGGGCAGGAAGCGTGATGGGCAGGAAGCTGATGGGCAGGAAGAGTGATGGGCAGGAAGAGTGATGGGCAGGAAGAGTGATGGGCAGGAAGAGTGATGGGCAGGAAGCTGATGGGCAGGAAGAGTGATGGGCAGGAAGCTGATGGGCAGGAAGAGTGATGGGCAGGAAGCTGATGGGCAGGAAGAGTAATGGGCAGGAAGAGTGATGGACAGGAAGCTGATGGGCAGGAAGAGTGATGGGCAGGAAGAGTGATGGGCAGGAAGCTGATGGGCAGGAAGAGTGATGGGCAGGAAGCTGATGGGCAGGATGAGTGATGTGCAGGAAGAGTGATGTGCAGGAAGAGTGATGGGCAGGAAGAGTGATGGGCAGGAAGAGTGATTGGCAGGAAGAGTGATGGACAGGAAGAGTGATGGGCAGGAAGAGTGATGGACAGGAAGAGTGATGGACAGGAAGAGTGATGGACAGGATGAGTGATGTGCAGGAAGAGTGATGTGCAGGAAGAGTGATGGGCAGGAAGAGTGATGGACAGGAAGAGTGATGGACAGGAAGAGTGATGGGCAGGAAGAGTGATGGACAGGAAGAGTGATGGGCAGGAAGAGTGATGGACAGGAAGAGTGATGGGCAGGAAGAGTGATGGGCAGGAAGCTGATGGGCAGGAAGAGTGATGGGCAGGAAGGTGATGCGCAGGAAGCTGATGGGCAGGAAGAGTGATGGGCAGGAAGAGTGATGGGCAGGAAGCTGATGGGCAGGAAGAGTGATGGGCAGGAAGCTGATGGGCAGGAAGAGTGATGGGCAGGAAGAGTGATGGACAGGAAGAGTGATGGGCAGGAAGAGTGATGGACAGGAAGAGTGATGGGCAGGAAGAGTGATGGGCAGGAAGCTGATGGGCAGGAAGAGTGATGGGCAGGAAGGTGATGCGCAGGAAGCTGATGGGCAGGAAGAGTGATGGGCAGGAAGAGTGATGGGCAGGAAGCTGATGGGCAGGAAGAGTGATGGGCAGGAAGCTGATGGGCAGGAAGAGTGATGGGCAGGAAGAGTGATGGACAGGAAGAGTGATGGGCAGGAAGAGTGATGGACAGGAAGAGTGATGGGCAGGAAGAGTGATGGGCAGGAAGCTGATGGGCAGGAAGAGTGATGGGCAGGAAGCTGATGGGCAGGAAGCGTGATGGGCAGGAAACCAATGGGCAGGAAGAGTGATGGGCAGGAAGCGTGATGGGCAGGAAACCAATGGGCAGGCACGCTGTGTGAGCGGTTGTTAAGACTCCGCCAGCACTCCCTTCTGAGTGTCCCCCCACAACTCTACACACAGCAGTGGTGGGAACCCTGACTCACTCCTGACAGTTCCCTGGGCAGGCAGGCCTTCCCAGCTCCTCCCTCCGAGGGGGTGGGGCTTGATTTTCCTTCTGCGTTGCCCGTGGCAGGTGGGCCATGCATGTTTCTCACCAGGACACCATGCGGGTGAGAAGCGCCTCTTGGCTTCTCCTGGGCGGCGCTGTGCCACGTGGGGCTCTGTTTCGTCCCCAGGAGACCAGTCGCCAGGCCCAGTGTGGAGACAGGACCGGAGGAGGAGGCTGGGCCCTGGAAGATCCAGGCCTGGGCTGTCCGCGAGAGGAGGAAGGAAAGGCCTTGGAGAAGGCGGCCAGCCCGCCCGCTCCTCGGGAGGATGCTGAGCGCTGGGATCACTGCGGGGGGCCGCTGACCTGGAGGATGGTCCCAGGACAAGCCCCACAGGCCTCGCCATGTTTGGAAGGCCAGCTGTCCTTTGATGAAAGAGCGCCCCCCCATGGATAAGACTGTGAGCCTCAGGGGAAGGCAGGTGGCGAGAGCAACCAAAGAACCTGTCTGCACACATGCATGACCCTTGGACAGGGACCGGTGTGCTGAAGGCCTGGGGCGGTGGGGCGGCTAGAAGGGGCATAGTGGGGTGAGGGAGGGGACATCTGTAATGCCTTCAACAACGAAGAGTTTTAAAAAGAGTAAAAACAGAGTGCTTGCTGTAAACCAGAGCCATCTTGTCGCGCCTCCTCAGCTCCCTGAGCAGCCCTGCAAGGAGGAAACTGGCTTCACAGAAGGACGCCAAACAGCTGGCCAAGTCACAGGAGTGGCCAGCCTGGAGCCAAACCAGCCCTCAGCCCTCCCAACGCGGCCGAGGCAGCCTGGCGCCTTCGGGCCTGCAGAGGCCCCGAGAACACTGCGTGGCAGCCGCCCTGCGTCTCAGACACGATTCGAGGGAACCAGCCTTGTTCCCTGCAGACATGGTCATGTGACAGGTACTAGCTTCTTCCTGACCTTTTGTACATCCTTTCACCTTTTCCATAGAAGTTTTTTAAAATAAGGTAAAATAACATAAAGGGAATAACGGGAATAAATATAATAATGAAAAATAAATGTTTTCTAATAAAACTTTCCACAACAAGTTATTACTGCTTCCAAATTATGACAAATTTCAAACATTGCTGGGAATTAGTCAGGCATTTAGCATTCAGTGTGCCCAGCGTGGGGCACAGGTAAGGGGGCAGTGTGGCATAGGCTGTTTCTTGCATTTGGAGTCATTCATACCTAAGTTCAAATCCTGCCTCTGCCCTGATTAAGTTACACTGAAGAGCCATCGCGTCTCTGAGCTGCCTTGTGCCTGCAAGTGGGAGAGCACAAGGTGAAGGGCCCAGGGACTCAGTATCCCAACCCACCACTCCCGCAGCCCCCGACGATCACATCCCCTGCAACAGCCTGGATCCCTCCTCCTGTTTGAAACGGTTCCTTCGCGTGGCTTCCAGGACCCCACCTGCATCAGCAATATCAGTGTTCCGACTGAGTGAAAAGTATCTAAGAACTTCAACTAAAAGCAGATTGTTAGAAAGGACAACATAGCTAGACCCAAGTATGAAAGGCCATCAAGAATCATACTTTAGCTTGGCTGGCATGGCGCAGTGATTGAGCGTCGACCTATGAACCAGGAAGTCATGGTTTGATTCCTGGTCAGGACACATGGCCGGGGAGTGGGCTTGATCCCCAGTGTAGGGTGGGCAGGAGGCAGCCGATCAATGTTTCTCTCTCATCATTGATGTTTCTATCTTTCTCTCCCTCTCCCTTTCTCTCTGAAATCAATAAAAATATATTTTAAAAAAAGAAATGTACTTTAAACATAATGAAACAAATCAGTTAAAAGTGCTAATTGAATCTGTAAGGCCTGCAGTAATATCAGAAAAAGTGCGTTTCAGAGCAAAAAGTCGCTTCATAATGATAACAGGTTGATTAATCAACTGGACATAAAATCCTAAACATTTATGCCTCTTAGAACAAAGCCTAAAAATATATTAAACAGCAACTGGTAAAACTGCAAGGAGAGCGAGGCAGTCACACTGAAGTGGAATATTTGATACCTCTCCCTCAATAATTGAGAAAAGTAGACGGAAACCACCAAGGATGTGGAAGACACACACGACACCATCAACTCCATTGCCTGGCTGCGTTCACAGGGCAACCACAGACCCTTCAAATGCGCGGGAAACACTGATCAAAGAACAACCATACGCTGGGCTGCAAATGAGTCTCAGTAGATTTAACAGGAGTCAAAGAGTAGAAACTGTTCTCTAACTACAATGGAGCTAAATTAAACATCGGTAAGAGAAAAGCCCCAAATATTGGAAAACTAAGTAACACACCTTGGAGCAGCCATGGGTCAAAGAAGAAATCAAAGGTAATACAGAAAGTGCTTTGAACTGAATAACAATGAATACACACGTATCAAAATTTGGGGGGCGCCATTAAGTCACTTAAGTGAAATGTGTAGTAAATCCATGATCTCAGCTCCCCCCAAGGAAGATGCAGATACAGAAGGCAACTAAGCCCAGGCCGGTGCTTGGCATCGGTCGGGAAATGAAGTCGCCAGCACCGCAGCGCCAGACACACCACTCCCACGGCCGGTGCCAAGCCCATCGCCCCGGGGCGGGAGAAGGCGAAGCCACAGGACTTCTCAGAGAACTTGAAAGTGTCTTAAAAAGTCAAACATGTATCTACCATCTGACCCGGCAATTCCACGTGTAAATATGCACCCCAAAATGAAAGCAGGTATCCATACAAAGACTTTCACAGGAATGTTCATAGCAGCCTTTTTTGTAATCATCGAAAATCTAGACCAGCCTTAGTCTGTTTGGCTCAGTGGATAGAGCGTCAGTCTGTGGACTGAAGGGTCCCATGTTCAATTCTGGTCAGGGCACATGCCCAGGTTGCAGGTTCGATTCCCAGTGTGGGGAGTGCAGGAGGCAGCTGATCAATGATTCTCTCTCATCATTGGTGTTTCTATCTCTCTCTGCCTCTCCCTTTCTCTCTGAAATCAATAAAAATGGAGGAATCCTTCAGGAGGTGGGCATTTGATGATGGAGGAGGAGGAGGAGGAGGAAGTGGAAGAGGAAGAGGAGGAGGAGGAGGAGGAAGAGGAATCCTTCAGGGGGTGGGCATGTGGTGATGGAGGAGGAGGAGGAGGAGGGAGTGGGGGATCCTTCAGGAGAGCTGACATGTGGTTACACCCTCTCCTCTGCAACACCTGCCCGGGAGGAGGCCGGGGCATGACTATTGAAGAGGCTGCCAAGCCACAGAGGAACCTGGTGTCGCATGCCTTCCAGGACCAAACCAGTGGGACAGCCAGTCAGTGGGGAGACTTCCCATTCACCGCCTTTAAATGTTAAAATCATCCAGCCCCACTAGCTGGTTGAGAATGTGCACACTCCCACACCTGTATTCACATGTGCACACGCACTCACACTCACAAACATACTTATGCATACACATGTATCCATACACACTCACACACATTCTACATACATGTACTAGTATGCTCACACAGTCAGGTGACACCCACACCTGGAACCTCCTGCAGGAAACGCAGCCTCTGTCCCTTCTCATTCTTTTGTCCCCCTCTTCTGCCCCCCATTCTCTAGCCTACCCTAGTCTCTCCAGCCTCCCTCACCCTCACGGAACACCTGATACAACTTCTCGGTGACACTCGGCCTGTCTGTGGCCTCAAGTGCAGATGCGTTCCCTGGTTCCCAGCTGCTCCAGAGCATCCTGGCAGGTCCTGGCAGGTCTCCGACCTCCTGTGTGGGTGCAGTGGAGCCTGGAATCCACTGCAGCACCCCAAGTCCAAACTGGACGTGCAAAGCTCATCCCCATTTCCCCCGAGGGCGGGAGGTTCAGTGAAGGCACGCCCTCCCCTTCTGGGCTCCTACCTCGTTGACGAAGACCCAGTGGCTGTCCTTGGAAGCCAGGTTGGTCTCCACGGCCTGCAGAGAGAAAGGAAAGCCACATGAACGAAGCAGCCGGAAGCTGCCGGCATCGGATGGCCACTGAGGCAGGGGTGATGAACACGGTTCTCGCAGACTTTTCCCCACATGCTGTGGTCAGCTCTGGCGGCCTTGGCTCCGCGGCATCTGAATGCAGGTGTCTGAGTTCCAGCTGCCCCAGCGCCCGCGTGCCAGCCATCCTGCAGGCATCTCAGAGCCCAGGCCGGCACCCCTCCCCCGGAGAGTGCCCACCAACTTCTCTGCAGGGGCGCGGGGGGAGAAGTGTCCCCTTGGTCCAGGCCAGGTGAGAGGGTGGGAAGTCTGGAGGGGGTTTGTGACAGTGGGTCCAGCTGTGCTGAGTGACACCTGGGAAGATGGTGCTCACCACTGGGGTGCCCAGCCGCCTTCAGTGCTCAGGACCCATAGAACTGGCTCTTTCTCTCCTGGGCAGTCCCCCACCCCTCCCGTTCTCGCTCTACCCCATAGCGCTCGCCATTTCTGTGCTTGAAGAGTTACCGGTATTTATTTTTGGTGTCTATCTCCTCCATCAGGTGGGGGTCTCCATGAGGTCAGGGGCCATGTCTATTCTGGTCACAGTATGTTTTAGAAACTTACAACATAACCAGCACATAGTAGGTGTTCAATAAATGTTGAAGGCGTGAATGAACTGTTGGTGGGCAGAGCAGATAGGAGCCTGTCACGTACATGGTCTCTCAGATATCTCAGTTCCTTTTGGGAAAAAGCAGGGAGAACGGACAGTTTGCAAGCCTGGCTGTTAAGTCCTTCCACCTGCATGGCCACATGCTCGCTTGGTGCCCAGCCCTGGCAGAGTGCTATCAGATCCTAGTCCTCTTTTATTTTTATTTTTTTGTATTTTTGCAATGTGATTTTTACCCTTTGAGTTGAAAAATACAGAAAAGTAAGAATCATCCCTTAACCTTGTCCCATTTTTTTAAAATGTGCCAAAGTAGTAAAATGCCCCATTGTCCCTCCAATTTCCCCCCCTCGAGGTCATTTTAAGTGTTTCCATCCAGAAATGTCTGGTCACACCTGCAAGCACACACATCAGACAGCTGTCTTTACTAAAACAGTGTCATTGAACACACACCAGGCGACATCTGTCACTCCTGACTTATCGATGTATCAGGAATGGCCTTCCTGGTCAGGATTGAGATCTGAGTCCTCTCAGCAGATGAGCACACAAGTGACCCGCGCGTGAGGCCCCGGCCTCAGCACTGTCACCACATCAGCAAGGATGCATTTGCTGGCTGACAGCAGCACGTGGAGACCGCGCCTGGGGGCCCAGCCCGCTCTCGCCACCACATCCCCACAGATGGAATCACGGCACGGAACAGCAGGGTCGGCACAACCTCTCCCGGGCCATCGGGTAGAGACACAGACCCTTCTCCAGACACGGACAGAGCACCAGCCCATGGACAGAGCGCCAGCCCACAGACAGAGCTCCAGCCCACGGACAGAGCTCCAGCCCACGGACAGAGCTCCAGCCCACAGACAGAGCTCCAGCCCACGGACAGAGCACCAGCCCACGGACAGAGCTCCAGCCCACGGACAGAGCACCAGCCCACGGACAGAGCTCCAGCCCACGGACAGAGCTCCAGCCCACGGACATCTCCAGCCCACAGACAGAGCTCCAGCCCACGGACAGAGCTCCAGCCCACGGACAGAGCTCCAGCCCACGGACATCTCCAGCCCACAGACAGAGCTCCAGCCCACGGACAGAGCTCCAGCCCACGGACAGAGCACCAGCCCACGGACAGAGCTCCAGCCCACGGACAGAGCACCAGCCCACAGACAGAGCTCCAGCCCACGGACAGAGCACCAGCCCACGGACAGAGCGCCAGCCCACGGACAGAGCTCCAGCCCACGGACAGAGCGCCAGCCCACGGAGAGAGCTCCAGCCCACGGACAGAGCTCCAGCCCACGGACTGAGCTCCAGCCCATGGACAGAGCACCAGCCCACGGACAGAGCGCCAGCCCACGGACAGAGCTCCAGCCCACGGACAATGCCACTGTCAGCACATGTACCAGCCTCTGAGCCCGGACACTATCAGCACATGTTCCAGCCTCTGGCCCGGCCTGTACCCTGGTGATGGGAAGAAAAGATCTTTGCTCTCAAGGCTGAGAAAACACCATCACTAGCAGCTTTGCCCACCACCCCAGGTTAACCTCTTCTCATTGCCTGGGACCACTACTGCACTTGCATTTCTTAAGTGGGAGCCTGTGTCGCTTCCTCTTGGCCTAAAGGGATAATCGATGGAGGGGAGACCCTGCACCTGGAGGCCTTCCAGCCACATTGCTGAGCATTTATTTTTCCACGTGCAAAGGCCCAATTATTTCTGTGCTCATTGCTGGCAGCTTGTCTAGGAACCTTATCTAGGAGCATGCGATAATGAAAACTTGTGGACAATTAGCATCTTTTTAAGCCCAACTCTAACCCTTCAGAACTTTTCCCTGGGAGCCCAGGGCCTGTATCTTCCCAGTGACAGACATGGAATAAGTCTAAGACCTGCTTCCCCTTTGCACAACACGCCTTTTAAGAAGGCCTGCTTCCGTGCAGCGTCAGCCTCCGTGCCGTGTGTGAAGGGAGTGCAACCCTCATCCGCACTCCCATTTGCAAGGCAGGGGCGTGCCTGGATGCAAGGCTGCGGTGGATTTGAGAAGCAAAAGCAACCATCACGGGCCTGAGTGTCAGAAATTATGCCAGAACCACGAGGAAGCTGTGGTTATCACGGAACCATCTCAGGCACTCGGGGCTCCCAGGGCCAGCCTGCTTGGGAAAAGAACCCACGATTCTAGTCCAGCTACTGCTGTTCACTCAGCCTTCCCTCCAGAACCTCTTGGGGTGTTGCTCTCACAGGAAAACTGCCCAACGTCCCCCCGATTCTGTGGCTCCTGCTTCGGGGACATCGTACTGCTGGACCCCGTGGGGCTCCCTGGACTCTGTGGATCTCTTTTCCAGATTGTCTCCCAGGCCTTTCCCGGGAGGCAGCCCCTGACCATGTGAGTTATGGTTCCCACTCACCCAGTGCCCTGGGAGCTCCCTGGAAGCCCTCACCCCGGGCGGCAGGAGACGCGGCCATCTGAGCATGTGCATCCACAGGGCGGTGGGAGGTGGTCGCCTGAGGGTGGTGGAGCCAGGCAACCATTCCCAGCCGCACAGGCCCCTGCGGACGGTGCGGCAGGCCTAACCTTCAGACTGCCAGCCTTCCGCTGGGGAATGCAGACAAGGCTCTCTGCTGAGGAGCACCTGAGCCTGCCGCCTGGGCGTCCAGGGATGGTGGGGAGAGGGCTGGCCATCGCCCGCCCTGAACAGGTCCAGGCCAGACCCTGAGCTCAGCCCTCTGCACACAATGCCCACTCGTGCTCCCAACAGCCACTGATCAGAGCCTGCAGACCGGAGACCTGCCCAACGCCGCCAGCCAGCCAGTGCCAGCGGACAGAGCGCTGAGGCCCTCGGGGGAGAGGCCCACGCGCGCCAGGGCGTCGGCCAACAGGACAGAAAGAAGTCACTGGCCCCCTGAGCATGACTGAGAGGCCACGGCTGGGACGCTGAGGTCTTGGAGAATAAGGAGGGAAAATGTTGCAAACTCGTTGGAAAGCGAAGAGAGAGGAAGAATCCATTTTCTTTAGACTCCACAGAATAAACTGGCTCATGGGCTTTGAGATAGCCTCTCTCCAAGTTCAAAGCCCTGGACAGTGGGGGCCCGGAGCTGACCTGGCCAGCAGCTCAGTTTTTGCCCAAAGCCCTTTGGGCCCCAAAGCAAGGCCATGTCACCCCAAATTCAGCTTCCAGGAGGGGCAGAAGCAGAAGCCAAATACATGTATGCTTTGTCTCAGGGGTGTGGCCCACCGGCACTCCCTGTCCCGGGAGCCCACCCACGGAATAGCAGTGCTGGGCGAGAACCTGGGAGCACAGGGCTTCAGGCTCGGCACCGGGAGTGGACAAAGCAGCGGCACAACTCTCCAGCAACACGCCCGAGCACCTGCTCGCCACCCGGCCCACCAGACCCCGAACGAGAAGGCTCACGGAGTCTCAGCACCCCACACCCACTGGCGCAGGCGTGGTGCTTGTTGACTGTTCTCTGGGAGGGGCTGGCTGTAGCCCAGGGGTAGGGCACGTCCCAATTAGCACCGTGCAGGGCCCCGGGAAAGGGCCACCGGACTCATCTTTGAGCTGGAAAGGGACCCACCCACAGGCCACTGAGGAATTTGCAGCATCTAGAGAAAGAGCGAGGCATGAGGGCGGCCTGAGAGAGAGACAGAAGCCCTGACTCGCCTACCTGGAGAATTCATGGGATTAAACAGTCAAAGAAGCAGGTGTCACACGCAGGAAAACCCACGAGCGGGTGGGACGCAGACAACAGCAGGACTCACCCACTCACTGAGCGAGCTTGCCCAGCTCCTGCACGGTGCCGGGCTATGCACACAGCTGGGTGTGGGGACCAGGCAGTCCTGGGCCCTGTCCTGGGGTGGATCCAGCCCACGGGAGAGAGAGCCCCCCACAGAGAGAGAGTGCGACTGCCCAGAGGGGAGGCAGAGGCGGTGGGCTCGGCAAAGCAGGTGCAGGCACCGGTGGTCTTGGTGAGGAGCCTGCGGGGCGTGCTAGCAGTGGGGCAGCAGCCATGGGGACCAAGGGCAGAGGCTGGGCAATGGAGGATGAGTAGCATCGTGTGAATAAGGATTTGGTTCTAAAGTTATCAGATGAGGCAAAAGTCAATTATAACCTAAATTAACCACGAAGATTCTTATTATAAGAAGTGGATAAAGGATGGCCCGGACAACGTAGCTGGTGTGAGGAGCCTGTGTCCCCCCGTCTGATCTCCATCCATCAGTGTTTCTCTGTGGCCTCAGAAGTCCGTTTTCTTCCCTGAGTGTAGTGGGCCGAGTAAGTCAGCCTCCCTCACCAGCCCTCAGAGGTCTGGATCCCTGGGTCCTGTCAGGTCACTGTTCAGTCAGACGTCGGACCAGCCCACTCGGGCCTCTTCCTGCCTCGCCAGGGAAGGCGGGAAGCATGGTCACATCTGCCTTCCAGAAAGCAGGCTTGCGGTGGGCGGCCTGAGACCACCCACTCTTCCCCGCGGGTTCTCTCACGGTGCCAGCCTCGCCGTGCCCGCTGGTGTTGAGGCAGACGTGGCACTGCCCGGCCCAGTGCCCGTCGGCGGGAGGTCAGTGCTCATGCGCAGGGTCCCCCGCCGGCCACGTCGGGGCTCAGAACCCAGAGGGAGGATCAGCAGCTGAGGCATGAGTGACAGCCCGAAGTACCCCAGCCCAAGGTGGGGGCCGGCGCTGAGCCATGGCGCCCCTCCTGCTGGTGCACGGAGCTCCCGGTCGCGTTGTATGGGGTAGAAGAGGCAGGGAGTTGCCAACAGCTCCCTGTTTTTAAAACAGAAGCCAACTCTGTGCAAAACGCGCGAGGTGCACGGCGTTGCAGCCCGCCCGCAGGAGCACAGAGGCCACACTGCAGCTGCCCTGCGGCCCCTCCAAATTCTTAGGGGGCGGGACCAGCCCTGACCCCTCAGAATGTGACTGCGCTCGAGTGACTGAGTTCCAATGAGGCCCTCGGGTGGGCTTGCTCCAAGGCGACTGTCGTTCCAAGTCCAGGAGACACCAGACGTCCCCAGAGAACACGGGGACCAGCAAGAGGCCGCCACCTACAAGCCGAGGAGACGGGCCTCAAACAGGCCACCAGCGCCCCACCTGGACCCTGGGCTCCCGCCTCAGGGACACCACACTCCTCCGAGTTTCAGCGCCGCCTGCAGCGGCCTTTGGAGGGAAGCCGGGCGCTCAGCCCAGGCAATGCTAGCGGCTCTGGCAGAACAGGAGGCCGGCCACACAGCCGGCCATGCACCACCTTACTCCCCGCCATGAAGAGGCACAAAGCCCACCAACAGAAGCGTCTCCGGCCACAGCAGCCGCCGCCTTTGGCTGCCCCGTGTTTCCAAGCGCACCTCCCTGAATAGTGTCTCTCCAAGGAGCACGCTGTCTCCCAGGACCCTGCGTTCAGGTGGGGCAGGGCGGCTGGATGGCCAGGGCCTCGGTCCGGGAGGAGGTCGGGTGGGCAGTGCACGGTCGGACCTGGGACTCACACGCACGGATTGGCCACCGGATGAGAATCTCACAAGCAGAGTTGAAGAAACCAACGGGCAGGCAGTTCTGATGGTTCAGAAGGTGGTGAGGCAGTCCAGGGAAGGGACGGCCACCGGGCAGGAGGGGGAAGTCTGGAATGTGTGGAAAAGACCGTGGTGGGAAGTGGCCAGGGGCGGGGGGGGGGGGTAGGAGGTGGGGGGGACTGGTGACAGTGGCGCCCAAGCTCAGGTGGGCCAGGCCAGGTGAGGGAGACGAGGGGTTCCAGCACAACCTCCCATGCCGCAAGAAAGTGGAGGGAAAAGTCTTAAAAGTTTGGGAGAGAGGAATCATCATGGGAAGAAGTAGGGATAAAGCAGGGGCTGACCTGAGGTCAAAGGTGAAGGTGCACACAGCAAAGGGCAGATCCCAAGGCATCAACTCAGCCGGAGGCCCATCCTGCCTTGCTCCACAGACACACCCAGGCAGGACCAGCCCGGGGAGGCGGGGAGCCCGAACGGATGGCAGGACAGCCTGCCCCACCCACCTCTGCACCACTACTGCTCCTGGTGCAGGCCACTCCCACAGCCAGGACACACAGCTCGCCGCTGCCCGCTTTCAGCCCCCAAGCTTTCTGCATGATTAGTTACACACACACACACACACACACACACACACACACACACACACGCCCGCATGCACCCCTCCTTCCCTCCTGACCTGTGTGGCTCACAGGTTTCTAAGTCCAATGGGAAGACTTGACATTTTCCTTGTGCGCGCTGCGTGTGGCATCCGCCCACTGCCCCCACCCCTGCTCAGAGGCGTTGGAGCCCCTCCCTGCCTGGCAACGCTTTCCTCTTCACCTCGGGTTTACTGGGGGGCTGCCAGGCCAGCCCCACGGACCGGCCAAGGGGCTGCTGCATGTGAAGGAGACCGGGCCCCGTCCTCGCTTTCTCTGTCTCACTGAACCCCTCTGGGTCTCATGGTCTCCATCCTGTCTGAGACAAGACTGATGCTTGGTCTCCATGCAGCCTGAGGTGCCAATGGTGAGGGGAACCCACTGGTTTGGAACAGAGGGAAGGGCGCTCCACCTGCAGTGAGAGCCAGGTAGGATTGTGGCCATCCCACGCCAGAAGGTCTTTGATTTGTGGAGACCCTACGGTGTGTATCTGGCCAGATGTAAGAAGGGGCAGCACAGGACCCAGCTGAGCACAGGGCGTCCCCTGACTCTGGAGAGAGTGAGCACAGTCTCTCTGCAGGCAGTTCCAGTGACCAAGGCAGCTGTGCGGCTCATGATGATGTCGTATCCAGGCTCTGCCTGGGAGTAACCTTGACCTTGTCCCCTACATCTAGTTCTGCAGCCTCCCACCCACCTCTGTGAGTTGCCCAATATTACCTAAGTTCCTTTTATTTCTTATTAACTACTAGAGGCTCGGTGCACAAAAATTTGTACACTTGGGAGGGTCCCTCTGCCGGGAGCTGGTCCATCCTTGCTGTTTCAAGGGACCTGGCATATATGGCATACGGTTCTTAATATGTTTGCTCACCTTCTTGGCGCTGTGTTTTAACCAAGGTCACCTCTCCGAGAAAGGTTGTTTCCCTAGGTAGAGATTTTCCCCTGAAGTTAGGGAGGGAATAAAACCCCTCAACTAAGTGCCAGGAGGGTAATTAATCACTTTAACTACAAACAATCATGCTTAAGCTGCATAATCTTTACTCCCTGGAATGGAGATAAGAAACGCCCTAACCTTTGTAATAGAGATTGATAGGATTGAATCAACTGGTATAAATACAGATGTAACAAGACAGAGAGAGACAGAACTTAAGAAGAGAGCCAAGAAGACAGAACCTACACAGAACCTACAGACAGAAGAACTTCGCTGGAGAGAACATGGCAAAAGATCCTGGACTGAACCTGACTATAGAAATTGGCAAGAGAACCTGACTAGAACCTGGTGACTGAACCTGGCTGGAGAACCTGGACAGAACCTGGCTGGAGAACCTAGCAAGGGAACATGGCCACAGAACCTGGCTGGAGATCCGAAGCAGAACCTCTCTGGAGATCGAGACCAGAACTTGGGATGGAGATCCTGGCTAGGTTGCTGATCAACTGAACACTATCTCCATGACCTTCCTTCTTTGCCGACTCCGTCCACACCTTTGGGAACCCCTGGACCTGCTGGGGTTGGACCCCGGCATCCCTCAGCCCGGCCTGTGCCCTCTTGCAGTCTGGGACCTCTCAGGGGATGACCACCTGCTGGCTTAGGCCTGCTCCCCAGGGGATTGGGCCTAAGCTGGCAGTCAGACATCCCTCTGTCAGCCCAGCAGCCCTCGAGGGATGTCCACTTGGAGCAAGCCTAGCTGCAGTCAGACATCCTTAGCGCTGCTGAGGAAGCGGGAGAGGCTCCCACCACCACTGCTGTACTGGCAGCCATCAGCCTGGCTTGTGGCTGAGCAGAGCTCCCTGTGGGAGTGCACTGACCACCAGAGGGCAGCTTCTGCATTGAGCGTCTTCCCCCTCGTGGTCAGTGTGTGCCATAGTGACCAGTCATTCCCAGTTGCTCTGCTGTTAGGGTCAATTTGGATATTACCCTTTTATTATATAGGATAGAGGCCTGGTGCATGGGTGGGGGCCGGCTGGTTTGCCCTGAAGGGTGTCCCGGATCAGGGTGGGAGTCCTGCTGGCGTGCTTGGCCAGCCTGGGTGAGGGGCTGATGGCTGTTTGCAGGCTGGCCAAGGCCCTCAGTGGGTACCTTCACTCCATGAGGGGGTGGCCATCCTAGGTGAGGGGCTGATGGCTGTTTGCAGATTGGCCACAGCCCCTTCAGGGTGGGGGTCCCCCCTGGGGTGCCTGACCAGCCTGGGTGAGGGGCTGATGGCTGTTTGCAGGCTGGCCACAGCCCCCAGCCACCCAAGCTGACAGTGGAGGCTGGCTGGAAGCAGGTATCTGGGATTTATTTAGCTTCTATAATTGAAACTTTGTTGACTTTTGCGGAGGCCACAGCCGGCCAGGCAGACGGGAAGCTTGGGTTCCTCCATCGCCAGGGCAACCAAGCCTCCTGCTTGCTCCAGCTCTGTAGCTGCCAGCCGCCATCTTGATTGGTTAATTTGCATATAGTCACTCTGATTGGCTGATGGGCGTGGCTTGGGCATAGGAAAGTTATGGTCAATTAGCATCTTTGTCTTTTATTAGTGTAGATGTTTCAAAACTTTTTACAAGCAACAGAACAAATAATATTTGTTTTTAAATTTGAATATCAAACACTGGCAAGACCAATGTGATGAATAAGAACAATCAATTTTTAAGGGAGAATAAACAGTAATTTGACAATCATAAACCATAGTTTACAAACCTATTACTTTAAACTAAATTGCAGCTTAAAATCAAGTGGTATTACAGGGTGTCTGCTGACAAGGGCAGTCCTGGGCTGTCCTGCTTCCACAGGGAACACTTACAACTCTGCCAGCTGTTTCTTCCACGTTTACTTTCCAACCACATGTTCACGTGCTGGCCCTGCTTGATCGGTGGTAGACATCAGCATTATCAATTATCTTTCTGGGACGGTAATGAGGACCTAAATTTCTCAGACAAGCCCTCATCCTTTCATTTCCCTTCACAATATTCCCAACTTAGGCGTATCACAATTTTTAAATTTATTATGAAAATACTAAACCAACTAGTAGACAATGACTATGTTAATTTCTTGGTTACATAATTTGCTTTTCTTGTGTTGACCTGTATTTACTTATACCAGTCCAAATGCGGAGCCACATAAAATAGTCTGTTTCCTTCGCCCTGGGGCCGCTTCTCAGAGCCTCCCCCACCCCCAGGGAAGGGCCGGGCTGCCGGGACCCTCCCTACTGCTCTGCTGCTGGAGTCCCTAGGCCGGTCGCTGTTTACTTCAGTCATTTCCTCTTTTTTCTTTTTTTCTTTCGGAAGCCCATGCTAAGAAAAGGTGTACGGTGTGTACATTTCTGCAAGTGTGAGTTGCTTTAATTTGCTGTCACGGTGACTGTTTTACTCAGTACAGACAGGGTGATGCGTGCACTAGCCCTTCCACAGGAGTCATGTTTCTCCAGGACCACCAGCACCCAGTGTGCGCTTGCGTGTCCTAACGCCATGCTGACTGCTAGTCCTTGTGTTTCACCTGCCTGCCTCCTCCTCCAGGCCCTCTTCCTCCTCTCCTTCCTCTCCCCTCCCAGCTGCTCTGAAACTTGGCATTGAAGTGCCTTGATCTGGGTGCTCTTTTCATTTATTTTGGAGAAGAGCTAAGTGGCTAGTAGGATGTCCTAGTCTGGAGACACATGTCCTTTGGTTCCAAGACATTTTGTTGTTTATTTCTTTGATATTTGCCTTTTCTTCATTTTTGTTCTGTTCTCTCTCTAGAAGTGATTAGAAGAATATTGAACACCCTAGATTGGCCATTCATTTTCATCAACTTCCTCATCCATTTTATACCTCTTTACTATTTGTTTTACTTTTATCAACTTTATTTTCTAATACTTCAGTTGGATTTTTTACATTTTAGTTACTGCTTCTTTATATTCTGTTGCTGTTTGTGCTCTCTGTCATTTTCCTATCATCCTGCTCGTGGCTTCAGGACGCAATTTTTAAATCTCCTTTAAGATGCGCAGTGATAGGCCTTGATGTTTTCTTCTGTTGCCTAAACAGACCTTGACTCCTTTTTAATATTTGTTTTGCACTCTCTCTTTCGTATGAGTTTCCTCAAATGCATAATGATCCTTAGTTTTCCATTTATATTTCTTGATTTACTTATTTTTAACCCTCACCTGAGAATATGTTATTATTGATTTAGAGAGGGAGAAAGGGAGGGAGGGAGAGAGAGAGAGAAACATTGATGTGAGAGAGGACATGCCACGACCTGGGACAGAACCCACAACCTAGGTATGTGCCCTGACCAGGACTCGAACCTGCAACCTTTTGGTGTACGGGTCGACACTGCAACCAACTGAGCATCCTTTCATATTTAAAGTGAGACCCTGGCCAGCAAGACTCAGTGATTAGAGCGTCGACCCACACACCCAAGGGTGACAGAGTCAATTCCCAGTCAAGGGCACGTACCTGGGTTGCACATTGGATGCCCTGTCCTGGTCCGGGCACATGCAGGTGGCAACCAATCGATGTGTCTCTTTCACATCGATGTTTCTCTCTCGGTGTCTCTCTTCCCTCCATTCCTCCTTTCCACTCTCTCTAAAAAAAAAAAAAAGAAAAGAAAAAGAAAAAGAAATCAATGGAAAAACTATCCTTGGGTGAGGGTTAACAACAACAAAGTGAGGTGTTCAAAAGCTGCTGTGGGCACGGTGGCCTGTGGGCGGGTGGGCTGGCATCCTGGCCTGTGAGGAGGGCCCTCTCCTCCACAGCATCAGCCCAGGAGCTGCCAGGCCTCAGAGAACATGCCCCATGTCCTGCCCGAGGTGGGCTCCAGCTGTGGCCCTCTGGGAGCAGGACAGGGAGAGGAAGCAAAGTCCCGCTACCCCATGCCCGTCGCTGCCTAGTTCCTCCTGGCTCCTGCCCGGCTCATCCCGCCCCGGGGCTCTCCGAGCAGGCAGAGCGGCTCTTCCCGGCAGCCTGCCGTCATCCGGCACCGGTGAGACCTCCTTGCTCTGCTGAGCCATCGCTCCTCCTCCACCCATTGCTATTTCTCAAAGCCCAGCCCCAGCTCACCCCCTGCCGTCTCCTCCCGGGACCCTCTGACCTTGCGGATTTATAACATTTACCTTTACTGTCATTTAGAATAGTTTAGGGCAAAGAGGAAAACTGCGGGCAACCCATCGGAATTGTCTAATCAATCAGAAGTCAATAAATTTCCTTGTGCTCAAACCAACTCAAGGTTTTCATTGTTGCAAGTGAGCATACCGATTGCTACCAGGACCCTGGAGGAGGGCATGGCAGGGCGCCCATGGCCTGTGCCAGGGCTGATGGGAAAGGGCAAGTCGGAGGGAAAACAAGAAATGAGAGGAGGAGTATTTGTCTGCACCGAGCCTGAAAGCGAGCTGAGACCCAAACGCCGGCACTTCTTAAACAATTTCTTTCCTCACTGTGGGAGGGGAGGCTGCCTGCAGGACTTGATGGGGAGGGAGGGCTCCCCTCTGTTCTAAGCTGCAGCCCTGCAGGCTGTTTGGGTGGCGTGTTCTTCGGGAGATCAAGCAACTGAACCGGCAGGACTTCACAGAGAATCCGTGATCAAGGCCACAGCGCACACTGGCCGCGGCGCACACTGGGTGTGTCACTAGAGGACAAGATGCCAGACGCTTCCCCACAGCCTCGCCCACAGCCCTGAGACAGGCACACTCCAGGCCACACGCCAGACAGGAGCAGCCTCGTGGCTCAATCAGCATGGCATCCACGGAGGCGCTTGGGGCCTGTTCAAAGGCACCGGCTCACTTTGGTCCAGGCGCCCTCTAGAAGGACGCAGGGCTTAAGAACCTACCGCACACAGCGCCGGCGCCCCCTCCCCATCCGTCCAGGCCATGGTCCTGGCTCCATCCTCACTGAGGTGCCAGCGCAGCCAGGGGGCCACGGGGCGAGACTGGGTTCTGTGGGGAGCAGTGGGGTTGTTCTGATGGGCGATGCATCCAGAGGGGCCTCTGACAGGAGTGAGAGCGGCTGGGAGACGGGAGGAAGGGCCCTTGGAGGGGCTGGGTGGAGGGGAGGTGGTCTGGGTAAACTTTGAGGGGAAAGGTCATTAAAATCCCAGGTGGGAAGAGTGAAGACGAGCAAAACTGTGAAGGCAAAACACGTCCCTCTGCCCCTGACAGTGCCAGTGGGTGAGTGGGCAAGTCGCCTGCTGATGCCCACACAGTAGCTGGAGAGCTCGAGCAGGGCACCCCGGCCCAGGTCTGATGAAAAGCACTTCATTTTTTCCTGATCCTTGCCTTGTGACATGCCTGCGTGCCTTTTAAAGTTGGGAATGCAGGCAGCGTGAACTGGGCAGTGGGGCCCATCTGGGCCTGGTGTCTGCCAGCTGGTGGCGGCGGGCACGGCGGCTGGGGCCAGGGCTGGGGCCAGGCCTGGCGGGCAGGCTGCCTTTCCGCTGGGAGGGCCGGGGGCCAGGCCTGTGCTGGAGGCTCCTGTAAGCCCCGGACCCGGGTGGGGCGTGTGGTTCCCGCCCACGGTACGTCCTGGGGCCTTGGCAGGGACACAGCTGCCTTGAAACTTTCCAGCCTCCAGGATCTTCCCAAAGAGGAATTCGAATGTGAGCTCCTGTCCTCCTGTCCAGAGAAACAGCCAGGTGTGGAGTTCAGAGAAGGGAGTTCACACAGGCTGCTCCAGCGCCCCTGGCGGGGGAGCGCACGGAGTCCCCAACAGCCAGCCCGTCAGGCGTACATCATCCCTATTAAATAAGAGGCGGTTGAGGCAGGAGATGTCATATTCCCACCCCAGCTCACACAGGAAATAAGAAACAGCCCCGAAAGGATCTCAAGTTTGCTGAGGGCCAAAATCCCCTCAACTGCCTCCCAGGGGAAACTGAGGCAGGGCGAAGCCACCAAGAAGGCCAGAAGCCTCAGAGGCAGAACTCTGACCTGGGAATCGCCAGCGTCTGTCCCCAACACGCCCCATGTCGCGGGACAGGGGGCACGACGAGGACGCACGCACTCCTCACTGGACAGAGGCGGCCGGACGGTCCCTGCGTGCCTGAGAGCCTGGTGCAGGGCTGCTTCTGAGTGACCAGCAGCGGCTCAGCCCATCTGCCCACCGGCCCTGGGACAGCAGAGACTCCGGCCATCACAGCCAGCTCCACACACAGCAGTATCTATGCAGCCGGACCGAGCTGGCAGCCTTCCAGATACGAGCCCCAGCTCCCGCAGCCCGCTGCAGCCCTTACTGTGATAGCCCACAGCTCCGATGAGGAACAAGGCAGAGTGCACCTTCTACATGTCGGGGTGGCTGAGCTAGACAGAGCTTGGGCCAACACTCGAACCCAGTGACCCAGTCGCAAAGCCGGAGCCTCCCCGCTCGGTAAGCTGCCTCTCCTATGCCGAGAACGGCCCTGGGTTTTGGCAGACCTGATAAATACCCACAAATAAAATGCCTACTATGTGCCAAAGTCACTGTGTAAGCCGGGAATACAGACACAACTGGGGCCACGCCCACCTTTCAGGGTCTCAGCTCTAAAGGCAGACAGACCAGGTGGGAAGAGGTGGGCGCTGGCTGGTGCGCAGGGCATTAGGGCACGGCCCCCTGAAGAGCCAGGGAAGGTTTCTTGGAACAGACAATGCTGGAGCTACATCTTACAACCTAAGAAGAAGCTACAGCAAGTCAGCCTAAGACACCTCACTTTAATTCTGCTACCATTTATGCCAGTGATGGCGAACCTATGACACGCGTGTCAGAAGTGACACGTGAACTCATTTTGAGTGACACGCATCGACAGAGACAAAAAAATGCATAATTCAAATATTTGTCTCTCGCAAAGGCCAGAGCTGGGCATCACTCAAGTAATATTATACTCACGTTACTCATGATCTATAATGCAATTCTAACACCGGATGTAAACATGGACATCGGTGTTGGTAGCAAAGATACATAGTGAAAACATCCAAGATACATTGTTCCAATATTGACACTAATATAAAAAGGTTAAGAATTGCACTGTAAAGAGATTAATCTTTACTCATGACATTTTATTTTTACTCGAGTGACAAAATGCCCAATTCTGGAAACGGCCTCGTTATAGTCAATGTGTGCCTTGGGTAAGCTTCCGGTGCGTTCGGGTGCACTCGGCAAACGGACGCACTTGATCGCCATGTTCGTTAGGAGACAGGAGTGGGAGGGTTAGCAGAAAAAGATATACAGTGCAACAGTGCTCGACGAGACATCCTGCGTGTTGGATAATTGATTACAGCACCATATATTTGTTGGTTATACATACTATCTTTGAATTGTTTTGCACCAGGAGTCAGTGCAACAACACTGCAAAAAGTTAATAGGTAAGAAACCTATCAAAATTTTATAAAAAATGTCGTGATTTATATTTATTTATTTTTGCAGCCTTGTGATGGAGAATAAAAAAAAATAAAAAAGCAAGATTGAATGGTAAAGGAAGTGGAAGTAGCAGTAGCTGACCCTTTCAAGACATATGGACCAAGATGTATGGGATTGTCAACAGAAACAACAGATCATTGTGCATACGGTGTAATGAAACGGTAGTAAGCAGAACGTGGAATGTAAAGAGACATTTTGAAACTAATGATTGTCAGCTCTTGAAAAAAAGTATCGATGAAAGGAAGGAATACATTTCTAAGCAGCTACACCTCTATAAAAGTCAATCAAATTCCATCATTAAATTTGTAAGATGCTCTACAAATTTAACATCAGCAAGTTACTGTATTGCTCACTCCATAGCTCAGCATGGAAAAGCCCTCAGTGACGGAGAATTTATTAAGGAAACATTTCTAAGATGTGCACCAGCTCTATTTCACGATATGAAAAATAAAGATGATATTATTAAAAGAATTTCTGAGTTACCACTCAGTAGAAATACTATCAAAGACAGAATAATAGATCTTAACAAAAACGTAGAACATCAATTAAAAAAAGACTTAAATACTTGTAAATATTTTTCAATTTCTCTTGATGAAACTACTGATGTCACATCAAATGCTCGGTTGGTCATTATTGCTAGATATTCTGATGGTCTCATGAGAGAAGAGTTGATAAAGTTAGAATCAGTGCCAATAAGTACATCAGGAAACGAAATATGTAAGGTTGTTATAAAAACATTCAGTGACCTAAACATTGATATCTCTAAAATTGTGTCAGTCACGACAGATGGGGCACCAAATATGGTGGGGAAAAATGTGGGATTCCTGAAATTGTTTATGGAAGCTATTAGACATCCACTTGTACCTTTTCATTGCATAATCCATCAGGAGGTGTTGTGTGCCAAATCGGGATTCTCAGAATTGAATGATTTAATGTCGTTGTAACAAAAATTGTGAATTTTATAGCTTCTCGACCCCTTCACAAGCGAGAATTTTCTGCACTTTTACAGGAAGTTGATTCAACCTCCATTGGACTACCGATGTTCAATAATGTGAGATGGCTGAGTCGAGGTCAAGTACTTGAGCGATTTGTGGAATGCTTTGAAGAAATTACGGTATTTATTGAGAATAAGGATCTGGCAAACTTTCCTCAGATCAATAATCATAAGTGGGTCAGCAATTTGATGTTTTTTACAGATCTCTCTGTTCATATGAATGAACTGAACTTAAAATTACAAGGTTTTGGCAAAAGTATTGACGTTATGTTTGGATACATCAAATCTTTGAAAGTAAACTTAAAATTTTCAAGCGAGATATTGAAACTAAAACTTATAAGTATTTTTCTCAGATAAAAAAGTATTTCGAGAAGGCCACTACAATGAGTGTAATGGAGTCCATACTTATGTACCAGAATGTAGTAAACTCGCTATTTGAACAGTTCAGCGAAAGATTCGACCAATTTAGAAGCCTAGAACAGACCATTAAAATAATTAAGTAGCTGGATATAGTTGTTTACAGTACTTTGGAATGAAAGGATTTCCGATGGATGCAAATTGATGATTTAGAGATGCAACTTGCAGATTTTCAAGGTAGCATTTGGACTCATGTGTTTGTCGACTTAAGGTGGAAACTTGAAAATCTGGAACGAAATCGTTTGAATAATGAAGAAGAGTGCAACTACAAACAAGAAATTTTGAGAGCTTGGAACAGAGTAACTGACACTTTCAGCGACATAAAAAATCTAGCGATGGCTCTGCTAACAATTTTTTCATCAATATATTTTTGTGAGACTTTGTTCTCAGCATTAAATAATATTAAAACGAACAAAAGAAACCGGCTAACAGATGAAGTTAGTGGCGCTTGCTTGGCCTTGAAGTGTACCAAGTATGAACCTGCAATCCAAGAATTAGCAGACAAACTTCAGCACCAAAAAAGCCACTAATTTCTAGTTTTCGTACCATTTGATTATCATTGTTTTTATTTTTTTTCCTAAATGTACATTGTTTTTCTGTTTTTGTTCATTTTATACATATTTTTGGTTGATTTTTCTTTGTTAAATGGCATTTAAATATATAAAATAAATATCAAAAATATAAATCTTTTTTTTACTATGGTTGCAAATATCAAAAAAATTATAAATATTTCTATATGTGACACGGCACCAGAGTTAAGTCAGGGTTTTTCAAAATTTTAACACACCGAGCTCAAAAGGTTCGCCATCACTGATTTGTGCTGTGGCTGCTATAAGCAGCACCACATTTGCATTGTTGGTAAAACCGCTGGCAAAGACACTATCCATTCTGTTGTTCTATACCCCTTATCTAGGGACTCATGCGACAAATGTCTCCCAAAGCACTAAACTAAAAAAGTAATAAAATAGGGGCCGGAAGTCTCCCCCGCATGGCCCGGTGTTCCCCTTTGAGTTAAGCACACGGGCCACGCTTCATCAGGCTCTGTTGTTGCCTTGCCTACCAGGAAGCTCAGAACTGAGGTCAATATTAAGAGCTGCCCGTAGCCTATGTGTTCTGGTATAAAGATCCCTTTGCCCTTGGCCACTCAGCTGGCAACATTGTAACTTTATTTTAATTAATTTACCACTATATAGCTCTTTACAAGTAGACTTCCAGTTGTCGATACTACTGCGACACAACACAGCACATGGAGAACAGCTGAGCAGTCTGACTTGTCACTTAGCATAATACCCTCTAGGTCAGCCGTGGGCAAACTACGGCCCGTTTGAAATGAATAAAACTAAAAAAAAAAAAAAAAGACCGTACCCTTTTATGTAATGATGTTTACTTTGAATTTATATTAGTTCACACAAACACTCCATCCATGCTTTTGTTCCGGCCCTCCGGTCCAGTTTAAGAACCCATTGTGGCCCTCGAGTCAAAAAGTTTGCCCACCCCTGCTCTAGGTCCATCCACGTTGTCCCGAGTGGTAAGATTTCATTCTTTTTAATGGCTAAGCAATATCCCATTGCATATATTCTTTATCCATTTCTCTATCCAGGAACTCTCAGGTTGCTTCCATGGCTGTTGTAAATAATGAACTTGGGGCTACATATCTCTTTTTTAATTCATGTTTTTTTATTTCTTTGGGTAAATACCCAGAACAGGTGTTGTGTTTTTATAAAATAAAATCGAAAAGACCCTCCAACATCTCCAAGTGCGCCTGCAGGCGTCCCTTCGGTGGGCACCGAGCCTCTGGATACCCTCCCCTGGCCCTGCTCCTTCTCCTGATGGCAGCTCTCTGTGGCCTAGTGCTATGGAGGCTGGGCGCTGAGCAGCTGCTCTGAATGGCGGATTTTCAGGGCAAAGGCTGACGATTAGTTTCTGTAGCCCCATGGCCTACTCCAGTGCTTCTCAACCAGAGGCAGTTTGTCCTCCCACGGGAAACACTGGGAACATGAGGAGACTCTGGCTGTGAGACCCTCAGGCGTGGGGGAGCTACGGGCATGCAGTGGGCACTCAGGCGCCTGCGGGGCATCCTCGGGCACGGGCAGTCCACCCAGAGATGCACGTGGCCTGTGTGTCCGCATTCCCAGGCTGGAAGCCCGGGCTTAGTGTGACACTCGACCCAGAGTCGACACTGCACGTCAGAAAGCTGTGCCCATCGAGACTTTCTCCACGTGGGTGCTCATCCTACCGATGAGGCCGAAGTGGTCCTCAAACACCTGGCTCCTCCGGTCAGACTCCTGAGCTGCATGGTCTCAATGTGACAAGCCTGTGAGTTTAACCAGCAGTTTATTCCGAAGGCCAAACGCCTCCGTTCCAATGATGACTCCAAAGCGCTTGCCAGACAAAATGGGCTGGGAAACACCGGCTCCCTCAGCCAGTTCTCCAGGAAACCCCGCCGGGATTAAGAAGACACACCTGGACAGGTATTTCTACAGCAGCGCACTGGGGAGAGCGTCAGTCACACCCGGACCCTGCTGGGTCGCCCACGCCTGATGCTCGGGTGGCTGTGAGTTCCATCCTCTACTTTTGCCCTGACCCTCAAAAAAGCAGTCTCCAATTTTTCACAGAATATCAGCAAGAGAAACGGTGATTTTTACTTGAGCATTTCAGCATATATGCTCGGTGCGGTGTGCGGATTATATGCGGCCAGCTCCCGGAAGGCTCGCAGCAACCCTCGGGGAGTTCTGCCCTATGCCCGCTACACAGATGAGAACAACGAGGCGCTGACTCACGAGGATACGCCTGCTCCCACACAGCCAGAAGGTCCCCTCAGGGACCGGGGTGGACACGCTGACACGTCCGAGTCCAGCCGGCAGCCACAGCGCAGGGCCCTGTGGGGCATCACTGCATAGCACAGCAGCAGGTCAGGCATCGGCCAGAGCCCAATTCCGCGTGCACCTCGCTGGACTGTGGACAGCCACGAACCCTGGACTCAAAGAGCTCTGACAGGTGAAAATGTGCGAATGCCAGCAATAAAAACTCTCTCACACTGAACCCAAACAAGTCACACCGAAATGTGCTACTGGTAGGTATAATCCCTTTTTAAAATTAAGTTTCTCAAAATATTAATCAAATAAATTTAGCATAGTTGTTCAAATCTGCAGAAGACTGGCTATTTAAAAATGGACAGTGGCTTTAGCCGGTTGGCTCAGTGTATACAGCGTTGGTCTGCAAACTGAAGGGTCCCGGGTTCAATTCTGGTCCAGGGCACATGCCCGAGTTGTGGGCTCAATGCCCAGTGTGGCTTGTGCAGGAGGCAGCCATTTAATGATACTCTCTCATCATTGATGTTTCTATCTCTCTTTCCTTCTCCTTTCCTCTCTGAAATCAAAATTTGTGCACTTGGGGGGGATGGGGGGGTCCCTCAGCCCGGCCTGTGCCCTCTCGCAGCCTGGGACCCCTCAGGGGATGACCACCTGCTGGCTTAGGCCCGCTCCCCAGGGGATTGGGCCTAAGATGGCAATCAGACATCCCTCTGCCAGCCCGGCAGCCCTCGGTGGATGTCCACTTGCCAGCGGGGAGCAGGCCTAAGCTGCAGTCGGACATCCTTAGCGCTGCTGAGAGAGCAGGAGAGGCTCCCACCACCACCGCTGTACTGGCAAAGTTCCATTCTTTCCTAGACCTGGACCCAGCGCTCACAGGCCCGTGGCAGCTCCTGGAGCCGGTGGTGGTGGGAATGCCAGGAGCTGATGCCCAGCCAGGCTGGAGGGAGAAGCCAGACCTGGGGGCAGCCAGGGCAGCGTGGGGCCAAAGGAGGAGCTTGGGAAGCAAAGCTGAGCGGCAAGGCTCCTGAGGAAAAGGCTGCAGGGTGGGGCAGGCGGGGGCGCCGCAGACGGGCACACGGCCCCCTGTCTGAGGAAGGCGAGCGGGCGCCGGAGGAGAATTTCATTTAAGGACCCACACTTGTCAGGAGCCTTAAATCAACTTAACACATTTATTCATTTATTCATCCAACCTTGGCAGGATTGTCTTAATAATCAGGAAGATACAGGTTCAAATCCCAGTTGTACCATATGGTAGCTGGGTGGCCTTGGGTAAGTTACTTAACCTCTCTGACCCTCCTCTTCTCATCTACATATAGAAGTTATGTATATATATATACACATACATGTAATTACAGTGTATACCTCACAGAGCATGTACATCTCACACTGTTTTCAAAGACTATTTAATAGCATGGGAAAATGCTCCTTAACAACATTAAAAGGAAAAAGTAGATAGGAAAGGCCAATATAATTCTGATTTTTTAAAAAGACTATATGTACTTTGAATATATATGCATATATACATACAAAATTTTAAAAAATAAAAATATTAATACTTATTTTCATGGTGGGAATTTGGATGATTTAATTTTTAAATGTACTTTTCATATTTTCCAAATTGCCTACAATGAACATGGCATACTTTGAAATATTTTTCTAGATTTGCATTTTTATTGCAAAAGTGATCCATGTTCAGTGCAGGAAATTAAACTTTGGCACCACTGGGAACAGCTTGTGAAGAACCCTTCCAGACGTTGCTCTATGCACATCTAAATACATACCCAGAAGGCAGAGTCTCGCAGGCCACGCCAGGAGGGCGTTTTTGGTAACTGAGTTCTATTTCTGTCTCAAGCCCCCGACCACCCAGGGGCAGAACTTCGCTTGAAGCAATGGAGAGTGAGTGCAGGCAAATAAGAGTCAGGGCTTTCTGTGGACTAACTACCTGCTCCCTCCTTCTCCCTGGCCATGCATCTTCGTCCTCGGGGCCAACATGGTACCCAGGTGGGGGGTGCCCTAGGGGCCAACATGGTACCCAGGTGGGGGGTGTCCTCGGGGCCAACATGGTACCCAGGTGGGGGGTGTCCTCGGGGCCAACAGGGTACCCAGGTGGGGGGTGTCCTCGGGGCCAACAGGGTACCCAGGTGGGGGGTGTCCTCGGGGCCAACATGGTACCCAGGTGGGGGGTGTCCTCGGGGCCAACATGGTACCCAGGTGGGGGGTGTCCTCGGGGCCAACATGGTACCCAGGTGGGGGGTGTCCTCGGGGCCAACATGGTACCCAGGTGGGGGGTGCCCTAGGGGCCAACATGGTACCCAGGTGGGGGGTGTCCTCGGGGCCAACAGGGTACCCAGGTGGGGGGTGTCCTCGGGGCCAACAGGGTACCCAGGTGGGGGGTGTCCTCGGGGCCAACATGGTACCCAGGTGGGGGGTGTCCTCGGGGCCAACATGGTACCCAGGTGGGGGGTGTCCTCGGGGCCAACAGGGTACCCAGGTGGGGGGTGTCCTCGGGGCCAACATGGTACCCAGGTGGGGGGTGTCCTAGGGGCCAACATGGTACCCAGGTGGGGATGTCCTCGGGGCCAACATGGTACCCAGGTGGGGGGTACCCTAGGGGCCAACATGGTACCCAGGTGGGGATGTCCTAGGGGCCAACATGGTACCCAGGTGGGGGGTGTCCTCGGGGCCAACATGGTACCCAGGTGGGGGGTGTCCTAGGGGCCAACATGGTACCCAGGTGGGGATGTCCTAGGGGCCAACATGGTACCCAGGTGGGGGGGTGTCCTAGGGGCCAACAGGGTACCCAGGTGGGGATGTCCTAGGGGCCAACAGGGTACCCAGGTGGGGGGTGTCCTCGGGGCCAACATGGTACCCAGGTGGGGGGTGTCCTCGGGGCCAACAGGGTACCCAGGTGGGGATGTCCTAGGGGCCAACAGGGTACCCAGGTGGGAGGTGCCCTAGGGGCCAACATGGTACCCAGGTGGGGGGTGTCCTCGGGGCCAACATGGTGAGGGCGGAGGGGGGGGAAGGAAAACAACAACAAAAAAAGAAATTTCAAAACATATTGACATTTTTCACTGTGGAAGACTTTTATATACAGATTAGAAAATATTGTTTTCTGTTTGTTTGCCTTTTAAATTTATAAAAATAAGGGTTTTTTTTAAAGAAAAAAGTATTCTTTATGGGTGACACATTTGAAAATATGCATTTTCAAAATGCTTTCTCAAGAGCAAGATTGTGTTTCAAAAAGCAACGACTTGATCATGCCTTGTTAAAGCACCATCTTACATTGAAGGAACAGATTAAATACGTTTAAAATTTCAAAGAAATCTGCCAGATAGCATCTGATTAATACTGTCAGCTCAACAAAGGTCAGTAAACTTGAACATCTGTCTTTGTGTGAAAGAAAAAATACGTTCCCATCACTTTCAACAAGTCTTTCAACCTGAGTGAGGTCACTGCAGTGTCAAGATCCCACAATTTCTCCTCATTTCATTACAAAGTCCCGTGAACACTGGGGAGGTCTTGGTTTTGACACTCGGCCCCAGGATCCCGTGGCAGGGTCCGGGGGTGCGCAGCGCTACCTTGAACAAGGGTGACCTCCACACTCACTGTTCACTCCCGTCGGCCCCAACGCCAACTCATACTAATGTTAGGAAAGAAAGATCACTTCCCTTCCCTTTTGATTAAAAAAATAAAGTTTTAATATTTTCTTCTCCTATGCCAGGGGATCAATTGTGCCACCCACTGCTCCAACTAACCCATTTGGAAAATGACTTTCTCTTCTGTAAGGAGATAAAAACAGCTGCCGAGGCAAGAAAAAAGAGCAAGTGGCCTGAACAAGGGAGCCCCTGGGCTCTGAAAGGTGCCATCCTGGCCCTGGGCCCTGGCCCGGCCAAGGCCAGCCCTCAGGCATCACGGCCGACCACCAGCCAGCCTTGGGAGGCTCTGAGTCCAGGGGAGCTGGTCTTTGACTTCAGAGGAGCCTGGTGTTCCCGGGCACCTGGAGCTGCCTGGCCACCTGAGAGGCATGCAATGAGAAGTCAGTCCAGCGTGAGTGCCACGGACTGAGACCTGGAAATGTGAGAACAGCAGGAAGGCGACAGCCACCAGATTCTGGCAGGAATGGTGTGCGGCTCAGAAGAAGGGAGCAGGTGAGCGCCGTGGACCAGAGCAGCCCCCCACCCACCTTCTCCACCACCAGTCAGGCCCTCCAGGAGAAGGAAGACGGGACTCAGCACAGCCAGGCCCACTTCCGCAGCCCCAGGCAAACGCAAGCTCAAGGTAAGGAGTAAGCTGGGCTACAGAGAAAGACCTGTGGTCTGAGATAAGACCCACTGTGCGCCTGTCCCTGGAGCCCACACAGAGCGGGTGGGAGTGCACTCAGACTGGGGACAGCAGTTCAGCAGCCGGGGTGGCAGGAGGGAAGCGATCTCTGATTCGTGCCTCTTTCCTTGCTTTTACTTGTTCTTTTGTCATTCGGATAGAGCAGAATTAAAAATATATACGCAGAGTGCTTATGGGTAGGCTGGCCAGTTTTCGAGCAAAGCCTTGGTCAAGGTGGCTCTAGAAGCCCAGCTGACATCCTGGCAGTGTGGCTCACCGTGGGCCGCGGCCAGCCACCGGCACGGGAGTGTGGCGTTTCTAACAGACGCTTCCCCAGGAAGCAGCACCCGATGCTTCCGTCAGCGTCACAGAATTTCCCAAAAATGCTTAGTGAGGGAAGGACCACGTGTCTTCTGAGCAGAGAGAGGCTTGAAGACAGGACAGAAGTCGCAGGGCTGATGTGGAAGCTTCCGCAGGGAAGGACAGTTCAGTGCCCGGGACAGCTACCTACTCTCGCTCGCTCTGCACAGCACACAGACAGGCCTGGCCGAGGCTGCAGGAGAACCGGAGGACGTGGAGTAACACAGGACGGGGAGCCTGCAGGGCTGCGAAGCTGAAGGAAATGCTGAAAATGAGCTTGCTTTGCCCTGTTAACGAGAGCCTGCACAGGGCAAAGGGAGTTGCCCCAAATGCAGTGCAGTGTCCTGATGGGAACCTGAAACAGAAAGTGACTCTGGTGGGAAAGCTGGGAAATCCAAGTCGTCTGGGATTTAACCAGCAGAAATGTGCCGGGGTTGTTTCTTAGTTCTGACAAATGTGCTGTGCATGGCAAGGTGGGTGTTAGTAGATTGACGATTAGTATCAGGAAAAACTGGTGAAGGGTAGATAACTCTCAATGCTATGTTTAATAAACAAAAATTATTCTAAAACAGAGTTTATTTTCAAGAAGGAGAAGTTGTCCAGGGAAAAAGAGAAAGACCTGGAGGCAGCGGAGGCAGTGGCAGAAGATGAGTTGAGGAATCAGTTGGGTCTAGAGCAGCCGTGGGCAAACTACGGCCAGCGGGCCGGATCCAGCCCATTTGAAATGAATAAAACTAATTTTAAAAAAGACCGTACCCTTTTATGTAATGATGTTTACTTTGAATTTATATTAGTTCACACAAACACTCCATCCATGCTTTTGTTCCGGCCCTCCGGTCCAGTTTAAGAACCCATTGTGGCCCTCGAGTCAAAACGTTTGCCCACCGCTGGTCTAGAGGTTTTCCTTTTCTCCGAAGGAATTACCTGCGCTCTGCTCAGCTCACTGTGTGTGTTCTGACAGTCACTGAGTTGTAAGGCTATGGAAGATGTTCGATAATAGTAGCCCAGTGCAAGATAACCTGCCTCTCAGTGAGGCTTGCAGGAGCCGTTAACCTCGTGCAGCACAGGAGGGCTGGGAACGGCACGGACATGGAAAGCAGGCTGCGGAGTACACAAATGATGCACGGACGGCAGTTCCACTTCCGGTAACTGAGTCGTTGTTCTGTGAGCTTGTGATTGAGGGGGCAGGGGGAGGGGGGGTAGGATGCAGGGGGAGTTGCAACTGCTTTGTTCTGAATACTTCTAAGTAAATGCATAAAATGTTCAAATTTTAAATTAAAATAGGTGCTTTAGAGGAAAAAACATATATATATATATACCTCCCCCACAAATACCTTGACCGTTCTGAAAGGTAATATATGTCACTGTTGTCTTAGCTGGCATTTTGTATTAAGTATTATTTTTATAACCAGGAAAAACTTTACAGAAGAAGCTTCAAGCTGACAGAAATGCAGGAGCTGAGCTGGAGAGGAGAGAGCATGCGGACATGCGGACAGGGACGTGCAGACTGTGGGCGTGCCAGCGGCCTCGGCAGGACAGGGGAAGCTTTCGCTCTGAGAACCAAGAGGGGCCTGGGAGGCAGAGGGAGAGACCGGCCCTTCCCTGGTATCAGGTGTGGAAGTCAAAAACAGGCTTCAAAGTGTTCACCATAAAAGTAACTATTATTATTATCAAAATAATTTTTATAAAAATTTCAAACAAGTTTTAATTGAAAACGCCTCTCTATTTCCCAGTCGCATTTCCCAGCAGTAGCCACTGGTAACTGCATCCTTCGGGGCATCCTTTCAGACGCTTTCTATGCATATATACAGTAGAGACAATCTTCACAGAAACGGGACCTAATATTACACATACAATTGTTCATGAATCAATAGGTCTTGCTGTTACAGACTGCGCTGCCACACTGTCCGTGTTCCGGTGGGCAGTCCTCACAACAAGCCCTCTGACCTACCATCCTGGCGCCTCCAAAGGCAGCTCTACGACTTTGGATGGACTATTTAACCTTCCTGAACCCAGTGTCCTCATTTTAATTGGAGATAATATTTACTCTGTTGATAGAGAGGTTCAGGTATGGATTAGAGGAGTTTATACGAATGAATGAAATGAAATGAATGAAAATGTCTGTAGTTTCCCCCGTACGTACGTGTGTGTGTGTGTGTGTGTGTGTGTGTGTGTGTGTGTGTGTGTGTAGATAGTGATGGGGGAAGAGAAACAGAGAGGCAGAGAA
The DNA here is from genome assembly GCF_963259705.1 of Myotis daubentonii. Lineage (NCBI taxonomy): Eukaryota > Metazoa > Chordata > Mammalia > Chiroptera > Vespertilionidae > Myotis > Myotis daubentonii. The sequence goes on from NC_081852.1 coordinate 4,128,936, forward strand.
AATGGACCAATGGTGGGTGGATGGATGAGTTGATGGATGGATGGACCAACAGATGGACAGACGGAAGCCTAGCAGGAATTATTCCTCAGTAACAGGGTATGGGGAAATAGCATAAAGTAATCATCAATAAATTTAAGTTGCCTCCTTTCTACTTAGAGAAATGGGGAGCAGACACAGCACAGAAGCACTGGGAAATGTAGGTCCCCAGTACCTGTTTGGGGAGCCAGTAAAGCAAGAGCAGTGCACCTGCTGACTCAGAAGGTGGGGGAGGATGGAGGAAAGGCAGGTCCTAGGAGAAGTGGCTCAGGAAATGAGGGGCCAGGACACTGGAGGGAAAGGAGCCCCATCATTTAGTAGCAGGTGTCAGCCAGGAGGGGAAAGCTCTATCTCACCTTAAGTGTATCCCAGACTTTGGCCAGAGAGACTGCAAAACGCCCAGAGAAAAGCAGGGCTAACAGGGATGAGCAGCTGCAGAGTGAGGGCTCCCAGAAGGCAAACCTAAGCAGAGATAAACGGTGCTGGCATGGACGGGAGGAGAGGGTCTGGAAAGGCCTAGGAGTTATCGAAATATTTACTGGGAGCTGGCCTTGCAGCCACCTTCGATTCATCCTCCAAGTCAATCAGTTCTCAGACCCCTTAAACCAGTGGTTCTCAACCTTGGCTGCCCATTAGAATCACCTGGGAATCTTTTAAAATCCTGATTTCTGGGCCTCATCCTCGGAGGATGATTCTAATGTGCAGCCAAGGTTGAGAACCATTGCCTTAAACTTTGTGCCCAGTCCAAGCCTCCGGCTGGAGCGAGCTTCAAAACCCGCCGCTGACCACACATAGCCCTGGAGCCGTCTGTGTGAGCAGAATAGAGTCCAAGGAGCTGGCCCGGCATCCAGGCCTCCCACACACCTACCCTCTGGCCCCACGACCACTGCAGAGTCACCCTCCATGGTGAGAATGCCTGGCCTGGGCCCCAGCCCATGCAGGCATGGCGGGCACCTGGAGTTTGGGGCCTGTCTGGACAATGGCTGGCTGGCTGGATTTCCAAGTCATTCTATTTGGAAATGGTTCCTACATGACATCATCTGGTTCTGGCTGGGTACCACGCACAAGGGCACAAGGGCACAAGGTCCCACTCCACCCCTGCCACGGGAGGTTTCTGTCTCCTGCTCTGTGACCAGCCCACAGAATAGGAATCTAACCCAGGCCAGACCAAGCCCAGCGTTTCTAAGAGAGGTGACAGGTGAGTGAGGTGCAGACTCAGCCTTTGTCTTCTTGGGATCAGAAACCGTTAGAACATAGGCTGGGACTGCCAGCCACTGCCCTACACCCCAGGGAGACCGGTCTGAGCTCTATGAGGGCAGGGGCCTGTCGGCACATGGTACATGCTCACGTACTGAATGAATGCATGGATGTGATGGAATCTAATTAGACAAGCTACCACATAACAGCATGGGAGAGCCAGTGTGCAGAAAGAGGGAGGGAATTTTTGAATGTGTGCCCTGTAGACCTCCCAGTTAAGTCCACGCACACGCTCCATTTCTGCTTCCGCTAACTGGAGTTGGCTTTCTGTCACAGACAATCATGCGCAAAAGCTCAAATCCCTCCAGATGTGTTTCAGATGCTCGTTCTCCCAGGCAGTTCCCTGATCAAGGCACCTTCTATGCCTTCTGAACTCCAAGGGCAGGTTATCTAAACCCTGGAGTGACATTTCTTACTTTTCCACCTTGATTAAGGCTTTCTGTGAACACAGCTGCAGCAGGCCCCACTGTGCTCACCCCAGGACCCCTTTTCCTGGTCCAGTGCCTATGACCCCCTGAGGCTACGGGTGCTGGGCTAAAGGCTCTCACCTACAACCTTCCCTGGAGGAACCGAAGCCCAGAGGCGCCTGGGGGTTAGTTCCCCAAGGACCACATCCCATCCATGCCCCGGAGAAGGCTGGCCCGCTCCCTCGAGGCCTCTGTGTTCCACTCCTGGGGTGGAGCTCCCTCCTGCTGAAACCTCATTCTCCAGGAGCCTGTCCCCCGCCACCCCCGCCACCCCCGCCACCCCCCTCCCGCCACCCTCACTCCTCTCCAAGCCCAGTGCCCCCAGGTCTCCCTGCAGGCCAGCACTGCTCCCAAGGAATGGCCTCAGGTAACATCCCGTTTTCCTCTGACAAACAAGAGGTCTGTGGACCCCCCTCTGCTTGGTGGGCAGTGCCTCTGAGGGCCTCAGAAGAGCAGCGACTGGAGAGTGATTTTTAGTGAATAAGGAGCAAATGTCATAACCCTGTAAACAGCATATAGATGCAAACTTCTGGAACAGGCTTGCACTTCAAAGCAATTCAGAGAGCAACAAAACGGCCTGTTCTTTAGTTCCCCCAAAGGAAAGGGTGGGCACAGGAATGTGCTGTTTCAGAAACTTTTGTTTTCTGTTACTGCTCCTCGTCATTCATTGTTTCCTGAACCCCCAGCACAAGCAAGTTCCCCAAACTCATCTGCCGTGAACTGGCACTTGACATGAATCACAGTGTCACTGCAAGGCCTTCAGTAGGCACAAAGCCCAGCTTCCAGGGCTTATTCTCAAAGTGTGCCTCCCTTTCCAAACAAAGTCTTATACCAAAAAAAAAAAAAAAAGAAAGAAACTGAGCCACATCTTGGTGCTGTGGGCTGTGGGCTCTGGCCTGCATTGTCCTTCCACTGATCTGGGCGACAATCGCCTTGAGAGAACTTCACAGTTTTTAAGATGTTCTGTAACAAGAAACTCCCAAGCTGCATGAAGGGGGAAGAGCTTCCTGGCTGTGCAGAATCCCTGGGCTCTGGGATGTGGGCTTCCCAGCACCGAACTCATCGCGCCCCCTCGCTTCAGCCCCGAGGGAATCCATTCTTGGGATTCTCGTGGCATCACTTCAGTCTCTCAGTGTAAGTGCATGAGTAATGGATAACACACATGACTGCACGGCACAGCTCCCTCCTGGCACAGCTCGACTCCCTCCCAGCACAACTCCCTCCCAGCAAGGTTCCCTCTGACAGAAAGCCCCACAGGGAGCACCCACTTTCTGGTTTGCATTGTCACCAGCCCCTTCTCCGCCCAGAGCTCCCCGTGCTCAGCGTGGGAAGATGTTTCCTAGTAGACATCCCCCTAAGCTCATGGCCTCTCTGTGGTGGGAGTCCCCATGGTGCTTAGGCTTCTGCAGGAAAAGAGAGTAATTTACAAAGGGGGGGGGGGGGCGGCGGGCAGCAAAGTAATCTCCAAAAGACAAATCCTCTGCACCTGGAACTCGGCACCTCCTGATTCCAGGGGCAGCTGAGCTGACCTGCCCGAGACCAGCCGGCGGGATGGAGGCAGGAAGGAGCCAGCGTGGGAGCCTTGGCCCCAGGAAACCACGCCAGGAAAGGCCATACATGAAGGCAAGGTTGGAGGGCGCTGTCAGGATCCGTGGGGACGGCCAGAGGGGCGCTGACCGCCATCACTCCCCGCAAATCCACGCTGCCCGCGGCATCGAGCACCTATGCGAGTGTCTGGAAATGTCGCCCTCCTCACCCTGCAGGAACGAACCGAGTATGGAATAACAGGAAACCTTCAGGAATTACAGCCACATGGAAGTTTAAGTCACAAATCCAGAAAATGCTAATGACCCTTTAAAAGACAGAAAACCTTTATACCTGTTATTTTCAAAGGAATTAGCTCATGAAATGAAGACAGTTGACCCTTGATATATTTAAGGAAGCTGTGCCCAAATTGACAACATTTCTAAATCATACAGTTCCTCTAATAAGCCGTGCTCTGATACAGGCAGGAAATAACAAAACCGGGTGATGTGTCCGGACGCCGGCCTCCCAGGTCCTCTCACACGTGTTGAACTGAGTTAAACCCAAATGCAGATCAAGGTGGTAAATTCGTTAATAATAGTTGCAGTGGTGTGAAAGCCACTCTTCCTAATTGTGGCCCACACTGCGTCCCTCTGTCCCTGCGCCACAGCTCCCCACGCGCTGAAACCCAGAAACCCACACGAGGTCCCGGGATCAAGTGTGGAGGCGCTGCAGATGATCGTTGAAGCTCGTTTTCTTCCTCCTTTTCCAGAACATTCTCTGAAGTAGGTGTAAACCGTTGGAGTGACAGGGACAAGGGTACTCAGTGCGCCAGCACCTGACTGTCGGCTCTCAGCCCCTCCCTCGGGTCAGGCACCTGAGCGGGGAGGGGCCAGCGACCCTCAGTGGTCAGGCCTTCAGATGACAAGCTGCTGGGCCTGGAGGGAGCCCTCTCCCGCCCCCGGGCCGGCAGAGAGGAACGGGCTGCCTCAGCAGGGGCTTTTCTGACCTCAGTCAACCTCTGGCCGCGAGCAAGCAACCAACGGGACCCAAGAGGCCTCTCCAGAACTGCTCGCAGGTGGCCAGCCTCTAGCCAGGGGCAGCGGAAGGTAAGAGCCTGCATGCCAGGGGCCCGTGGCAGCAGAGCTGCGAAGCCAGTGGAGAGGGCGGGGCTCCCTGGCAGCCCAGCGAGGAGGCGCAGCCTGGGCCCAGGAGCCACGGCCGGACTCTGCCTGTACCAGAGCACACGGCAGAGTGAGGACGGGACGCTCCGGGGACTCTCGCTTTGCCTGGGCTGAGGCCGAAGGGAGCCTGGCCAGCTGCTGAAGGGCCCAGAGGGACAGGCATGGTTCACTCACTCAGGCAACGGCTTAGCGATCCACACACCAGACACGTGCCCCGCCTGCCAGGCGCCCGGGCACAGTGCAGCTGGCCACTCCACTCCAGATGATGCCGAGGGAAGTTATACTGCCTGGGGCCCCACGAGCTCCGGGGGGGTGGGGGGGAGAAAGCCTCCATGGCCAGGGGGCTGTGCCCAGGACGGCGTGGCCTGAGGCCGCGGGCACTCGGAGTGGTCCTGGGAGGCGAGCGTGGCTCTGGGGAAACTGCGGTGCCACAGGGACGCCGTGGGCCAGGAGGGTCTCACACTGGGGGCCGCTATGACAACCTCCTGCCTCCCTGGCATGCAAGGGCCAGGTCCCAGGGCGGCCACGTCCTGCTAAGCACGTGGTAACAGCATGGCGCCCTGGTGCAGGGACCCCCCAGCCAGCCCAGGAGCTCACGGGCGCCAGGGGTGAGTCCGGAGAGCTGGGGGAGGGCCGAAGTGTCTGCACTTCAGCAGCGAAACAGGGGAGGCCTGGCCACAAGGGTGACTGGCCAGCTCACCCGCCCCTGACCTGGGAGGCGGGAGGCGGGGCTCCTGCTCAGTTGCGTCTGGTCTGCCCCTCAGCACGGGCGCCGGGCGCTGTGTCCCTGCTGGGCGTGGCTCTTGAGGTGAGGACACTAATGCTCAGGCTGGGAAGGTCCTGAACTTGGAGAGGGTTCAGGCAGTGAGGGGGCCACTCAGCACCAGCCTACCTGTTCCCTCTCCCTCCCATTCCCCCCCCCTCTTCCCCACCTCCAGCTCACACACAACTGACAGCCCTGCCCCGGGAAGCCAGTACCCCCTGAACGAGGAGGCTTGGTTCTGAAGCTAAGGCACTCAGCTTCCAGGGAAAGCCAGACCGACCATTTTAAACGCTGTGCTGGGGCCACTGGTAGTGAAAGGCGGGGCCTGTGAGAGCCTAGCAGAGCTGCCCCAGGGGCCAGCGGAGGCATGAAGATGGCCCCGCTCCTGGCCCCTGAGCTGGGCCTGCTTCGCCCACACGCCCCTGCTGCTCTGGGACCTGTTCCTGAAGGCAGTGGAACTCTATGGTAGTGCTATCGTCCATGGCACTCTTCACCGGAGCGAGCTACGTCTCTCAGACACAACCCATTCTTCTGACTTTTCCCTTCACATACAACTAGGTCCCAAGGCCATGGATTTCACTACCGAGTTACCTCTCCACCTCCTCCCTCCCTTCCTGCTTCTCCGTACCCACCGTCTCTGCCTTCCTCCCGGGCGCCGGCCATCACTGCTCTGCACACTCTGTATGGCAATGGCGGCACAAAGGAGGAGCAGCAAGTAGCTGCATTGGAGCAAAGTTTTGTAAAATATTAAGATTAAGCTACTCCTCATCTGAACGACATTGTTTTAAGATGCTAAATGTAATCCTCAGGAAATCACTCAGAAAATAACACAAAAATATCTGATAAAAGCAATAAAAAGGGAATTAAAAGTTTATACTAGGAAATATCTATTTAATGCAAATAAGATAGTAAATGGAGAAATAGTGGAACAAAGACATAAGGCATATAAAAAACAAATGGCAAAATGGAAGATGCAAATTATACTTTATCAGTAATAATTAAATGTAAATAAGTTAAACACTCCAATTAAAAAGCAGAAATTGGCACTTATGAATTTTTATAAAGATCCAATCAGATGTCTTCATTGGTGAATTCTTTTTTTTTTTTAATTAAACTAAGCTGTCCCAACTCTTCCCACCCCCAAAAAGAGGATGAACACTTCCCAACTCATTCTATGAGGCTAGTGTTACCCTGACACTAAAATCCGACAAAGACATCACAGCAAAAGAAAACTACAGACTAATAACCCTTATTAATGTAGACACAAAAGATTTCCACCAAATAGTAGCAACCAGACCCAGAGCATATAAGAAAAGCATATGATGGTCAAGTGACATTTATTCCAGGAATGCAAAATTTGCTTAATATCTGAAAAATCAATTGATTTAATATAGTGTATTAACAGAATCAAGGACAAAAGCCACATGATTATCTTCACAGATGTAGAAAAGCACTTGAAAAGATCCAACTCCTTTTCATAATAAAAACACTCAACTAATTAGGACAGAAGAAAACTTCCTCCACCTGATGCCAGGGCACCTACGAAAGGCCACAGGGCCAGGCCTCACGGTGAGGACTGAGTGCCCGTGGGTCAGAACAGACAGGGATTCCCACCTGCAGTTCCTCTCAGCACTGCACTGGGGGTCTAATCATGACAAGGAGGCAAGAGGCAATTAGAAGTCATCGGGAAGCAGGAAGGAAGAAGGAAAACTCTCTGTTTGCAGACGCCATGGACATGTGCAGAGACAGCCCTCAGGCAACCGCGAAGAAAACTTTGAGCTAAGAAACTGCAAGGCTGCAGAATACAACATCGATATGCAAAACCAGTTGTACTTCTACTTACTACAGGCAGTGAACAGCCTGAGCAGGAATTAATAAAAGCGCCTGCACTGACAATAGCATGAAAAGATAAAATGTTTAGGAACATAATTAACAAAACTTGGTGAAGGGAGATGGGAGGACTCCCCAGGAACAACCTCCCCCAGCAGTCATTCAGTTCCAGGCCTAAATGTGAACAATAAAGCCTCTAAAATAAGTACAAGAAGGCGGCTTCATGATCGTGAAGTGGGCAAAGACGGCTTAAACCGGACACAAACTGCAGAGACCATTAAAATAATGATCGATCGTGCTTCATTGAAGTGAACAGCTGCTGCTCAAGAAGAGACCAGCGTGAAAAAGACAAGTGAAGGGAGATACTCATACGACATGTGCCACACAGGACTCGGATTCAGAATACATATTTTAAATAATTCTCCTAAAATCACAAAGAAAAAGACCACAACCCAACAGAAAAGTGAAGTTGGCGAAAGGCCTGAACGGGTCATATCCAAACCGTCAGTGAGAACACTCCCTCAGGCGCCGCTCCCGGCCTATGTCCAATGTCCGGCGCTGAGTTAGGCTCCGTCCCAGGTCCATCCGCCCCGTCTCCCCAGGGGGGCACTCTGATGATCTGCCCACATTCAGTGCAGCCTCTCTACAGCAGCGGTTCTTAACCTGTGGGTCGCGACCCCTTTGGGGGTCGAACGACCCTTTCACAGGGGTCGCCTAAGACCATCGGAAAACACATATTTAATGACATACTGTTTTTGTGGTTAATCACTACGCTTTAATTATGTTCAATTTGTAACAATGAAATTGGGGGTCACCACAACATGAGGAACTGTATTAAAGGGTCACGGCATTAGGAAGGTTGAGAACCTCTGGTCTACAGCCTGAAGAGCCACCTTCCCTTATTTTGACAAAAACAGAGATTTCTTTGGCCTTTGGAGATCCTCCTAGGAGGCCTAGGATAAGGTGTGCGTGCCAGCCTTCCTTTCCTGGCCCAGAAGCTGAAGGTCACCTGGGCCTCCTGGCACAGGTTTCCCCACTTCCATTTTGCCAAACAGCTGGTTTCTATCGTCACATTTGGGGCACGGCGGCCGCTGTCCTTGCGGCCTGTCATCCCTGCGATGCTCTATAGGCCCAGTAGACGGTGAGGTGATGACTGGGATCCGCATGGGGGTCAGCAGAGGACCTGCAGACTGGGAGGCCCCCTGCCTCCCTGTGGCCCGGGAGCTGGGCCTGAGTGCAGCAGGCGAGGCTAGAACCCAGAACTCCCGGACGGACTCTCCTCCATCCAGGCTGGAGGTCAGTGGGTCTCCCTGTGGCCACCTTCACCAGCTCCCACAACGCAGGCGCTGGCCCCACGGACATCCAGGCCAGTGCTCAAGGTTAAGCTCTGCACGGGCCAGCTCCCCACCCCTCACAAGGACAATCGTGATTTATTTTCCTATAAAATATCCTTCGCCTACATGAGAAATGTTAACATATTCATATGTCATTTCTGTCTCATTCCTCCAAAATCTCCCCTTTGGAAACAGTGTCAACTGTGAGGAGCCGGAGCCCTGAGAGCTCCCCTGGGCCCAGGGCGCTCTCCGCCATCCACGCCACCAGCTGACCACGTGCGCGCAGCGCTGTCGGAGAGGTGCAATGCTCCTGGTGTGTCCTGTCTTTCTTAGAATCAGAACACGTGTGTGATATTCTTTCCATTTCTTCATTAATACAAAAACACTTATTTTCTCTCATTTGATTGTTATGTGTTTGTTGTTTTCTAGTAAAAACAAAATAAGCAAGATCAAACTGTGATCTTTTCCTGAAGCAACTGCTCACTGGGAGGCCATGTTCTTCCAAGGGCCCTGATCCGGGCCCTGATCCACGCTGACCACTGGGGACCGGCTCCTCCATCACACAGCGCAGTGACCAAGGCGGCCAATCACATGACCGGAATCACTTCCTGGAGGAGCAGGTGCCTCCGCTCTGGGTGCAGGCAGCGTGAGCTCACTGACCCTCAGGGAGGCTCCCCAGCCTGCTCCCCCAGAGCTCCCAGGAAGGCCAGCTGCTTCCTCCTCTTAGAAAGCCCAGCCCACCCACCCCCTGCCCTGCACCCCAGGCCTCCTCCGAGTGAGCCCCCACAGGAGCCATGCTCACACGCCAGGCAGACACCTCGGAGACGCAGCCTTCTGTTCCCTGTTCCCACAGCACCTGCCGCCCGTATCTCCTCTCTCTGTCTTGCTCTTTGCAAACCTCTGCCCTCAGGTCTGTTTTTCACAAGCCCCACATGACAGGCCAAACAGAAATGCAGGCTGCAGAGACCCCGGGAGCGAGAGCCGGTGGGCACAGGTCTGCTCCAGCCACAGGGAACCCACCCGGGAGCTGTGGGGCCTTCCCAGCACCCTGCCCCGCTGCTGCCCATGTGGCCCACGTGGGCGGCACTGAGGGAAGGTGTTTCCAGAGGCAGGTGCTGGCCATGGAGCCCAGAGCAGTCTTGCCCCTTCAAAGTGCAGCTCCCAGCACAGAGCCTGCTAGAAGCCAGGGATGCAAATCCTGGAACACACTTGCTTACACCTGGATTGGGCTGCGGCCCCTGCACTGTAACACAATGAGTGTCTGCACTCTAGAGCGGAAATAGCTGGAGAAGGCTGGCCGGTAAATATGCTGAAGAAAGGACGGCTCAGTCCGTGTTTTCCTCCCTCGCACGGCCCATGGTGCTCAGAAAGCAGTTGCTGGGGGCAGCAGGTCATGCAGACAGGCAGGGCTGGGCCCGAGGGAGAGAGGCCTTCGCACGACCCAAGCGGGCAGCCCCCTTAAAGGCCCTCCACGCATAGTGTGAACGCACTGTGCCAACCACAGAGAACCTCTCTGAGCGAGGTTCAGCCCATGACAGCGAGTTTTCAACGCTGGCAGAGAGAAAAATCTGGAAAACAGGGAAACAGTACTTTGATCCACACCCCCCAAACACACACACAATCGCAGATCCAGGAACTCTCTCTCACTCCAGCACTCACACCTACAGAGCCTGGACACTCTCATCCCTGCATGTACACCTGCAGAGCCTGGAGCCCTCACCCCTGCACACACACCTGCAGAGCCTGGAGCCTTCACCCCTGCACACACACCTGCAGAGCCTAGATGCTCTCACTCCTGCACGCACGCCTGCAGAGCCCAGGGCCCTCACCCCTGCACGCACACCTGCAGAGCCCGGAGCCCTCACCCCTGCATGTACACCTGCAGAGCCCAGGGCCCTCACCCCTGCACGCACACCTGCAGAGCCCGGAGCCCTTACCCCTGCACACACACCTGCAGAGCCCGGGGCCCTCACCCCTGCACACTCACCTCCAGAGCCCGGAGCACTCACCCCTGCACACACACCTGCAGAGCCCAGGGCCCCCACCCCTGCATGTACATCTGCAGAGCCCGAAGCCCTCACCCCTGCACGCACACCTGCAGAGCCCGGAGCCCTCACCCCTGCACACACACCTGCAGAGCCCAGGGCCCTCACCCCTGCATGTACACCTGCAGAGCCCAGGGCCCCCACCCCTGCATGTACACCTGCAGAGCCCGGAGCCCTCACCCCTGCACACACACCTGCAGAGCCCAGGGCCCTCACCCCTGCATGTACACCTGCAGAGCCCAGGGCCCCCACCCCTGCATGTACACCTGCAGAGCCCGGAGCCCTCACCCCTGCATGTACACCTGCAGAGCCCAGGGCCCTCACCCCTGCACGTACACCTGCAGAGCCCGGAGCCCTCACCCCTGCACGCACACCTGCAGAGCCCGGGGCCCTCACCCCTGCACACACACCTGCAGAGCCCGGGGCCCTCCCCCCTGCACACACACCTGCAGAGCCCGGGGCCCTCACCCCTGCACGCACACCTGCAGAGCCCGGAGCTCTCACCCCTGCATGCACACCTGCAGAGCCCAGGGCCCTCACCCCTGCATGCACACCTGCAGAGCCCGGAGCCCTCACCCCTGCATGTACACCTGCAGAGCCCAGAGCCCTCACCCCTGCATGCACACCTGCAGAGCCCGGAGCCCTCACCCCTGCACACACACCTGCAGAGCCCGGGGCCCTCACCCCTGCACACACACCTGCAGAGCCCGGAGCCCTCACCCCTGCACACACACCTGCAGAGCCCGGAGCCCTCACCCCTGCATGTACACCTGCAGAGCCCAGGGCCCTCACCCCTGAGCCCTCCTACTCTCCCCCGAGCTAGACTACAGGCCCACATCCCATGCAAAATGCCTGACAAACACCCACTGCCCACATGCAGCATGTGGCCCACTCGCCCTGTGATCAAGGGAATATTCCCACGCCGGGGTCTGAGCCCAGCACCGACAGCTGCCAGCCACTCCCCTAGGTCTGCCAGTCTGCCAGGCCGGACCCGCAACAGCCAATGTCTAAAATATACTGCATTCTCTAAGAAACATTTTCTCCAGAGGGACCGGGTGGCACACCACACAGAACACATTTAATCACTGGCACACATACATAAAGCGTCATAAATCAGAACGGGGGAGGGGACAGGTTTGTGCAAACACAAGAACTAACAGCCTGACCCGCCTGGCAGTGAGAGCATCCGAGGGAACCTACTGTTTCCTGGGCCATGCGGAGATCACAGAGGGAGGCGGGAGCAGACGTTCACCAGGCCTCAACGCGAGTCCTCCACAGCGCACAGCGCACAGCGCACAGCGCACAGCGGACAGTGTCTTCACGGACACAGCAAATAGCTGCTGACTGCCGACGAGCTAGGGTGCTCGGGGTGCTCGGGGCGTGGAGACCTGGGCATACGAGTCCACCCAGCCATGGCCGCGCGGAAGAACCGACCTAGTGGAAGGGGGGCAGCAGTGAGCGCGCTGCCCACGCCCCGCCTGCACTCGCGGGCACCGCTGGCCGAGGCAGCCACACCCACTCTGCAGCCTCGTGGTGACCCTGCGAGGACGCTTCTCCCTCGCAGATGGAGATGGAGGCTCAGAGAGGGCAGCACCCTGGCAGAGAGCAAAGCCAGCGAGTGATGGGCTGCATTCTCTGACTCCGGTCAGCTTCTCCCGCTGCCCCCTCAGTTCCAGGGACAGCCCGAGCTACGGCGGCTATTCGCATGGCTCGTCTCCCACAGAACCCTGGGCAGAGCTGCCATGTTGTGGAGGGACCCCACAGGGGCGGGGCCATAATGAAGGCCAAGTGCAGAGCTTGCTGGTGGCCTGGCTCCCCCAAGGACAGAGCACCAATGCAAGCAGGAGGCCTGCAGGAGCCCCGGGCTCCCCCAGCCGCCCCTCACCCCTCACCCCTCACCCCTCACCCCTCACCCGGGATGCCATCGCAGCTGCGCCTGCACCGCCTGGAGCCAGTGTCCTGAGGCGGGCAGGGCCTCGGCGTCCTCCATGGGAAGAGACAACTGTGCATTCATTTGCTAGAGCTGCTGAGCAGGTCGCCGCAGACGGGGTTTAAACACAAGTTTCTTCTCCCCAGTTCCAGAGGCCCGACTTGCCCACGACCCAGTGCCCACGGGTGGTTCCTGCGCTGAGCGGAAGGCGCACTCCTGGCTCCCTCCTGCTTGCAGACAGCCGTCACTCCCTACGGCCTCACCTGCTCCGCCTTCTGCGTGTGTCTGTGTCCAAATCCCTCCTTTTCACAAGGACGCTGGTCAAGAGGGCTCAGGCCACCCCACTGACCCCACCTTAGGTGAGCACCTGAAGAGACCCCAGTTCCACTAGGGCTACCACTGAAGGCCAGGGTTGGGACTCCGACATAACCTTCAGGGGCACGATTCAACCCACACCTGAGGCTTCAGCACGGGCACCCTCTGTGGCAGGTGCAGGCCCCCTTGACAGAGGAAGGGCCGGGAGGTCAGGCCGGGGACGGGCCCTGTGGGTCCAGGTCTACCACAGCCCCGTCCCGGCCACATGCGTGTGCTGGCACCACCACTCCACACCCTCCTAGCTCGTCCTTACTCGTCTGCGATTGTCAGCCCACCGGGCTCCACGGCAGCCAGAGGGACTTCTCAGTCAAACACATCTGAGAACAGCAGTCACTGCCTGGACGCCCAGTCTCAGGGGAGAGACCAAACCCATCCTCCTCGTTACGTCCCAATGCTGCAGGTCCCGGAACTCTCCTCCTCCTCGTCCGACCACCTGGGACTCACCAGACCTGGTAGCAGCTGAGTTCCTCTCGCCCAGGGCCCCCTGCTCACTCTCAGCCCCGGGACGGAGCGGCCCTGTCTGCTCAGCACAGCCCGGAGCACCTGGGACAGAGCCCGGCACCTGCAGGTGGGCACGTCTGTGACCGGTGTTGCCAGGGTGACAGGGAGGCGCTAGTGTGCGATGCCGGGTTACTGCCCTCTTCTGCTGCATGTTTACTGAGCCTTATAATGCGGAGACCACTCGGAGCCATGGGTCCAGAGATGATCTGACTCCCCACGCTGAATGAGGACAGGGAATTTCTGAGACCGGACATGCTTGTCCACGCCACACAGCCAGCAGGACTGCATCCTAATCCTGACTCCTCAACGAGCTCTCAGCTCCCCGGCAGGTCCCGGACAGCTGGCCTCTCCGCCCCCCACAGCTCGCCCCTTGGTGCTCGCTGCCAGCAGACAAGCCCCTCTGCCCTTCGCTCCGTGGAGAGCACCCTGGGCCCACCCAGACACCAGGAGGTGACAGCCAAGGGTGCTGGGCAGAGGACTGCACGCCGGTCCCCCTCCAGGCGGGGCCGCCGCGCCCTGCTCCCTGGCAGGCAGGCGTCCTGATGCCCCGATGTCCACCCTGGAGGCTTTGTCGGAAAGACCAGGCCTCCTCTTTCTTTCCTGTCACCGTCTGTGTCCTCTCCCGCTGCCCCAGCGCTGACTGTCATTCCACGAGACCTTCCCTCAGCAGGGCCACTGCCTGCAGATGCACGGGGACAGGCAGACACAGCCCACCCCCTTTAAAAGAGTTTTCCTTAGTTTTCAGAGACAGAGAATGGGAGAGGGAGAGAGAGAAACATCGATGTGAGAGCAACACGTCATCGGCTGCCGCCTGCACGCCCCCTACCAGGGGATGAAACCTGCAACCCGGGCAGGTGCCTGATCTGGAATCGAACCAGCAACCCCTCGGTTCAACCAGCTGATCCACACCGGCCAGGGCGAGACACAGCCCCTCCATCGCAGCCTGGCCGGAGAGACACCGCCAGCTGACCATGAGCTGACGCATGAGGCAGCGCCAGGTCACGCAGACGCTGCAGATGGAGCCTGGCGAGCGCCAGGGGAGGGGAGAGGCTGTTCGAGGGCAGGCGGCAGGGACTGCGGCGCTGACGAGTCCCAGTGAGGTAAAGAAGCGAGGCAGGCCAACGGGTAAAAGGGAAACTCAGAGAGAACAGCAGTGCAAAGGCCCTGAGGGGGGCTGGCTTGGCATGTTTGAGGTCCAAAACCAAGGCACCAGGGAAGCTTGGGGTATGAAAATCAGAGATGAGGCCAGAGGGGGCAGCAGCCATTTCTGAGGGACTTAGAGGTGATGAAAAGAACTGGGTCTTACTCTAAGTGAGAAGGGAAACCCACTGGAAGCATTTTGAACAAAAACGATCGGCTATATTTAAGAGGGTCAGTCTGAGTGCTCTGGAGAAAACTGTCTCTAGGGGTCAAAGGTAACACCCCAAAGACTCCTGTGGCCAGGCCAGGCAGGGGGAGCTCAGGGTGGCCCAGGGGTGCTGTGGGGAGGGGAGGGGTCTGTGTGATCGGAGATGAGCAGGAGCCTTGGTGCCTGCCTCCGGGCAGCCCAGCGTCACATGGGATTCTAGGAGGAGCATGAGGCGGTGACGTGTGTGCCTTCGGCTGGTGAGCGGCTGTGCACAGCACCTTTCTTCTCCGCACGCCTCTGCCTGGGGACATGTCTCCCCTCCCAGCTGGAAGGAGACGCCCTCAGAGGAGCACACATTTCTCACAATGGGTGACCCAGGGCCAACACCACCTCCTAAATCAAGACCTTAGAGGAGACAGCAGGCACTCTATGGCTCCCTCAAAACGTCAGGAACTCGGGGTGTCTTCTCACCGGTGGTGGGAGCCAAACTCAGGGCCCCTCATGCTCCCTGACTATGGGCAGCCCTGTCGCAGTCCCCCTCCACCCGGGGCCCCGAGGCTGGCCGTGGAGCACTGGGGTGCCTGGCAGGACTCCCACAAGGAGCCCCCTGTTTTGAACCCCTGAATCGAGTTCAGTTCATCCGGACCAACGCCCGCCTGGTGCTCAGCCTCTGGGCTTCTCAGCCTCGGCGCTCCCACATCTGGCTACGCATCCGTGCGGCCAAGGGCTGCCCTCTCCCTGCAGAGTGGATAGCAGCACCCGGGCTCTGCCTACCGAGGCCACGCCAAAAATGCCTCTAGAATTGCCCGTGCCCGTGGGGACAAATCCACCTCGAGTTGGGAGCCACCAGCATAACCCTTCACTCCTCACGATGGCCAGGGACACTCCAGCTCCAAGCCACAGTGAGCCACAGTGCCAGGGCTCCACGCCCCACCAAGTCGGCCAGCAGGGGGCAGGCTCCATGCGAACCAGGGCTCGCTGATGCCGATGCCCAGTGGCTGGCTGCTCAGTGGTCAGCGATGTCCCGTCCACCAGGAGCCCTGATTCCTGCTGCGAGGTTGCTGCCTACTCCAGACCCCCAACAGTCACCAGAGGAAAATGTCGGAACTCGGTCAATAAGGCAGAAATGCCCTCCGGGATCTAACTAGACCATGTGTCTGCAGGCAGGCTGGCCACATGGCACACGGAGCACAAAGCCCAGGGCGCAGGATGGCTGCTCAGCGCTTGCAGCCCCGGAATGCACCCCCATTGCCACCGCCTGGTCCCGGAGTTGTATCTGTCTCCCTGTGCACCCCCCTGCAAGCCCCTCCCTTCCACCCACCTTTTAAAAATATTTTTTATTGCCCTGACCGGTTTGGCTCAGTGGATAGAGCATCAGCCTGCAGACTCAAGGGTCCCAGGTTGGATTCCGGTCAAGGGCATGTACCTTGGTTGCAAGCACCCCAGTGAGGGGTGTGTAGGAGGCAGCTGATCGATGTTTCTCTTCGATGTTTCTAACTCTCTATCCCTCTCCCTTTCTCTCTGGAAAAAAATCAATAAAATATATTTTTTTAAAAATTAAAAAAATAAAATAAAGTATTTTTTATTGAGTTTAGAGACAGGAAGGGAAAGGGAGAGGGAGAGGGAGAAAAACATCTATGAGCGAATCATTGACCGGCTGCCTCCTGCACGCCCCCTGCTGGGGATGGAGCCCAGAACCCGGGCCTGCGCTCTGACTGGGAATTGAACGGGCACGGGACTCCTGGTGCACGGGGCATCGCTGACCACTGAGCAGCCAGCCAGGCTGACCACTGAGCAGCCAGCCAGGCTCTGCCCATCTTCCCATCTGCCAGACCCAAAGCAGTGCCTGCAGGAGGTCCCATCTGCAGAAACAGCCCCACTGCTCGCCCCGTCTGGCTGCCTGGCCCACGGGCAGAGGCGGTAACAGCACAGGTCGGCTCCATCAGCTGTCGCCACTGTCAGGGTCACCAGAGGACAAGAGCGGGCGCAGTCTGGGTACAAACCCTGACAAATTCTGAACAAGTGGCCTCAAGCCACTCAGTTCATTTCCAATGAAACAGAAAACGCTGAGGGGATAGCAGCAAGCCCGTGCCCCAGGGGCGCCTGCATCCATGACGGGTGATGGGTACCCGTGCGCTGAGAAGCCCGGGCCAGACTCACGAAGAAACCCTGAAGGTAGTGAAGTCGTCTCCGGCTGCCTTGCTCCCGGGCCATCCCGCAGGCGGCAAGCCTGGGACACTTCCAGTGAGAGGTCCGCTGAGAGCCCTGGTGGCACCGAAGCGGTCAGTCCAGGAGAAAAATGCCTGCGAAGGCTGCCGTCTGAAGGCTGGCCCGTGCGTTCCAGCCGCAGAGCCAGGCCTGCAGCGGGAGCAGCTGGGGCGCAGGGGGCACAGCACCCAGCCATCCGGCCCGCAGCCTGCCTACCCAAACCACAGCCACTGAGCGAGGAAGTGACGGGGTGCGCGCCCGCTGCCCTGGTCGGCTCAGCCGCCTCTGCCTGCGTGTAACGTGTGTGGAATGTCCATTTGTCCAACATGTGTTTGCTGAGCATGAGCCCGAAGAGCCATTCTAGGCAAGGAGATGCAGCAAAGACAACACGACAGCCACTTCTCTAGCCTCCGGGAGAGTGGGGGCAAGTTCACTCCACGGAGCCCGGACTGCCCACTCCCTGCCCAGACCCCGGTCAGGGCAGCCACCCGCATGCTGCCCCTCCCAGCCCCGGGGGCTGATGCCAGGGAGGACACAGCCTGAGCCCAGAGGGGTTGGAACTGCCTCCCGGCCGCACCCTAACCCTCCCCACCCCACCCCCCCGCCATCCTGGCCCGAGCGGGACTGGCCACCTCAGCAGCCTCCAGGGCAGCCGCCCACGCCCACGCCCAGCCTCAGAGCTGGTCCCACGCACCAGCTCCCCACCCAGCATCCTGCATGGTCTTCCTAAACCTGCCCTGGATGGGTCACTGTCCTCGCCTCCTAAAGCCTCACCAAAGGGGATGAGGACATCTCTCTCCTCCCACATAAGAGGCCTCACCTCCTCCCTCTCAGCCTCACCTCCTCCCTCCCGGCCTCACCTCCTCCCTCCTCCCTCCCAGCCTCACCTCCTCCCTCCCGGCCTCACCTCCTCCCTCTCAGCCTCACCTCTCCCTCTCAGCCTCACCTCCTCCCTCCCAGCCTCACCTCTCCCTCCCAGCCTCACCTCCTCCCTCTCAGCCTCACCTCCTCCCTCTCAGCCTCACCTCCTCCCTCCCAGCCTCACCTCCTCCCTCCCGGCCTCACCTCCTCCCTCCCGGCCTCACCTTTCCCTCCCGGCCTCACCTCTTCCCTCTCGGCCTCACCTCCTCCCTCTCAGCCTCACCTCCTCCCCTCTCAGCCTCACCTCCTCCCTCCCTGCCTCACCTCTCCCTCCCGGCCTCACCTCCTCCCTCTCGGCCTCACCTCTCCCTCTCAGCCTCACCTCCTCCCCTCTCAGCCTCACCTCCTCCCTCCCGGCCTCACCTCTTCCTCCCGGCCTCACCTCCTCCCTCCCGGCCTCACCTCCTCCCTCCCGGCCTCACCTCTCCCTCCCGGCCTCACCTCCTCCCTCTCAGCCTCACCTCCTCCCCTCTCAGCCTCACCTCCTCCCTCCCGGCCTCACCTCTCCCTCCCGGCCTCACCTCTCCCTCTCAGCCTCACCTCCTCCCTCCCAGCATCACCTCCTCCCTCCTGGTCTCACCTCTCCCTCCCAGCCTCACCTCTCCCTCCCAGCCTCACCTCCTCCCTCCCAGCATCACCTCCTCCCTCCTGGTCTCACCTCTCCCTCCCAGCCTCACCTCTCCCTCCCAGCCTCACCTCCTCCCTCCCAGCATCACCTCCTCCCTCCTGGTCTCACCTCTCCCTCCCAGCATCACCTCCTCCCTCCTGGTCTCACCTCTCCCTCCCAGCCTCACCTCTCCCTCCCAGCCTCACCTCCTCCCTCCCAGCATCACCTCCTCCCTCCTGGTCTCACCTCTCCCTCCCAGCCTCACCTCTCCCTCCCAGCCTCACCTCCTCCCTCCCAGCATCACCTCCTCCCTCCTGGTCTCACCTCTCCCTCCCAGCATCACCTCCTCCCTCCTGGTCTCACCTCTCCCTCCCAGCCTCACCTCTCCCTCCCAGCCTCACCTCCTCCCTCCCAGCATCACCTCCTCCCTCCTGGTCTCACCTCTCCCTCCCAGCCTCACCTCTCCCTCCCAGCCTCACCTCCTCCCTCCCAGCATCACCTCCTCCCTCCTGGTCTCACCTCTCCCTCCCAGCATCACCTCCTCCCTCCTGGTCTCACCTCTCCCTCCCGGCCTCACCTCCTCCCTCCCGGCCTCACCTCTCCCTCTTGGCCTCACCTCCTTCCCTCTCGGCCTCACCTCCTTCCCTCTCGGCCTCACCTCCTCCCTCTCAGCCTGACCTCCTCCCTCCCAGCCTCACCTCCTCCCTCCAAGCCTCACCTCCTCCCTCTCAGCCTCACCTCCTCCCTCCCAGCCTCACCTCCTTCCTCCCAGCCTCACCTCACCCAGCTCTTTTCGCCTTCCCAGACCCACATCCGAATCAGACCTCTAATCTTAATATCAGATCTCACATCTTAATATCCTTAACTTGTCCTCCCAGGCATCACAATTTGTACAGCACTGGTGCCTGAGCAGTTATTTGCCTGATGTCTACCCCATACCAACTGACAGCAGCCTGAAGGCGGGCAGAACGCTGGGCCCGCTCACCACGGAACCCCCCCCCCCCACACACACACACACACACACACACACCCACACCCACACACACACACACACACACACACACACTGTGCATAGAGGCCCTGGGGGGGCTTGGGTTCCACTTTACCTTTAATGGGAAACCTTTGAAAAGTCTTAAACAGGAGGCCATCCATTCATATTTATTTTCCTTGTCTTATTGAACAACCAGAACCCAGTAAAATAAACATATATGAAGCTTTCTTTTCCTTCATCATTCATTCTCCTCCGTTCCAGAATGACACCCAAACTTTAAAGCCCAGACGCGTTTTACCCCGTTTAGTGCTTTCCTCACTGCCCCGAGGCCTGGCTACTCTGTCCTGGGGAGGAAGCTCCTGTCCCCTCCCCTACTTCTCGGGCCTTCGCGCCTCCAGCCCAGGAGCAGGGAGCAAATGCAGAGGCATGGCCAGCACTGGCCGAGGTAGCTGCTCACCTGGCCACGAGTGGGGGCCCTGGTTCCCTCTGGCTGCATCTACTTCCTCATGACGCTGGTGGGTCCATCAGACGGAATGCGGGTGCGAGGGCAGGAGGACGGGTGATCTGCTTGGGGCTCCAGCACCGTGTGGCTGAGAACCTGGTGTGAGGTGAGCATGGGGAGGAGGAGGCTGGAGACGTCTCTCTGGGGCCTGTTACGGCCACGGTGCCTGGGGGACTTCCAGGCAGATGCCCAGGCTCAGAGGCGAAGTCTGAGCTGGAGGCGAACACCTGAAGGAGCTTCATGTGCAAGTGTTTAAACCGCTGGTGTAGATGAGGCACCGGGAGATGTGGCAAGCCCTGCCCCCAGGGGACAGTCCATCGGGAAAGAGAGGGCCCTGAGGCCGGAGGAGCCCGTGAGCAGGAGGCCGGCAACACGCGGTCACCCGCGGGAATCGCAGAGGAGGGGCGCAGCACGCTGGGCAGGAAGGGAGGGTGCTATGGGTCATTACTGAGATACGAAGACAGGTGGTGAGCAGGTGTGGCGTGGGGACCACATGCAGATGGAAGAGCGAGTCGGGAAAGCGCGGTCGTGGAGAACGGCACTGAGTATTGCATCGCGTTTGCACTGCTGGGGGGCACGTCTAGATGATCCGCGTGCAAACAGAAGGCTCAGGTGAGTGGGACACGTGATTGGGACGGAGCCATGGGGTGGGGGTGGACGTAAGCTACAGTGTCCAGTGAAGAGAGGGGAGGAGGTGACGGACCCTGAGCTGGTGGAGGCAGACGGCACAGTCTAGAAAGAGCGGGCGCTGCAGGAAGCGGGAAAAAGAAGGGTTTTGATAGGAACAAAGAAGATACCTCCTGGGGAGCAAGGATGCGGGACAAGCAGCGAGGACACCGGTGTGGTTTAGGATGTGGGGGGGAGGCGGGGGGAGAGGAGATGGGTCAGGCAGGCAGCTGCCCAGGGGAGAGCAGGGTTCGGGAAGCACAGACGAGGCCGGTTCGGGCCGGCCACATGGGAGCCCACAGTGCGCAGGCGGTGGGGACGGTCTGAGGCTGGAGTCTGTTCCCTGGTGGACGGGCGGCTCATCCCGGCACCAGCACACACGGGCTCTTGTCTGCACGAGCGTCCCTTCTTCCTGTGGCAGCGAATCCCAGCACAGAGACGCGTGTGGTAGTGCAGGGGCCGCAAGCCATGCCCCAAGCCCTGCTCAGCTGCTGCCCCATCGAGAGACCAGCTGACCCAGCAGGGGTCCCTTCAGGGAGGTGGACGCCCCATCCTGTGCCCTCCTTGGACGATGCCCTGCTGAGCAGCCTCCATGATGAATCAGCTAATCAGACAGGTCTTGGGCCAGGGCTGCAAGCTATTTCAATTTTTCAAACACAACAAACAACAGGACAGAAAAAGGAGTAAACTGGCCCCACAGAGGGGCTTACGCAATACTCCCACGTAGCTCTTCCAGCCAAAGCAGGCGCTTCGTCTGGGCTTACAAATGGTGGGCACTGCCCCGGCCGGAGCGGGGCCGAGGGGCTGTGAGAGCCACTGCCCGTGTCTGCGAGTGGGCACAGGTAAGGCAGGCGGTCTCCCGGGGGAAGCTGATCGCACTGACGTTGCCGGAAATCCAGCCAATAACTGCATGGTCCCCAGCCAGAGTCTGCACTCAGCGCCGTGGCCTAGACTCACACGCCTGGCTCAAGGCCTGAGGGCCGCACAGAGCCCCAGCTGCCGCGTCTGTGTAACTATAAAACCACCTGAGCCCGAGGCATACGGGCGGCCTGGGTGCAGAGAGAGGTCTGTCCTGGCCAGAGCGCCAGGCCCACTTCATTTGTTGGTGGGCACACGACGGCGCCAGTGTCACAGTGGAGGAGATGCAGGTCACCCCGTGGGCAGCCAGTGCTCTGGCACCAGGGCCAGAACCTATCTCCGCCACACGGCAGGGACAGGAGAGGGGCCTGTGATTCTAAAGAGAGAGACCTCCATGGACAAGAATCCCTACTTTTTAATGCAGTTTAAAGTTTGTTGGCACAATAGAAAGCACCTAATCTGTGAGATGTATTAAGAAGAGAAAATTGTATCTTCAGTCCAAATGCCACTGGCTCACAGTTTGACACCTGCCAGCCATTCCTGGCTGAAACAGGTACAAGCGTAAAATTAACCTTCAGAGGCCTGTCTGGCTTCACAAACTGATACAAATCCTTCAAAGGCACACATTTGTGTTTTACAGTCGTTTCGTGTATTTCCATGCCAGACGTGAGGGTCTGTGTGTTATAAAGAGCTTTTCCGGAGTGGAGCCGCCCACCCGTAGAAAGCCATTCTGCGCCGGGGGAGTGGCGCCCACGGGTAACAACTGGCATAGCCTCTCCCAGGGCAGCGCGCTTCTCACAAGGTGCCCGCGCCAGCTCTCTGGTCCCGCCTCCCACTGCCTGGCATGTTCCTGCGGACCCGGGTCCTCAGAGCGGGGGCCAGCGCGGCAGTCCCACCTGTTAGCAGCGGGCCCCTGCGCCCACCTGCTGGCTCTGGCTCAGGCGCAGGGACTTCCGCACCAGGGCTACACTGTTCAGGGTCTGCAGCCTTAGGGGTGAGGACAGTCTGTGAACCCCGCCGAGGGGCTCCCTAAAATCAACACGAGGGGAAAGCACTCCTCGGCTGAGTTTGAAGTCCGCATCTGGTTGAGAAGCACTGGTAGGCCGTGGTGGCGTCATCACACCCACCGAGCTTCTCCCCAGACAGCAGCCACGAAGCCTGGACACGGGCGTGGAGCAGCTTCGGGGAGGCTGAGGAGTGACAGTGGCGGGCAGGTACGGAGAGGGGACAAGAATTTAAAGTACCACCAAACTAGCTTTAAGTTCATCCAGTGTTTATCCTCTGTCCCTCTTACCACTCAGCCCTGGAGAGGTGCAGGTAAACTGGTTAGAGGGGTAATTACCTGATGAATCAGCTAATCAGACAGGTCTTGGGCCAGGGCTGCAAGCTGTTTCAATTTTTCAAACACAACAAACAACAGGACAGAAAAAGGAGTAAACTGGCCCCACAGAGGGGCTTACACAATACTCCCACGTAGCTCTTCCAGCCAAAGCAGGCGCTTCGTCTGGGCTTACAAATTGTTACCCGTGGGCGCCACTCCCCAGCAGGTAAACTCCCAGGCAGAGCCATCTGCTGACGGGCCATGGAGGGGAGCACCCGGACACAGAAGTGCACGGGGAACAGGACAGGAGGGTCGGGACAGCAGCCCAGGGAGCTGTTTGTGACTCCTGGGCCCATGCTGAGCTCCTGGGGCGGGGGAGGACCCTCATCAGAACATATCAAAAGCAGCTTACATCCAGGTTCCAGACGGGCCACTGCTGTGCGCCCCTCCCTCGGCCCCTGTGCGTCCCCCGCCCCCCCCCCCTCCCGGGTAGACCAGACACTGCACACGTCCTGACTACTGAGCTGACAGCAGAGGCGGCCACCAGCCACCAGCTGGGACATGGGGCCTTCCCCTAGCCACGCCAACAGCACACTGGCACCTGCAGAGCACAGATGAGACCACGGATCTCCTATCAGAACACTCCCAATGCCCAAGCCAAACCCAAGTGCGCTCCGGATAGAAAGGGCCAGCAGAATCCCCACACACACGAGAAAAGGTATCAACAGACATCAACCCCTGACAGCAGAAGTGGGCTTTCTCGGGAAAGGCTCTAAATAGCCATTTAAAATGTTCCAACAGACAACTGTGAAGACTTGAAATAAATTGGAAAGTTAAGTCTCAACAAAGAAGTAGAAGTAAGAAGAACCAAGTAGAAGTGTTGAGCTGAAATGTACAGCAGCTTGCAGCGAGCGCCTGGGCCTCAGCTGCAGGCCGGAGCCCCAGGAGCCTCGCACGGAAGGGACGCAGCCTGGACAGGGATCACCCACCAGGAACGAGAGGGAGAAATGCAATTTCAAAGGATGAACAGCGCCTCAAGGATCTGCAGAAGAAAAACACCAGGCTTAGTGTTTGTGTATGCTGGAGTCCCAGAATGAAGAGAGAAAGAAAAGATATTTGAAGAAATAATGACCTAAAACTCCCAAATCTGGTTAAAGAAAAACCTCTAGATCAAAAAAATTCAGCAAAATCCAAACAGGATAACCCTAAAGAAGCCCCTGCTTGGACATCACAATCCAACTGCTAAATACCAAGGAGAAAGAAAAACTATTGAAAGTAATCACGCTTATAAATAATAGACTGTTTTCCTCTTGCGTTCTTTAAAATGTGCTGATGGCTAAAAGAACAAAAACATAACATAGCCTGGTGGAGTTTCCGATATGTGTAGATATAACATGTAAGACAACCAAAACATAAATTGAGGGAGAGTAAAGGAGCCTAAATGTGGTAAGACTGATACATTCCCTTTAAGTGGTAAAATACCGAATCTCAGTACACTGAAAACATGTGCAGACTGTTATCTCCAAGGCAACGTTATAAAACAATACTCACAGTACTGTCAAAATCACGGTACATAAATCCAAACGGAATACTAAAAAACATTTAAATAACCCAAAAGAAAGCAGGAAAGGGAACACAGAGGAACAGAAAAGAGAAGAAAAAAATAATAAATTAAACACCTAAATCTAAACATATCAACAAATGCGTTAAATGTAAAACCCAAACATACCAATTAACAGATGGATAGTAAGAATTATTTTTTAAAAATACAAACTAATTATATGCTCCCTACAAAAAACCCACTTATAAAATATGATACAAGTAAATCAAAGCTACAAGAATGAAACCATATCATGCGAACACATAAGCAGGTGAGAGCTGCAGCGGCTACGTTAATATCAGAGAAAGGGGCATCAGAGGAGAGCAAATTACCCTGGATGGTGGGGGACAGTGCATAATAATGAAAGGCTCAATCTCCCAAGAACGGAACCATCTTAAATGCGTATGCATCTAACAACAGAAATTCAAATGTACAAAACAAAACCTGGAGGAAATGAAATTAGAAATAAACAAATTCATAATTACAGAGACTCCAGCACAATGTTCAGTAATAAAATTAGGAGGGGAAACCAGCAAGGATACAGAGGAGCAGGCCAGGCCCGCCCACCGCCCTGGCCGCATGGGCCCCGGCCCACAGACCCGCCGGCGGCAGAGCAGGCTGTCTCAGAGAAAGACCACACCCCGATCATAACACAAATCCTTAAAAATGTTAAGTAACTGGATCATAAAATGCTTTCCCAACCATAAAACTAGATTCAGTGATAAAAATAACATAAGAATATTCAAATACTTAACACTCTTATAAACAATCCATGGGTCAAAGGGAAAGTCTAAAGGAAAATGAGAAAACATTTTTTGAACTAAATAAAAATACATTTGATAATTTGTGAGGGGCAGGGAAAGCATTGCTTAGAGAGAAGCCATGGCATTGAAATACTTATACTAGAAAACAAGAAAGAAGTCAGTCAAAGCAAAAATATACAATTCCATGTTAAGAGACTAGAAAAAGGACATCATACTAAACTCAAAGCAAGCAGAAGGCAGAAAACAATCAGGATAAGCAGAAATCAGCCCGGCTTGTGCGGCTCAGTGGTTGACTGTCAACCTATGAACCAGGAGGTGACAATTTGCAGGCTCAGTTCCCTGCATTGTGGGCTCAATCCCCTGTGTGAAGCGTGTGGGAGACAGCCAATCAAGGATGCTCTCTCATCATTGATTCTTCTATCTTTCTCTCTCTCCCCCTTCCTCTCTGAAATCAATAAAAATATATTTTTTAAGCAAGATAAACAGAAATCAAACAAATCGAACACATGATACAACAGATAAGATAAATGGAACAAAAATGAGTTCTTTGAAAAATAGAGACAATTGATAAATCTCAGAAGACTAATAAAGAAAGGAGAGAGAAAATACACAAATTACCAATGCCAGGAACGGAAGGGGAGTCAGGAGGGACCCACAGGCAACAGAAGAAATCAGGGAGGTCAAGGGACAACGCTACACACACAGACTCGGCAGCTTAGGCGTGACAGAAGAATCACTGCAAAACACAAATGCCAAAATCCACCCAAGATGGATCAATATCTTGATTAAGTACCAAATAAACTTAATGCATAGTTAAGAGCTGTCCAAAAAGTCCTCAGTCCTAGACGATCTTACTGGGAATGTCTACCAAACACTTAAGAAGACATAAAACCAACTCTACAAAATCTCCTTGAGAAAATGTAAGAGAAGGGACCCTCTTCTCATTGCACGAGGCCAGCATTGCCCTACTACACCCAAAGAGTACAGAAACAGAAAACTAAAGACCAATGCTCCCCATGCACATAGGCACAAAAATCTTCAAAAAATATTTAATATTAGTAAATTGAATCTAGCAATATATAGAAAGAATAAGCAATCATGTCCATGTGAGATCTATCTCAGACGTAGAAGACTAATTCTATATTTAAAAATAAAGCATTATAATATACTATGTTAACAGTCTAAAGAAGAAAACCTACATCTATAGATGCATAAAAATCATTGGAAAAAATTCAGAATGCATTCATGATAAAAATTCTCAGAAAACTAAAACTGAAGGAGAACTTCCTCAACTTGGTAAGGGGTATCCATTAAAAAGAAAAGAAAAACTATGGCCAAATTCTCCTTCATATTGAGAGACTCGGGCAAAGGCAGATGTGCACTCTCATCATGCCCGTTCCATAGCTCATTAGCAGTTAGTCAGTGCACTAAGGAAAGAAAGAGAAATTAAAGCACATGGATTGGGAAGGAAGAAACAAAACTGACTACTCACAATCATGGCGACTGCCTATGCAGAAAGCTTCACTTACCTCAAAACATCCTTAGATCAATCATTACGTTTATCAAGATTGCAGAACACAAAATCTTTATACCAGCAATGCAGAATTGGAAAACAAACTTTAAAAACACTGTTATTTACAATAGCTCCAAAAAGAGAAATAAGTTATAAAGCTAACATAACTTGTGAAGAATCTCTGCAAAATGCTGACACATTAAAGCCAAGACCTAAATAAATGGAAGGAAAGACTGTGATCACAGATTAGAAGAGTCGGCATGGCAATGATGTCAGTACTCCCCAAAGTGGTCAGCAGATTTAAGGCAATTGTGGTCAGAATCCCAGGAGTGCTTTTTAAATATGGACAGGTTGTTTCTAAACTGCATTTGGAAAGGCAAGTGCGAGGCCACGGGATTCGAGCAGCTAGAGCAACTTGAAAGGAGTTGAAAGCTCACTGTCAATTTGATGCTCACTGTAGAGCCAGCGCGATGCTGTGAAAGGACCGGCCAGCAGATCAGAACACCAAGCAGAGTCAAGAACAGACTCACACAAATATGGCCGAGGGGTCTTCATGGTGAAAAACAACTCAATAGAGAAAGATATTCTCTTCACAAATGGCGTCGGAACAACTGGGTATCCACATACCGACAGAAACAACAGCAAAAGCCCTTCAACTAAGCTTCACAATTGATACAAAAGCTAATTCCAGGTAAGTCAGTCACTCTGGAAAAGTTTAGCTGTTTCATTAAGTTAAATATATACCTGCCTTGTAACCCTGTTCACACAAAAACATGTGCACAGATGTTTTCAGCAGCGCTGTATGACCAGACCCGAGAACAACCCTGGGTCTCCGGCAGGTGAATGGATACACACTGTGGTGCAGCCAATAAAATCCTGGTCTGCAATAGGAGTGCACTATGGACACACACATGAATGAGTCTCAAAGGCTCCCTCCCACTGTGGCATTTCACTTCTAGGACAGTCTTGAAAGTATAACGGCCCATGAAGAGCAGATCAGGGGCTTGGGGGGGGGGGGGCTACAAAGGCGCAGCAGGAGGGAATTGTTACGGCCGTTGGGTGTCCTGATCGGAGTGGGGACCCATGGCTCTCTCTGTGTTAAGGCTCAGAGATCTATAAACAACAGCAGCAAATGGACACAACCTGATGGGGCCCAGTGGTGTCGTCTGCAAGGCCTTATGGGAGAGCTTCTTGGGTTAAAAGTTTACACACACACACAAAACAAACACATGACAGCCAGAAGCCACAGCAGAGGGATAAAGCCGGAAGGCGCAGCTATACGCCCCCCGCCCCAGCCTGGAGCAGCCAGCGTTCAGCCCCTTCTCCCTGAGCCCAGAGTCCCCACAGACTCGAGGCCCAAGTGCTTGTACGGAGTCCCGACCGCTTTCCTGAAGAAAGCCCTTCCAAGGCACACGCCCACACGCACACCTTGCTGTGCTGTTTCTCTGGAGACCGACTGACACACCTCCCTCCAGCCGTGCTGGCAGAGGCAGCCCCAGTACAGCTGTCAACGGGCAGGTGGGAAAGGCCTGGCTGCTCCTATTCCCCCGTCTGGAGTCTTGAAAGACGCACAAAGAAGCCAGGAGCTATCAGAACATCACACTTGGAGGTACCTACTGTTGATCCCATCTTATAAGGAGGAAATCGGAGGCTGAAGGAAGCTAAAGAACCTTCCACGGTCTCCCATCAGGAAACAAAGGGACAAAGCACTTTAGACTCAAATCCCAGCCCTTTCCCTGCGGCATCCAGCAAAGGCCAGGGTGGCCGGCGATCAACACCAACGCGGTAGATGTCACCAGCCGGCCCTGGGCCTGCCCTGAGCTCCTGGGTCCCCCTGCCCCACAGCATACGCCTTGGTGGCCAGCTCCACTCAGTAAGTACTTGCCAGGCGAATGGACAACGGCACGATTTCCAGCCCGCCGACCGCCGAAGCACCGACCGCCGAAGGGGCTTCCCTCAAGTCAGTGAGAGGAGAAACCTGGGCGAGGGTCAATGCTGTGGGGAGTGTCCTGGTTAATAATGTAGTCAATCAACTGGCTAATCAATCAGGGAGCAGGCGACAGAGGGTGTGGTGTGATTGAAATATCTAATAACAAAGCACAAGACACCGGCCTGCCAGGAAAACAGCCTCAAGCGCAGTGAAGCAAACACCTACAGAAATCGCCGGTACATTAACTGCCGACCGCACAGGGTGTGTGGTCAGACCCCGAGGGAGGGGCAGGGTGCAGCCCAGACGCTCAGTGTCAGATCGCCGCCACCCAGACCCTGGATTGGACACTGTACAGAAATGTGCGGGTACACATATGGGGTCTGGCTCCTGTCATGACTGCGGAGGGACAGGTGAGGGCTTCTCCTGACAGCAGGTCCTGTCTGAGTTATGAAAGCCTTAACCATGAGGATCCATATGTAGATGTCAGTTCTTCCCACATTTACCCGCACATTTAATGCAATTCTACCCAAGACCCCACAGGACTTTCATGGACCCTAATAAGTTTATTCTAAACTTTACATGGAAGTAGAAAGAACAAAAAAAATGGCCAATATACTACAGAGAAAGAAGGCTTCTTTTGCAGGATATCAAGAATTATTATGAAGCTACAGCAACGACGACATTGGACAAAGGCAGCCATACAGAGGTTGACCAACGAGCTAGAATGCACAGCCCTGAAACAAGCGTTGCAGGTGTGTGGGCGTGTTCTCGGCGACAGAGCACAGGGCAGGGCAGGGCCACGTGAGGGACTACTCAATACACGGAGTCAGAAAACAGGGTCATCCATTTGTGAAAGAACTTGAGTTTCAATCCCTGACTCACTCCAAACATAAAAGCTACTTGCAGCTGATTAACACCTTTCACACCTTAAGGTAAATACCTTTCTGATCTGGATGTTAGTCAGAGTCCCTGGCTTAGGGCAAGATGTCATCATCACTGAGTAGCTGGAGTCTGTGGGCAGTGCTGTGAGCCCTGTACAATGTCACAGTGGGAGGCTGGAATACTAAAAAGAATTTCTTAAGGAGAAAAAACAGAAAAGTAAATGGTTCATAAATTTTTACTATAACCAAATTAACAACTCCTGTTTATCAATGGAAACTTTCAAAAAAGTAAAAAAGACAAATAGAAATACAATATTTATAACAGCTATAACTGAAAATGGATTAATATCAATAATATATAAAGAACAACAGAGAAAAGGATCTTCAAACAAACAGAAAAATGAGCATAAGACATAAGCGGGCACGTCGCCAGAAAGAACCCCTGTGAACAACAAAGCTAAAGGCTCCCGCCCTCCGCAGGTTACAGGCCCGGAAGAGGACCAGGCGAGGGTGCCGCTGGCCGCGTCCTGTGGACACGGACAGGAGCCCGTGCGCTGCAGCCTGGGCAGAGCATCGCCTCCGCATTGCTGGCAGGAGGATGAACCGATGCGGCCAATTTAGAAAGTTATTTGTAATCTTCCTGTAAACTGAGCACTCAGTCTGGCAGTCCAGCAGCGCGCTCCGTGGGCGGCCCGGCACAGAGCAGCGCGGGCAGGGGCTCCAGCACCGTTAGGACCAGCGTGCCTGGCCCGGCGACAGGAGCACGGACTTGGAAGGAGGCCCGTTGACAGCAGCGCCCACTGTGGCATGATGCAGGGCTCACAGCGCCGCCCAGGAGCTCGGGCTACTCACAGTGATGATGACAGCGGACTGTCAAGCAGGGCTATGGCTGAGCCAATTGTGAAGTCCAGGACATAAGTGAAACGATGTAGCCTAATTTTTTGAAAGGACACCTCTCTTTCTCTGCGCAGACAGCTGCTGTGATCTCATCCCTGCAAGGGGCATAAATGTTTATTGCAGAAGAGGTTTTTAATAGCAGGTCCCTCCTGACATTCCTCAACCAATACCATAACTGGGATTTCCATCCCAGAGGTGATCCCTGGGGGCACAGGTGGCAGAGGACGGGGACCCGCTGCAGCCGTTGCTAATTCTGCAGACTTCGGGCAGAGCAGGAGAGAATGCCACAGCCCCAGTGATCAAAGTTAAAACATGAAGCCGCCTAGATGTAGAATTTGGGGAGGCAACGGCTTGTGATCAGTCTATCTGCTGGACTGATTTGCCTGAGATAAAGCCAGGCCATGCTGCCGGAGACGGATCATCGGGAGTTTACGGGACAAACGAAACAGCAGAGATAAAATTGGTACCACACTGCCTAGAAAGGAGATCAGCAGAGCTGGATTCGTGGAGAAGCTGCTGTTACCTTCCCGTTTTCCCTGCCCTGCCCATCCTCCTCCCGGGGAAGGCCTCGCACCCTCAAGGGCTGGAGCACCAGGGCAGGGACTCATCCCCGGGAGCCTCCTCACCAGCTGGAGCCGAGGGCTGAACACCGCCTGAATGCTCTGTCAGAAAGCAGGATGGACGCACGCGAAGGAGATAAACCCCAAGGCTCGATCTCAAGCATTAGCAGATGAATGATCAGGAAGTGACAGGCTGGGACCACGTGTACACATCTGCAGAGGCCGACACACTGCTACTCGTTCCACTTCCTCGACTCGAGACAGTGACTTCAAGCCAGCAGTGAGCACTGCCAGGTGTGAACACCAGGCACAGAACACAGAACGGGACCCAGGACAGAAGACCCAGGCTGCTGTCAAACACTCACCTAGAGGCAAGCCTGGTTCCCTTCCCGGCTCACCTCTTTCTCTGCCAGGAAGCCATCTGGCTGCCTCTGGCCCCTGACAACAGTGTCAGCATCCTCCCCATGTGGTCAGGGACTGAGCAGGCACCGGAATGCGCATCATGGTGTTATGACTCGTAGGCAATTGTCACTGAATAGCCCACATGTCAGCATTGAGCGGAGCCAGGGTACCTGGGCTCTGGGCCCCACTCGTCAGCAAGGAAGGTCCTTCACCAGGGAGTCACACAGCAACTGAGGGCTGGGCAGAGCGGTGGGTGCTGGGGGCCAGGCCGTGCTGGCAGTGGTGCGAGTGGGGTCAGGCTGTGAACTCTAACTTGATTTATGAAAGATAAAAAGAAAGCAACCTGTTGAAGGGGTGAGTGTGGGTGACTGAAGGAGGAATAGAGCAGAGGAAGTACGTGCAAAGTCGGTGACAGGCAAGAAAGGCCTCCTTTACGATTCTGGTCTTTGCCCAAATTCCATTAAAATCTTAAAGGGAATTTGGAGTAAGAGAGAGTAGGTGCAGGAAATATCTTCTGGGGAAAAAACCATTCTGCATGAGGTGGCCAAGGTGAGTGTGTGAGGACAAGTTAAGTCTATTGTTAAAAGAAATCATGCGAGACATCAGGGACAGATAACCGCTGGGTAAAGTAGGAACCCTCACTGGAATTCAGGAACGAGAGGCTGACAGCCAGCAGCTCTGTGCAGGGGCGAGGGAACCACTCCCTGAGCTCTCCCCTGACCATCTGCTAGACTGAGAACTCCATGAGGCCAGGGGGTGTCTCTGTTTTTTGTTTTGTTTTCCTCTGCTATATCCTAACACCTAGAATAATACCTACTAATATATATTTATTGAATGGATGGATTAAGTAATTGATTGATTAGTTGAAGGCAAAGCTTTAGGGGACTAAGGCTCCACCCCAGAAAGCAGCATGAAAGGCACGAAGAGATTAATGACCATGAAGAAAGTCAGGATGGCAGCAAAGATGAAAGAAAAAAGGGAAAACCAGGCATTTGAATTTTAGGTGCTAAAATATACTATGAGTTGCATTCACAACCTCGCCAAGTCTCTTATGGTGGGATTGGGGCATTGACTGGGAACAGTAGGGAGCCAATGATTACAATGGGTGTTAATGGGAGCATTTAAGAGGACTCCAAGTGGCCTGCTTGCCCTCAACCCAGCTCAGCCTCCCATATAAGCTGGAACAACCTCTCCTCCCTCCCTTCCAATTTCATTGTGCCTAACACCACGCCACCACTCCAAACTACAGCGCATGCGCACGCGCACACACGCGCGCACACACACACACACGCACACACACGCACACAGGCCCAGCATCTTCACAGGAGGTCTGGGAGGAGAAGGCTTGCTCACACACAGAATGCGCAGGATGTAGCTAACTGACACTGGAATGCTGTGACAGGAATGGACCCCGGGTGGACCAGACCAAGGGCCGAGGACTACAATCTCGGATCAGGCTGAACAGGTAAACCCAATGTCCTAGCTCGAATGGTTCTACATGTTTGCTCATCTATTCAGCAGAATCCTAAAGTCAGCAGCGATTCACTCTAAATGCTGGAGGATGCCCGACCTGCTTTGGCAGAGTGCAGAGTCGTCCAAGACTGGGTTCTGACCTCCGTGCATCGTGTGCTGTCTCCCCCACACGCCCTCAGCCACTCAGCCACTCCCTCCACGGGTGGTGATAAATCAAAGCTGAGGGAGCACCGGCAATTTGGGAGAACGCTTCCGACCCCGCTCTCCATAGGCTACAGAGTTCAACTGAAATTGGACCCTGGTTTCAACAGAGACAGCAGGAGGCAGCACCCAAACACCACGGGAGGGAGCCCGGTGGTGGGAAGAAGCAGCAGGACAGAGGGTCCTCAGAATGGTGGCATCTCCAGGAATAGCTGATGGTAATTAACTGACCCTGAGGTCCCCAAAACAAAGCAAACAGGTGACCCACCGAGGCCTTACGTAATCCATATACCTGAGACAGGGGCGGGAGGGGCAAGAGGCCTATTTAAGCCATAAAAATGGAAGCTTTGAGTATGTCATCCAATGTCCAAACCCTGAGCCCCCGAATGACCTGAACTCTTTCAGTGAACAGAGGACCTGAACGCCCCCTGAAGCGTCAAGGTGAAATATCATGACTATTCTTCCTCGCCTTTTCCAAAAAGATCTGAGGGGATTTATCAGGACACTGTTCACAGGGGCAGGAGGCACTGCGGGTCCCTGGTATTGGGGTGGGTGCCTATCTTTGGCCAACCCTGATTCCCAGAAACCATGAACATCGCTGGGGCCCATCAGCCACAGAGGGGCTAACAGAGGTCAAAGGAAAAATCAAGCTTTTACCCAAGTCAGCCTCATAGTAAGTCCAAGGGACACCAGACTAAGTCAATGGTTGGTTTTCCATTTTCTGAGTGCGTGTTTGGAATAGCGATCCTCAGCAATATGATGAACATCTAATTGACTCCCCGGAAATCGACGAAGGGCTAATAAGGCAGAAAGGGCGATGTGAAAGCCATTTCTCTCTCCCTGGCAAAGGAAGAAAATAAAAGCACTACAACATCCCTAGAGAAATCAGAGAAATTATCATCATCATTAAATATGTGAGGGTGCAAAGCAGAGGATTCCAGTCACATCCCTATGTAACTTTCTAGGTTGGCAGATGCAAAAGATAATGAGTCATATGGAATGACAGTGGATTATCATCAACTTAATCAAGTGGAGACTTCAATCACATCTGCTATTCCTGATATGGCCTCTTATTAGATCAAATCAATACAGACCCTAGCAACTGGTTCACAGTTATTGATCTGTCAGTGTTCTTTTCTATCCCAACAAACAAAACCCCGTAGAGCAGTTATCCTCCAGGTGGGTACAGCAGTAAACTTTCATTGTCCAACATGAGGGCCATATCAGCTCTCTGGCCCTGAGCCACACAGTTCACAAGAATTTCACTGCCATCCACTGGACACCATGCTAAGATGTGGAGACTGTAAATTAGCAGGGACCAAGTGCCTTGGGAAGACACGTGTATATGCCTAGAAAATAATTTCTGTGAAAGTACAGGAACCTGCCAAATGAGGTCAACCTGTCTGGAGTCCCAGTGTTCTGGGTGCTTTAATAAAATGCTCTATAAAGATACAGGGCGAGATATTGCTCCCTGTATCCTGTGCCATCACTGAAGAGGCACAGGCACAGTACTGTGGGCCTCTTCCCCTTTGAAAGGCAGTGCGTCATAGTGTGCTGCCTATACACTGAATGTACAGAAGTTCTGGCGACACTGAGTGGGGCCCAAGAGAGGAGTGTCTCTGCCTGTGCCAGGCTCCTGTGCCCAGACACTCGCTCCCAGAACTCAGATCAACATGGCTGCCCTGAGTCAGGACGCTGTATGGAGCCTGTAAAAGGAAAACCTTGCTGGAGGTCTCTTGGCTTTGGAAGCAAAGTTATGCCCTATTGGGAAGTAGCTATTCCCATTTTTCAAAGTACCATCCGACATGCCAAGAGGCCTGGGGGAGAACGAACACCTAATGATGGCACCCTACCACTGCGTAGGTGCACTTCCCGCTGTAGCCACGATGGTTCCAGCCTCCGAGTCAGAATGCTTGGTATGTGCACATCATCCTCACACCAAGTAGAAGTGAGCATACCTGGTCACACCTTGTCAGGTACAGCAACAACGAGGAAACCACCAGAACATCAGTCCCCACTTATACACTTCAGTCTACCACAGCCCCTCTCTCAACCAATTAGGACAGGAATCCATCCTGGACATCAACCCATCCCAGACATCAACCCATCCCAGAGGTCAACCCATCCCGGACATCAACCCATTGAGGATATCAACCCATCCCGGACGTGAATCTATCCCAGACATCAACCCATCCCGGACATCAACCCATCCCAGACATCAACCCATCCCGGAAGTCAACCCATCCCGGACATCAATCCATCCCAGACATCAACCCATCCCGGACATCAACCCATCCCAGACATCAACCCATCCCGGACATCAACCCATCCCGGAGGTCAACCCATCCCAGAGGTCAACCCATCCCAGACATCAACCCATCCCAGACATCAACCCATCCCAGAGGTCAACCCATCCCAGAGGTCAACCCATCCCGGACATCAACCCATCCCGGACATCAACCCATCCCAGACATCAACCCATCCCAGACATCAACCCATCCCGGATATCAACCCATCCCAGAGGTCAACCCATCCCGGACATCAACCCATCCCAGACATCAACCCATCCCAGACATCAACCCATCCCAGACATCAACCCATTGAGGATATCAACCCATCCCGGACGTGAATCTATCCCAGACATCAACCCATCCCAGATATCAATCCATCCCGGACATCAATCCATCCTGGACCTCAACTTATCCCAGATGTGAATCTATCCCAGAATTCAACCCATCCCAGAGGTCAACCCATCCCGGACATCAACCCATCCCGGACATCAACCCATCCCAGACATCAACCCATCCCGGATATCAACCCATCCCAGACATCAACCCATTGAGGACATCAACCCATCCCGGACATCAACCCATTGAGGACATCAACCCATCCCGGACGTGAATCTATCCCAGACATCAACCCATCCCAGATATCAACCCATCCCGGACATCAATCCATCCTGGACATCAACCCATCCCGGACGTCAATCTATCCCGGACATCAATCCATCCTGGACATCAACCCATCCCGGACGTCAACCCATCCCGGACGTCAATCTATCACGGACATCAACCCATCCCGGACGTCAATCTATCCCGGACATCAACCCACCCCAGACGTCAACCCATCCCAGACATCAATCCATGCCAAAGATCAACCCACCCTGGACTGCCTTCAGCTGAGAATGGAGGAAGATTCAGGCACTGGAAAGATCACCTGGCAAATCATACAAATGCCACCTGAAGTGAACTGAGATAGCATGCGGTCACATTCTGTCAGTGAGCAGCTTCCTCTGCCTAGACTGTCACAGATTTAAAAGGAGCACATGTTCAGATTTAGCCCTGCTCCCCCCTCACTTCATGTCCTATTACTCTCCACCTGTCTCATGTACCTCCAGCCAGGATGGCCTCCCCCCTGATTACTCAGCACCCCCTTTGCGCTCCCATATTAAGGTCTCTGTCCTCTCTACCCAGAACACCCTCTGCCAGGGATGCAGACAGCTCATATCTCCACCTTTGCTCAAATGTCTATTTCCTGGTAAGACCTTCCCTTACCACCGCCTTTGAAATTGAATCTCTCTAAACACTTCACATCTCCTTTTCCTGTATTTTTCCCATAAAACTTATCACCACAAAATATACCATATCCTTATTTATTACATTTATTGTCCATCTCCTGATAGTTCCATGTGAGCTGGAATTCTTGTGTCCTGTTCACTGCCATGCCCCTAGAACAGAGTCGGTCACATAGCAACTGTTCAAAAATATTTATTGCATAAATGCACCTGGGTATTAGTCAGCCAATGGGGGTGTCCATTTGCAGTCTTTTGTCTTCCCAGCATGTAAACTCCCTCCGAGTTTGGGGGACAGTTCACCATGACTTCAGTCTTTGAAGAATAAAAGTTCATTCCTCTCAGTAAGGGTGCTGCATGGGCTAGATACTTCCTCTTCTGACACCCTGGCAGCTACCGTAAAAAGCAGAACCTAGCCCAACCAGTGTGGCTCAGTGGTTGAGTGTTGACCAACGAACCAGGAGGTCACAGTTCGATTCCTGGTCAGGACACATGCCTGGGTTGCGGGCTCGATCCCCAGTGTGAAACATGAAGGAGGCAGCCAATCAGTGATTCTCTCTCATCATTGATGTTTATGTCTCTCCCTCTCCTTTCCTTTCTGATATCAATAAAAATATATATTATTTAAAAGAAGCTAGATCATCTTTCCCAACTCTGTAAATCTAATGAAAGTAATAAAATATGTGAGAAATCTAAGAGTGTTGACGCCATAGTGGTGCAATCAAGAGAACCATGCTGGGAGCAGAGCTGGGCAGTGCCACTGGCAGCAGGAGCCCAGCAACCACCCTGCTGCCCAACCAACCTGCTGTCCACAGCATGACTGAACAACGTCCTGTGGCCCAAACTCCCTCCATTGGTGCCCATTTCCTCAATAAGATTCTCCAGATTTCCCTTGATTCTGTGAGCGTCCCAATATCCGAACAATTCATTACTTCCACTGGCTAGGTTCGCTGAAGCTGGCTTCTATTGTTTGCAAGCAAAGCCGTGAGCGTACAGGAGGTGTGGGAGAGGACAGTGTTCAGGATATAGTCAGGAGCCAGGAGCTGGGAGGCGGAGGCATTTCAGAGGATGCTAAGAACCAAGAGACAGCCACCCCTGGGTCATGCCAACCGGGGAAGCCACCCCTGGGTCATGGTAACCGAAGTAGCCGGTCTTGAAAACAATGACTTGGTGGCTCTGAGCGTGCTCTGTGGAGAGGAGCAGCCGTGGGTGACCAGCAGGGAAGACGAGGGAGCGTGGGAGAGTGCAGGTCCTTTGTGGGCCTTGGAATGCTACTGAGAGAGGAGGGAGAGAAGGGATCGGCAGCTCACTCTCTCTGCGCCCAACAGTACAGCTGAGACTGGGCACCACCTCCCCACACTCCTCCCCGCTGGGGCCCAGAGACGCTCCCGGGCACCTCGCCCATGTCAGCTGCTGTGCTTGCCTCACATCTCTGGGACAAGGGGGCAGTCTGGGGCAATGGTCACTTCCCAAGCAGGATGATTGGCACTGGCAATTCGGGGGTAACAGGTCCTGGGTCATCCCTCTCAGCCATGGGGACATAAGATTTCTCATCAGCCATCACCCTGGCATCAGAAAACTCTCCCTGAAACATCCCCAAAATGCCAGCTCAGTCAGAATGCTGAGCCCATGTGGTGGCTGCAAGCTCTCCAGCCTCCCAGCCTGTGGGACAGGAGCCTGGTCTGCGGAGTGAAAGCTCCTGACAGCCCGTCCCACAGGGCAGCCTCGGGGCGCTGCGCCCCACCATGCCGCGTGTCAGGCCCCCCACAGCGCCTCTGCCTCCAGGTGTCAGGTTCCTTATTACAGCTCCCAGGCCACGAGCAAGCGGCCAGCTTTGGTGCGCGCCACATGACCGCCGGGCCACACCTGCTGCAGGCCACATGACTGCAGGGCTGCGAGGCCATGCCTTTCTTTAAAAAACAGGTTTTTATTGATTTTAGAGAGGAAGGAGAGGGAGAGAAAGAAACATGGATGTTGATCAATCGGCTGCCTCCTGCACGCCCCCTGCCGGGGCTCGACCCCACAACCTGCACACATCCTGACTGGAATCAAACCTGCGACCTCGGTACGGGCATTGATGCTCAACCACTGAGCCACACTGGCCGAGCAGAGGCCATTCCTTTCAAGCTTGCGAAGCCTCCCAGCTCGGGACAGACAGCTGAATGCGGGCCAGACATGCCCTGCACAGGCTCTGGTGGGAGCACTGTGTCCCACAGTTCCCACCAGCCTCAGCCCAGGGTGTGACACCGCCCACAAACCCTGTCCTCTCCTTCCTCATGGTACACCAGACACTTTCTGCCCTTGGGAACCCCAGGGGAGCACACAGGTCCAGTCCACAATGGACTTCCTTCCAGAGGCACTCACATTGTGGAGGGAGGAGCTTGCAAACCCCCATCAGGATGCCGGGTCTGCAGGCACGATCTGATCCGGATGCCAGGCTGCACGCTGCTCTGGGACAGGAAGGTATCTGATCAGACAGACAGAGGGAGGGGCGTGGGCAGTCGAGCCCAGGCCTGGTCGTCCCTGGAAGCCCCCCTGGGGGCACATCCAGGCCAAGTTTGGCTTGTGCACTGCAGAGGGGTCTAGGGACCCCTGCACAGCCCCACCCCCAGTGCAGACAGTGCAAGCCTGCCGGAGCGGCCCCTCCCCCGCTGCCCTCTGCACAGACACTGCCCCCAGGAACGAGGGCTCCCACAGAGGCTGAATAGCAAGGCCGAGCTCAGCACAGACTCTCCCCTCCGGAAGGGGCAGCGATCTTGGACTCCTGCGGGGCTGGAGTTCTGCCTTTCCTGCCCACGAACCACCCCCTCCACCCTGCTCACTCCAGCCTCTCAGAGTAAGCAGGGCCGCACACCTCGATTTACAGATGAGGAAAGGCGGTTCACACACATGGAACCTGAGCCTGGTCAGACTGTCCTCAGGGTCCTGCCAGGAGCCCCTACGTGGAAGCTGGCATACAGGTGCAGAGCAGGTGCGCGACTTGCTGCAAGCCACACCCAATGTGGTAGCTACTCAGGAGCAGATTAGAGCTCAGCCAGAGGGCTGACTGCAAGCCTGGTCTTCAGAGGTTAAAAGGAGGCAAAGGTGCTTCTGGTCAGGGCCACGGGCAGACGTGCCGAGGGCGAAGGGCTGAGGGCCGAGGTCTGAGCGGAGCACCGGGTACAGGCCAGCTCACTGGCAGCCCAGAGTGCTGTGGTGTGCCCTGGTGACTACAGAGGGGAGGCCCAGCTGCAGACACGTGACAGCTCTCCTCTCACTGTCCTACCCGGGTAAACGGGGCAGACGTCATACATCAGCTAAAGGCAGACTCGTTTGTGCCCATTTACAACACAAACGCGGCTCAGGTGTGCCATCAGGGGGCCCACTCAGCCTTCCGCACACTCCCCTCCGAGGGTGCGCAGCACGGACCCAGGTGAGAGGCCACAGATCCTCTCATGAGCACACTGGTTCCCACGTGGGAGGATATTCATTTACTTTAATTTTGTTTATTTTTCTATTTTTATAAAATATATATTTTACACATATATTATTAGGTATATCTACAAATTATACATATGCATATTTTAAGTTTTTTGTTGGTGACAAGAGAATTGCTTTTATTTACTTTATTTTCTTAATCTTTCAATGATTATCGTTTGCTTTTTTCCTTTTAACCCCCACCCCAACCTCCCCCGTCCCCTGCCTTTCCTCTGAGGTTTGAAAGTCTGTTCAATGCTTCTGTGTCTCTGGATCTATTTTTGTTCATCAGTTTATGTTGTTCTTTATATTCCACAAATGAGTGAGATCATGTGATATTTATCTTTCTCTGACTGGCTTATTTCACTTAGCATAATGCTCTCCAGTTCCATCTATGCTGCTGCAAATGGTAAAAGTTCTTTCATTTTTAAAGCAGCATAGTATTCCATTGTTATAGATGTACCACAGTTTTCTGATCCACTCATCTGCTGATGGGCACTTAGGCTGTTTCCAAATCTTAGCTATTGTAAATTGTGTTGCTATGAACATAGAGGTGCATATATCCTTTCTGATTGGTGTTTCTGGTTTCTTGGAATATAGTCCTAGAAGTGGGATCACTGGGTCAAATGGGAGCTCCATATTTAATTTTTTGAGGAAACTCCATACTGTTCTCCACAGTGGCTGCACCAGTCTGCATTCCCACCAGCAGTGCAGAAGGGTTCCTTTTTCTCCACATCCTCGCCAGCACTTATTGTTTGTTGATGATAGTCATTCTGACAGGTGTGAGATGGTACCTCACTGTTGTTTTGATTTGCATCTCCCAGATGATTAGTGACTTTGAGCATGTTTTCATATGTCTCTTGGCCTTCCTTGTGTCCTCTTTCGAAAAGTGTCTACTTTAGGTCCTTTGCCCATTTTTTGATTGGATTGTTTATCTTCTTTTTGTTAAGTTGCATGAGTTCCCTGTAAATGTTGGAGATTAAACCCTTATCGGTGATAAGATTGGCAAATATGTTCTCCCATGCAGTGGGCTTTCTTGTTGTTTTGCTGATAGTTTCTTTTGCTGTGCAGAAGCTTTTTATTTTGATGTAGTCCCATTTGTTTATTTTCTCCTTAGTCTCCATTGTTCTAGGAGCCGTATCGATAGAGATATTGCTACGATATGCGTCTGCTATTCTGCTGCCTATGGATTCTTATAAGATTTTTATGGTTTCTGGTCTTACATTTAAGTCCTTTATCCACTTGGAGTTTCTTTTGTGTATGATGTAAGTTGGTGATCTAGTTTCTTTTTTTTTCTTCTTTTTTTTGCATGTATCTGTCCAATTTTCCCAACACCATTTATTGAAGAGACTGTCTTGACTCCATTGTATGCTCTTGACTCCTTTGGTCAAATATTAATTGAGCACAATGGCTTGGGCCGATTTCTGGGTTCTCTGTTCTGTTCCATTGGTAGATATGTCTGTTCTAGTGCCAGTACCAGACAGTTTTGAGAACAGTGGCTTTGTAATATTGTGATTCCTCCAACTTTGTTCTTATTTATCAGGATTGCTGCAGCTATTCGGAGTCTTTTTTTATTGCAGATGAATTTTTGGAGAGTTCATTCTAGGTCTGTGAAATATTCCGTTGGTATTTTAATAGGGATTGCATTGAATCTGTAAATTGCTTTGAGTAGTATGAACATTTTAATGATGTTAATTGTACTAATCCATGAACACGGTACATTCTTCCATCTGTTTATGTCTTCCTCTATCTCTTTTCTCAACATCCTGTAGTTTTCCGAGTACAGGTCTTTTACCTCCTTAGTTAAGTTTATTCCTAGGTATCTTAATTTTTTTGTTGGGATGGTAAATGGGATTATTTTTTTAGTTTCTCTTTCTGTGAGTTCAGTATTGGTGTATAAAAAAGCCATAGATTTCTGGGTGTTAATTTTGTATCCTGCTACATTGCTGAATTCATTTATTAAGTCCAGTAGTTTTGTGATGCAGTCTTTTCTATGTACGATATCATG
Organism: Myotis daubentonii; assembly: GCF_963259705.1. Taxonomy (NCBI): domain Eukaryota; kingdom Metazoa; phylum Chordata; class Mammalia; order Chiroptera; family Vespertilionidae; genus Myotis; species Myotis daubentonii. The sequence goes on from NC_081852.1 coordinate 4,170,860, forward strand.
CCAACTGCAAATAATGACATTTTTACATCTTCTTTTCCAATTTGGATGTCTTTTATTTCTTCTTCTTGTCTGATCACTATGGCTAGCACTTCCAGTACTATATCAAACAGGAGTGGTGAAAGTGGGCATCCCTGTTTTGCTCCTGTTCTTAGGGGAAATGGTTTAGTTTTTGCCCATTGAGTATGATGTTGGCTGTAGGTTTGTCATATGTTGAGGTATGCTCCCTCTATTCCCACTTTGCTGAGAGTTTTTATCAAGAAAGGGTGTTGGATTTTGTCAAGTGCTTTTTCTGCATCAACTGATATGATTATGTGATTTTTGTCTCTCAATTTGTTTATGTGATGTATAAAGTTTAATGATTTGTGGATATTGTACCAACTTTGCATCCATGGAATAAATCCCACTTGATCATGGTGTATGATCTTTCTAATGTAATGCTGGATCCGGTTTCCTAGAATTTTGTTGGAGGATGTTAGTATCTATGTTCATCAGGGATATTGTCCTGTAATTCTCTTTCTTTGTAGTGTCTTTCTCTGGTTTTGGGATTAGGGTAATGCTGGCTTCATAGAAAGAGCTTGGAAGTGTGTCTTCCTCTTGAAATTTTTGGAATAGTCTGAGGATAGGTTTTAGTTCTTCTTTGAATGTTTGGTAAAACTCCCCTGTGAAGCAGTCCAGACCAGGGCTTTTGTTTCCTAGAAGTTTTTTGATCACTGTTTCAATTTCATTGGTAGTTATAGGCCTATTCAGGTTTTTTTTATTCTTCCTGATTGAGTTTTGGAACCTTGTATTTTTCTAGGACTATGTCCATTTCGTCTAGGTTGTCCAGTTTGTTGGAAAAGAGTTGTTCGTAGTATATTTTTTACAATCCTTTGTATGTCTATGGAGTTGGTTGTTACTTCACCTCTTTCATTTCTGATTTTGTTTATTTGGGGTCCTCTCTCTTTATTTCTTGGTGAGCCTGGTTAGAGGTTCATCAATCTTGTTTATCCTTTCAAAGAACCAGCTCTTGGTTTTATTGAACTTTTGCATTGTTTTTGTTTTGTTTTGTTTTTGTTCTTTGTCATTTATTTCTGTTCTGATCTTTATTATGTCCTTCCTTCTGCTTACTCTGGGCTTTTCTTTTTGCTCTCTTTCTAATTCTTTAAGTTGTAGGGTTAGATAATTTATTACCAGTTTTTCCTGGTTTTTGAGGTAGGCCTGTAGAGGTATGAACTTCCTTCTCAGGACTGCTTTCACTGTGTCCCATAGATTTTGGATTGTTGTGTTTTCATTGTCATTTGTTTCCAGGATGCTTTTTATTTCTTCCTTGATCTCTTTGGTAACCCAATTATTATTTAATAGCATGCAATTTAGCCTCCAAGTGTTTGATTTTGTAATTGTTTTTATTGTAGTTGATTTCTAATTTTATAGCATTGTGATCTGAGAAGATGTTTGATATGACTTCTATCTTCTTGGATTTGAACAGGCTTAGCCTGTGTCCTAATATGTGGTCTATCTTTGAAAGTGCCCCATCTGCACTCAAGAAGAATGAATAGTCTGTTGCTTTGGGGTGAAAGGTTCTAAAGATGTCAATTAGTGCCATCTGATCTAGTGAGTCATTTAGGATTGCTGTTTCTTTGTTGATTTTTTTTCTAGAAGATTTATCCAGTGATTTCAATGGGGTATTAAAGTCCCCTACTATTATTGTATTGCTCTTGATCTCTCCCTTACTATCTTACAGAAGTTTTTTTATGTATTTGGGTGATCCTGCATTCGGTGCATATATGTTTACCAGAGTTATATCCTCTTATTTTAACAATCCTTTTAGTGTTATAAAGTGGCCTTCCTTAAATGTTGTTATGGCCTTCACTTTGAGGTCTATTTTGTCAGGTATAAGTATTGTTACCCCCAATTTTCTTTTCATTTCTGTTTGCCTGAAAATTTTTCCCATCCCTTCACTTTCAGTCTATGTGAGCCCTTTGTTTTGAGGTGGGTCTCTTGTAGACAGCATATACATACACTGATATTGGTCATGTTTTCTTATCCATTCAGCCACCCTATCTTTTTTTTTTATTGGAGCATTTATTCCATTTACATTTGAAGTTACTATTGATAGGTACTTATTTGTTGCCATTTTTATTCTGTATGCCTGTATTCATTCCTTCTTCCCTTTCTATTTCTTCTTTTTGCAACAATCCCTTTAGTATTTCTTGCATTGCTGGCTTGGTGGTAATAAACTCCCTTAGCCTTTTTTGTGTGTGTCTGTGAAGCTCCTGATTTCACCTTCAATTTTGATTGATAGCCTTGCTGAATAGAGTATTCTTGGATTCAGTACCTTGCTTTGTATGCATTTTATACTTCATTCCATTCCCTTCTGGCCTGATGTGTTTCTGTTGAGAAATTATTTATAGTCTAATGGGAGATCCCTTGTAGGTAACTTTCTGTGTCTCTTTCAGCCTTTAAGATTCTTTGCCGACAAGTGTCTAAACAAAGACAGAGAGAATCAAGATGGCGGCATAGGTTAACGCCGGAGTTTACTGCTTCGAACAACTACTTCAAAAGTGAAACCAAAAAACGGAAGGGACATCACCCAGAACCACAGGAACGCTGGCTGAGTGGAAGTCCTACAACTAGGAGGAAAGAGAAACGCACACGGACACTCAGAGGAGGCGCAGTGCTGAAGTCAAATTCTGAGGTGCGGAGTGCGCGGAGCGGGCTGGCGGCGGAGGGCGCGGTTGTTGTTTTCAATCGGGAGGGAGTCGCAGACTCTGAGCTCCAGATCCGGGCGAGTCTTTAGGGACCCAGACTCAAACGGGAGAAACGGGACTGTCTGGCTTCGGTCAGAGCGAGTGCAGCTTTCTCTCCGAGCTTTGCAGCGGGTGCTGGGACTCAGAGAGGCAGAGCCCCTGGGGACAGGACTGAGAGCCGCCATAACTGCTCTCTCCGGCCCACCCTGTTGATCCTGTGCGACCCGCCCCGCCCAAGCCCTCCACAGAGGCATTTGCCGGATAGCCTCAGGCAAAGGCTAGATTAGCACCTCCCTAGAGGACAGAAGTTCTCTCACTGCTGACACAGCTGATTCTCATAGCCACTTGGCCTGGAGGTCAAACCCTCCCTGGAATTAGCTACAATAATCAAGATTTAACTATAAGACTGCGAACAAAGACCACTAGGGGGTGCACCAAGGAAGCATAACAAAATGCGGAGACAAAGAAACAGGACAAAATTGTCAATGGAAGATATAGAGTTCAGAACCACACTTTTAAGGTCTCTCAAGAACTGTTTAGAAGCTGCCAATAAACTTAATGAGATCTACACGAAAACTAATAAGACCCTCGATCTTATATTGGGGAACCAACTAGAAATTAAGCATACACGGACTGAAATAACGAATATTATACAGACGCCCGACAGCAGACCAGAGGAGCGCAAGAATCAAGTCAATGATTTGAAATGCGAGGAAGCAAAAAACATCCAACCGGAAAAGCAAAATGAAAAAAGAATCCAAAAATGCGAGGGTAGTGTAAGGAGCCTCTGGGACAGCTTCAAGCGTACCAACATCAGAATTATAGGGGTGCCAGAAGATGAGAGAGAGCAAGATATTGAAAACCTATTTGAAGAAATAATGACAGAAAACTTCCCCCACCTGGTGAAAGAAATGGACTTACAGGTCCAAGAAGCGCGGAGAACCCCAAACAAAAGGAATCCAAAGAGGACCACACCAAGACACATCATAATTAAAATGCCAAGAGCAAAAGACAAAGAGAGAATCTTAAAAACAGCAAGAGAAAGAAACTCAGTTACCTACAAGGGAATACCCATACGACTGTCAGCTGATTTCTCAACAGAAACTTTGCAGGCCAGAAGGGAGTGGCAAGAAATATTCAAAGTGATGAATACCAAGAACCTACAACCAAGATTACTTTATCCAGCAAAGCTATCATTCAGAATTGAAGGTCAGATAAAGAGCTTCACAGATAAGGAAAAGCTAAAGGAGTTCATCACCACCAAACCAGGATTATATGAAATGCTGAAAGGTATCCTTTAAGAAGAGGAAGAGGAAGAAAAAGGTAAAGATACAAATTATGAACAACAAATATGCATCTATCAACAAGTGAATCTAAGAATCAAGTGAATAAATAATCTGATGAACAGAATGAACTGTTGATTATAATAGAATCAGGCACATAGAAAGGGAATGGACTGACTATTCTTGGGGGGGAAAGGGGTGTGGGAGATGTGGGAAGAGACTGGACAAAAATCGTGCACCTATGGATGAGGACAGTGGGTGGGGAGTGAGGGCGGAGGGTGGGGCGGGAACTGGGAGGAGGGGAGTTATGGGGGGGAAAAAAAAGAGGAACAAATGTAATAATCTGAACAATAAAGATTTAATTAAAAAAAAAAAGATTCTTTGCCATTCACGTTTGCCATTGTAATTACAATGTGTCTTGGTATGGGTCTTTTGGGTTCATCTTGTTAGGGACTCTGCTTGTGTGACTTTTTTCTTCATCAAGTCAGGGAAGTCTTCTGTCATTATTTTGTCAAACAGGTTTTCTATTCCTTTCTCCTTTTCTTGACCTTCTGGCACCCCCATTATGTGGACATTGCTTCATTTCATGTTGTCCCAAAGCTCCCTTAAAGTCTCCTGTTTTTTACTAGGTGTATCAGTTAATAATGCAGACTTTTTTCAATAGATGGAGTTACACATATGTTGATATATATGCAATTTGATATGTATGCTATTTTGTTGTATTGACAACACACTTCAAAACCTCACATGTCAAATTTTCTGAAGGTGTTAACATAAATATTTTACACTTAAAATGTCAAATTTCATGCCGAAAAAAGAGAATTTGTGGGAAGTTTTAATTCATTACTTTATTTTGAAGAAAAGTGCTGCAGAATACTTCAGGAAGCTATGGTGAACATCCTCCATCTCAAGATACTTGTGAATGCTTGTTTAAACACTTTAAAAGTGATGATTTCAATGTGAAAGACAAAGAACGTCCAGGTCAACCGAAAAAGTTTGAAGACCAACGATTACAAGCATTATTGGATGAAGATGCGTGTCAAACTCAAAAACAACCTGCAAGAAGATTAAACTTTACTCAGCAAACAATTTCTGACCATTTACAAGCAATGGGAAAGATTTTAAAGGAAGGAAAATGGGTGCCACATCAACAGAACAAAAGACAAATGGACAACCGAAAAGTCTTCAGTAAAATGTTGCTTCAATGGCATGAAAGTCTTTTTTGCATTGACTTGTGACTGGTAATGAAAAGTGGATTTATTTTGAGAATCCCAAATGCACAAAATCATGGGTTGATCCAGGTCAACCATCAACATCAACTGGAAGGCCAAATTGCTTCAGAAAAAAAGACAATGTTCTGCATTTGGTGGGATCAGGACAGTGTGGTGTATTATGAGCTTCTAAAACCAGGTGAAACCATTAATACTGATCGCTACCGACAACAAATAATCAATTTGAACCATGCTTTTATCATGAAATGACCAGAATGGGCCAGAAGACATGGCAAAGTAATTTTGCTTCATGATGATGCACCACAACCCACATCAAAACCAGTTAAAGATACGTTAAAAGTATTAACCCTGGGAAGTATTAACCCACCCGCTGTATTCACCAAACCTTGCTCCTTCAGATTACCACTTGTTCCGATTGATGGCACATGCATTTTCTGAGCAGCACTTCAAAACCTACGAAGAAGTGGAAAATTGGGTCTCTGAATGGTTTGCCTCAAAACAAGAAAAGTTCTATTGGGACGGTATCCACAAATTACCTGAAAATGTGTAGCTAGTGATGGACATTACTTTGAATAAAGCATTTTTGATGTTTCTCTTGAAATTATCATGTTTTCTTTGATTATAAAATTCGCATTATTAACTGCTACACCTGGTATTTTTATTTTTTCCAGTTGCTGCTCAGATTGGGTGTGTTTTTGTACCCTGTCTTCTAACTCGCTGATTCATTCCTCCACTTCTTCTAGTCTACTGTTGAAACCTTCAATTGTGTTTTTTATTTCAGCTATATCATTTTTCATTTCCTTTGACTCTTACATAAGTTGTTGATTTTTTTCATCCAGTTGTTTATGAACTGTATGACTCTTACCCTGAATTCTTTTTCTGACATATTGCTTGCCTCCATTTCATTTCGTTCCTTTTCTGGCAGTTCCTCCTTTTCTTTCCTTGGGGAGTTGTTTCTTTGTCGCCTCATTTTTGCTATCTCTTTCTTGCCCTGGGCACCCTGCTTGGGGTTTGAGAGGTTGAAGACACTATCAGGCCAATGGTCCAGAAACCATTAGCCCAGAAGCTGGGTCTGCCTTGAGTCTCAAGCCTTTATTGTCTCTGCTCTGTATTGTATCCCCTTCTCCCACAGATCTGGTTCCTCAGTGTCTGTTTCAGATGCCCAGGGTGGTTAGTGTGCATGCACAGTTCCTCTGGTGTGCGACTGCCGGTGAGGACCCAGAGCCCTCTGGCATGCAATTTTCTGTGTGACTCTGGCACCCATGGCACAGTGGCACCCTAGGTCCCTCTAGCAGCGTACCTGAAGTATGATCCTGTATCTCCTGGCTGGGCACACCAGATTGTTCCAGGCCACAATGGAAGACTTTCCTCTGGCCTAGAGTGGGGCATATGCTGGGTAGCTCCAGCACTTTCCTCTATCCTCAGCTCTTCCTCTCTCCCAGCTCTTCCACATCCCCAGCTCTTCCTCTCCCCAGCTCTTCCTCTCCCAGCTCTTCCTCTCTCCCAGCTTTTCCTCTTTCCCAGCTTTTCCTCTATCCCCAGCTCTTCCTCTCTCCCCAGCTCTTCCTCTCTCCCCAGCTCTTCCTCTCTCCCAGCTCTTCCTCTCTCCCCAGCTCTTCCTCTATCCCCAACTCTTCCACATCCCCAGCTCCTCCACATCCCCAGCTTTTCCTCTCTCCCCAGCTCTTCCTCTATCCCCAGCTCATCCACATCCCCAGCTCTTCCACATCCCAGTTCTTCCCCTATCCCCAGCTCTTCCTCTATCTCCAGTTCTTCCTCTATCCCCAACTCTTCCACATCCCAAGCTCTTCCTCTCTCCCCAGCTCTTCCTCTATCTCCAGTTCTTCCTCTATCCCCAACTCTTCCACATCCCCAGCTCTTCCTCTCTCCCTAGCTCCCCCACATCCCCAGCTCTTCCTCTCTCCCCAGCTCTTCCTCTATCCCCAGCTCTTCCTCTATCCCCAGCTCTTCCTCTATCTCCAGTTCTTCCTCTCTCCCCAGCTCTTCCTCTATCCCCAGCTCTTCCTCATCCCCAGCTCTTCCTCTCTCCCTAGCTCCCCCACATCCCCAGCTCTTCCTCTATCCCCAGCTCTTCCACATCCCCAGCTCTTCACATATCCAGCTGTCTGGGTAGTAATGACATTTAAATATCTCTGAAGTGAGGAGGAAAAACAGATTAATGAGGTAGCCAGTGCCAGGCCCGGCAGCAACCACTGCCTGTGGGAGAGAGTGTGTGAGCGTCTTCTCTTTAGAACCAGCTTCCCCTGCATTGTACATGCCAAGTTCTTTCCTGTGGTTCTTGTCTGTCACACATCAAGTGAGACAAGATCTATGTTTTCCCCAGGCAGCATGGCTCCAACTTCAATTGGCCCAGAATAAGCTTGGCTCAAGTGACTGGTGCAATGCTCTAAATGGTACACGGTGTTCAAGGAGGCAGTACTGTGAGGAACCTCAGTGTGATGTGGTGGGACCAGGTCTGAGCCAGGGGAGGCCTTCTCCCTGCACTGTGGCAGCTCTGAGCCACTTCCCAGGTGGCTGTGCCCAGACCTCCTCTTGGCCACACACTGCTTCCGGGGCACCTCTCCCTAGCCAGGGTGGTGTCCACTTGCTCACTGCTGTGCCCAGCACAGGGAGGCTGTGGGCACAGAGTCCTCAGACTCACCCACCAAGACCTAAAGGAGGAAACCCCCCAATGCCAGGTGAGTTAAGGCCCAGGGCTCTTCACACCAGGAACTCAGCCCTGGGAGGTGGCAGTGCAGGTCCCTGGAGCAGCACCTGAAACAGCGCCCCTGCTAAAACTGCCTTAAACCCGGAGCATGAGACCAGTGAGAAGGGCTCCCCATGCGGATGGCACTGTTTGAGGTGAGGCTGCACTGAGGGAAGGAGACGCACAGAGCAGGAGGTCTACACTCAGGGCTGGACTCAGGTCCTGGCTCCCTCCAACCAGCTCTGTGCTGGGGCATAGGCTGCCTTGCACTCTGAGTTACAATTTCTGGAATAGTAGACCCAAAATAGCAATGACACCCCCTACCATTTGGGGACACTAGGCAAAAAAAATGCATATGAAGCGCTTGCTTGGCACATAGCAAGTCCTCAAAAGCAGTAACTATACAGTTCCCCTGTGACCAGGTGTGGGGCAGGGCCAGCTCTCTGGGGACCTGGTGGCACCCTGCTGCACTGTCCACGGATGCTGTGTGGTTATCCCTAGGCTCAGGTATGGAGACCAGGCATCTTCTCTTTAGAACCAGCTTCCCCTGGCAGCTCCTACCACAGTCAGGCAAGGGCCCGCCAACTGGGCTGCATTGTACACGCCAAGTTCTTTCCTATTGGCATCCCTCTGATCCCACCACAACCGAGAGACGATCTGTCTCTTCTCATTTTACAGGGAGAGCAGACCCACAGAGAGGGCACCACACACAGCCATTGAGGGCGGGGCTGGGTTTTGAACCCATGCCCTGCACTGTGGCAGCACAGGGAACTCAGCCACTCCGTGCAGACCCCAGCCCAGCGCCTTCCCACTTGTCAAAGCCCTGTGCCCTGCACTTCAGTTCATCGTACCCACTGCCTCTGGCCATTCACTCCCAGGGCACCCATGGAATTGAATTTCAGGCCTGAAACACTGAAAACCAGGCCCTGGCCTGGGACACCAGCCTCCTAGCCTCTGCCTTAGGGTATAGCCCTTCTTCTGAGCCCCCTGGGGAGCCACACTGCTGTCCAGCTCTCACTGCAGCAAGCCCATCCCCAGGGCCCCCCGAGTCCTCTAATGTGTTGTGAGCACACCCACCACAAACCCATCCAAGCCCAAAGTTTTTATGACAATTAGCTCAGACTAACATATGTGCAACATCTATATTATTGCATAATTTATATACATTTCACACTTTGTCGGGGATATATGCACCACACCACAAACTACCTGCATATAAATAGTGGGTTATACACATATGCTGGTATTCACAGCTGATTCCTGAAATTCACACGTATGCACGTTGCTCTCCCAGGAGCTGGGTGCTTGCTTTCTGCCATGACTTCGAGTGCAGTTTCCACTTTGAGAATTTGTTCATTTTTAAATTTACAATACTGAGTTGTCCACTTCTGAACATAAAAATGATTTTCAACTGCTCGATGAGCCATAGCTGCCACTATCAGGGGCTTGAGAGGGTGGTCTCAGAGAACTCAGGGGGCAGCTTATCCTGTGACTAATGGGCTGAAGAGAACCATCCCCACATCCGGTCAGTTAGCAACCAACCACCAAATCAAGAACCTGCATGACAAGCGCCTGGCACTTACTGATCGCACACTCAGCGTCTGCCCTCCGGAGCTCACACACTGTTAGGCAGAGGGGACCCAGAAGCGACCCTAAGTGATGAGAAGGCAGCCCAGACCTGGCACAGAGCCCAGCACATAGTAGGTGCTCAATAAATGGCAACAACTCAGATGGTTGACAAGAGACTGGTGCTCAGGTGGCAAGTGTCACCACTACATGGAGATGGACAGAGCTGAACATGTGCTGGCCCCGTGACGTGAGCAAATGCATGAACCTCTCTGTCTCAGCCTCCTGGTCTGTAAGCAGAATCGAGAGCTGCTGGGAAGGTGAAGAACAAGCGTGTCTAGTGTCTGTCCTGTGTCTGACCCGGAGGAGCAGTGGGAGGAGGAAGAAGAGCTTCACGCAGAGGTGGCAGCCACCCAGGGGAGCCTCCTGGGAAAGAATCCAAGCTCCCTTAGCTGATCACTGTCACTCTGAAACACACGTTACATAAAATTCACCGTTTTAGCCATTTTAAAATGTACAATTCAATGGCATTTGGTACACTCACAGTTGCAACCATCACTTCTAACTAGTTCCAAAATATTTTTATCACCCAAAAAAGCTCTGTGCCATGAGCAGCCACACGTTCCTCCCTCCCTGCCCCAGGCCTGGCAACCACTGAACTGGTCTGTCTCTGTGGATTGGCCTGTTCTGGACACTCTTTTAATGGGATCCCACCACAAACCTATCTGACCTTCCATGTCTGGTTTCTGCCACTGAGCGTGATGTTTTTGAGTTTCATCCAAGTTGTTGCCTGCATCCGGACTTCACTCCTATTTATGTCCACATACTATTCCTGTGTGTGGATACCACATTCTATTTGTCCATTCGACATTTGGACATTGGGGCTGTTTCCACTCTTCGGTCATTGTGAACAGTGCTGCTGTGAAATGCTTATATCGTTTCAATGGGTGGGACCAATATTGCTTCATTTCAGGGTTGTCTTCATCAACTCAGACCCTAATGTCACCCTTAGGGGGTCTGGAGATGCTCCTCCCAATGTCCTTGAGACCAAGCTTGTTCACGTCCACCTCGCTAGAAAGTAGAGAGCCGCTGGGAGCCCAGGCAGCGAGGCCCCAAACCCGCTCTCCTCGGCGGAGCACAGCGGCTGCCCTGCGCCACCCTCGGCCCGAGATAAAACCACTGTCCTGTGTCAGGAGCCGGCGACAGGTACCACTTCTAAGGAAAAGGTGAAAAATGAAAGAATGGTAACAAATTGCCCATGAGCTGACTATCGTCATCAAAGGTTGGTTAGGGGCCCATGAGCAGGTGGTGCCCTGCGTGGCAGGCTCCTCGGAGGGGCGCGAACTGGTCCAGCAGACAGTGGGAGGCCCTGAAGATGAAGACTGAGGCAGGCGGCTAGGAGCGGGGCACAAAAGGATGGGATGGCAGGACTTAGACTTCTGGGCCTGCGGGGGAGCCCGGAGTCGCAGGAGGGAGCAGCCTCGCCCTGCAGAAGCGGGGACTGGGAGCCGGGCCCCAGGAGCCCGGCAGGAAGGCACTGCTGCCCATGAGTAGCCCCGACTGAGCCCGCTCAGTTAGGGCTGGGTCCCCAGGCTACCCAGCCCAGGCAAGTATGCCAGCTCTCTGCCACCATGCCCACGAACCAACGGCCTCTGGGGTCCCGCAGAGCACACCTGGTGGCCAGCCCAGGCCTTGCTGTTCAGATTGAGCTTGTTTCTCTACCTTATCTTCTAGCTCACTAATTCGGTCCTCTGCTTCTTCAAGTTTACTGTTGAAACCAAAACCCACTGCATGGGAGAACATATTTGCTAACGTTATCACTGATAAGGGTTTAATCTCCAACATTTACAGGGAACTCATGCAACTTAACAAAAAGAAGATAAACAATCCAATAAAAAAATGGGCAATGGACCTAGATAGACACTTTTCAAAAGAGGACTACAGAAGGCCGAAAAACATATGAAAACATGCTCAAAGTCACTAATTATACGAGAGATACAAATCAAAACGACAATGCGGTATCATCTCACACCTGTCAGAATGGCTATCATCAACAAATCAACAAACAAGTGCTGGAGAGGATGTGGAGAAAAAGGAACCCTTCTGCACTGCTGGTGGGAATGCAGACTGGTACAGCCACTATGGAGAACAGTATGGAGTTTCCTCAAAAAACTAAAAATGGAACTCCCATTTGACCCAGTGATCCCACTTCTAGGAATATATCCCAAGAAGCTAGAAACACCAATCAGAAAGGATATATGCACCTCTATGTTCACAGCAGCACAATTCACCATAGCTAAGATTTGGAAACAGCCTAAGTGCCCATCAGCAGATGAGTGGATTAGAAAACTGTGGTACATATACACAATGGAATACTACGCTGTGGTAAAAAAGAAGGAATTCTTGCCATTTGCAACAGCATGGATGGAACTGGGAGAGCATTATGCTAAGTAAAATAAGCCAGTCAGAGAAAGATAAATATCACATGATCTCACTCATTTGTGGAATATAATGAACAACATAGACTGATGAACAGGGACAGATCCAGAGACAGAGAAGCAGCGATCATACTGTCAAACCTCAGAGGGAAAGTAGGGGAGGGTAAGGGAAAGGGGAGGAGATCAACCAAAGGACTTGTATGCATGCATATAAGCCCAACCAATGGACACAGACAACAGGGGGATGAGAGCATGAGTGGGGGGCGGGTTTATGGGGGGATGAGGTGACATATGTAATACCTTAATCAATAAAGAAATTAAAGATTGGGGGGGGGAGTATGTATGCAAAGAGAGTGGATTCTAAAGGTGCCCAGTGAGCACCTGTCCCAGAAAGGACAGAGCAGGGGCTCAAGATGGATAGAAATACCATCAAACCCACTGTCCAAATGTCAACCACAAAAAATTTGCTTTTTTTCCTCAAAAGAAAACAAAGGCTGACCAGGACCAGGCCCTGGCCGTGGGAGAGCGAGCTCCAGTCGGCCACCTGGTGGGGGGTGGGGGGTAGGGAGGGGATTGTGTGAGGGGCTGGCTCGGCCGCCACAGGCCAGGGCACGGGCATCCGGGGCTGGGGTCCACATGGCCAGGAATTACCTGTGTGTGAGGCAGGCTCTCATCCAGAAATGGATATGGAAACAATGATAATACCCGCCTGCAGGGCCTGTGAGGACTGATGTGTGTGACTTCAAGCGCGTAACCCAGGGCCTGGTCCACAGAAAGACTCCAATAAAAGTCTCCAGGATTACCCGGCCAGCGCTGCTCAGTGGTTGAGCGTCGACCTATGAACCAGGAGGTCACGGTTCAATTCCCCGTCAGGGCACATGCCCAGGTTGGGGGCTTAATTCCCCGTGTGGAACATGCAGGAGACAGCCAATCCATGATTCTCTCTCATCACTGATGTGTCTATCTCTCTCTCCCTCCTCCTTCCTCTCTGAAATCAAATAAAAATAAATATATTTTTTAAATTGCCAGTATTATTCCAAGATGCACTTCCATGGGGAGACTAACACGGGTGTCACCTTGGGAAGCCGGCCCCTGGGTGCCCAGTTGCCTGAAACTTCCCCTCACACATAGTCCAGGGCCTGCTCTTCGCCATGTTCATGCAGAAACTCGGAGCTGTTCTCCTGCGGTGCCCGCGCTCACCGAGATGGGTGGACCCCAGGGGCAGGGAATGGGCTGCTGGGGGCGCTACGGCCGTGGCAGCGGCGTGGGGGCAAATGGTCAACCATCAGCTCCCCGGTGGGGGGAGAGCGGTGAGAGGGGAAGCCCATTCCATGGAGTGCCCACCCCATTTCAGGCAGAACAACTGTCGTTCTACCTGGCCCTTAACAGAGCCAGGCCACCATGGCCTCCAGGCTGCAGGACAAGCCTCCTGCGGTGCCGGGGACCTCTGCCGCGGAGGGCTCTGTGCGGCTCCAAGAACCACGCTCTGTGGCCCTGCCTCCCCTGCAGCCTTCTCTCCAGCCTGGCTCCTTCTCACTTGGCCTCGCACCCACCACCCGCGTGATCTGCCGCGGAGCTGCCCGTTGGTGCTAACACGCCAGCCACTCCTGGCACAGGCTGGCGTCACGCTCCACCTATCCACCCACCTCCCAGAGCACCCTGCACCAGCCGTCTTTCCGGGGGAACCGCTGCAATCTGCACCGCAAACCAGCCAAGGGTGCCGCGTTGGGGCAAGGCCTGGAGCCTTGCAAACAGCACAGCAGCCGAGCAGAAGGCTCACCTGCCCCACCGTCAGCACCACCAGGGCTCCGAGAGAAGCACTGAGCCTTGGGGTGCAAGGGCAGGACCCCCAGGAAGGGGCCGGCCTCCTACAGGAAGCTCCTGGTGGTTCTGCTTCTGGGGTGATGGCCAGAAGAGGCGTGGGAGGGCAGCCTGAGCGTTTGCTTTCCCTGGGCCGGTGGGGGTGCACCCAGGCAGCCTGACGTCCAGTCTCTCCCCCTGCAGCCCCAGCCCTCCGTCTCTGTGGCCCCCTCAGAAGACGATAAAGAATCTGAGGACCAAGAACCAGGATAGCCCTCCCCCTCCATGCAGGCGGAGTGAGTCAGCCTAAGGAAGGTGTTCCTGACCACCAGGGGGTCGGCCACACCCAGGACATCAGAACGTCAGGAGCCCACGCTGGCCTCCCTGGGTGTGCATCCGGGGCTCCCTGCACCCCCTCCGACCCCAGCGCAAGCACCAGGTGCAGGGGAGGGCGGGGCCGGCTGCAGGCTGCAGGGGCCTAGCTCAGCCCCGCATCAGCGGGACCGTCAGTCCCATCACAGCCCACTGAAGTCCAGCCCCTGGACTGTAACTGTATCGCCGCGCACCACCTGACCACTCGCCCCAAAGCAGTCTCTTCTCACGTCTCCCGTTTCTATTCCCACATGTCAGCCCGTGCATGGGGTTTCACTAACCTACACAAACTCGCACTTCCGGAACTTTAAAAAAACCAAATCTTTACTCACACGGTGAATTATACCATGTGATATATGCCTATGGGATTTTAAATTTCAGTGAGAATTAATGCATGACAATAGAAAGTAAAAATAAAATACTTTAATATGATTATTAAAAGACTTAATAAACATCCGCACATGTATTCAACATTAAGAAAGCAAGTAATATATTAATATGTGATACTATTTTTACATCTCTTTCAATCATCCCCTAAAAAAGTCGGGGGCGGGGGGAAGAGAGAAAACATGACCTACATCCAGCACCTGAGCACAGCTCCAGAAAGGGGGAGGGGCTAAGCTTGGCTCCAGAGAGGGGAGGGGCCAAGCTCCAGAATGAACTGTGCCGTACTCAGTCCTCTACCCTAGTGTCCAGCAAATGCCAGGGGCATAGCAGGTGCCATATAAATGTTTGCGGAATGAGGGAGTGAAGGAACCGCTAACTTTCCAGTGTGCCTGGTGTTTAATTTTCAAATCCCAGGAGACACCCACACCTTCCTCGTTTGCTTCTCGGAACCGCGCGGAGTGTAAATGTAAGCGCCCGCACCGTCCTAACTGCCGGCGGCGATACCGCCCCAGACGTTACCTGCGTCCCTGTTTTCCCAGTTCTGCCCATTGCTAGGCACGCGGGCTTCCGCCCTGGGCACTGTACCTGGCCCATGGGCCCTGCTCGGCTCCCGCTGTCTCACTGCCCACTGCAGAGCCCTTTCCGACATGCCAGTGGGTGACTTCAGCTTTGGTTATATTTTAACTAGCGGCCCGGGGCACAAATTCGTGCACCAGTGGGGTCCCTCAGCCTGGCCTGCGGGATCGGGCCAAAACCAGCTCTCTGACATCCCCTGAGACATCCCAGATTGTGAAAGGGCACAGGCCAGGCCGAGGGACCCCACTGGTGCACAATTGGGGTTGGGGAGGGACACAGGAGGTTGGCCAGCTGGGGAGGGACCGAGGGAGGGCTCATGGTCGTGTCCCCATCAGCAAGCTAATCTGGTCAGAGCGTCTCCCCCTGATGGTCAGTGCGCTTCATAGTGACTGGTCAACCGGTCAACTGTCTGCCCCCTGGGCATCAGTGCACATCATAAGGAGCAGTTGAGCAGCCTTAGCATATCATTAGGATATTACACTTTGATTGGTTCACCAGACACTTAGCATAGTAGGCTTTTATTATATAGGATGCCAGTCCTTCTGCCCAGCCAGAAAGGCCGGGAACGTTGCTGACCTACAGAAGACTATGATTTGCGTAGAGAAAGAGGCATTCTTAGAAGCCGCTCCATCTCTCCAGCACTTCTCTCTCGGGCACATCCACTGAGCCGCCCAGTTTCCTCGCCTCCCATAGAAACCTTTCTGTAAGGAGGCAAATCCGCTAATTGCATCACAGGGAATTCCCACTCTTTGGGGTGCTCAAAACCAACCCGGGCAGAGCAAGTAGCAGCTGAGGGACGCGGGGCCTTGTGGGGCTGCGAGGAAGTCGTGCATTGCTCTGCGAAACGAGAAGCCCAACCCTTTGTTCTTGGGTACAAAATGGGCGTCATTTGGATGCGTTGTCTCAAACAGTCAAAAGTGCACCCTTTAAAGCCCTGGCTCTCGGCTCTTGAGTGGGTCTCACACAGAAGCAGGCAAACTGGCCGCCCACTCACTCTCAGATGTTTATGGGGAAACTGCCATGTGCCAGGCCCCTCTCAACACTGGGACTTAGAGACCTACAAACCGGAGCTCAGGGCCCCAGTCTAGTGGGAAGTGTTTCAACGCAGATAACATTTACTGGTGCTTATCCTATGCCTGGTGCTGCTCTTGGGGCTGTGTTTGTATTAACTCGTTTCATCCACAGCAACCCGACATGGTGGGTTCTGCTTCGCTCTCCAGCCTCGCCTGAGGAAGGCCACACAGGCATTAGCGGCCGAGCTGGATGCGAGCTCGCCTCTGCCTCGGTCCTCACCGCAGCACAGCTCCAGGGCCGTCTGGAGGGACTGGTCACCACACCCTCATGTCCTCCAGCTGTTGCCACAGAGCAAAATGAGTGTATGACCAGGGATCGATAGGCGGTCAGCAGGTAACGAAGTGGGAAGGTCACCTGGACAGGTGAGACTGGGATTTTCTTAGGGAGAGAATTACCTAGTGAGGGCAGCATCTGACAATTGCTTAGGGCAACAGATAAGCCACGTCAGGCCTGAGTGTCGACTGGCCCACACTTGAGAGGAAGGGGAATGCAGTCTGTTTAATCAAGGGAGAGAGTGGGGGCTCCTGGGACATCTGGGAGGGAAAGGACACAGAGCAAAGATGGGAGAGGGGAGGAGAGAGCAGAGAGAGAAGGCAGGCCAACACCAGGCGGGATGCCGCCAGCAGATCTGGAGGAACGCCTGCCCGTCTCAGGACTGACGGGGGCGATGACTGATGTGATGTTTGTTCTGTATTGTTGGAGCCAGAGGAGGTCTAAGATGCCCACCGGGGACCTGGTGCAGGCAGAGCGGCACATACTGACGCCACGGCTCGAGGGGTAAGGGGCCAGCAGATGATCAAGCCTTGGAGACATTGCTTACCTCTGGGTGAGCTCTGGACTTCCGCTGGCCATGGACTTGGACAGGGGGTTTTAAGGCAATTTCATCTTCATCTCAAGACAACGCAGCCCATGGCTGGGCTCTTGATTACAGCCCGTATGACCACAGCAGGTGGAAAGTGGGGAATCTCTGTCTATTCTCTTCTTAAAGTTGATCCCCTCTGAGAGTGAGTTTGATCAAGATCAGAGGTGACAGTTAGACCCTAAGCTCACCTTGGCCTTCTGGACTGGCCTCCCCCGGCCAAGGCAGGAGGAGAGGGGTCACTACCTTGACAGGCAACAGAGTCCAGGAAGGAAATCCCATTTGCTCATCTCTGGACGGTCACCGCCATGACTCCCGGCAGGTCACCATTACGTAGCTGCCTCACATCTCCCCTGCGAGACCTGCATTTTGTTTGAACATATCTTTACTGATGTCAGAGAGGCCGGGAGAGGGAGAGAGAGAGAGAGAAACATCGATGATGAGAATCACCAGTTGGCTGCCTCCTGCATGCCCCCTACCAGGGATCGAGCCCGCAACCCAGGCACGTGCCCTGACCGGAATCCAACCAGCAACCTCCTGGTTCATAGGTAGATGCTCAACCGCTGAGCCACGCCAGCGGCCTGTGAGACTGCATTTCATAGGAGACATGGACCAGAGAGGGCAGACCACCACCACCCAGCCTGCCCAGGTCACAGCTCAGGCTCCGCCTGTGCCCATCAGGACAGGTCGCTGGGCCCGGCAGCAGCCAGCATCCTGTTCTCTGCCCCTCAGAACAAAGGCTGCCTTCACGCTAATTAGCTGCTCGTGTTCAAAACCGGTTCATCTTAGTTAAGCTCACTGAGGCCGCACATCAATGACTGCAAACACCCAGCCCGACACCAGCACCAATGAGGCCCCCGCAGGAGCCATCATCTGCAGGACTCAGCCCACTACTGGGCCCGAGGGGAGGGGCGGCGGCAACAGGTGACCAGCCACCAGGAGCAGGACGCAGCCGCGCCGCGTCCACGAACTGAGCCAGGCACACATCATTAAAACACAAGCTAAAAATCACTTCTCCTGCACGAGTGACGAATAGCGCCCGCGCTCCCGGGACGTGGCGGCAGCTGAGAAATGATGCAATTACTCCCCGTGAATGGAGACGTTAAGGGACTCATGACTACCGGGGCGGTGTGTACAATTTCATGGGTAATTAGGACTTTGGGGGAGCACCGCTACATTACCCGCCTAAGCAGGGTCCTAACCCTGCCCTCTGCTGCCTCTGTGCTGGGCTGGAGCGAGCTTTAAGAATGGAGGGAATCAAAGGAGCCCGGGCTAACGGGCGCAGCGGGGCCACGGAGGCCCCGTGGGGAGCCCGCGCCAGCAGGTCCTGGCGGCCTCTCGCCACACCAGCCGCCTCGACGCCCTCCGTGGTACAGACAGACACTGGGGACGTGGTTTCCAGGTAGAATTACTTTTAATCAAGGCTGGGAAACGGAATGACACGTGTAATTAGATGAAACAGTCACAGAACCACGAGCGAGGGCGCTCAGTGCAGTGCGGAGCTCCGGTCCTCAGAAGGGAGGAGGGTGTGGGCGCAGACATGCTGAGGGAGGCAGGGAGCACCGCCTGCTGCCCCCGTCCCCCCCCAGGAGGACTGCCTGGCTGCTTCATCCTCCTTGGGGACAGCCCCGGGCACTGAGGCGCTGCCTCCCCTGTCGCTTGCTGCTCTGTGCTCTCCTGCCCTGACCTGGCAGCCAATGCACACGGAGCCCTCCCTCACGTGGAAGCCACTCCAATGCCCAGAAAAAAGATAACTATTCCCGGGCTCCAGAAAAAGGTCGCCGGTCAAGGGCTCTAATTGGCATCCACCTCACTCCGTCCCTGGGCTCACCAGAGTGGCACCCCTTCACTCCGTCCCTGGGCTCACCAGAGTGGCATAGTTTTTGTAAACTGACACTGACTAGGGTCACCTGAGTGCCCTCGTAGGGAAAAGTGGGCAGAGCAGCCACTGCCTGGGTCGGAGCGTACCTTGGAGCTTCGCACAGCCTTCCAGGCCTCCGAGGAGGAGACCCTGACCTCAGCTGCTACAGCCAATATTCCAAGCCAGGCAGAGGGCTCCTCCGGCCTGGACGCAGCGCACACAGTGAGACTTGGGAAAAAAGCCATTTCAAGAGAAACTGGGGTGAGACCAGTGGTCTGGGCTCAAGACCAGTGCATGGGTCCCAGAGCCCCCAGCTGGTGTGAGAAGGCCCCCTCCTGGGCCGGGACGCGGGGCAGGGTGCCACCGGAGGTGGCGGGAGAGCTGCAAGCTGTGAATCCACGGGCCTGACGCCCCTCGGGTGTTATTCCTGACACAGCACACTGAAGGCTCGCACGTGCATAACGGGAACAGATCACTGCAGTGATACTGTGGGCTCAGGGCACGGGTCCCCGGCCAGAGCCCCACTCTCCAGGCACCCACTGGGGCTCCTCTTTTCTGAGGCCCAGTTTCTTCCTCAGTAAAATGGAAACGGCAACTCACGCCCCACAGAATTAGTAAGAACGGAAAACAGAAGAGGTCCCCGCTCTGAGCTGCGGTGCCTCCTGTCAGCCAGCCCAGGAGCTCAGCGCGGCTCAGATCCCCACTTCACGGACAGAAAGCTGATACTCGGGAAAGTCACACATCTTTTGGGCCAAAGCCTCAGCTAGTCCGTGCAGGGCTGACACCTGAACCTGGTGTGTTGATAGCCGGTCAGCCGGACAGTGAGAATCCCATGGCCTCCCTCAGATCCGGGAGGATCACCCACAGGCGTGTGAATGGGCCAGGCCCGCAGCTCCTCCGTGGAAATCCAGCCAGGCCACCGCCCCTCCGCCCCCGCCCCCGACTTTGGGCGGATCCCTGGCACGGGGTGATATCTCTCACCTAGAGCACTGACTCATATCAAAGTGTACCCCAACATTCCAGCAATGCAGATCTTCTCCCCGAACAAGTTTCTCCTTAAAGACATTGTTGGTGAACAAGGAGGCCTGCTGGAAGGGCCGCTGTGTGGGAAAGGGTGGCCTTGGCGTGGCGAGGAGGGAGGCCGAGCCCGAAGGCAGAGCGAGCCTGGCGTCCTGGCCGAGGACAGACAGGCTGGGTCCAGGTTGAGGCAGGGCTGCTTCCCACTGGTATTGAGAATATCTAGCCATTGTGTAGTAACAGGAACCCCCAGGATGTGGGCGCCCCAGATGTCCCCATTTCCCGGACGCTGGCCTGTGGGGGTGGCTGCATTGCTCCACGTTGGCTGCCCCTAGGACCAGATTCCATTCAGTGAGTCTTCCTTGTCCGGCTCTTAAAAAACACAAACTCTCCTTTGAAACACAGTCGGCCCCGCCTGAGGCTGAGCCCTTCCCCTGCTCCTGGCCCTCAAACCCACCACACGGGCAGTCTGTCTGCAACAGGAGCCCATGTGGCTCCTTCCACGGCTGGTTTGAAAGGCCAGGCGCCCTGCCCCGCCCCACGGATGTTAGCACTTGGCCGAGCTCAGTCTCCAGTCACCTGTGTCTCCGACTCCACCAGCAACCGGGCAGGGCTGGGGACTGACAGACGCCGGCGCGTGCCCGCAGGACTCGCCAGGAGGACCTCCCAGATGGGCACAGGTTGGCAGACACACTTTATTAGAAATGCCTGTGTTTCCGATTATTTACTTAAACTTTTAAAAATAAAGCTCAGAATCTGTCAGATGGTCAAATCCATGTGGAAATTATAACGCTCAAGGGGCGCTTGGTATTTAATTAATTAAACGGCTTATGCATGTTGAACATTTATCTAATGGTGGGCAGGCAGGAACTGTGTGACCTGCTGCCCTTCTCCAGGGACTCTGAGAAACAAGGAAAACGAGCTGACCCACCTCTCGGAGCTAAAAGGAGAAAATCAGTAACACAGCAAGGCACAAACCAACCTACAATGCTCATTCGTCCTCAGAAATTTTTTAATAAATTGTATTGAGACTAAACACCAAGAAAAATTCTATATGGATCTTAGATTTAAATGTCTAAAATGGAACCAAGAAGTACTTATAAAAATAATAGAGAAAATCCTTTATAAGTTTGCATTGGAGCATGTTTTCCTATGAACTAAAATTCAAAAGCCATTAAAAAAAATTGATTACACACCATAATCAGGTGGGATTGATTCCTGGGATGCAAGTTTGGTTCAATTTTGCAAATCAATCAACCTGATACACCACATAAACGAAATAAAGGATAAAAATCACATGATTACATCAATAAATGCAGAAAAAGCATTTGACAAAATCCAGTGCCCATCCTATATAATAAAAGCCTAATATGCAAATTGTCCCCTTGACTGGGAGTTCAACCAGGGGGTGGGGGCTGGCGGCAGCCGGGAGAGGGGAGCCCCCCGCCCCCCCCCCCCCGCAGGCAGCCGGCAGCCACTAGGGACCCTACCGGTGCACGAGCCTCTGGTTTATGATACAAACTCTCAGTAACGTGGGAATAGAGGGATCAAACCTTGACATAGTAAAGGCTACATATGACAAACCTACAGCCAACATCGTACTCAATGGGTGAAAAACTAAAAGTGTTTCCCTTAAGATCAGGAACAAGACAGGGTGTCCATTTTCACCACTCTTATTCAACACTGGAGGCCCGGTGCATGAAATTCGTGCACAGGACCCCTCTCACAGTCCAGGAGCTTGTGGGGAGCGGGCCTAAGCCATCAGTCGGACATCCTTAGTGCTGACACAGAGGTGGGAGAGTCCCGCCACTGCCACTGTGCTCGCCAGCTGTGAGCCCAGCTCAGGGCATCTGGCTGAGTGGTGCTCCCCCTGTGGGAGCGCACTGACCACCAGGAGGAAGCTCCTGCATTAAGTGTCTGCCCCCTGGTGGTCAGTGCATGCCATAGCAAGCAGTCGTTCCACCGCTCAGTCGATTTACATATTAGCCTTTTATTATATAGGGTAGTACTAAAGAGTCCTAGTCACAGAAACCAAACAAGAAGGAGAAATAAAAGGCATTCAAAATAGAAAGGAAGAAGTAAAACTGTCATATCACCAGATGACATGATACTATATATAGAAAACCCTAAATATTCCGCACACAAAAACACTAGAACTGATAAATAACTTCAGTAAAGCAGCAGGATACAAAATAAATATTCATAATTGGTTGCATTTTTATACACCAATAATGAGCTATCAGAAAGAGAAACTAAGAAAACAATCCTATTTACAATTGCATAAAAAATAAAATACCTAGGAATAAACTTAACCAAGGAGGTAAAAGACCTATATTCAGAAAATTATAAGCCACCAAATAAATAAATTAAAGAAGATAAAAATAAATGGAAGCATATACTGTCCTCTTGGATAGGAAGAATTAACATTATGTCCATACTAACCCTGGCCAGTTTGCTCAGAGGTTAGAGCATGACCTACGTACCTAAGAGTCACGGGTTCGATTCCTGGTCAAGGAAATGTACCCTCCTTGCATGTTCGATCCCCAGCCCCAGTCAGGGCAGTTGCAGAAGGCAAACAGTCGATGCGTCTCTCTCCCATCAATGTTTTTCTCTCTCTCTTGCTCTCTCCCCTATCTCCCTTCCTTCCAGTCTCTAAAAATCAATGGAAAAATATCCTCAAGTGAGGATTTTTTAAAAATGTCCAAACTACCCAAAGCAATGTATAAATTGAATGCAATTCCTATCACAATACCAATGGCATTTTTCAGAGAACTAGAACAAATAATCTAAAAATTCATATAGAACCACAAAAAAACCCCGAATAGCCACAACAATCTTGAGGAGGAAGAACAAAGTTGGAGGTATCACGCTACCTGATATCAAACTATACTACAAGGCCATAGTAATAAAAACAGCATAGTATTGGCATAAAAACAGACATATAGAATAATAGAACAGAACAGAGAGCCTAGAAATAAACCCACGCCTTTATAGTCGATACTTGACAACAGAGGCAAAAACATACAATGGGCTAAAGATAGTCTCTATTCATTCAATGATTTTTGAAAAACTGGACAGACATATGCAAAAAAAAAAAAATGAAATGAGACCACATTCTTACACCATACACAAGAATAAACTCAAAATGGATTAGAGACTTAAACATTAGATTTGAAACCATAAAAATCCTGTAATATTTTACCTGATATACTCCTCAGGCCAGGGACACAAAAAATACTGGTAAATAAACAAATGGGACTACATCAATCTAAAAAGTTCTTGAATAGTAAAACAAAACAACATAAATAAAACAAAAAGACAACCTATTGAATGGGAGAACATATTCAACAAGATACATCCATTAAAGGGTTAATATCTAATTATCAGAGTGATGGAAATTAAAATGACAATGAGATACCACCTCACACCTGCCAAAATGGCTATCACCAACAAATCAACAAACAAGTGCTGGTGAGGATGTGGAGAAAAAGGAACCCTCGTGCACTGCTGGTGGGAATGCAGACTGGTGCAGCCACTGCGGAAGATAGTATGGAGTTTCTTCAAAAAATTACAAATGGAACTCCCATTTGACCCAGTGACCAGGAATATATCCCAAGAAATCAGAAACACCAATCAGAAATGACATATCCACCTCTATGTTCATAGCAGCACAATTTACAATGGCTAAGATCTGGAAATAGCCCAAGTGCCCACCAGTAGATGAGGGGATAAAAAAAGCTGTGGTACATTTACACCAGGGAGTACTATGCAGCAGTAAAAAAGAAGGATCTCTTACCAACAGCATGGAAGGACCTGGAGAGTATTATGCTAAGTGAAATAAGCCAGTCAGAGAAAGACAAGTATCACATGGTCTCACTTATATGTGGAATCTAATGAACAAAATAAACTGATAAAACAGATTCAGAGACATTGAAACAAACAACAGATTGATGTATTTTAGAGGAAAGGTGGGGGTGGGTGGGCAGGAAGAGATTAAGCAAAGAACTTATAAACATATATGCATAACCCATGGACAAACAGTAGTGTAGGGAAGGCCTGGGGAGGGGACAGCAGTGGGGTACAAGGAGGTAAACGGGGGGAGAAGGGAGGACATCTGTAATACTTTCAACAATAACGGTTAAAAAGAAAACATAAAACAAGAAGACAACCAGTTGAATGCAAGAACATATTCAGCAATGATACATCCATTAAGGAGTTCTATCCAAAAGTTATCAAGGATTTATAAAACTCAACACCAAAAATCCAATTAATAAATGGGCAGAGGACCTGAACAGACACTTCTCCAAAGAGGACATACAGATGGCCAATAGATGTGTGGAAAGATGCTCAATATCACTAATCATCAGAGAAATGCAGATTAAAACCACCATGAGATTCCACCTCACACCTGTCAGAATGGCTACCATCAGTAAATCAACAAACAAGTGTTGGCAAGGATGTAAAAAAAGGTAACCCTGTTGGTGGGAATGCAGATCAGCCACAGTGACAAACAAAGGTTCCTCAAATAATCAAAAATGGAACTGGCTTATGACCCACCAATTCTACTACTGGAAATCTATCCAAAGAAACCTGAAACATTAAATTGAAAAAAATCTATGCACTCCTATGGTTACTGCAGTGTCATTTACAAAGACAAGTTCTGGAAACAGCCCAGCACCCAAATTGCTCAGCCATAAGAAGGGGTAAAATCTTACCATTTGCAACAACATGGATGAGCCTAGGAGGTGTGATGCTAAGTGAAATAAGTTAGGTAAAGACAAATACCATATGATTTTATTTACATGTGGAACCTATAAGTGAACAGACAAAATAGAAACAGACTCATACTAGTAGATGCAGAGAACAGACTCCTGGTTGCCAGAAGGGAGGGGGTTGGGGGACTGTGCCGGGCGTTCTTGTCCCAGCATCGAGAAGGGTTCAGGAATCTGGAGAAGGGGCTGTGCGTACATGACATAGGAATCCAGATCCTAATAAAGAGTCCAGAAATGAGATATAATTTTGAAAGGCATTTGGGGGTCAGAGGACCTTCAGCTAAAGGAACTGAAGACTCCCTCCTTGTCTAGGACCCTTGCTTTTATTAACACAATTTGTCCTAAGGCAGGGTGGAGATAATACACTTCAAAGGGTAAGGTTTCAAAGGGTACAGCAGCATTGTCAGTTTGGAGGAATTAGCCTACGGCTGTTCAGGGGTTTGGCCAGTAGGAGGCAATATCATGTAGATTAAGATGCCCTTTAACTGTCTGGCAGCCACAATCACTTTCTTATTCAGGTTTGGGGAAATGCCTTTAGCCATTCCCAACAGGTGACTACATGTGTGACTCAACCCTGTTGAGTCCCCAGGTCTCATCAACCTTTTGATGAAACTCTTGAAATTATGACACGCTGGCATTGGTTCCCGGGAGGACTGGGTGAAAAAGGCGAGGGGATTAAGAAGGACAGATTGGTAGCCGCACCACAGTCCTGGGGTGTAAAGCACAGCTCAGGGAACACAGTCACCGGCACTGTAATAAGTACGTGTGGTGCCAGGCGGGTACTTGAAACATCGGGGGGAACACTTTGGGAAGTATATGATTGTCTATCTGCTACGCTGCACACCTGAAAGTAATACAAAATTATACTGAATGTGAACTATAATTGAAAAATGAAATTTTAAAAATAATAAAAAGATTTATAATTTTACTATGTAAATTATAAAATTTCTCATGAAAATAAAGTAGCAACAGCAAACTGGGTTCAATATTTTCACCTTATTCAAAAGATCAAGGGGGAAAATCCTTAATCTACAGAGCTCCCTAAAACCAACAAAAATTAGGAAAAGTTTATGACTCACAGAAAACGAAATACATGTAATTCCTGAGCATGTGAGAAGATGCTTACTCTCACTCAAGAGAGAGATGCAAACAAAAACTATGCTCTCATACTATGTTTATCCATCAGAATGGCAAAAATCCAAAAGTTTGATAACGTATTCTGTTGACAAAACTATTGGCAAACAAGCAGGCTTATCCATTGCTGGTGGGAGTATACTTTGGCACAACCCTTTTGGAAGGGAATTGTGTAATATCTATCAAAGTCCATATGCGAAACTACTTTTACTCTGCAATTCCATTTTTAAGATTTTATCTGATACTTGCAAAAATGCAAACTGACTTCAAAATAAGATTATTCTTTGCAGCCTATTTTTCACAGCAAACGATTGAATACAAGCACAATGTTATCATTAGGGCATTGGTTAGATAGGCTATGGCACAGCCATACAGTAATATACTGTGCAGCTGGGAAAAGAATAGGAAAGCCCTTTCTATACCAGTGTGGAAATATATCTTAGAGGTGTCACCAAGTGATACAAGGGAAATATGGACCAGTTACACAGGGCATGCCCCATTTGCACAAAAAGGTAGGAAATGTGGAATTTATATTCATATATGCTTATAATTTATTATGAAAATCTGGAAAGACCCCCGCTACACACACCAAAATTAATAATGTGTATATCTGAGGGACTAGGGAGGGGTGGAGAAGGATGGAGCTTAGGATTTTCACTCTCATCCTTTTACACTGCTAACTTTTGAACCATGGGAATGTCGTATCTATTCAAAAATAAAATAAATACGTTAAAATTATTTTTCAAGAGATAAGTAAATGCTAATAGAATAGATTATAGAGGCCACAAAAATAAATCAAAACTCTAGAATAGGGGTGGGGAACGTCTGGCCCACGAGCCCACAAAATCATTTGGTCTGGCCCTGCCAAGGCGACTGCAGGTGGGACTTGGAATTCAATAAATCTAGGGGCTTTCTCATAGCAACATAAATTTATATTAAGTGAATTATATGAAGCAGATGATGTTATAAATATCCAAGTAGCCCTTGGCAGGAGAACAGTTTCCCCCCTGCTCTGGAACTACACACAGAGAACATGAAAGAAAGAGAAGGCTGATGGGGAGGACGGGCAAAGCTCTGGGGACTAAACAAACAAGTGCCAACGCAGACAACTGGGATCGGGAAGAAATAAAATATAACATATATTCACCTAATGTTTTTGAACTCTTCAGATACATAACATAAAACTCCTATCTGTGCATGTACCTGTACATATGTCATAATTCAAAGCATTTTAATGAGCAATGATGCCCGTTGTCTCCAGTAATTGCACCTTGAGAAATCAGTTTCAGGAAAATCATTAAGAGTGTGGCAAAAAGACAGGTATAAAGCTGCACGTCACAAGCAAATGCTCCACAATGGATTCAATAAATCCCAGCCTCCCATACAACGGAATGCCGAGCAAGCACCAAACTGACTCTGCCAAGTAGTTAATGATACCAAGAGCTGTGTACCCTCTGCTGGCAAAGATATACACTGACATAGTCACTGCAGTTATTTCTGGGAGTGCGATTATGGATGGCTTTTATTCTTTTTTGCATATTAATATTTTCTCATTTTTCTACAGTGAATATGTATTACTCATGTAATTTTAAAAAATAAAATAAAATAGTGCACACTCCCTCCCAGGAACATGCCTGCGCCCTTCCCTCTCCCCTCCTTCCCCCCAGGCATGCATCTCCTGCTCTAAGGGACCCGAGACTTGCAATCAGAGCAGCAATGGCGGCGGCAGCTCGTCCCAGGCTCACCCCCTGGCCCTGTCCCCAAGGCCCCCTTTTCTCTGACTTCCCAGTGAGCAAAGCAGCCCAGCCCCGGCTCTCCTGCTGCCTCCTCTATCCTAAGTCCTCCTGGTATCAGTGTCCCCACCTTTAATAAATGTACTCGCAAAATAAATTTAAAAACAAATAAAAGTCATTAAAAGGGGGAAAAGAAAAGGCCCACTTAGTTGATTGTTACCCAAGAGAACTGCCCTACTGGACATCATGTGGCTAGATTCTCCACTCCAATATTTTTTAGATTGCACTAATGATGAGATGCAAAATCTCTCAGGGGCTGCGGAGGGCAGGAGGGATGAAGGCAGGATTCGAGGGTCTGCCCACCCTTAAGTCCTCTCTCTGTCTCTCTCCCTCTCCCTCTCCCTCTCTCCCTCTCTCTCTCTCTCTCTCTCTCTCTCTCTCTCTCTCTCTCACACACACACACACACACACACACACACACACACACACACACAGTAGCTCAGCTTTTTCAAGTTTTACAAACAGACCTTCTGCCGAAGAGGTAACTGTAATGAGGATAAAATCGCAGGAACCTACCCCGTGAGGCTCAGTCCAAGCACCAAGGAGCCACACAACTCTGATTCCCCCTGAAAATGCCTTCTCAGAACTCCGCGCCCGCCCGAGGCCTTCATCGCAGGCAGGTGACCACATGGATGAAGACCGAGGCGCAGTGAGCAGCGCTCACGGGAAGGCGGAGCGAAATGGGGGGTGGGGAGCTGGCAGCAGAGGAATCCTGAGGACGAGGACGGCTGTGAGCGTCCCTCCGGCCGCAGGCCAGCACGCTGCGGGCTGAACGTTGGAATTCGCTGAGCCGGTCTCCCATCACGGTGACAATGTTGGAGAAACAGGCTTGGCTGGTCTTCCCTCGGCTCTAGCCCCACGTCCTGCTGAGCCCTTCTGGGAGAGGGCCCTCACGTACCCACAGCTTCTCTCCCTGTGAGTGTGCCCTGCAGAGTCTGAGGCCGATGCACGGCTCACTTTGGGCCCTGGCTTCGTACAGCGGCCGGCCCTGTATCTCGTTACGGAAAAGCATCCGGCCCATGGCACAACAGCAGCCTCTCTCCATGCGTTTTCACTATCGGGCACTGCGCTAACATGAACAATTTTTACTGACGTCTACCAGCGAGGTCCGAGGTGGTGCTGAGACCCCTGGTGAAATGGCCCACTTCCCCACTCCTTCCGACATCTGTGCTCTGGGCCATGAGCCCTGCATTAAAAGCTAGTTCTGTATTTCACCCCTGGGATTTGGGCAGATAGCGTGACTTTCTTTGGCGAATTAAGTGCAACCGAAGTGATGATATGCCACGGCTCAGCCTCGGCCTCACGCACACTCACCCCTCGGGCTGGCCTGCGGGGCAAGGGCCACGTGGAGAAGAGCCGTCTCAGCCAAGGCCACCAGACCAGGAGAGACACGTCCCCTCCCCCTGCCAACCACAGACATGAGTGAGCCCACCCAAGATGAGCCGAGCTGGGCCCAGACCAACGGAACCGCTCAGTTAACCTGTAGGTTCATGAAAAATAATGCATGGTTGCTTTAAACTGCTACGTTTGGGAATGGTTTGGTTCACTGCCTTATTGTGACAACAGGTAACAGATACAGGTGAGGACCATTGTTGCTACATTATGGTCTGACTGTGTCCCCCAAATCCATATGTTGAAACCCTATCCCCCAATATGTTGGCATGTGGAGAGGGGGCCTTTGAGAGGTAATTAGCATGATCGGAGGTCCAGAGGGCAGGCACCTGTTCTGGTGGGGTCAGTGGCCTTATAAGAAGTAATCCCAAAGCTGACTCCCCCTCTGCCCCCCTCCCTGCTGTGAGAACGCACAGGGAGAAAGCAGTTGTCTGCAAGCCATAGAGGGCTTTCAAGAAGCCAAGCACACGTCCGCCCTGACACAGCATTCCCAGGCGGCAGAACTGCAGGAGAGTAACCTGTGGTTTCAGCCCCAGCCTGTGATATTCCCCTCGGGCAGCCCACGCCACGAGACAAGCCCGCATGACCGTCCACAGCCTGGGCTCTTAAGGAGCAGCCCACAGCCTCAGGCTGGAACCAGAGCAGGCGACGCCACCTCCCGGACACGTCTCAGCCACATCCAGGGGGCTGCCCTCCGCCCGCGCTATCCTGGAGCCCTCAATGTCCTAGGCCCTGGACATTGCTCCGCTTGAAACAGGCCTGGAAGGCATCTCCACCCCCTGGTTCCACAGATGGTGTCACTGAAGACCAGATGATCCAAATGAATGGTCCAAGGTCAGACGATACACAAAGCAAAGCGAGGCTGCAGCGAAGGCCCCCGACCCCGGAGACGTGCTCCTGTGTCCGCACTGGTCTGCTCTGCCCTCCGGACATAATGAGAACAAGAAAGGGGATCCTTCAACCCAGTGACACAGGTCCCACCCAGGCTTGAACTCCAGAAATCAGAACTCCTAGGAGCTGCTTATTCCTACCCCATCTCCCTCCATCCCCAAACGCACCTCCATAAGCCAGCTTGCTGAGCACCAGTCAACAGAGCCAGAGCTGCAGGTGGGGCCTGGTCCCTGGTGGACACCACAGAAACGAGGCCGCTTCAGCCCCCAGCATCACAAAGGCAGCAGCGCCTGGAGGAGACTGAGCCCCGAGTCACCCTCATAGCTTCCCCAGGGCCACACGGGGGATTCTGTAGCAGAGGCTGTAACTTATGAAGGCAGTTTGGCTGTTGCCATGCATAAGGTGGCCTGGCTGCTACTGCCAAGAGCTTGCAAACCACACGCAGGGCCTGACATCCAGGTGAGAGAGGGCAGGCAAAGGGGACCTGCTGGTCACCTCGTAAACAGGGAGGCGGGCACGGGGGCGAGCCGGCTCCCTGGGCGCCGCCTACATGTCGGGCATATAAACTCCTCAGGCCCTTCCGCTCACTCAATTCAACGGAGAGTGGCGGTGGATGCCAACCTTGATCACCAAGTAAAAGGCGGTGATTTTCTGTGAAACCTTCCAAAAAAGAGAGAGGGAGTGTACGCTCAAACTCCCGGCCAGCGCCCCTATCACAGAGCAGTTGTCTCATTTATTTTAACCAACAAAGCGCCGTTTGGGGAAAAGACATTAGCCTGAGCAGACCTCGCTCAATGCCAGTTTCAGATGCTTATCAGAAGCTGTCTGATGAAATCGTCTAAAAAGGAGGCAAAGACACTTAGCCCTATTTCATAATTATTCCTGAATATGACCTTAGAACTGCAAACCCGGATGTTGTTCTAAATAAGCCTTTTACAAATTGCTATAAAAAGAGAGACCATGAATCCTTACACTGCGGAGAGCATGAAGCTTAGAGTACAAACTGACCAAAAATAACACACCACAGGCCCCTAGTGTTATGCAAATGAGTGCCGGTGGCTTGGGATAAAATCTCCAGTGGCAGCATTTTGCCCAGATCCACAAAGTGCTGGATCCAAACAGCTGTGACAGGAGCTCCTGGGAACCAGGTCAGGGCTGCTGCAGGTGCTGCAGGTGCGGCAGGTGCGGCAGGTGGGGGCAGTGGGAGGGGGGGCGGGCACAGAGCGCCGCCCAGAGGGCCTGGAAGTCCTGGAATAACACCGTTCTGCAGTGCCAGAGGGAAGAAACCAGGATTTCTAAATGCACATATAATTTTACATAACATGTGAGTGTAAATATAGATGTGTAACTAAGTTAATAAATCCAATGGCACAAATAGACATGTGATCTTTTATCTACATCCCTCAGAGTTTATATGTTCAACTTCAAGGTGACCTCCCCTGACAGCAGGTCTCCCTACTAGGGAAATGCCAGAAGCACCCTCTCCAAGCTGCTCAGAATCCCAGCATTTATGGGAACATCCCCCCAAAGCAGGACTGGGCGAGATGGGCCAGACACGCCCTGGAGCCAACCTCCCGCGGCCCCTCCCCGCCCCACCCCACCCCTGTCCCGGATCCTGATCACTGCCTCTACCCCAATAGAGGGCGGGGCTGGCCGGCCAACCTCCTGCAGCCCCTTCCCCCGCCAAGCCCCATCCCAGATCGGCCCACTCACACCGATTAGGGACAGGGCCAGCAGGCCAACCACCTGTGGCTCCTCCCCCTGGCCAGCCCCACCCCTGATGGACCCCCACCACCCCAATGGGCCTGCAGCTCCTCTCCCCATCCAGCTCCACCCCCAGTTGGCCCCCCTACTCTGATGAGGAGCAGGGCCACCAGCCAACAACCCGCGACCCATCCCTCCAGACAGCACCGCCCCCAATTGCCCCCCACTACCCCAATAGGGGGCAAGGCCAGCCTGCCAATCTCCTGAAGCCCCTCCCCACAGATGGCCCCGCTGCCATTTGGCCCCCACAACCCCAAGAAGCCCTCAACCCCCCCATACCAATTGGGGGCAGGGCCAGCCAGCCAACCACCCACGGCCCCTCACCCTGGCCATTGGCTCCCGGTCAGCCCCCCCATACCAATTTGGAGGCAGGTCTGGCAGGCCCACTGCCCACAGCCCCTCCCCATGGCTGGCCCCACCCTGACCAGCCCCCACCACCCCAATCGGTCCACAGCCCTTCCCCCAAGCCAGCTCCACCCCTGGCCAGCCCCCCCCCCCACCAATTGGGGGCGGGACTGACCAGCCCACCACCCATAGCCCCTCCTCATGGCTGGTTCTGTCCCCAATCGGCCCCCCAACCCAACAGGGGTCACGGCCCACTGGCCAATCACCCATGGCCCCTTCCCCCTGGCCGGCCTGGTCCTGATTGGGCCCCAATCAGGGCGAGCTGACTGGCCAACCTCCTGCCATCTCCTCCTCTCAACAGGCCTGGTCCCGATCTGCCCCAGTCAGGGCCGGGCCGGCCAGACCCCACCCATGCACGAATTCATGCACTGGGCCTCTAGTCTATATATAAAATCTTAATATGCAAATAGACCGAACGGCAGAACAACCAAACAACCGGTCACTATGACGTGCGCTGACAACCAGGGGGTGCGTGCGGAACATGACGGGCGTTGGCAGCAGGTGGCAGAATGCGGAACATGGTGGGCATCGGCCACGGCGGGATGGTGGAGCAAGTGAGCGGGGGCGCCAGACCAAGGCGGGGTGCCGGTCACTGTCATTGGGGCAAGCCTCTGGTGGTTACTGAAAATTCTTTACTCCCACACGCCATGGTCCCGCCCAACACTTGCACCTGCTGCCAGCGCCGACGCTGCTCACACCCACTGCCATTGCCAGAGTCACCACTTGCACCCACTCCCGGTGCCCGGTGCCAGCCCTGATCACTGGGCGCTGTCAGTGGGTGTGAGCAACAGCTGCTGGCCCCGATTGCCCCTCAGGACTTCTCCACCTCCCCCTGCTCCTGAGGGGTGATCGGGGCCAGCAGCCGCCTCTCACACCCACTGCCGGCGATGGCCCCACTTGCACCCGCTGCCACT
Organism: Myotis daubentonii; assembly: GCF_963259705.1. NCBI lineage: Eukaryota > Metazoa > Chordata > Mammalia > Chiroptera > Vespertilionidae > Myotis > Myotis daubentonii. The sequence goes on from NC_081852.1 coordinate 4,203,823, forward strand.
ACTTGCACCCACTGCCAGTGTTCGTCACTGGTTCCGATCGCTTGGTGCCATCAGTGTGTACAAGTTGCAGTTGCCAGCCACGATCACCCCTGAGGGCTTCTCCACCTCCCCCTGCTCCTGAGGGGCGATCAGGGCCGGCAGCCGCCACTCGCACCCGCTGCTGGCACTGACTCCAATCGCTCCACGTCAGTGGCAGCAGGAGCAGCGGTGGTGGCAGTGGTGGGAGCGGGGCTGCCGGCAGAGGGTGCGGAGAACGGGCCGAGACCTGCCCCTGTGCCCACCACAGCCTGGCGGCGCACAGTTCCTTTCGAGGTGCATGAATTCGTGCGCTGAGCCCCTAGTATCGGATAACTCCTTTCGTGGTCCCAGGAGGTTCCCCGTTCGATAGGCGAGGAACCGGTGCAGGGAAGCTCTGTTATCAGCAGTTGCACAGCCAGCGGCGCGGGCGAGACAGAGCCCATCTGTCTGGCCCAGGCACCTGCTCCGCACCACAGGCTCGTCCTGAGAAGATGGGGCACAGGCCCTTCTCCAGGGAGAGGCCCCGCCAGGAGCCCGAGGCCCCTCCTGGAAACTGGCCTTGATGGGAAGCTCACCTGGGCAGGTGTGTGGCAACAGAGCTCTGGGTCCACAGTGCGGCCACCGGCCAGGTGCAGTGGGGACCAAATGGTCCTCTGTCCCGAGACACAGAGACACTGAGGTCAGCAGGCAGAGCCAGCCATCCCGGGGTCAGAGGTCAAGTCTAAATATCCCACAGGGACGGGGCTCTTCCCTGCCTGCCTCCCTCCTTCTCCTACAGCTCCTCCCCACCCCACCCCGCCCCCGCCCCAAGGGCAGCCATGTCTGCTCCAGCCAGAGGTTTGAGCGTCCCCCTTCTAGGCGCTGCACACAGGCTCCTTGTGCATGGAGGGTCCTCTGCCTCCCGCCACCTGCAAATCCCTGTTCATCTTTAAAGAAAGATCACTGAGAACTTACGGCAGGTGCGTCTTCTCAGGCCCATGTGTCATTGTAAAAATAAGGGTATTTCATGCAAAAAAAAAAAAAAAAATTCCTGACCACCAGTCTTCCCAGACCGAATGAATACAAGGAGCATTCTCCCACCTTCCCACGGCCGCGCTGGCAGCAGCTGTTCTCTCCTCGTGGCACAAGCTTCTCAGCCCGCCAGGGCCCCGGCGCCCAGCCCCTGGCTGGCCTCTGAGCAGCTGAGCCTGCTCCGGGCACCGCAAGGTGAGTCCTTCCCCAGCGACAGTGTCACCAGGAATTGGTTAGAAAGGCACCTTCTCAGCCCCACCCAGACCTGACTCAGAGCTGGGGGGGAGTCCTGAGGGGAGGGGGGGCACCCACCTGCTGCAGCTGCGTTCCCACAGGCTCCCGCCCAGGCAGCCACCAGCTGTGGCCCCTCCACCAGCTCTCCACCCTGACCTCCATCCGGCCACCTCAGCACCTGCAAAGCTCAGTCCTGCCTCAGCGCTTGCCCGAAGGGGACCCCTGTGTCGCATGGGCTCCCCTGCCCTTGTCCAACCATCTTCCCAGGGACGAGATCCCCGTCCCCACCGCCTGGCACAGAGCCAGGCCTCTGCAGCCGACCCGGCTCCCGGGGGCTGCTGGGCCTCGCCTGGGGAGGCAGGAGTGGCCGGGCAGGGCTCAGCCTCCGGGGCCCCACGCGCCACCTCCGAAGCTGTGGCGTTTCTGCGGGAGATGAAGGACTCCTGTCCACAGCACCTGTCAGTCACCCAGGACCCCTCCCGGTGCGAGGGCTGGAGGGAAAGGTTGTTCATGAGAGGACAGCGGAGGCGGCCCCGTGCCCCCGCACAGAGCCCGTGAGCCCGCCCCGCCATGGCTTGCGTTCTGGAGTCCAGAGAAGCCCGCAGGTGGTTTCCCAAAGAGAAGCGTAGCTGGCAGGCATTTTCTAATGACAGCGCATTCTGGAAAGACAGATTAGACAGGGAGAGCGATACGAAGCGTGCAGTTCCCACACACGCAGGAGGCCGGGCTGCCGGGCGGCCGGGAGCGGAGGTTTCACCCAGCCCCGCCCGCCCCGGGAGGGGCACTCAGGCTGCTCTGTGGAAGGCTCCCGTCCAAAGAGGGCCCTCAGGGACCACACCCCCCGAGTTCAGACCCAAGCCGAGAATTAAAATCCAACAGCAATAACATGACTCGTTACTAATAACCGAGAAGCTAACATGTGTCCAGAACTGGCTAGCAGGCTGTGTGCGGGTGGGTTCCACTTATTATTCCTGAAAGAGGGGGATTTCTCCCCAATTCCCAAAGGAGGAGACGGCAGAACACACAAGCCTGGGGGCAGAGCTGAGGTCAGACCCACGCGCCCTCCCCGGGAGCTGGATGGGCTCCTTCCTGCCACTGGGCCGCCCCTGCCAGGAGGAATGTGCTTGGCATGACTGCAGAGGGACAACGGGCTCAGACCGCAGACACCTGAGCCCCAGCCCAGACCCCGGGCTGCTGCAGGCACAGGCATCCCATAGGCGGGCAGAGCCTGGGTTTCATGGGCACTGTCGCTCCTGCCCACCAGCCCTGCTGCAGCGCCCCCGGGGAGGCCGGCCTATCAATCACCCTCCTTCGGTGCCTCCAGGAGCGACGATTCCCCCACAGCCTCACACCCTGTGGCTCTGAGCAGCTAATGAGGCCTGCGGGGTGGCCCCGCGCCCACCGCTTCCAGATCCCCCGGGTGAGAGGATGCACACTGAGGCGTCCCGAGCGCGGAGAAGGTGTCAATACACCTCAGCAAATGTGATTAGGCCGCCCCAGGGCACCCACGGGAGGGCTGGCCAATTAAAGCCGCGGCTTCTTAATTTGAACTGATCCCAAGTCAGCAGCAGAAATAACTGTGTCTGGCACCTGGGCTGCCCAGCAGGTTGGCGTGCCCACGGCTCCCGGGCATGGAGATGGAGCACAGCGCCGAGGGACAAGGTGAGCACGTTGCACCCCGAAAGGCCGGAAATCGATACACCCCCCTCATGCCCCAGACAGCCTTTAAGCGTCGGGTATTCAGGGAGTGGGTAAACCTCCTGCCGCGGACTGACACTTACAGCTGAGAGAGAGTCGGGATAAGAAGTCTCAGAACAGGCAGGGGGCTCGCAGCTGCTGCTGGTCCCCTGCCCAGACCCCCAGCTGCCGCCGCCTCGAGCTCCGCTCTGTCTAACCCAGAAATGCCCGAGGCTCCCTCCTCTGGGGCTGCTGCCAGTGAGCGGCATCCCTCTGTGGCCCGATTCCCATGCCAGGACCCAGCCTGAATGAGCCTGCGCTCTGTCCTGCTTCTTGCTCCCCCTGGAGGCTTCCCCCGCGGCCGCCCGGGGACCCCCGCTTGGGACCGGCTGTGTCCAGGGAAAAAGGCCTGAGCAGGCAGGAGAGGGAGAAGCTAACTCCTGGGCATGTGAAGACATTCCACCACCATCTCACGGACTCTCCGCCGTAAACCCGATGGTGCAGAGCGAGGCACCGTCCTCAGGTAGGAAACCCGACTCTGGAGGGGCAGTGACTTGGCCAAGGTCACACGGCATCGAATGGCAAAGGCGGGACTCCACCCGCGTCAGGTGAAGGCGGAGTCACAGCATCTGTTCCCACCACACCATGTCGCTTCCTCGTGTTTACTATAAGCTTGTGAAGTTAGAATAAAGTTTTATAAACACAGATCTGAACGGACACCTGAAAGCCGACAGGCCAGCAGGAAGACAGAACCTCGCTGCTGTGCTGAGGGCTCAGATCACTGCTCTGCGTGCCCCTCGCCCAGGGGAGCCCACACACGCTGTCGGCCAGGAATGAGCAGGGGCCGCCTCTGGCTTCCACATGTTAACACATTGCGGACGGATCACGAGAATTCTCGCTTCCTGTTACATGGTGTTTACAAAGCATCACACTTTAAACAGACATTAGCTTGTAAGAACACGTAATAAATACCCCAAACTGCAGTGGGCATTTAATTTTCAAGCGCGCCTTTCACAATTACCTAAGGCGTTTCTGTACTCGTTCAGTAGAACTATCTGGCCGCCGGGTGAAGCCAGCAGGGAAAGGCTGGCCGCCCTGTGTGCTTCAGAGGCCGGTTCCACCGCTCAGCGGACTGAGGCTCCGCCTAAAGGACCGCGCGGTTTCTGTAAAAGTAAAGGAGGCGCCTTCTGAGGCTGTCCCACGCGGCTTCAGGACACAGGCTCCCCGAGGACCCTCTCAGGAGAGGCAGCCTGCTCCGCGGGGGCACCCTGGGCACCTCATTCTAGGAAGGCGGGCCGCTAACCCGACGCAAGCAAGCCTCCAGCAAAGCTCTTCTGTCCCCACACCCCCCACAGCTGTGGCACGTCCGCCTCCCGCAGCCACAGCCCTGAGCTCCAGTCTGTCTGCAGCCCAGCTCGCTGCCTCTGGCTTGATTTGACCGGACAATGTCCCAGGGACCCAGGGAATGGCGGACCGGGAGGGCACAGGGCTGGCTGACGCAGAGACTCTAGCGTATGATGAGAGCTGCAGATTGGCAGCCACCCTGCATGCAGACATGGGGAGGGCCCGGCTGGGGAGGGCGCGCACCCCAGATTCTAAGCAGGCCCCAGCTATCGGGGAGGGTGTTCCCCAGACCTCGCGGCCAGGCCCCTGAGAACACCCCCTCCCTGACAGACATCCTGAACAGCAAGAAGCTTCGTCAGAAAGACCAATGCCCAGGAGGCTACAGGGGCAGGCGAGCCCAGCCTGTCTTCACGGCCCGGTGGCCAGTGCCTGCCTCGAGGCCTCCACGGAGCCTGAGGGCTAGTTTGCTGCTGGTGCAGAAAACAAGCCCAGAAAACCCAGGGGGTGGGGTGTGTGAAGGGAGTGAGGCCACCTGCTCACCACCACGGAGAGACTGGGATGCCCCACCGAGGGGACGTGGGCGCCAAGGCGGGGCCTGCTGAGGGGGCAGAGCAGGTGAAGGGAGGCCGGGAGCCGGCAGGAGCTGCTGGGTCATGTCAGCGCTCAGCCCTGGAGCGCGAGACCATCTCTGAGGTATGGGGACCGCGGCCCAGCTACAGGCCCCAGGAAGGCCTGCATTTTATTTCTGCTCATGCACCCTGTCGTACCCCCTCATTATTTCTCCTCAGAGTTCAGGAGTGTTTGTAGGAGTTCGAGTCCCTCTTGACCAAAGCAGTCCCAGGCACCAGGCTCAGAAGAGAACTCCGGGCCGGGGGTGGTCTTGCCAGCAGCCCAGGGAGCAGCAGAAACCACAGCGTGAGCCACGGGCGGGAGCAGAGCTGGGCTGCGTGGTTCACACCCTTTATCCAAGCCCACCTCCCCTGGCAGTCTCCTTCCAGAGCCACACCCCTCACACTGAGGCAGCCCCCCAACCCCCAGCATAGCCCTGGGGGTCTCTGAACAACTTACCCTATTTACCCCAAAGGCTGACTGGCCAGTGGGCGGGCGCCGACTCCAGAGCCCTTCCTCTGATCCATCGACCTGCTGCACAGCCCCCAGAGGCCCCCCCCCCCGACTCCTCAGCCCTCGTGCCTGGACCAGAGCAGGGGAAGGAAATCCCCGAAGGCCCCAGCCCCCTCTCTCCGCAGCGAACCCCGGGAAGCCTTTGCCAGCTTGGTCTGAACCCCAGAGCAGCGACAAAAGAAAGCAGCTCCGGCCCTGGCCCTGTGGCTGGGTCGGATGGAGCGTCATCCCGTGCACTGAATGGGGGCGGGTTCGGTTCCTGGTCAGGGCACATGTCCAGGTCTCAGGCTCCGTCCCCGGGCGGGGTATGCATGGGGGAGGAGACGGCGGAAGGGCCTGCCGAGGCCAGGAAAGGAGAACGAGGACCCGGCGGGGTCCCAGGTGCTCTGGGCAGAGAGGGCGGGTGAGAGGAACCGGAGCAGGTGGCAGAGGAAGGGCTGGGGGGTCCCGTGGGGCGAAGGAACGGACCGCGGTTCTGGGCAGGGGAGAGCCCCGGAGGGATCCATGCAGGGCAGCAAGGTAAGCTCTCCCTTCGAGACTTCCAAGTGTGAGACGGAACCGGGCAACCAGCCACACCTCAGGCAGCTTCTCTCCAGAAAAATCTATAAAGCCTCAGACCAAGAGGGAAACGGTAAATTAAGATTTATCACTAACTGAGGGCCAGACGCCAGGAGAAACTTCTGAGATTTGTAGCATCTACGCGGCTGAAAGAAGACTCCTGGCAAGACACTGCGTGGCCATATTTAAGGCCAATCGTTGTCTTTCCCCTCGGGCAGTTAACAGGCATTTCCTCATCCCGTGCAGAAGAGCCGATGGCTGGTCTCTCCCTCTCTTTCTTACGCTATTGAGAAAAGGAAACAAGCCTGTTTCAGGAAGTAGACACGTTTTTCAAATAGTGCAGGTAATTAAAAACAACACATGAAAGGGAGCCACATGTATTCATTCCAGATCACTAAGGAAAACATCCCGGCCAAAACCACCGTGTCTGGGAACATCGCTCGGACAGGGTTTCCCTCGTATCCAGACATGGCTCTGAGTCTGTGTATGAGACAGAGCGCAGCTCCTCCGCATGTCCCGTCGGTGCCTTATTAGTAATGGAAAATCTCTGCTCGTTAAAGGACTGAGGATACATTAACAGCCCCAGATATATCGGTAAGGGAAGTAAGTCCTGAATAAAATGACCAGCAAACAGGCTCGGTCATCCCTAAGCAGGCTAATTTGTAAAACATGGCGCAGCCCCTCTCCATCAGAGGGGCTCCTGGGGGCCCACTCACTCAGATCTGAGCAGCAGAACGCCCAGCGAATCTTCCCTTCTCCCAGCAGGGGGAGCGGCCTCCCGGGGGGAGAGAGGCTGCAGATGCCACAGGAGCCCCTGCCGGCTTCATGGGCGCCTCTGGTGCCCCCTCTGCCCGGCAACAGAGCGTGGTGGGTCTCCTGGGATGAGGCCGTGCAGCTTGGGGCAGAGTTTGCTAATGATGCTGTTTTCTTGCCTCCGGCGGAAATGACCTAAGGAGAAGAGGGGGCGTCCTGCCGCAGGTGGAAGTGGAGGCCTCCAGGGGTGGCCAAGGACCCCCCAAGCCCCCGGCAGCCTGCAGGTCGCAGTGTGGGCACCATCCCAGCAGCCTGAGGCCGGACTCTGCCCCAGCAAGCAGCAGTGCTGCCTCACTGGGCCCGAACCCTCAGAGCAGGCTCGGACCTGCCCCAAGCGAGGTGGGGAGGAAGGGGCCCATCTGCACGGTGGCCAGCACCCAGGGCAGTGTGCACAGTGGGGTGAGGCCTGTGACCCATGGGGGAAGCCGTGGGGCACCCCACGCTTCCAAAGGGAAGTGGCCAGGAAACCACGTGCGCACCTGTGGAGCGTTATCACCAAAACGCTGTTTTCCTTTAGGCGTGGAGAACCACACTGCTGTGAAGACCAGAGAGCTCAGCAGTTCAACCTTCAAAAGATGGGGGAGGAAAACCCTTCCCACCCCAGCCCCGGAGCCCTGAGGGAGGGGCGTGATGGGGGTCTGAAATCCCACCTCAGCTCCTTGCAGTGACGGAGCTGGACGAGGCTCCAGGACCTTTGAGGAGGGGATGAAGGAAGGAAGGAGTGAGTGATGGAGCGAGTGTTGATATGTGAATGACAGAGCGAAGGAGTGAATGATGAATATTAGTGTGGTTGTTGAAAACGAATGAATGAATGAATGAATGAATGAATGGAGTCCATAAATGCTTTCCTGACTTCTAGCCTGACCCGTCCAATTCCTTCTCCAAAACTGATCAACGGGCCAGATCACAGAGTTCCTGTGAGAAAGCTCACCTGTCCAAATTCAAAATAATGGACTCGGAAACAGAAGTATGGTGAGAGCGAGACTTTCAATACGTCCTCGAGAGCGGGTGTCCGTCCGGTTGTACAGGCACCTGGGGCAGCGATCACAGCCTACTTATCCAGTCCCTCCCCCGGGTCCTCATTGGCTGAGTACTATGGGTCCCGTTTCCTCATATGTCGCCTAGGTCTTGCAGTCCCCCATTGGGCCATTTAAAAAATTGGGCTGAGGCCTTCTCTAGTTGCCCCCACCTGCCCCGTCTAGCTGAGACAGGGGCCTCCGGGGTTTCCACCCTGATGCTGGCCCACACCCACAGTTCTTTGTTCCTACACCCTCTTTCCCTCCTCCCCACATTCTGTTTGCCCCGGGGAGATTCAGCAGCCGTGTCCATCCATAGCCGCCGGTGCTGGAGCTGGACCACGAAGGCCATTCCCTACACTCCCCACACTGTCCCTTCACTACACCCCTCCTCCCTCCAGCACCTGCAGAACGAGCCTCAACTGCTCACCAGTCCCTAAAGCCCTTCCATGTGACCCTTCTGACCCAGTCATTCCAAACAACGGCCACTGTCCGAATGCCTCCTGCAGCCCAGCCACCACGCCGCTGCACACCCCTTCTCCCACCCCCGCCGGGATGCTCCCCCTTCTCCCTGTCCCACCTGGGCCTCGTGCTCTGGAACTAGTGGGCCTCCCCCTAATGAAGCAGCCTCCACTCCCTGCAGACAGAATCCAGCCTCCGCCCCCCCCCCCCCGCCTCCATCTGCACAGTCTCCACTAGGACACGCACGCTGACTGTGGCTGGGATCCGTGCATGTGGGAGGAGGGAGGAGCCTGCCCCTCCCGCCCTGAACCCTGGCTGGGCCGGCTCCACCTGTGGCCCAGGAGCTCCGGGTGGCCCTCGGATGACGTATATGGAGAGATGGGTGGGTGTCGGATGGGAGGCTGACGAACAACTGGTGGGAAGTCAGACAAATCATAGGTGGGAAGCAACCTTGGCTTCGGACCCCGCACTTCTGCGTGGACATCAGGGGAAGGACGATGCTTGCTTGTCCTGGCCCGCAAGGCAAGCTCAGAGCTCCAGCTCCCAGCCCCCGGAGGTTCCTCTGAGGCCGTCCAGGGGCTTGCAGGGCCGACATCCAGACCCAGAGCCACCTGATGGCTTTCACGCGCAATGGTCTCCAAGACGCACCACAGCGGGTCTGGCAGCACCGGGCAGCACTCATCTCCCGACGCAGCGCCCCCTCCTGAGCACACACACGCCGTCTCCCGGGGAACACAGGGCTTCGCTTCAACCATAGCTGGGACAGGGCTCGGGCACACAGCGGGTCCTCCCAGAGGCCAGGGACAGCCAGGCTCCAAGGTGTGCTTAGCAAAGCCCTAGCACTAACTGAACAGCGACCGAGTTCCACCGGGAATAGGTGACAGCGAACTGATGCCCAATCCAAGGAGAGCGCTCACTTCACCAGGGCCCGCAGCGTTCACACAGCATCGGGACAGAGGCCAGATCACAAGGCACCCGTGCCAGAGGGCGTGGCTGTGGGTGCAGATCAGCTCTGTCCACAAAGCTCGTTTTCTCAGTGACTTTAACAGCAAGGTCAGTGTGCTCATCAACCTGTGTTCACCACCGCCAAAACCTGGAAGCAACCAAGATGCCCTCTGCTGGTGACGGGTAAATGGGCAGCAGTGCGCCCGACAGTGGAATATGGCCCCGGGCTGGAAGGCCTGGAGGAATGCTAAATGCATCTGTAAGTGACAGCCCATCTGAAGAGGCCACATGCTGTCAGATTCCAACTGCATGCAGCCTAAAAAGGAAAACCATGAAGACAGTGAAAAGATCAGTTGTTGGCGGGGATTCGGGGAGGAAGGGTTAGGGGGAGCACAGGGGGGTTATAGGGCAGTAAAACGAATGTATAAGACACTATAATAGTACATACGTGTCATTAGACATTTGTCCAAACCCACAGAATGTACAACACCAAGAGTGAGCCCTAATTTCAGCTCTGGACTTTAGTTAATAATAACGTGCCAATACTGGTTGATCAGTGGTATCATATGCACCCCTCATGTAAGACAGCAACAGGGGAAGTTAGGAGGGAATAAGGGGTATATGGAACTCTGAACTTTCTGCTTAATTTTTCTATAAACCTAAAACTGCTCAAAAAGTAAAGTCTACTAATTGTTTTAAAAGAAAAAAAATCAGCAAAGAATAATACAGAAGCAGAAGTTTGGAGAAATGAGGAGAGCGGTGTGGACTGTCCACCCAGGAGAAGGAATGGCTCAGGGAGGGGTCCCCGGCCAGCCCCAAGGGCCCTTTAGAGGTGGGCGGCCTGATCCCAGAGGCCGGCTGCCTGGCTGTGGGTTTCTCTCCACCTCTGTCTGACTGCCCAGCGCCTGCAGGATAAACCCCAGCCCTGCACACGACACCCAAGGAAACCTTTATCCTGGGGCCAGCCTGGCTCTCAGCCCTGTCCTTAGCCTCTGTCCTCCCAGACTCCAGGCCCTCCTGGGCCAGCCCAGGGCCAGTCCATGGACACAGTCTGTGCTCCTGCACCTCCCCCTCCTGCTCCTGCTCCTGCTCCTGCTCCCACCCGTGTGGGGGCATTGGAGGCCCTGCCTTTCTGCTCCTCTAGACCAGGGACCTTCCAGAGGACAGAATATGCAGGCTCCTCACCTCACCTCACAGCCCACAGAGAGCTAGACACAGCCTGGCTCCAGGAAGCCTGGGAACGACTGAGTGGCCTGGGGACATGAGCGACCACTGGCACCTGGCCCGGCTCCCAGCTGGACGTGCATGTGAGGCAGATGTTCCTCGCCCGACAGCACTGTCTGCAGAGCCCTTTCCAAGCCCCTGGGCTGGGAGCTGCCCACCCTGAGGGGCACCCGAGGCTCTGCCCTGGGGGGGCACCCGAGGCTCTGCCCTGGGGGGGCACCCGAGGCTCTGCCCTGGGGGGGCACCCGAGGCTCTGCCCTGGGGGGGCAACCGAGGCTCTGCCCTGAGGGGGCACCCGAGGCTCTGCCCTGAGCGGGCACCCGAGGCTCTGCCCTGAGCGGGCACCCAGGGCTGTGGGGGCTCTGCCCTGAGGGGCACCAGGGGCTCTGCCCTGAGGGGGCATCAGGGGTCTGCCCTGCTGGGGCACCGGGGGTTAGGGATGGCTCTGCCCTGGGGGGGCACCCGAGGCTCTGCCCTGGGGGGGCACCCGAGGCTCTGCCCTGAGGGGGCACCCGAGGCTCTGCCCTGAGCGGGCACCCAGGGCTGTGGGGGCTCTGCCCTGAGGGGCACCAGGGGCTCTGCCCTGAGGGGGCATCAGGGGTCTGCCCTGCTGGGGCACCAGGGGTTAGGGATGGCTCTGCCCTGGGGGGGCACCCGAGGCTCTGCCCTGAGGGGGCACCCGAGGCTCTGCCCTGAGCGGGCACCCAGGGCTGTGGGGGCTCTGCCCTGAGGGGCACCAGGGGCTCTGCCCTGAGGGGGCATCAGGGGTCTGCCCTGCTGGGGCACCAGGGGTTAGGGATGGCTCTGCCCTGGGGGGCACCAGGGGCTGGGGAGGGCTCAGCCTGAGCAGGCAGGATGTGGAGGGAGGAGGGGCTGGAGCTGTTGTGAGGCCACAGTGAGGGATGGACTCAGGGCTGTACCTGCCCTCGCTCAGTAGGCACTGGACTCCTGCTGGAATCCTTCCCCCAGCGGAGTTCCCCAGGGGACAAGGAAGGCTGCAACTCATAGTGAAAGGCCTTCAGCCTCGGATCCAGGTGTGAGAAATAAAGGGGCTGCCACTAACCCACGCAGAATAGAACAGGTCATCACCTTCCTTGGTAGAGAAAGGATAAACCCACACCATCAGCGACAGGAGTCTGGTCCCCTTGGCCCACACCCGAGTGACCTACACCCAGCACGCACCCCCGGTGCAGCCATCCACCAGCATACCCACTCCTGTCACGTGCATACCCCACTCGTCTACCTGCATACCCCCCTCATCTACCTGCATACCCCACTCCATCTACCTGCATTTCCCACTCCATCTACCTGCATACCCCACTCATCTACCTGCATACCCCAGTCCATCTACCTGCATTTCCCACTCCACTACCTGCATACCCCACTCATCTACCTGCATACCCCCCTCATCTACCTGCATACCCCACTCATCTACCTGCATACCCCCCTCATCTACCTGCATACCCCACTCATCTACCTGCATACCCCCCTCATCTACCTGCATACCCCACTCATCTACCTGCATACCCCACTCCATCTACCTGCATACCCCACTCCCATCTACCTGCATACCCCACTCTCATCTACCTGCATACCCCCCTCATCTACCTGCATTTCCCACTCATCTACCTGCATACCCCCCTCATCTACCTGCATACCCCACTCCATCTACCTGCATTTCCCACTCCACTACCTGCATACCCCACTCATCTACCTGCATACCCCACTCCACTACCTGCATACCCCCCTCATCTACCTGCATACCCCCCTCATCTACCTGCATACCCCACTCCATCTACCTGCATTTCCCACTCCACTACCTGCATACCCCACTCCCGTGCCAGGCAAACTCCAACAAGCTGTACTTGTTTTTCCAGCTATGAGACCCGCCTGGCAGGCAGCATCTGCCTGTGTACCAACACCCATGGAAGCTCTGATGTGCTGCCATGCCCACAAAGATACCCAGGCCCCTGCGGGTCAGAACAGGGGACGAGCACTGAGTGCTCACAGCCTGTTCCTTCCACACGCCCACAGATCAGGGAGACCCACAACAACCAAACCCAACGGAGGGAAGGGAAGCTTGAGCGAGCAGGGAGGACAGGCGCCTGGCCGGGCAGGAAGCACAGGGAAGACTTCCAGAAGAGGGGGTAGCTGACCTTTGCCTTAAAAAATGAAGAGGCCTCACCTACTAGGGTGCCTACTATTAATTTAAAAAGAAGAAGCAAGACAGAAAATCCGTGTTTGCAACAGTATGTCTAAGTTGGGATCCTTGTGCATTCATTGCTGGTGAGAATGTGAAAGTGTGTAGTCACTATCAACACAGCCCAGCAGTCCCTCCAAAAGTTAAAAATGAAATGGTCACATGAACCAGCAACTCCACATCTGGGTATTATTTAAGAGGACTAGCCCTAGCTGGTTTGGCTCACTGGATAGAACGTCGGCCTGGAGACTCAAGGGGCCTGGGTTCAATTCTGGTCAAGGGCATGTACCTTGGTTGCAGGCACATCCCCAGTAGGGGCTGTGCAGGAGGCAGCTGATCAATGCTTCTCTCTCATCGATGTTTCTAACTCTCTATCCCTCTCCCTTCCTCTCTGTAAAAAATCAATAAAATATATTTTTTTAAAAAGAGGACTGAAAGGGTCTCAAAGAAATGTGTTCCTCGCAGATTACTCACCATAGCCAAGAGGTGGTCCCAACCCACACCCATCAACAGAGGAACGGGTACATGAAATGAGGTGCACACAGACGGGACTGACTCGGCTGTGAACATGGGGACATTAACACCTGCTACAGCTCAGATGCACCTTGAGGACGTGACGCTGAGTAAACCGCAGCCACAGAGCAGGAACAGACACCCAAACACCGTGCGATGCCATCGACCGGGGCGCCTGAGAGGCAGGTTCGTGGTGAGAGAAAGTGGATGGTGTCGCGGGAGCTGGGACCAGAATGGAAAGGTTTGGCGGGAACCCAGCTACAATCTACACTAATAAAAGAGAAACATGGTAATTGGCATACGACCACTACCCTTCCCATTGGCTAATCAGCGAGATATGCAAATTAACTGTCAGCCAAGATGGTGGCCGGCAGCCAGGCAGCTTGAAACTAACATGAGGCTTGCTTGCTTCAGTGATGGAGGTCTCCAACATTCCCCGCAGGCCGCTGCAGGCCTCTGAGCCTGCAGTTTCAAACATTGTAACAAATACAGACGCTAAACAAAACCCCAGAAAACAGCTTTCAGCTAGCCGGGATCTCAGAGCTGGAGTTGATACAGAGTTTCGAGAACCGAAACAAACCAGATACCTGCTTTCAGGAGCAGAGGCCTAAGAGCTGGAGCCTCAGAGCTAAAGCAGGCCCAGAATAAAAATAAAAAAATAATAAAAAAAGGAGCAGTTGGGAGCTTCAGTCCCAGCCTGAAAACAGCCCTCAGCCCCTCACCCAGACTGGCCAGGCACCCCAGTGGGGACCCCCACCCTGAAGGGTGTGTGACCAGCTGCAAACAGCCATCATCCCCTCATCCAGGCTGGCCAGGCACCCCAGTGGGGACACCCACCCTGATCCAGGACACCCTTCAGGGCAAATGAGCCAGCCCCACCCATGCACCAGGCCTCTATCCTATATAGTAAAAGGGTAATATGCCTCCCAGCACTGGGATCAGCGGAGCCACGAGGCCTCCCAGTACCGGCACCGGGATCAGCATGACAGGGGGCAGTGCCCAAACCCCCTGATCGCCCTGCGGCTCTGTGTGTGACAGGGGGTGGGGACACAACCTCCCTATCCGCCCTGCTCTGTTCATGACAGGGGAAGGCGCCCCAACCCCCTGATCGGCCCTGCTCTGTGGGTGATAGAGGATGGCGCCCCAACCCCCTGATCCGCCCTGTTCTGTGTGTGATGGGGCAGTGTGCCAACTCCCCTATCAGCCCTACTCTGTGAGTGACAGGGGGGAGCTCCCCAACCCCCTGATCGGCCCTGCTCTGTGCGTGACAGGGGGGAGCTCCCCAACCCCCTGATCGGCCCTGCTCTTTGTGTGACGGGGGGGGAGCTCCCCAACCCCCTGATCGGCCCTGCTCTGTGCGTGACAGGGGGTGGCACCGCAACCTCCCCATCGACTCTGCCTTGAGTGTGACAGGGGGCGGTGCCCCAACCCCCCAATCGGCCCTACCCTGAGCGTGACTGAGGGTGGCATCACAACCTCCTGATCCGCCCTGCTCTGTGCATGACAGGGGGCGGCACCCCAACTCCCCAATCGGCCCTGCTCTGAGCCTGACCAGGGGCTGCACCTAGGGATTGGGCCTGCCCTCTGCCACCCGGGAGCAGGCCTAAGCCAGCAGGTCGTTATCTCCCGAGGGGTCCCAGACTGCGAGAGGGCACAGGTCAGGCTGAGGGACCCCCCCATTCCCCCGAGTGCACAAATTTTTGTGCACCAGGCCTCTAGTCTTATATAATAAAAGGGTAATATGCAAATTGACTGAACAGCTGAACGACTGGTTGCTATGATGCACACTGACCACCAGGGGGCAGACGCTCAATGCAGGAGCTGCCCCTGGTGGTCAGTGTGCTCCCACAGGGAGAGTGCTGCTCAGCCAGAAGCCCTGAGCTGGGCTCATGGCTGGTGAGCGCATGGTGGTGGAGAGAGCCTCTCCCGCCTCAAGGCAGAGCTAAGAATGTCTTACTGACGGCTTAGGCCCACTCCCTGTGGGGAGCGGCCCCGTGGACCTAAACTGTCAGTCAGACATCCCCCCAGGGATCCCGGACTGCGAGAGGGCGCAGGCCAGGCTGAGGGACCTCCCACCCCCCCACCCCGAGTGCATGATTCTCGTGCACCCTGCCTCTCATCTGAGATAATGAGATAAATGTGATGTGAATGTACTTAATGCCACTGAACTACACACTTAAAATGGTTAAAATGATAAATTTTAGGGTGTGTGGTTTTACCCTAATCCTATCTAATAAAAGAGTAACATGCAAATTGACCATCACTCCAACACACAATAGGGCCACCCCATGTGGTCAAAGATGGCCGTCACAAGGCAGAGGAGGGCAATTGTGAGAGACCAGGCCTGAAAGGGAGGGCAGTTGGGGCGATCAGGCCTGCAGGGGAGGTCAGAAAGGCGGGACCAGGCCTGCAGGGGAGGGTAGTTAGGGGTGACCAGGATGGCAGGGGAGGGCAGTTAGGAGCAACCAGGCCGGCAAGGTAGGGCAGTTGGGGGTGATCAAGCATGCAGGGGAGGTCAGTTAGGGGGGACCAGGCCTGCAGGGGAGGGCAGTTTGAAGAGACCAGGCCTGAAAGGGAGGGCAGTTGGGGGCAACCAGGCCTGCAGGGGAGGTCAGTTAAGGGGGAACAGGCCTGCAGGGGAGGGCAATTAGGGGCAATCAGGCTGTCAGGAGAGGGCAGTTAGGGGTGACCGGGCTGGCAAGGGAGGACCTTTGGTGGCAACCAGGCCTTCAGGGGAGGGTAGTTGTGGGGGGCGGGGGGGACCAGGCCTGTAAGGGAGGGCAGTTAGGGGCAACCAAGCTGGCAAGGGAGGGCAGTTAGGGGTTATCGGGCCAGCAGGGGAAGGCAGTTAGAGGCAATTGGGTCAGCAGGGGAGCAGTTAGGCATCGATCAGGCTGGCGGGGAGTGATTAGGGGCAATCAGGCAGGCAGGCGAGCGGTTGGGAGCCAGCAGTCCTGGATTGTGAGAGGGCTGTCTGACATCCCTCAAGGGGTCCCAGATTGAAGAGGGTGCAGGCTGGGCTGAGGGAAACCCCCTCCCCTGCATGAATTTTGTGCACCAGGCCCTCTAGTTTAAAATAAATAAATAAATAAATAAGTACGTAACTGTGGAGAGGAGTCTCTGCCCAGGGCGCAGCATTTCCACAGGGAGCACTGCGACCCGCCATCGCTGCTTCTAGGGAAACCAGAGTGGGGTGGGCAGGACACCGGCCTGGGAGTGGGCAGGAATGCCCAGGACAGCGTGCGATAGCCGGGGCTGCCCAGGAGCCTCCGGCGTCCTCGTTTGACCTCCTGGGCTTTCGGCGCTCACCTTGCTCTGCCCACTCCACAGGCCCGCCACACCAGACAGAGAGGACAGCTGACACCAAGGACGAGAGGACGAGGAGGCACAACGGGACCAGCAGAGGCAGGCGAGGGGAGAGAACTCTGGAACCAGGAGTACACGTGAGTCCCCTAGTCGAGGGCAGGGGGTGGCTGGGGGGCCCTGCCCATTGCAGCCCACACGAGCGACAGCAGGAGTCCCAGGTAACCAATAGAGATGAGTCTCCCACAGAACAAGCGCAGACCCACAGGGACTCTCACGGCTCCTTCCCTGCCTGGCCACCCCGGAAGGCGGATGGCAGCTAGGACTGTCACCTCCACCTGCAAGACTCCTGTGCTCGTGGGCCCCGTGGAGCATGGGCTGCAGGGAAAGAGAGGATGTCAGCCCACCATCCTGCCGGTCACACGTTCTGTGACACAGGCACAGGCCGGGAAACTGGACGGGTGCTGATGCTCACAGCACCCTGTCATGTCCTCGTGGCAGGACCCGGCTCTCCCACCGCCCACAGGACCCGGCTCTCCCACCGCCCACAGGACCCGGCTCTCCCACCGCCCACGGGACCCGGCTCTCCCACTGCCCACGGGACCCCACCGCCCACAGGACCCGGCTCTCCCACCGCGCACAGGCCCACACCCATGGTGGGTACTGCCCCCTGACCTCGCCTCAACCCCCTATCACCAGCTCTCCATGCTCCAACCCCACTGGGCTTCTTTCTGTCCCTCACATTTGCAAGCCCTTCAAGCCTCCCAGCCTCACACCTGCTGCTCCTCCCCAGGAGGGCGGCCCCAGCCCAGCGCTGGCCCCTGCTCACCTGCAGCCTGGGTCGGGGCCCTGGCTGACCACTGCTCTCCCGCAGGGTCTCCTGTGCCTCCCTCCCAGAGCTCCCGCCCTCCACAGCTGTGCACCCTCACATTGCCCCTGTTGGTGCACTTACTGATTTGCTGTCGCCTCCTACTGGCATGTGGTTCCAGGAGGGGGTCTTGTCTGTCATTGGTGGCTGGGCACCCAATTCAGCACTGGACACATGGGAGTCCAAAGTACTTGTTAGGGTAACTAAAGAAATGCACTATGGCCTCCTTGGGCCTGTCAGGAAGTTGCTTTGAGGTAGGAATGACTGTCCCCACTTCACAGATGAGGTGAGCCCCAGGAGACTGACCGCCAATCACACAGCCGGGCAGTGACAGGCTGGGGTTCGACGTCTGTCCGAGGGTCCTGCAGAGCCCACAGGGGCCTAAGAGCAAATGAAACAGAGTGTGTGTGTGTGTGTGTGTGTGTGCGCGCGCGCATGCGGTGTACCTGTGCGTTTGTGCAGCCAGTGCCCTCGGCTGGTGCTCCCTCCCAGGGTCCAGAGCTCTAGGGAGAAAGGCCTCCTCTCCTGTACACTGTGGTGCCTGGGACATTCCCAGCCTTCCACGGAGTCCCAGGAGAAGTTCACTGAGCTAACTGCGAACCCAAGAGCTGTGTGTGAGCTGTGTGTGTGAGCTGTGTGTGTGTGAGCTGTGCATGTGTGAGCTGTGTGTGTGTGAGCTGTGTGTGTGTGAGCTGTGTGTGTGAGCTGTGTGTGTGAGAGCTGTGTGTGTGTGAGCTGTGTGTGTGAGCTGTGTGTGTGAGCTGTGCATGTGTGAGCTGTGTGTGTGTGAGCTGTGTGTGTGTGAGCTGTGTGTGTGTGAGCTGTGTGTGTGAGCTGTGTGTGTGAGAGCTGTGCATGTGTGAGCTGTGTGTATGAACTATGTGTGTGTGAGCTGTGTGTGTGAGAGCTGTGCATGTGTGAGCTGTGTGTATGAACTATGTGTGTGTGAGCTGTGTGTGTGAGCTGTGTGTGTGTGAGCTGTGTGTGTGTGAGCTGTGTGTTTGTGACCTGTGCATGTGTGAGCTGTGTGTGTGTGAGCTGTGTGTGTGTGAGCTGTGTGTTTGTGACCTGTGCATGTGTGAGCTGTGCATGTGTGAGCTGTGTGTGTGTGAGCTGTGTGTGTGTGAGCTGTGTGTGTGTGAGCTGTGTGTGTGAGCTGTGCGTGTGTGAGCTGTGCATGTGTGAGCTGTGTGTGTGTGAGCTGTGTGTATGAGCTGTGTGTGTGTGAGCTGTGTGTATGAGCTGTGTGTGTGAGAGCTGTGCATGTGTGAGCTGTGTGTATGAACTATGTGTGTGTGAGCTGTGTGTGTGAGCTGTGCGTGTGAGCTGTGCGTGTGTGAGCTGTGTGTGTGAGCTGTGTGTGTGTGAGCTGTGCATGTGTGAGCTGTGCATGTGTGAGCTGTGTGTATGAACTATGTGTGTGTGAGCTGTGTGTGTGTGAGCTGTGTGTGTGAGCTATGTGTGTGTGAGCTGCGTGTGTGTGAGCTGTGTGTGTGTGAGCTGTGTGTGTGAGCTGTGTGTGTGAGCTCTGTGTGTGTGTGAGCTGTGTGTGTGTGAGCTGTGTGTGTGTGAGCTGTGTGTGTGAGCTGTGCACGTGTGAGCTGTGGGTCTGTGAGCTATGCACGTGTGAGCTGAGGCTGCTCCCTGCACACCCCAGCCTGGCCCACATGCAGGGCACGTCCTCCTGGCGCAGAGGGGCCTGCCTGCAGAGCCCCTGACACTGGTCGCCTCTGTCCTCGCCAACAACCGCGGACTGTTCTGCCCACAAGGGCTTCTGTGGCTTTGTGTCCATTAAAGGCACAGTCTTACTCAACCACTTAATGCAGCACCTTCTCTCCTGCAAATCCTACATTTCCCCAGAGCCACAATCAAGTCTATACAATTACAGCTCACGGTATGATAAAGGGACGCTTACGTCTTTAATTGTTAACGAACATCCTGGTTTAATTAAAAGACAGCAATGGGATAAAAGGCAAATAAAAAGAAAAAAGAGAGATCACGACTGCTAATTCAGAACTAAAGAAACACCCTCCACTGTGGTCCCGGTGCTTCCTGAGGGCCAGACCCACGGTGAGGCCTGCGATCTGAGGGGAGTGGCTGTGCTCCCCCAGTGGGTGTGTCTGTGGCGGGGGGGGGGGACTGCTCACCAGAAGGGCACTGACACCTGCGGGCAGGCTGGGGGCAGCCTCTGCTCCGGGAAATGGAATGGGCATCCTTTCCTTATTCCCACTGAATACAGCCGAAAACCCCAAACATTACAGGAAAAACCCAGGCCGAGAACGTCCAGCCCAAGGCACTTGGGGCCCAAGCAGCCTGCCGGGCCCGGCTCTCTCATACATCCCACACTTGGAGCTGGTAGGCGACAGCCCGAAAACGTCAGCCCAACCCACCACAGGCGGAATGAGTGTGAAAGACCCTCTTCTCCTACCGCCGGCCAGGAGCGGAGCCCGCGGGGGGAGGCCGCTCGGAGCACGGCCAGGCCACCCGCCCCACAGGTGACGTAGAGGAGAGGCAGGGGCACCTTCAGCAGGGAGGGTGCCGCGCCGCAGTGTGGCCCAGGACCCCCATGCCTGACCGCGGTCACGTCCTGACACCACCTCCACGTCAACAGAGGCCACGAGGAGAACCTGCACGTCCCTTACTTGGTCACCAGACAGCAGCCCCCCCGGAGTGGAGTCAGAAGAAACAGCAAATACAGAAGGTTTAGGTAACACCCAGAGCTCGTCACCAAGTGCCTGAAAATTCCCGGATCCGATCTGGCTGTTCCACCCAGAGCCAAAAGCACTCGAACCGGATGGAAAGCAGCAGCTACAGACCCCAAGCTGCGATGATGACACTGTCCGAGCGCTCGGGCAAGGATGCTCCAGCAGCCACATCTCAAACACACTTCAACAGGCAACTGCGAATATACTTGAAACAAATGAAAAAACAGAAAGAAATGTAAGCTATAAAGAAACACCAAATGGAGATTTCAGAACAGAAAAATATGGCACCAAGAGCATAAAAGTAAAACACTCTGCAGAGCCCTCAACAGTGAATGGAGAGGAGAGAGGAAATCAGTGACCAGAAGGCGGTCTGAACAGCAAGGGCCAGCAGGCTGGAGAACATGGCCAGTCCTGGGGACTTGGGGGGTTGCTGGAAAAGAGAAAGATTAACATTTGTGTCATCAGTCGTGGAAGGAGAGGAGAAAGAAGGTGGTGCTAAAATTACTCGAAAAAAACACACATCTCAAACTGGGCAAAAGACATAAATCTATAGATTTCAGAAGCTCAGTGAACCCCAAATAGGAAAAGCCCCCAAAAATCAATATCAAGATACATCATAGTGGAACTGAAGAAAACTAAAGACAAAGACGATGTGCAGGGATGGTAATTTGAATATCAGTAGATTTCTCCTCAGAGCCATGGGGGCCATGGGGGCCATGGGGCGGCCCCCATTTCCAGCACGGGGGAGGCCTGCATGGGGCCCGCCGTGGCAGCGTCCCGCAGGAGTGAGGGCAAGCGGAGGCGCTCGTTCCCATGAAGAGCCTCCAGGAGGCCTGGCCAAGGCTCGCAGCAGTTCTGTGGGCAGAGGAAGTGGGATAAGAGGGTAGTTTAGAGTATCACCGAAAGGAAAGAATACAGCGAGCAGAAACTAGGCCACGAGATCCACCTGAACCTCCAGAGATTAAGCAAAATCGAATTCTAAAAAATGTTCAAGTAATGTAGAGGAAGGCAGGACAAAGGAAACAGAGGAACAAAAAACAGAAAAATCAACAGAAAACAATAAACAAATGGCAGACTAAAGCTCTAACATACCAATAATTACATTAAATATAAATGGTCTAAATACAACAACTCAAAGGTAGAGATCAGCACAGCAGAGTAAAAACCATTAGCAATATATGTTGTCCATAACAAACTTGTTTGTTGTGGGTACATCATTCCTATATAACAATATAAAGGTTAAAAGTGAAAGAATGAGAAAGCTATGTCGTGCACATCAATCAAAAGAAAGCAAGTGTGCTGGCTTCAGAGCAAAGACAGTTTCAGAGGCACCACCCAGCGACGGAGGGTCAGTCCAGGAAGACACGACAGGCGCCACGCGAGAGCGCAAAACTTAAAGAAAAACTGATAGAAGCGACAGGATACGCTTTCAAGTCCACAGTTATAGTGGAGACTTCAACATATCTTTCTCAACAGCTGATAAAACAATGAGACAGTGAGTCAGCAAAGGGCCTAAACAGTGCCATCAGCCCACCGCGCCGGCCTTTCCATAGCACCCAATCAGCAGCCTCTCCATAGCACCCAATCAGCAGCCTTTCATAGCACCCAATCAGCAGCCTTTCCATAGCACCCAATCAGCAGCCTTTCCATAGCACCCAATCAGCAGCCTTTCATAGCACCCAATCAGCAGCCTTTCCATAGCACCCAATCAGCAGCCTTTCCATAGCACCCAATCAGCAGCCTTTCCATAGCACCCAATCAGCAGCCTTTCCATAGCACCCAATCAGCAGCCTTTCCATAGCACCCAATCAGCAGCCTTTCCATAGCACCCAATCAGCAGCCGCTGCACATCTCCCAGGGCCGGAGGACACACACCAAGAGAGGCCACAGCTTGAGCCATACAACAAATGTCAGCCAATTTAAGAGAATTGAAACAGTACAGCGTGAACTCTCTGATCACAGTATAATCAGACTAGATATGAATAACAGTCAGACCTCTGAACACTGGGAAAGCATGCAACACACTACAAAGTGGCTCCCAGGTTAAAGAAGAGCCGGGAGTGAAAATACAGCATGTCAGAATTCGTGGGACATGTCTGAGTGGTAATGAAAGTAAAAGTTATCATCTAAAAGCACACATTAAAAAAGAGGAAAAGTCTCTATGGGGATCCCTGTTCGTGGCGTCAGATATGGGGGGAATGGCGTTCCCTCTTCTTGCGACCAGCGCAGAGAGAGAGAACGCGGAGGTTGATGAAGTCTTGAATAGCACACGACGAGGTTCAAGGAAAATGAATAAAACAAGACTGAGACAGAAATAGAGGAAAGCTGGGACAGGGTGTGGCATCTGCTCTCTGATAGATGAACAGGGCCCAGAGCCAGCGCAGCAACTTTTATTTATAACCAAATACCAGGAAGTCTTACTAAGGGTCAACAGAAGGGGGGATGTGTGCGTCCTTGTAGCTTCGTCGTAAAGAGTCACCTCCGAATCGCAGTCATTCCTGGTGCCTGACTGGATTTAGGTAAGAACCCATTTCCCAGCACCTGGCTTTGAAGGTCAATGAGGCATCCCCACCTCTTGGCTGGATATGCCCCCAAGATACGGCTCTGCCTTCACCATGGGTGCAGTCGACATGAATTTAAAAGAAAGCCAGCGCCTTCCCCGGCAGGGTGCCTTCCACAAGTCTCCATCAGGGAACTAAGCTCCCACCTAAATAAGCTAGAAAAACAAGAGGAAAATAAACCCAAAACAAGTAGAGTAAAACTCAAAATCAATGAAAACACACAGAACAAACAGAGAAAGTAGAAAAGATAACTAAAAAAAGAATTAGTTCCTAGAAAAGATCAATAGAATTAACAAACCTCTAGTGAGACCAACAAAAACAGAGAAGACCCAATGCCAGTATCAGGGATGAAATGGGGCTCTCACTCCAGGCCTGGAGGCGTGAGAAGGAGAAGAAGGTACGTGGACAGCTCTACTTACATAAATTTGACAACTGAGGTGAAACAGACAAGTCCCTCAGAAAGCACAAACCGCACAATTCACCTGACATGAATTAGATCATCTGAATAGTCCTATAACTGTTAAGAAAATTGAATTCATACGTTCAAAACACCCCAAAAAGAATTCGCCAGACCCAGATGGTTTCACTGACAGATTCTACCAAATGCTTAAAAACGAAATAATGCCAGTTCTACACAATCTCTTCCAAAAATTAGGAGAGGAGAACATACTCCCCATTTCTCTGTGTGACGCTAGCATCATCCTAACCCTAACTAGACAGAGCACAAAGGAGGACACGAGCCCGCAGCACACGCTCAGTATGGAGGCTGTCGCATACACAGAGCACTCTACAACATGACACAGTGGGCCCATTCCAGGGAGCAAGCATGTTCTCCTCTTTGAAAGTCAATTTGTGCAATAATCCACCGTATGAACAGGCTCAAGAGAAAACTCGCACAGTCCTACCCGTCAGTGCAGAGAAGGCGTTCCACACGTCGATGTCCACTCATGACAGACACCCTCAGGAAAAGGATGAGGGGAGGGCCTCCTCAGCCTGACAAAGAGCATCCACCAAAAGCCTGCTGGGGACACCTCTTTAAGGGTGAAAAGGGCGAACGCTTTCCTCTCTCATTTGTTCCTTATTTGATGGGGAACAAAGCAAGAATATGTTCTCAAAAACTAGAAATAAAAGGCCTACAATTGGAAGGGAAGAAATAAAACTGGTTCTATTTGCTGTTGACACATGTAAAAAAAATCACAAGGAATCTACAAAAAAACTTTTAGAAATCATAAGTTATAATCTAAAAGCACACATTGTTAACAGCAAGGCCACATAAGAAATACATAGAGAAGCCAATTATTTTTACTAGTAAATACTAGCAATGAGCATACGGACACTGAAATTAAAAATATGATACCACTTACAATTGCAAAACAAATATCTAAGTATAAACCTACAAATAGCATGGACAGCTTGGACAGGACTTGTTTTCTAAAAACTACAAAATGCTGATGAATGACCCTGAAGGAGAGAGATCTAAATAAATGGAGAGACGTATCGTGTTTATAGATTGGAAGAATCAGCATAGTACAAAAATCAATTCTACCCAAACTGATATATAAGTTTAAGTAATTTCTAGCAAAATCTGAACAAGATTTTCTCCATATACACAAATATATATATATATAGACAAATGTAATCTAAAATTTATTTGGAAAGGCAGAACAACTGAATAGCTAAAACAATTTTGAAGAAGAAAAAAATCCTGGGGATAATCATCTGCTCAGTGTTAGGACATCATGTTGCTACAGTATCAAGACCATGGTGTTGATGGGGAGAAACACAGATCAATGGGAAAGAGAGAGAACCCAGAAACAGACCCACACGTACGCCACTGGGTCCTTAGAAAGGGGCGCAGTCCCTGGTGAGGAAGAGCAGCCTTTTAACCAAGAGCGCAGAGCAACTGGGCCTCCGAGGGCAGGCAGTGGCTGCATCAGTAACCTCAAACCCACTCACACCTCATACAAACACTAACTCCAAGCGGACCAGACTTCAATGTAACACCTAAAACTATAAAGCTTTTAGGGGGGAAATGGGAGAAAAACTTCAGGGTGTAGGCCTAGGCACCAAAAGCATGATCCACAAAATTAAAAGTTAATAAACTGGACTTCACCAAAATGAAAAACTTCCTCTCTAAAGATCCATGGATTTCACAAGCTACAAAGGGATAAAAAGACAACTAACTGCTGACGTGGAGAAAATTTTTTCAAAACACGTATCTACCTAGGATATTAAGAACTAGCAAAACTCAATGATAAAATAATAATAATTCAATCAGAAGATGGGCAAAAGACTTGCAGAGAAATTTCACTGCAGAAAAGATACAGGTGACAAATAAGCACGTGAGAAGATACTCAACATCGTCAGCCACTTGGGAGATGCAAACTGAACCCTCAGTGACCTACACCACACACCTGGGAGAACGGCTAAAATAAAACAGTGGCAACGCCAAATGCTCCTGAGGGTGAGCAGAAGTCAGATCATTCATACGTTGCTGGTGATAATATAAAATGGTACAGCCACTCTGGAAAACAGTTTGGCAGTTTCTAAAAAAAAAAAAAAAAATGCACATACCGACCATATGGCCCAACAGTCGCACTCCCGAGCCCTTCCCCAGAGAAGTGACAGCATGATCACGCAGAAACCTGCACATGGTCGTCCACCGAGCACTACTGGCAATAGCCAAAGCCTGGGACAACACAGAGCCTGGGACTAGCCAAACGGTGTACAGCAGACACAGGCACTACTCAGCAGGACCGAGGAATGAGCTATGGACTCAGGCGACAGCCTGGAAGGATCTCCACAGAATGATGCTCCGTGGGAAACACTAATTCCATAGGCTGCCTGCTGTGTAACTCCACTGACATAACATTCTTGAAACGACGAAATTACAGAAATGGAGAAGAGATCAGTGGTTGCCAGGGGTCAAGGAGGGCTGCAGGCAAGAGGGAGCTGGGTGTGGCTATCAAGGCCCCCCGGGAGGGACTCAGGGGGGATGGGAATATTCTGGGTCTGCACTGCATCGCTGTCAATAGCCTGGTGTGACACTGCGATCCTTTTGCAAGATGTTACCATTGGGGAAAACTGGATACAGGTGCACTGAATCTCTGTATTATCTTACAGCTTCATTCGAATCTACAATCATGTCAACAGAAAAGTTTAGTTTAAAAAAAGTTGAGGGCAGAGAAAAACCCAGGATGCCACCCCACATTCCTGAAGGCCCCCTGCATGACCTCAGAAGCTGCAGAAGCAAGCAGCCAGCTCCTGAGCCAGGGCTCATGCTCGGGGGAAGGAGGGACGAGAGGGCTGGACGTCCCCCGGAACACTGCTTCCGGATGGCAAAGGAGATGCCCCATGGCGTCCCGCTGTGGCCACTGCTCTTTGCTGCCATCACAGCACCGTGCTTTCGGGAGGCGTGAGGCTGAGGCCATGGGAGGTGGACGATGGCGGAATCGCCCAGCCCTGTGGGCAAAGCTCTGGCTCGGGAACACGCTGGCAGGAGAAGGGCTGTGAGGAGGGTCACCTGTGAACGGGAACGCTGGGTTTCCGAGATACTCGAGATACTCGGGGAAAAGGATTCAGTAGCAAATTTGCTTGGGAACCTTAGTATTTTGCGTGCTCTTCTTGACAGTTCATAGTGCACATTAGCATATTAAAGGCACTGGAAAGTCCTACCGTAAAGACTGATTAACTCCGTTTGCGCCAGCATTTAGCAATCTGAGGGCCCTGTTGCCGTGCAACTCTCTTTCTGATTATGAGACACTTTGAAAAGTGACGTTCCACTCCTTCCACTGGAGTCCAGAGGCGAAGAAGAATGGTGTCGGCCTCCGCTTGCTGACAGCAGCACCCAGGACGCAGCCCTGGGCAGCGCAGTGCCTGGGGCTGTCAGACGCCCGGCAGAGGCTCTGCGGGGAAGCAACGCGCACCTGCACGCGGCGGGGCTGCAACAGCTACAAACGCTCTATTTCCTCGTGTGAACAGCTAATGAGGCGCTTGCCACAGTACGTATGCGGGCTCGTTAATAATTACAGCAATGACAGTAACAGCCTTTACTGATCTCTTGCTATGGCCAGGGACTTGCTTGGTGGTCTCCACCGCTCCAAGCGCAGACAGTCCCAGGCCAGAGGAGGACACAGCGGCCGGAGACAGTAGGGGACCTGGGCACGGTGACGGGCTCAGCTGGATCTACACCGGTTTCATCTGACGCCGAGGTCTGTGCTCACCCAGGGCACAGATGAGGCACCCGTCAACCTGTCAACCTGGGTGCTCAGCAAAGGCTCTGTCCCTCCTCACCTCTGACTCGCCAAAGGCCTGCCAAGAAGGCAGTCCTGGGTGTCCGCATGCTCCCGGGGCGCCCTGGTCGCCTCCCCACACGAGGGCGCTCACTAGCTAACGGTGTCACAGCCCAGCCCAGCTCTGCACAGCCTCCCAGGGCTGCCAGACCCATCCTCCTTTGTCCCATCAAAGCAGCTGTCTTGACCCTCCAGACACCACCGTGCCAGTTTGGGCTAATGAACACTCCGTAGATGTCTCCTTCTGGGAAGCATGTCTTAGTCAGTTCAGGCTGCTGTAACAAATAACTCCAACGGGGTGGCTTGAACAGCGCCTACACATGTGTTCCTCACAGTCTGGCGGCTGGGAAGCCGGGACCAGGGCCAGCAGGTGTGGTTCCCGAGCGCTCCCTGGCTTGCAGAGGCTGCTTTCTGCGGCCCCTCCCCCTGGAGGAGAGGGAGCAACAGTCTCTCCTCTTCTTACAGGACACTGATCCCATCAGGGGCCCCACCCTCATGACTCATCTCAACCTAATTACCCCCCAAAGGCCCCCCTCCACATGCCATCCTATTCGGGTTCAGACTTCAACTATGAATTGGGGGGCGGGGAGGGACACACATTCAGTCCAAAGAGTGTTTCTTAAGGTCACATTCTCAGAAGTAGAATCGACAGAGAGGAGAATTTTAAATTATAATACATATTACTAAACTGCCATCCAACATATTTATACCAATGTACACTCCAAACTATAGTGTGTAAGAGGGAACATTTGTCTACAACTTCTATGTAACTGAAAAATAAAAATGTCCAACGCATGTTGCTAAGTGGGGGAAAAAATGCATATTTTGACCCAACCTTTAAAAAAATAATAAAGTGTAATTACATGACACTGTGTATGTTGGGAAAGGAAGGCAGATGCACACTAAACTCTTGAGGGTGATGTGAACCCTAAGGGGGGGAGGGGTGAAGGTGACACCTTCTAAGAAGGGTTCCTGGTGGCTAACTGAGCTCAAATTAAAAAAAAATGGGGGGGGGGGGGGTAAGAAGGGGAGCCTAGCAGACATTTCTGCACAAGGACCTCGCCCACAAATCCTACTTCACAGTGAAGCCTGCACTGAACTGCCTGCAATGTTTCTACCATCTGAGCCGCCCTTATAAAGACTTCATGGAATCCTAGTTTAACCAATAGGATGGAGGCTTTCCCCATCCAATCAGAGCTGTGAATCTCTGACCAATTAGAGAAGCTCTATTCTGACCAATCAGAACAATGCCTTTGGATCAATCAACCAGTGAGGATTCAGAGTTCTCATTTGCATGAGGTTGGACCAATCAGGGGCCAGGGGTGGGGACTCCTGTCCATATAAGCCAGCTCCTCTCTGGTCCAGGAGCCCCTTTCCCTTCCAGGGCAGAGTAAAGGTTATAGAGCAGAGCAAGCCGGCCATGCAGAGCGGAGCGGCCCTGGAGCCCGCGGCAGCCCTCGGCAGCTTCCTTCTCCGCTGCACTCCAGATCGGCGTCCTGTTGGCCCTCCAGCAGCCATCTACTGACAGTGCCTACCTCCCGTGCTGGGAGACCAGTGCGTTCCCTGTTCCCTTCCGATTGCATGGGGATAGATCACGACTGTCCCTTCAATGCGTAAGCAGAACAAAAAGATTCAAGTTACATGGGAAGAAAAAGAGAAAGTGATAAGAAACTAAATGTAAAATAAAACCCAAAAAATTCCAGATGTGAAGAAAATGTGATCCATTGGTTCTTTTCCAGCAGGACTCATCAGAAAGCATCTCCTTGTTTTCCGCAAAATAAATTTAAACAATAATCTATATTATAAAAGCCCAGTGGCCCTAATGCCGAAAGGACCAAAGACCGGTCACCAGGAGGCTGCGTGCGCAGCGAGGCACGCACAGGTGGGCGGGGACTTGACTCTGGGTCTCGCAGCGCTGCGGGATTCGGGCATGTCCCGTGGCATGGCAGGGTCTGGGGTCCCGGGTCTCACGCGATTTCCCGCGGATCTGGGTCTCGCACAATTTTGTGCATTGCGTCACTAGTACCAAAAAAAAAAAAAAAAAAGGCAGCTTCCTGACGCAGTTTGCTGACCATGTACTTCTACCAGCGGCTCCCAGGTCTCCACTTACAGCCCCAAGTCAATGAAAGGAGCGCATGCTTACATTAAATGATGAGTTCCGATCTGTCATATCCGTTCCACCTCATGCAGCCATTATTAACGTCTTTGTTTAATTCCTTCTAGGTTGGGCTCTATGCAAAGATCCCCAGGGCATGTACCATTTGTGCTGGCTCTCCCCTCACAACCTGTGTTCATCTCATGCCATGTGACAGACATTTGTGGGGCGGTAGCAGCTGCGAGACCCCAACTCCCTTAGCCTTTCCCATAGCCTTGGCTTGTTAGATTATCACCAGGGGTTTTTAACTACGTCGTGCAGAAAGTTTTCTGTGTAATTAGGATAACCCCTTAGGAGAGATTCCTAAAAATGAATCTACCAGTCAGAGGGTGTAAACACTTTCATGGTTCCAGACACTCATTACTGAGTGATCTTCCAGAAATCCACACCCCTCCCACCCCCTCCCCGCCCGCATCCGGCCCAGGACAGCGGAGGCGAATGCCATGTCACAGGAGCGAGCACACTTCACCCAAGGGCAAAACTGGCACCTCTGCTGGGACTGCGGCTGCGTGTTAGTGGTCTCCATATGCGTAACAGCTGCACTTCCTGCCATGGTTTGCTGGACCGTGTTCTCTGCACATTTCCCTGCTGAGAGTGACCGCCTCCTATGTGCACGGTCGGCCCATTTCATACTTATGAAATGCCAGATCTATGCTCAACGCTAAACACTGGGGTTTGATTTTCACAACAGCCCTGTGAGACCAATGGGATCTGTAATCTCCATTTTACCGATCAGAAAGCAGGGGTTCAATGAGTAACTGGGTTTCCTGGGTCACGGGACCGCTAAGGAGCAGGGCTGGGACCAGAATATGTCCTTCCATTTGAGGAGGCAGGGCAGTGCAGTGGTTAGAGTCCAGGTCTGCTAACCAGCTCTGCCCTGGCCACTGGGACCCCCTGGAACGGGCGGCAGCAGGGAGAGCAGCAGCACTGCCCCGGGGCAGGTGGAGGGTCCGCCGAGGTGGAGGGCGCAGGAGCTGCACACGGTGCCTGCGCCCCAGAACTGGTCTGTATGCACATCGCTCCTCTCACAAACAGCCGTAGGTGCCCTTGGGGTCATTCTGCTGGGCCCTGGGAACACAGCGATGAGCAGGGTTTGCCGTGTGTCGGGGAAACAGACAGACACACCACGAACTGCCAGTGCCCCGGCAGGGCCGCACAAAAGCCCAGGCGGCAGTGAGCGGCATGACCCCGGCCCCTGTCCCTTCGCCAGGCAGAGTCCCTCGCTGCAGGTCAACTTCATCCTCCTGAAGTTTCACATTTGACAGTCTGACTCCTCCAGCCCAGTGTCGTCCGTGAGGGGCCATCAGACCACACGGAGCGACTCCTACATGTTCCCACATCCCCCCGCCACACCCCCCTCCCTGACTGCCCTCAGCAGCGGAGCCGACGCTTTCCTGAACACAGGGGTCTGTGACCGTCCCTGCCCAGAGGCCTGGCCGTGATGCCCAGGGTCTGACCACCTCAGAGTCTGCAGAGAGCTGCCCCTCGGGTCTCAAGGCACAGAGGCCACTCGTGTCTTAAGGTGGCACAGGGCAGCCACCAGTATTCCCAGGGCCGCCAATGGTGTCCACCTGCACCTGCTCCCGGGAGCTGCCAGGGTGTCTGGGCCAGCCTCCTGCACCCCGAGGGAGCAGCGCTGAGTGCATCCCTTATTCTGACTCCACGGTGACTCTGGTGCAGGGAGGGCCACAGCCTGGTAGTCGAAGGGAGGCACAGAGGTAGTGCGACCTTGGGACCGGCGTGACCTCCTGGTGAAGAGATCCTGGCCCACCAGACAACTCCGACAGCTGGCGGCCTGGAGGTGCCTCGGCGCCTTTTCTCTGCAACCAGAATTAAAACAGCCCTTGCTTCACAGGAGCATCACACGAACGACTGTGATCGTGACTGTGACAGGCTGCCCCTCCCAACAGCACTGGGGCCATGGACCTGTAGGACCCGCCAATCATGGAGCACTTCCTGTGCAGGGCAGCACTGTGAGCATGTCTGATGCATCATCTCATAATTTATTAGAATGACCCATTCAATCCCTTAGCCAACACTTCCTGAGCATTTTTCTAGCTGCTGGAGAGAGGAATGAACTCAGCAGACAAAGCTCCTGCTCTGGTGAAACTTACATTCCAGCGAGGAAAACAGAAAATAAACAAAATAAGTAAACAAAATGTGCACTGACTCACAGCAGCACGAGTGCTGAGAAAAACAAGAGAACAGAATGAAGGACAGCCAAGGTCAGCTGCAGTTACGTGTTAGCAGGTAGGCCAGGGAAGGCCTCCCTGGGAAGGTGACGTGACAGTTTTGGTTATTGGTAACGTTCACTCCTCAACCCCTCAGGGGCGACCTGCACAAATCCCCCTGCTGTGGCAGGGGCAGCTACCAGACGTCACACAAACAAAAGCCTGGCACATGCCGGTGCCGGCACCTCCTTCCTGTGCTCTGCCGTGACCACAGGAGAGTCCCTGGGCAGCTGCCACTCTGCCAGCTCAGCCCAGCGCAATGCCAGGGTGCAGGTACACAGGTGGAAGGAGAACCAGCCCCGGGCTGGAGGAGCCCAGCAGCCTGCAGGGGGGCAGGGAGGCTGGGGGCCAGGGAGACAGGGTGTCTGTTACACAGCAGCATGTGGTCCTCAGACGCGGGGCTTTCAGGCGAAGACCTTAAGGAGGCCTGGCCGGGGGCTCAGTTGTTTGGAGCGCCTTCCCATACACCAAGAAAGGCTGGGGTTTGAGTCCCGGTCTGGGCACATACCTAGGTTTCGGGTTCAATAACCTAGGGGCCATGGCTCATACCCATCTGCCTGGGGTCCCCTCCAAGGGAGCAGGTTTCCACTACAAAGACGGCCCAGACAGGGCATGCCTACCGTGCTCAGTGCGCCCCGGCCCAGCCAGTGGCAGCAGACAAGCAAAGGGGGGAGGAGGGGCCCCTTGTGTCCAGAGAACAGTTCATGCCACACATCAGAGGCAACCTCCTCGAACTGAGTGCCCGGAGCCACCCATGTCTTCCTGGGGGGGGGGGGGGGCAGTGTGCTCTCCGCCCTCGCCCTGGAGCACCCGCCCTCTGTTCCGCAGAAACGCAGCCAACACCTCGCTCCCAGGTGCTCCGAGCTCCAGGCAGCACACAGGTCCTCCCTGCAGCCGGAGGTCAGGACCGGAGCCAGGCACAGACAGGGCACGGCTACAGGCTGTGCCAGGCCACGGGAGGGCAAAGCAGCGAGAGCTGGAGAGGAGCAGGGCCGGCAGCAGGGGCCAGGGCGGCAACAGGTCCAGGCCCCGCCGCCGCCCTTGCTGGGAGATTAACGTACCTGACGGATCGCTCCCCCTTCTGACCTCATGACTGTTCGGGGAGGGGCACCCCAAGCTGTTTGGTCACAGGCCACAGTGCTCGGGCTCCGGGGAGGCTCCGGCAGCCCCGAGCTCACGGCGTGACCCACCCCCACCCCCGGGGCAGGAAGCCGACCGGCGTGGCCCTGCGCAGTGTGAAGAGCCCGCGGGGACAGGGCGGGAGGGCAGGGCAGTCCCGGGCCCATCGTCTGGTGGGAAAACTGGGGCAAACCCGGGCTCCACGGTCACTGAGTGTCGGCTGGTCAGACGGGCGGCCGCGACCACAGAGCCGTCTGTCCGCCTGCACCTCGCGGTCCCCCACGAACACGCCAGCCTTGCCCACTGCTCTGCCCGTGCACCTCTCACTGGACTCCCAGGCCCGAGACAGCCCTCCCCAGGTGCACATCTAGGTCGCGAGGGAAACATCTTCTTCAGCTGCCCCTCCCCGGTGGTGTCCTGAGCACCTAGTGAGAGAGACCCTTCTGCGTGCCAGGCACTGAGCAGCTGGGCACCGGCGGGCACTCCCCCTGCAGCGCAGGTCAGAACCCAGGGGCAGGGCGACGGTCAGATGACTCCGGGACGTCACAGCGAGCCCCTCTCCAATGGAGAGGCCGGGCGTCGAGCTCTCCTCTGGCCCCTGGGCTCGGTGGGCAGCAGAAAGGCAGCCTGCGGACTGGGCTGAGAGGCAGGCCTGACGGTGAGCAGAGGACACGGGCACGGGCCACCCCGGGGACAGGGAGCCCGGTGAGGAGACTCTGGAAGGACAGGTTCCCGCCTGTGAAGGGAGGGGCCATGCCCACCCCTGGGCCTGAGGGCCACATGCGGACCCTCCCGACCCCTTCCAGAAACTTCCCTCAGCAATAATCCAAGGAGAAAGCTCGAACATGACGTGAAGGTGTTCACTGAAACTCCGTCCAAACATTGACTGGAAGGTGGCAATGGCCTCACTGTCCAATCACAGGAGACAGCAGAGGTGACGGGCATCAGCGCCTCCTCTGAACGCTGCCATGGCCGCGGCCATCAGGAAGGCCCCGCAGCAGCACAGGAGCGTCTGCGCCGGGGTGCTGGGTCCGGAAGCAGAACAGAGTCACTGCTAGGTTGTGAGCACCTCAGTGTAGCACACATGCACCCAGTCAGGGGAACCGGCCGGCCGGGAAGAGCGCGGGCTAGGCCCCAAGGAGCTGAAACTCCTCCTGATGTTGTCAGTGACTTCAACGTAAGCATACTAGCTGTTCAGTGTGAGGATGGACCTGCCTCCGGGTGTGGGGGCGGGAGGAGGGGCCTGCCTGCAGGTGTGGGGGTGTGGGGGTGGGAGGAGGGGGCCTGCCTGCAGGTGTGGGGGTGTGGGGGTGGGAGGAGGGGCCTGCCTCCAGGTGTGGGGGCAGGAGAGGGGGCCTGCCTCCAGGTGTGGGGGTGGGAGAGGGGGCCTGCCTCCAGGTGTGGGGGTGGGAGAGGGGGCCTGCCTCCAGGTGTGGGGGTGGGAGAGGGGGCCAGCCTCCAGGTGTGGGGGCGGGAGAGGGGGCCTGCCTCCGGGTGTGGGGGTGGGAGGAGGGGCCTGCCTCCAGGTGTGGGGGTGGGAGAGGGGGCCTGCCTCCAGGTGTGGGGGTGGGAGAGGGGGCCTGCCTCCAGGTGTGGGGGTGTGGGGTGGGAGGAGGGGCCTGCCTCCAGGTGTGGGGGTGGGAGGAGGGGCCTGCTCTGCTCCTTGGGCCAAGTCATTTACCTCTGATTCCTGCTCACTGGAGGGTAAGGATAGGGTGTCTCAGTGAGGTCGAAGGGCATGACTAGGGGAGCCATGGAGCAGGATAGAAGGTCTGAACGGCAGAGCCCAGAGGTGGGCGGCTCTGGGGCTCCCCGCTCCAGGATGAGGCCGTAGGAACTGGTAGCTAAGAAGATTGAAGAATGGAGGTGAAAGGTAACAGTGTCCAGAAGTAAGAAAGGCAAGGAGCAGGTCACAAAGAGATGGACCCCCAGGAGAGAAGCTTCTAGGTTAAGAGCAACCTAAGGGGAGAGAATCCAGACCCCTGTGGGGGGCTGGGGCCAGACCTGCCTTCAGACACCCCAAGCAGACATAGAATTCCACAGGACAGGCCCAGAGAAAGGAGGCTGGCCCGGTGCAGGCACGAGAGGGCACCCGGATGCCCCACCCGGACACTGGGTGATGTGAGCATGCCCTCGCAGGCAGCACCGGCCATTCCCCAGGGCTAACAGGCCGGCAGGCAGCCTCCTCCTCCAGGCAGCCAACCCCGAGCTTCCGGCACTGGGCACTCAGCCACTTAGTGCATGCCAAGCAGCGCCTCCCCTCCCCACTGCTGCTGCTCTGGAAGTACCCACAACCCTGCCCCCCACAAACAGCCATTCTGCTGGAGCCCTCCCACCACCAGAAGGTGTGCCTCGAAGCCGTGCAATTAGCCTGCCCCGCGGCCCTGAGCCAGCCCGCCAGCCCAAACCCTGGCCAGGCTACCTCACTGCTTTGCATCTCCGTGTCCCCAAATAAAAAGGGGTGAATTTTATACAAGAAACGCATATTCTGGAATTGAGGGGATTTAATGACACAAGACACAGACAGTGCCCAGGAAGTGGCCGGCTGTGGTCAGCGTCAATGAGCAGCACTGATTTTCTGGGTATCACTGACTCCTCCCCAGACTGCCCTGTTCTCCTCAGGCCTGGAGACACACATGCACACACATATGTGCACGTGTGCACATGCACACACATGCACATACGCATACACGCATGCACTGTGTTCGTGCACATGTACGCACACACACGTGCATGCACACAGTGTCTACACGTGTGCGTGTGTGCATATACATGCATGTGCACATACATATACATGTGCACGCACGCACACACTTGCACAGATGCTATTCCAGGACCCAGCCTCATCTCCACTGAGGACGTGGAGTAGCGCCAGCCCTCACCCACCACCTGCATCAACTCCTCTTTTCTCCACGGTTGCTTACAGGCGTGTTTACCTCACTTGTACGCTGTCTGATTCCCCATCCTTTGACTTGCCCGTCCTGCGTCTAACGGGGAGGTCTCTGATCACCTCCAGGTTCTGCCAGCACCTTCCGGAGAAGGCCCCTCCTCAGAAGCAGCCAGTGTCTGGGAGCTGGCGGTTTGATCACCTGGTTTCCAGGTCGTTCCAGCAGCCCTGCCACTGCTGGCTTTCATCAGTCGCAGCCTGGCCCTGCCCGCCTCCCCACCACCATCAGAGCCTTCCCCTCTGCCAGCTCTGAATGCCCCTGCCCTAAAGACCCAAACACATTCCGCGCCCTGTTGCCTTTTCTCCTGCTCTTCCCCTGACACTCTTCTCAGCAAATATGCCTCCAGCCATGGTTAGAGACTGAATGTCTTTCACAACATGAATTTCTCTTCCTGTTTATCTTGCTTCAAGGTGGTTCCCCTTTGTGAGCCAAAACAACCATCCCCAGCCTAAGCGAGGAAGCTGCTCCCCCGCCATGACGCGCAGCAGGTGAGGAAGGACTAGGCCAGGGGTTCTCAACCTTCCTAACGCCGCCACCCTTTAATACAGTTCCTCATGTTGTGGTCACCCCCAATTTCATTGTTACAAATTGAACATAATTAAAGCATAGTGATTAATCACAAAAACAATATGTAATTATATATGTGTTTTCCATGGTCTTAGGCGACCCCTGTGAAAGGGTCGTTCGACTGAGAACCGCTGGACTAGGCGCACCCGCTCCGCCTCAGGAGCCCCCAGGTACAAAGGGGCACAAGCAGCTGAAAGGCTGCAGCTCAGCATGGCTCTGCCCGGTCACCGGAGTCTTTGGGCCTGAAGGACACCTGTCCGTCTCGTTCCCCTGGTGTACGTGTGTGTCCCACAAATCAGCCCGGGCAGCTCTCACCCCATGCGGCAGGCGGAGAGGTAACTTGGAGAGATAACAGGGCTTGCCCGGGACACACTCAGCCGCTCTGTCCTCCACTGTCCGCGTTTGGTGAGAGCGTTCATGGGACAGAGAGTGGGCCTGCGTGCACAGTTTCAGATCCGCGCTGGTCCACCAGTCTTGCCATCTAAGGTCGAAACATCCACACTGATGGAAAGAAGCACAGCCTTCACCCTCAGGAAAGGACCGTCTTTTGGAAAGAAAATGGAAACTTCTGGAGAACCTTCCATGCTCAGAGCGTGTTATAGACACTGTCTTATCGAACTCTCCCAGGAAACCTGGGAGGCGCCGTGGTGCCGGCACTGCCTGACGGATGAGGAAATGACCATCATAAAGGTGAGGGTCCTTGCCCGGAGCCCGCAGCTTAGCCAAGGCTGAGGCGGCCGCTCAACCTGAGCTGCACTAAATGCCTCAGGTGACAACCCCAGAGCCATCCCTGTCAGCCCAGGTGAGGAGAGAGCACAGGCCAGGCCACAGGAAGCAGATGGGCTTGCACAGACCCGCGGCCAGGCCTGCAGGATGAGGGCACCACGCTCACTCACAGCCTCCTGGAGCCCATCTCGTCGGCCAGCCGCAGGGATCGGCACCCTCTTCCCAGCTCCTCCAGTGAGCATCTGCTTTTCTCAAAGCTGTGAATGTCACATCAAGAATTCCCCATTACCTCCCCCTGGTTTTATTTATCATCAGTGTATTGGAGGCATAATTAGTCTGAGCTGAAACCTGTATTGTTCCCTTCTCCTCTGCTATGAAATAGGTGTCCAAATGTGCTAACAGAGAGGATCCTGCTCCAAAAATGACAAACAGCAAGTGAAGGATGAAAGCAGGAGTGCAGTACAGATTGATGACAGCGGTGGCTGAGTCAGGGCGAGGGAGGGACACGGTGGCAGAACGAAGCTCCTACTTCAAATCTCACCCCCTCCCCTCTCCTGACCGGACGCGCCTCTCCCGCAACACGGAAGTGATGCTGATGAAGAGGAAAGACAGTTTCCGCTGATACACTTCCTAGGGGCACACCCTGAGAACAGGGCGCCTCTGGGGTTGCTGAAGGGAAGGCGTCCAGAGCCCGCCCCCAGGCCTGGCCGTGCAGAGCGGGGCGGGGCTGCCATGTGCAGGCTTCACATGGCCAGGTTCCCCGGATTTGGGGGAAAGGAAACACAAATGTCACCCTAGTAGAAAATACCTAGAAGTTGGGTCTTCAAGGGGCCAACACTCAGAGGCTCCCACTGACGCAGGTCTTGTGAGAAACTGGACCCTCTGCCTCTGATGTGCCCGGTGCTGGTCACGGGGAGTCTGAGGGCCCTGTGCATGTGATGTGTGCGCAGATAGGGTGCATCCTGCTCCCACGCTTGCCTCTCACGGCTTTTCCCCACAGAGCAGCCCAGAGAGACCACTAAACAGAACGCCAGGTAAGTCACACCCAATACACACTGGGATGACTTCCCATCGCCTCCTCAAACCCGCCTCCTCACGGGGCTGCAGAGCCGGGCGGCACACCAACGCCCTTGCGCACCTCGCTGCATCGCCCCTCCTTTCCTCACCAACCTTCCTCACCAAGCTCCAGCCACACAGGCCTTGTCTTCCTGTTCTCTGACCAGCAGGGCTGTGTTCCCACCTTGGGACCCTAACAAAGCAAAGGCCTCCACAGCCTGACCATCAGTCAGGGCTCAGCTCAAACGTTGGAGAGCTGGCCACACACTCGAAAGTCTGAGGACTCTCTTCTGAGACTCACTGTGCAAGTCCCGCCCTACTACGTCCTGTTCTGGGGTCCTCATGGAACTCTTCACCATTCAATGTTACCCGGCTTTATGTCTCTTCCTCTTGCACCAACAGTGTAAGCTCCACATGTGTGGAGACCTCGCCTACACTGTTCCCCACCGCAGGCTGTTCCAGCACCTTGCATGGCTGCTGAGTATCTGATGCACAGGAAGCGTGCAGTAAGTATCGATACAGACCAGTGGGTGAGCTGGTGGGTTTGGCTTACCAAGAGGCCCATAAGGTACACGCGTGCTACCTTCAGATAACTGAGGGGCTGACGTGGGGAAAAGAGCAAAATGGTGACGTGGCCCAGGACACTGATCCGGGGGAAGTGGGCCAGATTTTGCATAACATTAGGCAGAAGTTTCTCACTGTTGAGCTGCCAATGACAGGATGGGTTTCCTTAGTAGGGAGTGAGTTCCTCATCTCTGGAGGTATGTAAGCTGAGGCCACTGCTGGAGTCTCTGTTGGAGAAATGAGCATCCTTCTAAGTTCCTGAGTCTACACGTCATGGTCAACTTGCATTTGCTTCTTCGGGCTCAGTCTTACTCTCCCGTGCAGACCACAGCGCCCGGGCCCAGAACACGAACCGCTCTCCGGCAGGCCCCGCACCTGCCAGGCCACGGCATGAGGGCGGCGCACGGGGCCACAGACACGGAGTGGAGGGTGTGCGCCTGCCTCCCGGCGGGGCTCTCCGTGGGGCCCATGTGGGGTGGGCACCCCTGGCAGGACAGGACTGAGCTTGTGGCCTGCGCCCTCCCCCAAGGACACAAGCCCAGGAAGTGAACAGGGAAGGGGGGACAGGAGGCCGTCATGGACCACCTCCACCCGACTGGCCCTGGGAGGGGGTGACGTGGCTTCCATTCCCCAGGCGAGGAAGCCAGGGTTCAGGGAGGCGGGCTGCCTGTCCATGCCCTGCAGGGGCCTCGATGGTGCTGGGAGGGGGACTCAGCCCTGACAGTTCCACGCCCACATTCCTGCCAGGTCGCCCCAGCAGGGCAGGCAGTGCCTTCCAAGGTCAGGCCTGCCCACTAGAAACACCCTCGGCTCACTCGGCCGTTCCTCTTCCCTGTCCTGGAGGAAGAGCCTCAGTCCCTGTAGAAGGTGGGAGGGTGCATTCTCCTGAGCCCAAGTCTGACCCCAGGCAGCTCCCTGTTCGCATCCAGCCCAGCCCGTTCGGAGAGAGGCTGGGGGAGGGGCCTTTGCACCTCTCTCCTCCCCCACGTGCAGGCACAGAGCTCCCTGCAGCAGCCCGGCCTCCTTCCTAGTACACCCGCTCCCGTGGGGGACCCACATCGCCGCGTGGCAGGGCAAAGGCACCTGAGTCCTCCTCCCTCCCAGCCCTGACGGGGTCCAACACCAACCCCGCACCTTCTCCGCTCCCTCAGGCTCCCTGAGCTGGTTCCTGGGCTGGGGGGGCGGGGGAAGGGTGGGGGGCCATAGGGAGGACAGCGGAAGGGAAGCAGCGCACATGGACCAAACCAGGGAGGTTGGCCTCCCTGTGAGAGGCCAGGGGAGACGGACAGACAGACTGAGGCGTCGAGAAGGTTGCTGGGAGCTACAAACCTCTAACAGTCTTCCAAGGGCACCAGGTTCCGCAGACATCGCGTGTCCTAATGGGACCCTGCACGGGGGCAGGGACACGGCACAGCGCTGGCTCCTCGGGTGGGACCCTCCCGGCGGGCACACAGGGCAGGCGCCAGAGAGCGCCCCTCGCCCTCAGCCCCGCTGCTGCCCGCCCAGGGCTGACACAGTGAACGTCTATTTGAATAAACCATGAGAGAATCTGCATGGAGGTAAATATGCTTAATACATTTTACTGACCGTGTGTTTTAAACAGATGGATGAACAAGAACCCAAATCCATCTTCTCACTCACAAACTCCTAAGCTGTGCCTGTATGAAGTCGTTAACCTTGGCGACCGGGTATGATCTAGAGGCGCCCGGAGCGCGGGCACCGCAGACGAGATGCGCCCGGGGCTGAGCGGCTCCTCTGTCCTCAGGACTGAGTCCCGCACCCAGCACGGCACCCAGGGTCCCTTCAGAGCCTCGCCTCCTACTCTTTGTTCACGGCCTCCTGGTGCTGCCATGTTGAAATATCTATTGCTTTCCCCTAAAGCAATTCCTCCAGCTCCCGTGTGGTCCGTCCCCTCCTTGCTCCTGCATCGCTGAGCCCTCACCTGGGAGCCCTGGTTCCACGGGGCGCCTGGCTGACTCCTGCTGTCCTGCAAGAGCCGGTCACACCTCGCCTCCCACAGAAAGCCGCCTGCGCCTCGGACGGAGGCACCTGCCTGTGGACACCCCCACCCCCACCCTCGCATCCACCCTACCTGCCGACGGTGTGCCCCTCCGGAGGAAGACAGGCTGTCTCACCCCACTCTCAGTGTGGAGATTCACAAACGCTTATCTATGGGGAGTCCATCCCCAGAGCACAGGCGGGGGAAATCCCAGCAGCAGCCAGGGCTTTGCTCTTGGGTTTAAATGACAAATTCTACTCTTCAGCGCCCCATCCCTCACCAGAGCCCGACACCACCACAGTCCATTACACGGCGACAGGATGGGTTCCTAGGCTTAATTGTAAGAGGATAATTGATGTCAAGGTATTGCCCGTTTAGACATAGTATTAAATATCACCTCAATGTAGCCACTCTAACTCTTCGATTACAGGGCTTAGGGATGCCGGTGTTGATGAGAAGTGTCTGCCGTGAAGGAAGGATGCCAAGAACAGCTGGTTTGCCGGCCGCCACTGCCCTCGGGCAGCCTGCCTCCTCCTGGTGGAGCCGCTCCGAGCGCCCGGCCTGAGAGGGACCCACCCCAACACTCCTGAGGGCAGACTCCCTGGTCTGGCTGAGCCGAGACGCTGGGCAGGTGACTTTCTCCAGGGTCTGTCCCGGCCCCTTGGTCGTCCAGCGTCTCCCCCTCCTCAGGACCTCCCTTTCTCTCCATAACAAGAGGTGGGAGCCCTAGACGGGTGGGTGGCTCGGGTGCTCAGAGCGTCGTCCCTCACACCACCAGGTTGTGGGTTCGATCCCTGGTCGGGGCACGTACTGGGCATGGGGGAGGGGGTAGCCAATCGATGTTTCTCTCTCTATTTCTCCCTTCCTCTCTCTAAACATATCCTCAGTGAGGATTGAAAAAGAAGAAGGAAAAGAAGTAAGAGCAACGAAAAGGAATGAGAGGCTCAGAAGCTATGGGAGGTGCAGGCAGCGAAGGACACTCAGCTCCCCTGTGGACGGCCCCACCCTGCCACACCCTCTCCTCCGACCACCCCACAGGCCCAGCTCTGGCTCCAACCTTAGAATAATTGTGATTTCATTTGGTGACTTGACAAAAACATTGTCTCTGGACAGTCACTGCAGGCCACTCTCAACTAGTAGGACATGAAAGTCTACACCTCAAAAGCCAAACGCGGAGAAACCAAGATGGTGGCATAGGTTAACGCCGGAGATTGCTGCCTCGAACAACCACTTCAGAGATATAACTAAAGGACAGAACAGACAGCATCCAGAACCACAGGAAGGCTGGCTGAGTGGAAATTCTACAACTAGGAGGAAAGAGAATATCATACCCAGACTCAGAGGAGGCGCAGTGCTGAAGTGAAATACTCAGGTGCGGAGTGCGCGAGGAGCAGGCTGGCGGTGGAGGGCGCAGTTGTTGTTTTCAATCGGGAGGGAGTTTCAGACTCTGAGCTCCAGATCCGGGCGAGTCTCTGGGGACCCAGACTCAAACGGGAGAAGTGGGACTGTCTGGCTTCGGTCGGAACTCGAAGGCAGCTTTCTCTCCAAGGTTTGCAGCCATTGCTGGGACTCTGAGAGGCAGAGCCCCTAGGAACGGAACTGAGAGCAGCCATAACTGCTCCCTCCGGCCTGCCCTGTAGATCCCCGGGGACCCGCCCTGCCCAAGCCCTGCGCAGAGCCATTTGCCGGATAGCCTCAGGCAAAGGCTAGATTAGCACCGCCCTAGAGATCCAGCACAGAAGCTCTCCCACTGCAGACACAGCTGACTCTCATAGCCAGTTAGCCTGGAGGTCAAATCACCCCCGGTATTGCCGACATCAATCAAGGCTTAAAGGCAACAAGACTGCGCACAAAGACCACTAGGGGGTGTACCAAGAAAGCATAAAAAATGCAGAGACAAAGAAACAGGACAAAACTGTCAATGGAGGATATTGAGTTCAGAACCACACTTTTAAGGTCTCTTAAGAACTGTCTAGAAGCTGCCGATAAACTTAGTAAGGCCCTCGAAAAGACTGGTGAGACCGCCGATAAATGTAGTGAGATCCTCAAGAAATCTAATGAGACCCTCGATGTTGTGATAAAGAACCAACTAGAAATTAAGCATACACTGACTGAAATAAAGAATATTATACAGACACCCAACAGCAGACCAGAGGAGCGCAAGAATCAGGTCAAAGATTCGAAATGTGAAGAAGCAAAAAACACCCAACTGGAAAAGCAAAATGAAAAAAGAATCCGAAAATACGAAGATAGTGTAAGGAGCCTCTGGGACAGCTTCAAGCGTACCAACATCAGAATTATAGGGGTGCCAGAAGATGAGAGAGAGCAAGATATTGAAAACCTATTTGAAGAAATAATGACAGAAAACTTCCCCCACTTGGTGAAAGAAATAGACCTACAGGTCCAGGAAGCGCAGAGAACCCCAAACAAAAGGAATCCAAAGAGGACCACACCAAGACACATCATCATTAAAATGCCAAGAGCAAAAGACAAAGAGAGAATCTTAAAAGCAGCAAGAGAAAGAAACCCAGTTACCTACAAGGGAATACGACTGTCAGCTGATTTCTCAACAGAAACTTTGCAGGCCAGAAGGGAGTGGCAAGAAATATTCAAAGTGATGAATACCAAGAACCTACAACCAAGATAACTTTATCCAGCAAAGCTATCATTCAGAACGGAAGGTCAGATAAAGAGCTTCACAGGTAAGGAAAAGCTAAAGGAGTTCATCACCACCAAACCAGGATTATATGAAATGCTGAAAGGTATCCTTTAAGAAGAGGAAGAAGAAAAAGGTAAAGATAAAAATTGTGAACAACAAATATGCATCTATCAACAAGTGAATCTAAGAATCAAGTGAATAAATAATCTGGTGATCATAATAGAATCAGGGACATAGAAAGGGAATGGACTGACTATTCTTGGGGGGGAAAGGGGTGTGGGAGATGCGAAAAGAGACTGGACAAAAATCGTGCACCTATGGATGAGGACAGTGGGTGGGGAGTGAGG
Source organism: Myotis daubentonii (assembly GCF_963259705.1). Taxonomy (NCBI): domain Eukaryota; kingdom Metazoa; phylum Chordata; class Mammalia; order Chiroptera; family Vespertilionidae; genus Myotis; species Myotis daubentonii. Next base: position 4,247,060 of record NC_081852.1, read on the forward strand.
GCGGAGGGTGGGGTGGGAACTGGGAGGAGGGGAGTTATGGGGGGAAAGAGGAACAAATGTAATAATCTGAACAATAAAGATTTAATTAAAAAAAATTAAAAAAATAAAACCCTAATATGCAAATCAAAAAAAAAAAAGCCAAATGCCTATGCCACCCAGCCCCTCTGCCCGGATCCAGCCCAGACCCCGGAACAGACAAGCCCAGCTTCCTGCGGCCTGGCTGCAGCCCTCACACCACAGCCTGAGCCGCCACAGGCGGTCTCACCACTGCGAGGCTGCTGAGCTGTAAGGAAGCTCAAACTAGCACCTTCCGGGCGATGGCAGGAGGGCAAGGCCCCAGTGTGGCCTGCCCTCGCTCTTCCAGTCCAGCCACCGTGACCAGAACTGCTCGACAGATTCGAAGCCAAACCACTGCTGACCCATGGAAAACGTGAGATAATAAAATGATTTTAAGCTGCTACGTTTGGGAGCAATTTATCTCATAGCAATAGATAACCGGCATGAAGGCCCAGCACCAGAGCCTCTGCGCACACACACAGCTCTTGGTCCTTCTTCCAGGAGTCAAACTTGACTCCAGCCTCCCAGACAACCCTGGTCCCACATGGGACAAAGGAGGATTCTGTGTCCCGTCCCCAGTGAGCCCTGAACTATTATTCAGACTCCACAACCACAGGGCCTGGGGCCCAGGTGCCGTTAACCCCACACAGCAAGCAACATCATTGCCCTCATCACCACCAACATCATCACCCTCATTACCATCATCGCCACCAACATCGCCACCAACATCATTGCCCTCATCACCACCAACATCATCACCCTCATTACCATCATCGCCACCAACATCGCCACCAACATCATCACCCTCATCATCACCAGCAACATCATCACCCTCATCACCGCCAACATCATCATCACCCTCATCACCACCAACATCATCACCTTCATCATTACCATCATCGCCACCATCATCACCCTCATCATCACCCTCATCACCGCCAACATCACCACCCTCATCACCACCATCACCATCATCACCACCAACATCACTCTCATCACCATCATCATCACCAACATCATCATAGTCAGCATTCTCCCTTGATGAGGGCTCAGACACTCCTTTGATAGAGCAAAAATCTAATATTAGCCCTGGCCTGGAGGCTCAGTTGTTTGGAGCATCATCCCATACACCAAAAGGCTGTGGGTTAGATGCTTGGTCTGCGCGCATATGGGAGGCAACCACTAGATATTTCTCTCTATCTCTCTCTCCCCCTCTGCTTCCCTCCCTCCCTCCCTCCTTCCCTTCCTCCCTCCCTCCATCCCTCTCTATTTCTCTTCTTCCTATCTCTCTAAAATCTATAAAAACTTATCTTTGGGTGAGGATTTATAAAAATGAAACATCGAATACTTTTGGAACAATCATGTGTCCCTGCTTGGCTGATGGGTTCAGAATGTGCTCAGTCTGCCCCTGGGCAGTCCAGCTTCTAGGGGATGTCTAAGTGGGGCAGGGGGCAGAGCCCCTGGGAGGCTGTGCCGACCACTGTCCACAGCCCCAGAAAGGCCATGAACAAAGATGGACACGTCCCATCTCCCTCGGCAAGGTAGCTGTACATGGGTGGGTGGTACAAGCAAATGGTCCGAGCAGAAATGTCGTGCTGTGTAGGCCCTAGACGGGAGGGGGAGGGGGGCGGCAATGGGGTGTGTACAGGACATTGTGGGCGCCCAGGACTTGAGGGAGAAGGGGCAGAGGGCCGGGAAGACCAGAGCCGGTCGGTGCCCAGAGGGGGCGTCCATAGCGGCTTCCCAGTGTGCGGGGTTCAGAGGACGAGAGAGAGGCGTGTGGAGATGGAAGGAGACGGTGGCCGTGTGGAATCCCGGGCACAGGCCTGGCAGGGCAGCTCCCTGTGCCCCTCCCGCTGCCGCCAGGCCCAGGTGCTGAGCCCAGACCTGCGGTGCGCCAGCTGAGCACAGCTCCTCCTCGGAATCTCATCGCTAAGAATTTCTAAAGGGACCAAAAATGAGTTCTTAGGCTTGTAGCACTTGCTAAGTGCTAAGGCTTTCGAATCCATAAACAGTAGGATATAATTAAATGCAAATGTAGGGCCACATGTAAAAATTAATCTCCTGTAATTAATTAGTAATTTAAAATATTCTAGAAAATGATACTTAAATAGCACAGAATTATCCTAATTCTGAGCCATAAAGTCATCCGCTAAAGACTTACCGGTGGAGTGAGAAATATTTGCATATGTCATGTGGGACAACAGAACACTGAGATTACTTAATTTACCTTCGCTACAAATGTCTTAAAAAGAACAGATTTTGTACTCAAATTGTGGGGAAAGCTCACTCACTGCAGCGAATTCTGAGCAGCAGCGAGTAGAAGCCAGGAGTTAATCCAGCTGTGCTTCCAGAAAGGGGTCGACTGCCTCCAGCACGCACCCTGCCTGGGAAGCCAGCCTGCGCAGGGTGGGCAGGGCTGCAGGGAGCACCCTTTCCACCTCTGTCCTTCACATTCACCTACGCTTCCCAGCCTGCACAGGTGACCCCACCCCCAGAGCAATGGGAGCTGTGCCAGCAGCAGGCCGCTCCCCGCGAGTTCTCTCCATCCTTCTCGCTCGCAGAGAGCACTGGTACCTGTCTAATGCAAAGGTAAATGCCACCTGCTGCAACTATCCCTTAAAATAGTTCACTTTTTCTATTCTTTCCGGTGAAACAAAAGAGAAGGGAGAGGAGAAGAGAGGAGGAAATAAAGAGGATACAAAAGCAAAGAGGGAAGCGGGGCACAGAAATGACGACCATTGAAAGGACAGAGTCCTAAAGTCCCACACATGCCCAGAGGAGGCCTCAGGGGGTGAGAGCCACTGCAAGGAAGGCCCAGAGGGACTACGGCCGTGGAGTGTGGGGAACCTCAGTGTCCCCCGCTAGCCCTTGATATGGTTCCCAGTCTGTCTTAGGCACCAAATTCCTATAGATTGGATGGCTAGGGGGAGAAGGGGTGTGTGAACAAATGGACAGATGGGTGGGTGGGTGGGTGGATGGGATGGATGGATGGATGGATGGATGGATGGATAAATGGGTGGATGGTGGAAGGGTGGGTGGATGGGTGGATGGAAGCTCCTCCAGGAAGATAAGATGAAGCCCAGAGCTAAAACTGGCTGTGAACTGGAGATCTCCTCATCCAACTGGAGCTAGAGAGGAAAGAACAGAAAGACATGCATAGCCCCCAACAGCACCGGGCTGTGGTTATGGAGTGCACTGTCGGCCGTTGACCTCAAAGGCCCTGAAAAGGACCCAACAACAAGGCAGTCCTTGAAGTGCAGGTTCCCCGCCCTGGACGAGGGAGACCCTTCCTGCTGACATCCAGCCTCAGCTCTGGCCGCTCCCTGCCCGCCCAGTGCTACAGCACACCACACACCCCTCTCTGAACACGGGCTCTCTGACCTCCCCCTCACCCTCCTTGGCTATGGGGTAAGGAAGGCCCGTTCCTGTGGACCCAGCCACAGTGTCCCCTGCCCAGGAAGCATCCCGCACACGCTGGCCGACCCCTATCCCTGGCCAGAGGGCACCGCTCCCTTCCTTGTGCCTGCGGGGCTGGCGGTCCAGCTGACAGGAGCCTGGGAACAGAGCATGGGGTGCTGCTGCCCCGGGAGCGCCCTCAGCAGCCAGCAGCCCAGAAGGAGCTGGCACTCAGGACAAAGGCTCCGCTCCCTCCCCAGTTAGAGGTGCCTGCCTGCAGCCCGCTGCCTCCTCAGAGCTCCAGCGCCATGCCCAGAGCAGGGTGCCCTCCCACCCTCCCAACGCCGTGGCCCAGCACCCGAGGTCAGGAGACCAGACGCTGTCACCCTAAGCGCAGTCCCCCAGGGGGAGCCTTCTAGAGACCGCACACTGATGTGTAATTGTTAGGACTGTGATGAGACCTCGGAGAAGGGAGTATGGACTCAGGACTTAGTGATGGAAGGCAAGGGACTCAGAGGTGGGGCCGGGAGAGGAGCCCACCAGCACGCCCCAATACCTCCCGTCACCACCCCCCAACCCTCCCACTCACCACCAAGTCCAAGCTGCCCAAACCTTGGCCCCCGTAAGGCTAGGCTGCCCGCCCCCATAAAATGGGATCACAGAGAAGCCCGTGGAGAATGGGCCCCGGCCACACCCCACCATGAGTGGCTATGCCCTGGGTGCCAGGAGAAACAGCAGCGCCCACACAGCACAGGGACTGGTGTCCCAGGCAGCCAAGTCCGTGTCTGTCGTGCGAATTTGTCACGAATGACAGTGTAAGTGCCAGCCTTCCCAACCACTCAGGCAAAGCTACCTTCCCCCCTCACTCCCATCAGCCACGCTTCTCGAGTGGGAAGGGGAGCAGGCCACAGAACCAAGGGTCTTTCCCGAGGCCTCCATGCCAGCCCTGAGCGGGCACAGCTGGGACACGTCATCAACAGCAGTGGGTGGTGAGCGTTGCCTGCCCCATAGCAGCGACTTGAGTTTCATAACATTCAGGGCATGTCCTGGCAGGGGGTCAGCCTTGTGACTACTGCCTGTCCTTGTCAGTGTAGAAGCAATGCGTTCAGTAGTGAACAGAGCGTTCTTGCTGGGATGGCGTTCCCAGGTCTCCACAGGGACTCGCTGGGCTAGCCAGCCTCCCAGTCATAGGGGCCAGTCCCCTTCAGGGCCGGGGTTCCTTCTCTCCTGCTCACAGTGAGGCATGGACACCCTGGGAACCTCTGCCAGGCCCCGGAGCCCTGCTTTCCCCCGTGGAGCCAGCATGGCCATCTCGGCCCACTGCGGCCTGCAATCCCGTGTATCTCTGTGGCCATCCCGGCCACAGGGCAGCGAGGCCTCCGGCGCGGGTCAGATCTGGACTTGAATCGGCCCAGCACCCTGGTGACAACTTGCATGACCTCACGCAAGTCCTTTAACGTCTTCAGCTTCAGGTGCCTCACTTGTAAAGTGGGAGGATTAGAGGGTGCCTGCGGTGGGCACCCCAGAAACGATGGCTCCCCATGCCCAGTGGCAGGCGCATGGCACCAGAGACCAAGACTCTGCCCAGGCGGAGCTGAAGGCAGTGGCGCCGGGTGTGGCTCTGCACACAGCCTCCAGCCGCAGCCCCAGGAGCACATCCCTCTTGCCAGGTGGCCGCTCCAGGGCCCCAGCTCTGCGGCCCCAGCAGAGCCAGGCGTGCACAGGCGGTCTAGGGAAGGGAAGGCAGTGGCTGAAGCCACGCCAAGCGCATCTGGCACTGCAGGAGTCGCACCATGAGCCACTGGAAATGGCGTCTTTGGGCCGCTCTGGGTTATGTGTGGAATCCTCCAGGGCCTCGGGGCGGTGCGGGTGCATCCCCCGGACGGGGCACGATGAACAGCACACAGTGAGAAGAGAACGGACGCCTCTGGAGAAGCCACCGCCACATGCTTTACCGCAACTGCCACCTCCTCCTCACGCAAAGGTGAGGCAGGTTTCCCTACCCAGCTCAGCAGCACAGCAGGGACAGGAGGACAGGGGGCGAGGGACGGGCGAGAAGAGAGGGAGGAGGCTGGTGGCAGAATTAGCAGAAAGGTCCCAGAGCCAACTCCGGCGGGGACTGAACGGGGAAAGGCTGCCCTGGGACATTCTGAGGACGCCGGACCCATCGGTGCTGCCAACCCTGGGCTCCCGGGACTGGCCTGAACCCTTCGTACAGGAAACCGGTTCTGGTGAAAACGCAGTGCCCACAAGACATCACAGCGGCTGACGGCCAGTGCCCGCTGATGAGGGAGAGCGCAGGGCTGTGGGCCAGCCACGGCCTCCAAATGTAGGTTTCTCCAGCAGGGTATGCTGGCTCCCGAGGCGTGGTTAGCATCTGAGGAATCATTAATTAGGGGGAAGCAGAATAAGCAAAGTGCATTGGGTGGAACTAGTAGATTTCTGCCCTTCATTCATTTCACTTTCCACCAGAGGCCAAGGCCGTGGGCTGGAGGGGAACCGCAGGGAGCGTTCAGCCGCCACCACCCCACAGCCGGCCCTGCTCCTGGGCACACGGCATCCCAGCATGTCCCCTGCCCCCTGAACCCAACCCAGGCCAGAGAGAAGCCCACAACGCCAGCTGTCATCTCTGCCATCAGACCACCAGGACTGGCACCAGTCACCAGCTCGCACAGTTGTCTGTCCTAAAATTAATGGTTTTTCGTTAAATACGTGAGCCCTGTCTTCATGAGAAGGGCGTAACCCAGCTGTGGGCAAACTACGGCCTGCGGGCTGGATCCAGCCCGTTTGAAATGAATAAAACTAAAAAAAAAAAAAAAAGACCGTACCCTTTTATGTAATGATGTTTACTTGAATTTATATTAGTTCACACAAACACTCCATCCATGCTTTTGTTCCGGCCCTCCGGTCCAGTTTAAGAACCCATTGTGGCCCTCAAGTCAAAAAGTTTGCCCACCCCTGGCCTAACCCCTAACACAGGTGTTTTTAAAAAGTCACTAATTAGCCCAGTCACCAAAAAGGAAGCACAGATATACCACGCGTCACTTGGTGACAGCCAACCAACACCTGCTGCAGGCACTAGCACCCCAGGCAGAGCCGCCACCTCTGGAGAGAGCGGACATTCACTCTACCCCGAGCTCACACTGCCAACGCCGAGAAGAAAAGTAAAAGGAACGAAATAAAGCCAGCCTGAGTGCTGCCTCCGAAACCGCCGCCAGTGGCCTGTACAAGGCTCCCCACTCGCTGCCCAGCCTCCCAGCAGCTGGGAAGGCCTGGGGCCACCTGTTGGGGACCAGGCAGGAGCCACGCTGTGCCGGTCTCCCAGCCCTGCCGTGTGCTGTGACCCCAGCACCCGGGGGTTCCCACGCGCTTCTGCCACGCACGACAAGCAGAGGACGCCTGCAGCCCACGTGAGCCACGTGAGCAGCCACTCCTGCGGCCACAGCCCCCACCTACCTCGGTGATGAAGGAGTGGGCCCCCTGCGGGCTGAGCAGCAGGATGGCGCGGCGCAGCGTGTCCCGGTAGCGATTCAGCTCCTCCGTCTTCATGGTGGTGAAGAGGCTGGTGAACACGTGGCTGATGTTCTTGTCCACCTTCTGTAAGGAGACATCAAGGCCCAGCCGCGAGGCCTGGTCCAGAAAGCTTTGGAGGCCACGGATATCTGGGCGGCGGGAGAAGAGGGGAGAGCCATCGTAAGCAGAAAGGGACGGCGGAAGGTCTACTCCAGCACTCCCCCCGCACCCGCTATGGAGGCCGCCAGAAGTGAGGGCTCAGTCTACCCCCTGCCCACCGAAGAAAAGCTGCAGGGCACGGAGTTAGTCCCAGCCCCTCACCAGCACAGCCCGGGGTCCTGCACCACGGGAGGCCGGGCGCCATCTGGCAGGTCCTGTGGCAGAAAGAGTCCTTCTCGACGAGCTCCCTCTTCCTCCCGACTGCTTCCACCCAATGGCAGTCCTGGCCTCCTGGCGACATGTGCTGTGGGCCCGGCCCTGCCTGGCTCCCTCCACCCCCTCCTCTCCCTGTGCTGAGGCTGCTGGGCCCTCAGCGGTGATGGGGGCCAATGGCTGCCCTGACTGAAGGTCTGGGTCCCTGCCCTAGCCTGTGACTGAACAGCCTACATCCTCTACCCCAGCCTGAGCTCGGACCCTGTCTTGTTCCCAGGACCTGACTTTCCTGACACTCCTCCACTCTCTCTCCAGCCAGCTGACCTCCCAAGTCCAACAGGGTGAGCAGCCGGCCCAAGGCATCTCTTGCCCTGCGGCTCCAGGAGGGCGGGGCGGGAGCCCAGGGCGAGGGAAGCAGGGGAAGCCTCCTCTGGTCAGGGCCAGAGCCCTCCTGGCTCCGTCTTCACTCAGCAGCAGCCCGCCTGGGCCAGCTGGCTTCCCAAGGGGCTGCCCCCAACGGCACCCACAGAGGCAGGCAGGGCCCAGTGGGGCGTGGTCCTGAAGGTGCCATTTCAGCCACAGGCCCAGCTGTGTCTGAAGGCTATCTCTCTGGGATTTTTCAGCTGCATGAGCTAAAGCCAAGTTCAGCTGGATTTCTGTCACTTGCAGCCCAAAGTTTCAACCCATAAGCCACGTAAGCCTGGGATGTGTCCCTCACCTGGCCCATATCTCATTCCAGCTCCCAGAGGGAGACCACACCTGCGTCTCTCCCTCTAAAGGACACTCGGCCTGCCCGTCTCACCAGCTGCACCCGCCTGGCGCAGGAACTGCCCGGGGGCTGCCCGGGGCACATGCCAGCCCAAGAGTCAAACGTAAAGCAAACAGTTCAAATTCAGCCTGATTTTTACCCCAACCAGTTCCTCTCCCAAACATTCATTCCACCAACTTCCAGAGCTCCACCAGCACCAGGCACCGTAGGGAGCGGGCCCTGGGCTGCCCTCCTCACCAGGCACTGCAGGGCGCTGGGCCCTGGGCTGCCCCTCTCACCAGCCGGATGGGGGAGAGCAGTCCTGGGGGGCAGTGTGGAGAGGCACACACAAGCATGGAGGGCAGTGCCCTGCAGTGCTGACTCGGGTGCTGGGCCCTGGGTCAGTGTGCGGACCCCACCCCCACTCAGGGAAGCCCTGGGAACAGGTCTGAGCGCCTGCCATGGACTCCGCACTTAGAACCCAGGTCCTTCTGTGAACTTGGGCAAATCGCCCACCCACTTATGCCGCGTTTTGCTCCTCTGACACTCTGGAAGGTGCCACCGGCTTCTGCTTAGGCGCTGGCACCTGCGAGGCCCAGAGAGCCAACCTCCTATGACCCGTGGGGAGGGCATGGCAGCGCCCAAACAAGAACCCACCTAGAGCAACAAACTCGTGACTGATAGTCAAGCCAGTGGCACCTGGTTCCAGGGTGCCGTGACCTCAACCAGCTTCGTCCATAGGCAGCTGGCCCCAGGGCACAGGCACCCAGCACTGCTCGCCTGGCAACACCCAGTGACCTCATTGTTGCTCTGCCCACTGACTCAGACAGAAAGGAGGTGCCAGGTGGCAGGGCTGGTCTCTACACCGAAGCCCAGGGAAGAAGGCGGCCGAGGAAGACAACACGTGCCTGGCGCTTCCGACAGGCCAAGGCTGCCAACCCCCTGGGCTCCCGAGAGGCCAGGCAGTCCCACCAGAGGGCCTGGCAGGGCACCTGCAGGAGTGGCACAGGGAGCAGGAGCCCCCGGAGAGGGACCCGGCTAGACAAGCTCAGGGCTGGTGTCTGCCCTGCGCCTCCCGCTCCTGAGCACAGCACAGCTCACACCTGATTGTAAGCGAGAGCACCTCAGCACGACACACGTGCACACCCACCCCAGCTCCCGTGCCACACGCAGCAGCTCTGCACGGTGCCGTGGTGGCTGAGCCCTCAGTCTGGCTGCCAGCACAGCAGCTGCCAGCCACATGGGCCGTTGCAATGCAAACTTAGGTTCATTGAAAGTAAGTAAAATCCCACACTCCTCAGCCACACGAGCCACATTTCAAGTGCTGAAGAGCCACATCTGGCTGGTGGCTGCCATACGGGACAGCACTGGTACGATCCTCAGAGAAAGTTCTAGTACACGGCTCTTCTTGGTGTCCATGATGTTTCCAAATAGGAGATCAGCTGCATTGGCACCTGGGAAGTTCTCACTTGGCATGAGCAGAGGTGCGAATGCATGTCTACGCGTCCTGCCTCTGCCCTGGACCCTGCCACTGCCACGCAAGCAGCTGGCTGCCTGCGAGGGTGGGCGCACGTCGGGAAGGAGGGCGGCCCACAGCCACCAGCCCAGTTCAGATGCACAAGGGAGTCCAGAGCGGAAGGGCCGCTGAGCTCGCACATCAGCACGACGCTGGGGGTCTCTTCCTGAGCGATGCCTGGCGGGCAGGCCGGCGCCGATGCACTGGGTTTCCCACGCCCTGTCCACGGGGCTGAGGGGCCGGCCCAAGGCCAGGCCTGGGGCTTCTTTGCTGGACACCAGCGGTCCGCCCACGGCCTGAGCTCTGACGGCCCGAGTGCAGTGAGCGGGCGGTGACAGCCCCCGGCACAGGCCTCACTCCTCCCAGGGCCTGCCAAGGCCACGGCCAGTCTTGACAGTGGCAGAGACGGGCAGTGGCTGCGAAGGTGCCCGTGCGCAGGCGGCTCAGCCACGGCTCTGTGCGTGCCCTGGCTCCAGGGACCGCCATGCCACGGCCAGTCCTCTCAGGCTGGGGGCAAGTTCCTAGGCCCCTTCCCCCCTCCCCCCCCCCCCCCCCCCCCCCGCCTGGACAACCTCAACCCAAAGGAAGGTTCACTTCCTCCGGGAGCAGGAGGCGCTGTGGTGCGGGGCTGACAAGTGTCTCAGGGCCACAGAACACACGGGGGCATCACACACTGAAAACCGCTGCTGCTCTTCTCCCTTCCTTTCAGGCAGCCCCGACGGAGCCATGAGGGAGGCCCTGTCTTCACACCTGCCAACCGCGATGCAGGCGAGGCCGCCCCAGGGACCAGCCCCTGCCACGCCCCCTCCCCTCCGGTGCTGAGTCCACTCAGCCCCTGCAGCCCTTCCTCGCTGCACCTGGGGCAGGCTGGGGGCAGAACAGCAGTCAGGCCCTGCCATTCCCCATCCTGGGGCCCAGAAACTGTCTCCACAAAACCCCTTTCTCCCTGCAAGAGACTCTGTGCGCAGTGCCCCACCCCATCCCCCCGAGGAAGCCAGGTGTCTCGGGAAGGTCCCTTAGGGACCAGCTGAGGCTGCTCCGTGGGCAGCAGGGCAGGCACCTCAACAGCTCCCGCGGCCCCACGAGTTATGGACGTTGGCCCGAGCCCCCTTCTGTGCAGACTGGCTGCCCGGTCGGCGGTGCAGCCCCACCGGGCCCACGTGCCCTGGGAGGAAGCTGCTGGGACCACGTCAGCCTCACGGCCGCCCACCTCAGAGAGGGCAGGACCGTGAAAGGGCATCGGCCGCCCAGAACAGGCGAGGCATCCTGCCCCGGAGAGGCGGCAGCTCCAGGAACGCGGGCAAGTCCTTTCCCGGAGGAATCTGATGGGACAACCCTGAGGCAGGCCTGTTTCCTTGGCCCACCCTCTGGGCTCTCCAGGGACCCTGTCAGCAGGGTCTTTGCGATACCCAACCCGACGGGCCATGCTGGGAGGCGCATTTGCTCCTTCGCGTCGCTGTGGCCCTGGGAGCTCTCGCATGCGGCTCTCCTCGGGGCCAGGCCACAGCGTGACCGACCTGCAGTGTCCCTGCCTCACGGAGCTCACATCTCAGGGGCTGGGGAAGAGACGGAACAAGGGAACACGTGCTCAGTAGGTCATTTCCAAGGGCGCTCAGAGCTCTGAGGGAAAGGGATGTGGGGCTGAGGAAAATGCGGGGGAGGGGGCGCTACTGTGAGGGGATCGGGCAGGAGGGGGCCACACCACCTGGAGCTGCCGTGGGAGGAAGGGAGGAAGCCTGGAGAGGTGGCCCCGGGGAGCACCCACCGCAGTGGAGGAGAGGACACAGGCCCCAAGCACCCAGCCCTGGGCTTCCTCTGCCCTGTCCCCGCTCCCTCCCCAGGCCAGCTCCCCAATGCTGGGCCTGTGTACCCTTACCCTGGGGGTGGGGGGAGGCCCCTCTCTCTGTCTTTCATGGGCCTCCAGAGCACCCAGCCTGTGCCCTGTCCTTGCACCCTCCCCCTGCACGGCTGGCCACACTCCCAGCCCGGCCCAGGCCTCCCTCTGAGCTCAGAGAGAGCAGCAGACGCCTAGGCTGCCCGCGGCTCTCACCTTCTCCTCCTAGACTTCCCTGAGCACCTGCCTCTCCATGATGCCTCCCCAGGTGGAGAGTCGGGCATTGCTGCTCCTCCCGCCCCCTCCAGCGGCCTCCTGCAGGCCTCCCGTGCACCCCCCAATGGTTCCCAGGTTCATATCTGCTCCTGCAGAGCCCCCTCTGAAACCTCCCATGAAAAACACACATTCATTTCAAAGTTGCCAAGAAATTAATATCCTCAAAAGCATCAACTGCAAACAAAAAGCCTTCTAGACACTTCCTTATTGTACACAAATAGCCCGACATCTCAGCCTGAAATGGGAGAGGACCTGATCCCAACAGCTTCTTCTGCCACCACCTACTGCCACCCCCACCCCCAGAAGCCATGCTCCAGGACCGCCGAAGAGAACTCTGCGCCCTCCCCTGACAGCCCCATGCACACGCACGTGCACACAAACACACCACACACCGCAGACACTACCATATGTACACGCACATACACACTGCCATATGTACACACACATTACCAATCGTACATACACACATACTACCAAATGTACATACACACACTACCACACACACTACTATATGTACACACACAAACACACACTACTGTATGTACACACACACTACTACATGTACACACACACTAGCATACAAACACTACCATATGTACAAACACACTACCAAATGTATACACACTACCATATGTACAAACACACACTACTATATGTACACACACACTACCATACAAACACTACCATATGTACATACACAAACACACTATCAAATGTACACACACTACCAAATTTACATACACACACTACCACATGTTCACACACAAACACCCACTACCAAATGTACACACACACTACCATATGTACATGTACGTACACAGATACTACCATATGTCCATTCACACGCACATACTCCCATACACACACACACACACACACACACACATGCACGCGCGCACACACTCTCGACCCGGATGCTTCCAAGTTGGACTTTTTAGGACCCTCAAGACCCAAATGAGCCCATGCCAGACTGGAGCGAGCGCTCACACCTCCTGCAGTTCTCCCCACGGGGCCTGGCAGCAGGTGCCTCTACCTCCCCGTCCACCCAGGCTCAGGGCACAGCAGAGTCAGAGACAGGAGAAGTTTGTGGAATCAAATGAAGCAACAAAGTAAGAACCAGCGCGACGCGAGAGCGACTTGAGCACCCACGCGTGGCCCCGGATCTGACGGAGCCCGAGCCCCACCGCGCGGAGCTGAAACTGGGCACAAGCTTTTCAGTAAGATCACACCTGTGGCTTCTCGGTGACTCCTGGGAAATATCAGATAGTCGCTGGCTATTTTAAACACCTTCTTTCTGAAAACTGAAACCATTTCCAGCTGCTTCCTCCGCTACTTTAAATTTCCGAGAAAGGCCCACCAATGAGAGGCTTGCCAAGAAGGTGCCGCTCTGTAAGGCGGGCAGGTGTGCGTGCGGGCGGCCGCCCCCTCCCAGACAGAGCTCAGTTACAGATGTTTGGGGGTTGTTGGCAAATTTTCTAAACTCTGAGACACAACTTGATCCTATGGACTTTTTTGAAACTTCCTATCTGCCCCTCAAATACATGCTTTGAATTTCCTCTCGGAGGTTTGGCAATGTTCAGCGGCTGTCAGCCCCCACCAGCTCAGGCCCAGTCTCCAGCTCAGGCCCAGTCTCCAGCGCATGCCCAGGCCCCTGCCAGGCTCCTCCCTCCTCGGTGCCGCCCCGCCCACCAAGGCAGAACAGCTGCAGAGGGCTGTGCTGGAGGCTGCCTGTGCGAGGAGGCAAAGAGATTGCAAAGACCCACTGCTGGTTCCAATCAAAAGCAAGGTCCCCCGGGCCCAGGCAGGGGCTGGCTCCAGGTGACCAAAAGCCTCGTGCTGTCCCCCTCCCTCGGGGCAGTGCCACTGCTCTTCGCCTGCTTGCTGAGGGTCTCGTCTGGGAGGGAGGCCTCCCCTCGCCTGGTCACGATTCAGCTGTCCAGACACCAGTCATGGCAGACCCGGCCCTGGGAGTCCTCCAGAGGGGCACCCTACCCGCCCCCCCATAAAAGTCCTGCCTCCTGCATTAAGTGTGTCTTTTATTTCCGCATCCCGATGCTTTGCTGTCTGGGCTCTGCTGGCCCTGAGGGGCTGCCCCTCCGGTTAGCCAGCTCCCAATAGTAACAGTGCACCCCGAGCACCCCTTTCATATGCACCTCAGCCACACGGAGCCCACTCCCCACTCTCCTCCACCAGCTCTCGCATGGGCCCTGTCCACCTACTGAGTCACCCCAGAGCCAGGTACCAGACGAGCTGGACACCCTGTGCCCTGAGCCCACGGAGCTATTCGGAGGAGCCTGCCTACCTGCCTCACCCAGTCTTTCCTGCAGGAACCACACGGACTCTTTCTGGCCCACAGTTCCCATTCTCCCTCTCCCTCTGGACCAACCCTGGTGCCACCCACCATCTGGTGTGCCCCCTCCTCCTGGGAACCGTGGGTGACAAACTACCTTTCCAGTGGCAGCTGCCTCCTGATCTGCCGGCCTCCACGCCTGAGCAGAGAATCACCCCCTCCCCTGGTGAGCTGGGTGCAGTCAGGGAGGAGCACACAGCAGCCCACTGGCCACACTCCCCCAGGACACAGAATAGGCACAGAATAAGGCCTGAGTTTGAACCCCCGCTTCACTAGCAGGTGACTTGGGTGGCCCCCGCTCTGAGCCATTCCTCCCTCTGCAGAGCAGACCTAGCCCCTCTTCCTCACTGGGGCGCTCAACCCTTCAGAAGGGACAGCACAAGGCAATGTTCAGCGGCTGTCAGTCCCCACCAGCCCTCTCAACAGCTCTGGGAACATCCCCAAAGGGTCCCACAGGAGCAGGCAGCTTGCTTGTTCCAGAGGCTCGTCAAGAAGGGAGATGCCATCCTGACAATCAGATGCCGCTCTCCCTCTGAGATAATGAAAATCCCAAAATTGTAAAGTGGTTGAAGGGGAAGGTCTGCCGTGAAAACCCTCTGAGAACGAAAACAAATTTCTGCCCATGACAGGGGCCCACACAACGGGTAACAAACTACCAACGGGTTCCAGGTCTGGCCAGCATGCCAGCCAAGGGCAGGCTCCGGAGAGGAGAATGGGCCGTCCGCGATCGCATCTGTACTCAGGGTGCGCACACATGTGACATTTCAAACACAGGGTCCACGGGGGAGCCTGAGGCCCTGGCGACGGAGGGCGTCTGCTGATCACACTGCTCGTTTCTCCCCAAGTTCAGTTCCTTTCCACTTAAAAAACAAACACTTTAAATAATCAGGCTGTACGATCTAGATTAAAAACAATTTAAACGTCTATTCTGGCACTCTGGAAAAAACATACCACGCTGCATTAAGTGCTTTGAATTAAGTAAATTACACCAAGTAACTAATTTACATAATGATCAAAATTTGCATTTTACACATGTTATGATGAAAATAGGCTCATAAAATAATTCTTCACCAGCTTCTGTTCCAAGTTGGGCTCCAGTATTTGGATAAATTCTGCGTGCTGACCTGCTACTGTCTCATGTTGCAAAGCCCCAGCTCCCTCCTATTTGTTAATCTGGCAGGTCCCTTATTCCCACTGCATTACAGACCCTTGGATGTGCAATTCCCTACTGTCGATGTGTGAGATTGTTTCCTTAAAGAATCTGCAATATGCCAAAGACGCAGAATTTTTACAAATAAAGTTGGATGCTGCTGTCACCTTTCACGTCTGAGGTTTTTGATATTGATTTTGGCAGTTCTTCTGCCAAGATTATAGGGCTGGTTTGCAAAGTCCTGCCACTATTGTGCCATCTTTTCAGGATGCGAATTCAGAACGGCCATTCTCCACAGTCTTCTTTCCTGGGCCAACAGGGAGCAAGACCTGCTGGACTGACCTTCAGGGGACTGGCCTCCAGCCCAGACAGGCTGCTCATGCCTCGGGTTCTGGGCCTGGGAGGCAGACCAGAGCCAGAACTCCCCTTGTGCTACCGGGTCCTTAGACGCCTCATTTTTTTCTGCTTCTCCACAGCCTGTGAGGAAAGAGTAACCATCCCATTTCACAGATAGGAAAACTGAAGCCAGCGAGGTTGAGTCTCTCCATTAACAGCACACAGCAGGCAGGAGAAATGATCACAGTCATGCTTTAAGAAAGTTCCGGATTGAAAATTACCTAACAAACTGCAGCTGGGTCAGAGAGACCCAGAACATCCAAAAGAAGGCCCAAGGCCCCACAGCAGCTTGCATTGCTTCACAGCTGGGCCTCATCTGGGCACCTCCAAGCCCCAAACAAGGGAGAGGAATCTGCAGATCTCTCTGTATCTCCTGCTGGGTAGCCTCAGGCAGAGGCTAAATTAGCATCTCCTTAGAGATCCAAGAGCCAGTGTACCCAGTGGTCAGAGTGGGACCATCCAGATTGAAGCTCCTCAGATCCATAATGGACACACTCAGAGGGCAGACTCAGTGAGCAACAAAGCCCCACTGAAGCAAGTCTTGCCCCATAGGGTGTCTCCAGCACAGAAGTTCTCCCACTGTAGACACAGCTGATTCTCACAGACAAGTGGCCTGGAGGTCAATTCTTCCCAGTGATACCAACAGCAATCAAGGCTTAACTACAACAAGACTGTGCACAAAGCCCACAAAGGGGTGCAAAAGTGTGTCCACCTCAGGTAATTGGGGAGGCTGAGCCACTGGGCCCTATAGGACATCTAGCACAGAAAGCCACTCTATCAACACAGGGAAGCAGCCAAAATGCGGAGGCAAAGAAACAGGTCACAAATGACAGAAATGAAGGAAAGCAAACTACTGGATATAGAGTTCAAAACCATGGTTATAAGGTTTTTCAAGAATTTTCTAGAAACAGCTGATAAATTTAGTGAGACCTTCGATAAATCTAGTGAGACCCTCGAGGATATGAGAAAGGACCAACTAGAAATTAAGCATATACTGACTGAAATAAAGAATAATATACAGAGATCCAACAGCAGACTAGAGGATCCCAAGAATCAAGTCGAAGATTTGAAATAAGAAGAAGCAAAAAACACACAACCAGAAAAGCAAAAAGAAAAAAGAATCCAAAAATATGAAGATAGTGTAAGGAGCCTCTGGGACAACTTCAAGCGTACCAACATCCGAATTATGGGGGTGCCAGAAGAAGAGAGAGAGGAAGATATTGAAAACCTGTTTGAAGAAATAATGACAGAAAACGTCCCCTATCTGGTGAAAGAAATAGACTTAAAACTCCGGGAAGCGCAGAGAACCCCAAACAAAAGGAATCCAAAGAGGACCACACCAAGACACATCATCATTAAAATGCCAAGAGCAAAAGACAAAGAGAGAATCTTAAAAGCAGCAAGAGAAGAACAGTTAGTTACCTATAAGGAAGTACCCATACGATTGTCAGCTGATTTCTCAATAGAAACTATGCAGGCCAGAAGGGAGTGGCAAGAAATATTCAAAGTGATGAATAGCAAGAACCTACAACCAAGATTACTTTACCAAGCAAAGCTATCATTCAGAATTGAAGGTCAGATAAAGAGCTTCACAGATAAGAAAAAGCTAAAGGAGTTCATCACCACCAAACCAATCCTATCTAATAATAGACAAACATGGTAATTAACTGTACCTCTGACATGCTTCCCATTGGCTAATCAGGGTGATATGCAAATTAACTGCCAACCAAGATGGTGGCCAGCAGCCAGGCAGCTGAAGCAAACAGGAGGCTTGCTTGCTCCAGTGATGGAGGAAGCCAAAGTTCCCTGCCTGCCACTGCCGGCCTCTGAGCTGCACTCTAAGAAACAATGTTGTAATTATAGAAGCTAAACAAACCCCAGAGACCTGCTTTCAGCCAGCTGGGCCTCAGAGCTGGAGCTGCAACAGTGTTTCAATTATAGAAGCCACACAAACCCAGATACCTGCTTTCAGCAGCCGAGGTCTCAGAGCTGGTGCCAAGCCTCAGAGCTAAAACCAGCTCTCAGCTCCAGTGACAGTCATAGAAGGTAAATAAATCCCAGAATAAAAAAGAAAAAAAGAAAAAAAGGAGAGGTTGGGAGCTTCAGTCACCCGCCAGCCTGAAAATGGTCCTAAGCACCTCACCCAGACTGGCCAGGCACCCCAGTGGGGACCCCCACACTGAAGGGGGTGTGACCAGCCTGCAAACAGCCATCATCCCCTCATCCAGGCTAGCCAGGCACCCAAGTGAGACCCCCACCCTGATCCGGGACACCATTCAGGGAAAATCAGCCGGCCCCCACCCATGCACCAGGCCTCTATCCTATATAGTAAAATGGTAATATGCAAACTGACCCTAACAGCAGAAAGACTGGGAATGACTGGTCACTATGACACACACTGACCACCAAGGGGCAGACGCTCAATGCAGGAGCTGCCCTCTGGTGGTCAGTGTGCTCTCACATGGGAGGAGCTCTGCTCAGCCACAAGCCAGGCTGATGGCTGCCAGTACAGCGATGGTGATGGTGGGAGCCTCTCCTGCCTCCTCAGCAGCGCTAAGGATGTCCGACTGCAGTTTAGGCCTGCTTCCCGCTGGCAAGTGGACATCCACCGAGGGCTGCCTGGCTGCCAGAGAGATGTCTGCCATCTTAGGCCCAATCCCCCGGGGAGCGGGCCTAAGCCAGCAGGTGGTCATCCCCTGAGGGGTCCCAGACTGCGAGAGGGCACAGGCCAGGCTGAGGGACCCCCCCTCCCCCGAGTGCACAAATTTTTGTGCACAAGGCCTCTAGTATTATATGAAATGCTAAAAGGTATTCTTTAAGAAGAGGAAGAAGAAAAAGGTAAAGATTAAAATTATGAACAACAAATACATATCTATCTACAAGTGAATCTAAAAATCAAGTGAATAAAAAATTTGATGAACAGAATAAACTGGTGAATATAATAGAATCAGGGGCATAGAAAGGCACTGACAATTCTCGGGGAGAAAAGGGTGTGGGGGGTGCGAGAAGAGACTGGACAAAAATCGTGCACCTATGGATGAGGACAGTGGGGGGGAGGGGGTAAGGGCAGAGGGTAGGGTGGGAACCGGGTGGAGGGGAGCTATAGGGGGAAAAAAGAGGAGCAACCGTAATAATCTGAACAATAGAGATTTAATTGAAAAAAAGGAAAGCTCAGGATATCCCTGACCCATGTGGCTCAGTTGATTGGAACGTTGTCCAGTGCGGAACGTCACAGGTTCAATCCCTGGTCAGGGCACATACCAAGGTTTCCGGTTCAATCCCTGGTCAGGGTGCCTGTGGGAGGCAACCAATCCATCACATCTATGTTTCTCTGTGTGTATGTGTGTGTGTGTCCCCTTCCTCCCTCTCTAAAATAAATTTTTAAAATCGTTTTTAAAATAGGAAAGTTCAGGATCTTTTCCTGGACTTCTAATTTCAGTAGGATTCCGAAGCAAATCTGGAAGTGATTTCCCGTGTCTGCCCCAAACAGCCGTGCTTGGATTTGTAAGGGGCTTTGTCTTTTGCTAAAGTCACAGACGAATGACCTCCCTCCTTGGCAGGGCAGGACTGACATGGTCAGGTTGATGGAATCGTCCCAACAGCACTTGCTTACAGAGCCTGCGTTGTGCAGGCACTGTGCTAACCTGCCGCGTATATGGCCTCATTTCACCCCCAGGACACCCTAATGTATGGCCCGGAGGCACCCAGCCAGTCAGGGGCAGACCTGGGGCTCGAATTCGGATGCCTGAGCCAGAGCTCTTTACCCACATCTGTCAATCAGCCAGAGGGGCAGGAGGCCTGAGGAGAGGCAGGTCAGCCCCCCGGCGTAGGGAATTGCACATTATGCCCATTTCACAGGTGAGCCCTGGGCTCAGAGCCGAGCTGGGACTCAACCCCACACCCAGCTACTGGCAGAGCCTCCGCCTTCAGTGCTGCCTCAGGCCTGACTCAGGTGGCTGCCAGGCCTCTCCCCACCGCAGCGGAGCCCGGGCCCTGTGCACAGAGCCCACCCCACGGTGCAGCACGCTGGCCCAGGGCCCCGTCTCGCTTTTAAGAACAGCAACAAGATGAGAATGTGTGCGTGCCTTTACCAGCTGCTAATTTGCCATCAGTATGAATAACCGACATTACAAGTGAAATGCAGCGTCTTCGTTAATTCCATAAACTACCCCCGAGGAGAAGCCCCCCTCCTGGGACCAGCAGCCTCCGCTGGGCTGGCTCCACGCCTGAGGCCTGCCCGGAGCACCTGGCCATCTGCTGACCCTGCTCCTTGCTCACCTGCTCGGGGAAAGGACGTGGCGTGGCCCCACGAACACCTCCTTCACTTAGCTTTCTCCAAGCACATGTGCGATGCCCACGCCGGGCCACACCATGTGGAGGGTAAGAAAGAGGAGCCCAATGCAGACAGACCTGCAGGCGGCACTCGAGGCGTGCCAGGAGCAAGGGGCACGGGAACCTGTGGCTGCCCCGCCCTGCCCTGGGAAGAAAGGGCTCCAGGGCCCTCAGAGAGCTCAGCTCAGGGGCTGGGACCTGCAGGACAAACTGGCCTTTTCCGGACAGACAACAGGGCGGAGTCCTCCAAGCCACACCGACCTCAGGATCCAAGGCCCCTGGGACCAGCAGCCCCCCTGGGGGATGTGGCTAGTCAGCTTTGGGGGCAGGAGCCCTCGGGGGCCTGAGGAAAATGGCCCTGGGCTCATTCCTGAGACTGGCCAGAAAGCATCAGGACAGAAGGAAGGCATCAGGGTAGCCTGTGGCCCCAGCCACGCCCACCTCACCCTGCCTGCCCACTCCGAGTCAGGTGGGAGGCAGAAGGGCCGAGGGGCAGCAAAGTCAGTCTGTGCCCTGGAGGCAGCCGGGAGCCCCGTGTGCGCCTGAGCGACCCCGTGGGCACCAGTGGGCCTGACACCAGTGGGCTCCTCCCTGGTGCCGCCCTCCAGTGCCACCACACCTCCCCCGCCCCCACCCGCCGGCTCCTCGCCAGCCCTGGCAGCAGCCTCTGTCTCCACAGCTCTCCGCTGACCTCATGACAGATGGTCTTTTACTTATGTATTTAATTTACATAATTACTCTCTGATATTTACTTGGCTGTAATTTGTTTCCTCTGGAACCTGCCTTTGAAAAGGCAATGCCAGCCAGATCCAGGAGTGAAGCATGGCAAGGGCCCAGGATGCCACCGCCCCTTCCTGTCACCTCTGCAGAAGAACCCAGTGCTGGCCAAGCCTGGGCACCATGCACAGGCCTCATACCAACCTGTGCCAGATGGGTACCAGATGGGGTGGATGGCCGCCCGTGAAGACCTCACAGGAGAGGAGAGAGACGTGAACACTGTCCTGGGAACAACTGTCTGTGCCAGCCCCTGAGGCAAGTGGGCAGTGCCTGGCAAAAGGAGTCCTCTGAGCTGGCATCAGGCGGAGCTGGGGTCAGGGGGCAGTCAGGCTGGCTGGCAGCATTGCCGGGGCCCTCTGAAGCAGGAGGGAGTAGGGGTCCCAGGGTTGTGGCGCAGATGAGGCTGGAGTCCAAGGCAGGGCAGACCACAGAGGACAGTGCAGACACTCCCTGGGCTGGAAGAAAGGGTTTCGTTTTCAAATAGGCCCTTGGCAATTCTGTAAGAGGGGTGAGACCTGGAGGGCAAAAGTCTGGAGGCAACCAGAAGCCAAGGCCAGGGCCAGGGCAGGACCCAGTGGAGCGAACGCAGGCAGGAGACTGGGGTAGAGAGGAGGGCCTTTGGCTGTGGGCATGAAAGCAGGAAGGAGCATGGGATGTCGGCCCCAGGTTATGCCTGCCAGGGCTGGTGGGTGGGAAACCAAGGACAAAGGACAGAAACAGGAGGGGCGGGGGCGGGACTCACCCTGGTAGACAGCCACTCAGCCCCGGCCCACGCTGGGTGTGTGGGATCGCCTCCCAGCCCACACCTTGCTGGGCACACTGACACACACGTGCTCACACTCACACAAGGCACTCTCATGCTCACAACTTACATGCTTGCCTACCTTCACACACTCATGTTCACTCACACCTTCATGCACACACGTGCTCACACATATACAGGCACTTGCACACTTATACTCACACTCAGTCACACATGTGCTCATATAGTGGTGTTCCAGAACCAGCTTGAACCACCTCATTAGTGCCTATTGTTAAATTTTCAGAAAATTTATGAGCCAGTTAGTAAATACAGCCACTATAAGTTATATACACTTACAATTAAACAAATTACATTACAAACAAAATTGATAAAGCTCATCACTTCTTAATTATTTTGCTTCATTTTACCATGACCTGTGCTCATGAGGCTGTTAATGCCTGCTATGTCTGAAATACCACAGTGGTGTGCCGTCCCCTCCCTGCTCTGTGCTCAGTGAAGTCACGGTGCTCACACCAGCCGTCTCGGGAGCATTTATACCCAGAATCAGCAAATCGGGGTTTCCTGTTTTCTTGGAGAGCCAGTTGTTAAGCATCTACTAGCACGATGCTGCTCACAAGCTCACACAGCCACACCCACACTGCACAGACACACCTGCCGCGCACACACATTCACACACACAATCCACTCGCTGTTACACTCGCACCCGCATTTCATCTGCCTTAACCACATGCAGCTGGTCAGAACCACCCCCGGCCGGGAAGGAGGCCGGAGGCTGCTCGAAGGCTGAGGGACTGGACGCGCTCACCTGGGCCGAGCTGACCCCCAGGTGTGCACGCTGCCTGGTAAGCAGAGGTCCGCTGCCTCATTCTGGTCACTGAAAGCAAGACCGTGGCAAAGATCCGTCCAGCCCGACGGACGCCCCAACCAGGCCGCCAGGCCATTCAGGGAGCAAACACGGTGGGCAAGGGCCTCGGTGGCCCCCGCAGCCCTGCCTTCATAACACGCCTGCCGAGAGCCAGCATTCCACCACATCTGCAGGACTCAGGCAGGATCTGCAGCTCGCAGGACTGCCAGCCCCTGCACCACAGGCTCCACAACACCCGCCAGAACCTCTGGGGCCAAATTACAAATGGGATTCAGGGGGGCAGCGAGGGGAGGCAGGGTATTATCCTGAAGCATAGTTTGAACTTCCCTCCCAAAGTACATCGTCCCAGCTGACCCGTCACAACCCCGTCCCTGCCGAGACCCGCCCAGCGAGGGCGGAGCTGTGGGGCCACCCTTCACCAGGCACCAGAAGGCCCCAGAAATGCCAGGGCTGCTCTGGGACTTCGAGGAGGACGGGGACCACAATCAATGCCAGCGGGGCAATGGGACCCTGGCTGGCAGAGCCGACACCCCTGCCCCTCCTCCTGGGGCAGACGTCCTCCCTGCCGGGAGCTCGGGACCAGAGGAGCAGGGGAGCAAGCGCAGTCACGGGCACCTTCTGCGCTACCCTCATGCTCACACGGGCCCCCTTCACAGCAGGCCTCCTTACAGGTGGGCAAACACGTCATAGAGGCTGGGCAGGCAGCCCCAGCTGCGCCCACTGGGCTGCCTCGAGAAGCGCGAACGCATGGGACATGGAGCCACGGCCCACAGTCCACACTGACCTGCAGGGGCCCTGACTCCTGGCTGAGTCTAGGCTGGCCTCACAGCCGAGGGGCTCCCTCCCAGCAGCCACGGTGCGTCTGGCCAGAGGCCCGGGTTCCTGAGTGTCTCACTCACCGCTGCACACCCTGAGCTCCACGCACAGAGCCTGGCACCGAGGGGTAGCTCGGCGAAGCTGTGTGAAGTAACTAATGCAAAGCAGCTCTCTGTGCAGGGAGGCTCGGTCCAGGAAGACCCTCCTGAATCGAGGCAGAGCCTGCACGGGGCGGGGCCTCTCCAGGAGCAGTGACGTGGAGAAGGTCCTGGCAGTGTGCCAGCCACTGTGCCCAGCTGTGCACTCTCCCCATCTCACCCACTTGCTCCAGCAATGCCAGGGGCAGTTCTAAAATTACTCCCATTTTACAGATGGTAAAACTGAGACTGAAGAAAGGTAAGTGCTAGAGCCACAACCCCAAAGCCCCTGCCCTTAGTTAGCCTCTGCTTTATGGGGACACGTCTGCCACACAGAAGCCCCTTTTTATTACTAGCCCCCTTCCCGCCAAGAAAACGCAGACTCAACAAATAAATCCACACTCTGCCCAGTGCCCCCTTCCAGGCCAGCACTATGGACTGCACAGTCCACTGAGGACTGAGGACTGCCCTACGGTGGCCGGACTGAGATGCCCCAGCGGCTCCGCGCCTGTGTCCCCATGCTCACCTGGCGGGGGCAGGGGCGGGGGCAGCGGCGGGCCTGCCATTCTTCTGGCAGCAGCCAAGCAGCCTCTGCCCGGGCACCAAATGGGCTCTCGTGGCCCAGAGCTGCCTTCCCCACTAACTTCACAAGGGCAGCTGAAGATGCAGGTTCTAATTCTGTGCCAACGTTTCCATGGCGACCAGAGATCTTCAGTTTAGAAGGACATGAGTACCCGGAAAGCATTTGGAGTTAGTCCTGCCATTCTAGAGTAGCAATCAAACGTCATTAGGAATCAAATATCTGCAGCTCGTCACAGCCCTGTCACCAGAGGAGAAGCAGACCCGGTGTCTGTCGGGTGGCCCGGGGCCGGGGCAGCGGCGGGTCAAAGCCCTGGTGGAGCTCCCTCTCCCCCTGCCCGCCCTTCCCTGGACTCTGCATCAGGACAAGGAGGGACAGGGTGCGGTCCTGGGAGAGGGCGGCCGTGCCAGAGGGAGGACACCACGACTGCGCTGTGTGTCCCTCAAGGGCAGCCGCAGGGGGAGGAGGAGGCCAAGGCACACCCAGGGAACAGGATGTGCGGTGTCCAAGGGCGACCAGCCTCCTGACGAGCAGGGCCATCAGCTCTGCAGGGAAGCTCGGGTCCAGGAAGACCCTCCTGAAAGCCAGGAGGTCAGGGCCCAGAGAAGACCACGCACGCGCCAGCCTATCAAGCCCTACAGAGGCCGAGCAGCATGGCACCGGAGGGACAGGCAGAGGGCCCTCAGGCCCTGGCGCTACCGCCACACCTGCAGCCTCGGGGCGGGGCTGCGGGGCCTCCACTGGGCAGGGATTTAGGAGGCAGCACCCCTCTCCCCCAGGTCCTCACCAGCCCCTTCTCTCCTCTAGACGAGCTCCTTCAGCCCGGTGGCTTCAAATACCACCCACACCCGACGCCAACCGCCACCCTGGACTGCCAGGGCTTCCATATCACCCACTGGGACGCAGGCATTTAAACTAAAGCAGGCAAAACAGAAGTCTCCATTCTCCATCCCTGGCCCAGCCAGCAGCGTCACCCCATCCAGCTGCTCAGGCCAGAGCCTGGGAGTCTCCCTGGAGACCTCCCGTCCCTCGCTCTTCACCTCTGATCCACAACATACTTCAAACCCGCCTCTCGTCCCCCTGACCACTGCTGCCTCCCTGGGCCACCACAGCCTCCTCCCACCGCCTGGCCTCCCTGCCCCCACCGCCGCCCCCGCAGGCCGCCCACCACACAGCACAGACACTGGCTTTTCCATGGGTGAAGCAGTCGGGTCTCTGTCCTGCTTAAAAACCCACCAGTGGCCTCCTGACATGCTTACAATCAAACCCCAGCTCCTCCCCCAGGGCCTCAGAGGCACCTCCAAACAGAGAGCCCGGCCTGTTCTCTGACCAGCTTCTCCGTCCCCTCCTCCTCACCTCCAGCCGCGCAGCCGCTCTCACTGCCACCTCGGGGTTCACACCTGCTGTTCCCTCTTCCCAGTTTAACCTTACTGCCTCCTTCATGCCTCACGTTATCAAATGCCACTTCCTCAGAGGAAGCTTCCCTGGGCTGCCAGGTGGCCCCTCACCCCACCTGTGACCGCCAGCCACCCCCTGCCCCTCTTCTTCCTAAGGCTTCTCACCTCCGGAAGCCATGTCTTCACTGATCGTCCTCGCGCCCTCTCCCAGTGCCCCGGGGCCCAGGCTGCACCTGGCATGCATGGGCACGCACCAGGCTTACCTGAGGGCTCAGGTGACACGAGAGGCAGTGCTGTGCTGAGGAGAGCCGCGGACTAGGCTGCTCCGGGTTGAAGTCTAGCTCGCTCGGCGCCCCGGCCATGTGGCCTTGGGAAGTCATTTCAGACCTTCCTAAGCATCAATTTCCTCAGCCCTAAGATGAGCATAATGATACCTCCTTGGAGGAGTTAATGCCTGGATGAAATGAGACGGCGTGTAAGGGGCTTGGCACGAACTTAGCAGTCACTGTTATTATCAACAATAACAGCAGACGTAAAAGCACCTGTGGGATTTGGGGAAACGATGTGTGAGCCGGGAAAGGGAGGAACGGTGCGTGCACCGGCGCCCAGAGGCCACAGCACAAGCCCGCAGAGCAGGCCCTCAGGCGCAGCCAGGCGGGAAGGGAGACACAGTAATGCTGAGTTAGCAGCAAAACCAAGAACTAGGTTAGGGCGCAAGCAATTGCCATGAGAGCATGAGGGACACCCGCCTTTGCTGAAGACATCGAGGAAGGGAGGCGGCGGGCAGCAGCTGCACAGCCTGTGACCTGCCACACATCCCTCCACTCCTGGGAACGTCCCTGCAGCTCCAGGGGGTTCCCCCAGTGCCCCTGCTCCCACACCTGGGTCAGGAGAGGGCACAGGAGCCAGGTCGGACAAGGCCAGCCCCTGACTTCACAACAGACCAGAGAGGAGTGGGTAAGCTCTCTAGTGACAGTGTGCGCATGCGGCCAGGGAGGGAGCAGCCTTGGTTCTCACCAGGAGGGAGCAGAGCCTTGGTTCTCACCAGGAGGGAGCGGCCTTGGTTCTCACCAGGAGGGAGCGGCCTTGGTTCTCACCAGGAGGGAGCGGCCTTGGTTCTCACCAGGAGGGAGCAGAGCTGCGGAGAAACTCAGGG
Organism: Myotis daubentonii; assembly: GCF_963259705.1. NCBI lineage: Eukaryota > Metazoa > Chordata > Mammalia > Chiroptera > Vespertilionidae > Myotis > Myotis daubentonii. The sequence goes on from NC_081852.1 coordinate 4,273,494, forward strand.
GAAGGAGGACGGAGCCTAGGCCTCGTATTTGCGAACTAGCTTGTCTGACAGCTGCAGGGCAGGAGCAGGCTGGCGCCCTGAGGCTGGGCCTGAGGCTGGCACTGGCACAGATTCCTTCCTGGGGGAGAGAGTTCTGACTGAATGGGGCCCACTGGACAGAGGGCAATCTTTTTTACTTTAGGTCAACCGGCTGTAGAGGGCAACTCCATCTACAGAACACCTTCAAAGCAGCACCTAGATGGGCGTCTGGTCGACCAGCTGAGCCCTGTGGCCTGGCCGCATTGCGGGGAGACATTAGGATGTGGCTGAGGAGGCGGTAAGGGAGGTGAGTGCCATGAGTCCCTGGGCCCGGGCGGGGACCGGCTGGTGCTGGCAGAGCAGATGCAGGGGAAGCAGCTGGGCTCCTCCTCACAGGTAGGATTGGGGGGCAAGAACTGAAGCAAAGGGGAGACTGAAACAGCAAGAGAAACGATCTGAGGGGCAAGGCCCCTGAACAGAGCAGGGGGTCCTCCATTTCCAACCGTCATGGCAGACCAAGCGCAGCCCCGTGGTGACCCCCAGCCGGCTCACAGGCTGGCTGAGCTCCCCCAAAGGAGGCTGTCCCCCGCAGCATGGACCAAAGGGCCTAAGTCGTGACAGTCATCCCACGGAGCCCATCTAAAGCGGGGTGCATCTTCCCATTTCCCACCCCGTCCTCTCATGACACCCCCATTTATCCACAGAGATAAGCACAATGCAGCCTCATACCCTTCCTCTGCCACACCCCAGTGCACACACCTCAGAACCCCGGACCTACAAAGAGTAATTCCCCCTCCTCATGAGTGCCTGGCCTAGGAAAGGCCTGGGAGTCAGACAGCCCTGACCACCGAGCAGCTGAGAAACTGCTGGCCTCTCTGTGCCTCAGTTCCCCTACCCTACCAGGAAATCCACTCCTTACAATAAAAAGGGGGGTTATATTTGCATTGTGGGGTTACTGTGAGAATTTAAGGAACAATGTCAGGTCTATTGTGCAGGTGCCCAGTAAGTGGCAGCTACAATGACCGTCATCGGAAATGCTCCACACCAGACTCCTCTGCTCTGGACTCCGGGGAGAGCAGTGGCGGTGACACCCCCACACCCCTGCCTGCACTGGATTTCCCAGCACCCACCTCCTGACCTTCCAAATTCTTCTGTCCTCTGGGACTCAGCTCCAGCACCACCTAAAGGGCTCTGGACAGAAAGAAGCACCTGGCTGAGGTCAGGTTCGAAAAAGACAGGGACTATTTGGAGGGTGCGCTGGAGAGCCATGGGCCAGGGGGCAGGGAGTCAGGTGTGACTGGAGACACAGGTGAGGAGCTTTGGTGGCAAATGTGAAGCAAAACATTGTGCCATCTGGCTCCCAGTCAGGCTGTGAGCCAGAAGAGCACGGAGGGTGGGCAATCCTGCACAGACACAGCCACATGTGGCCGCTGAGCACGTGGGAGTGGCGAGGCCAACTGAGGCCAGGAGCCAGCAACCTGTTACTGGGCACTTCCCATGAAAGTGCAAAACAGATGCTGAATTCCAAAGGCTTAGCACAAAACAAAGAATGCACAGTGTTTCACACATAATATTTTATGTTGACTACATGCTGAATGACAATAATGGATTAAATTTACTGGGCTAAATAAAACATATTAAATTAATTACCCTGCATCTTTTTACTTTTTAAAAATATTTTTATGATTTTTAAAGAGAGAAAAAGGAAGAGAGGGAGAGAGAGAAACATCAGTATGACAGCGAAACATGCATCGGCTGCTCCCGCACACACACCCCACCAGGGACTGAAGCCTGCAAGCTTTTGGTGCACGGGATGACGCCCAACCAACTGAGCCACACTGGCCAGGGCTATTTTTAAGTTTTAAATTATGCACGTGATTCACGTTATGTTTCTGTTAGCTTTGGCCCAGAGCCTGTCTGCCTCACAGCCTTGCTCTGCATGGCTGCTCAGCATACTTGAGAGAGAGAGACAGGGTGGCACAGTGCTTAAGCCAACCAGAGCTCAACATCGGCTCCACCCCTTGACAATGCACACTGCCAAACTTCTCTCCTTGCCTCTGTTCTTCATCTATAAAATGGAGATAATAATAGTTCAAAGGTCATAGGATTCTTATGAATTAACCCATGCAATGCAGATAGACCAGTCCCTAACATGTGATAAAGGCTGGATTGGTTTTATCACCACATCATCATCATCACCACCATTATCACCACCACCATCATCATCACTATCATCATAATCACCATCATCATCACCACCATCATAGTCACCACCATCATAATCACCACCATCACCACATCATTATAATCATCATCAACATCATCACCAACATCATTAGTCATGACCATCACTACCATCATAATCACCATCACTACCATCATCATCTTCACCATCATGTGGGTCAAAACACAGTTCATCTCAAATTTCCATGACACCAATTCCTAAGCTGGGGGATGGGGCCAGGTCGGCTCTGTTCTCCATAAAGAAAGACTACCAACCGAATTGGCGAAATTGCTCAGCTGGTGAGAGGGTTTACAGCCGGGAAGAGCAGAACTCCCCTGGAAAGGTAAAAAAAAAACCCAGGGATTTGGGCAGGAAAGTTTGCCAGACCTCTGAGCCCAGAGAGTCGGAGGGAGACCACGTGGCAGACAGCCCCGTCCCCTGGGACAGGCACAGCTCCTGACGGGGGAAAGGAGAACCGCGGGATTCCTGGCGCCACCAGGGAAATTGAGAGCTGGGTTCTGTGGCCGCGGAGGACTGAGCCTAAAGGGGACAGCCTGAAGAGCTGACCTGACCATGCAGTCCCGGTAGGAGAGGAAGCTTACAGAAACCAAGCCTTCCCCGTTTCCGCGGCCGGCGTTTGTTTGTCTGTTTTCACTGAATCCTGTTCATGGGACATTTCGGATACAGACACTCACCTGTGCTGAAGAGAGGGAGAGTGTGCGGAGGAGTGGAATCTGGGGAGAGACTGGGGAGAGAGGGGGAGCCGGGAGAGGTGGCAGCGAATTGAGTGCTGAGACACCCCTGAGCCCAAGACTGGGGCAGCCATTCTCTCCAGAGAGTGAGGCTCCTCCCCCCGGCCCCCAGGCAAGGAGCACAGCCACACCCAGATTCCACCCTGTACGAGATCAAGGATTAAAATAACCTTATCAGTCCCTGGGAGTTAACAGGGTCTGGCCTATAGAGGGATTTTCAATCCCAGCAACAACATAGCACCGGTAACTAACTATTACGCAGTCAGCTCTGGGCAGTGAACTTCCACTGGAAAGAGAGGCCCTATAGCCCCAGAGGCCAACCCCAGAACACTGCCACCCAGAGGCTGACCCACAAACTGACTCTTTGCTAAACACAAAATAAGGCAGTCTGGGAAACAAATACGGCCTGCTTTACAATAAGGACTGTGGTTTACAACACAGAGGAACAGTATATCGCAGGGAAACTCAACACTCTCCTGAATACCTGGCAGGTCTAAGGCAAGCCACACTGAAGAATAGAAGAACCGAAGGACCTTCACTACTGCATATTTTTTTCTTTTTTCACTTTTTAACTAAGAAATCAATTTTTTTTATTTTTTTTTCTGTTCTTTTTTTTTTTTCTTTTTCCAACACCTGATTTTACCCTTTTAATTACTACCTTCTTATTTTTTAACCAGTATTATTACTGCTACCATTTTACCATTTTTTAAAGTGCCATTTTATTTTCTCTTTATTTTATTTTGGGATTAGTGTTCTCCATTCTATTTTCATTGTTATATTATTGGTTGTTTCTAGTTTGCATTCATATCCAGGGAGCTGTTGCTGGAATTTGTTGGGATTAATGGCTGTTCTATAGGAGTATTCTCCTCATATAAAAAGTCTCTTCCCCTCTTCCACTTCATTCTCTCTTTTCTCTCTTTTTTTTCTTTTCTTTTCTTTTCTCGCTTTTATTTTCCCCCCTCCTTTTTCCCGATTTCATTTTTGCACTCCTTTTTTTGGTCCCTACTTTTCTTTTCTTTTTTTTCTTTTATCTTTTTCTCTTCCTTCTTCCTTATCCCCTAATTCTCTTAATTCAGGTGGTCACCTTTATTTGGAGTTATTAATATCGTGAATATATTTGTGTATAGTGCCTGGTACGTGGTGCCTTGTTGTGTTGTATTTTGTGCCTTTAAATCAATGCAGCAGATCCAAGCAACAGCAACCTGAGCACCACATCCTCTGCTGAGGAACAGCAGCTGTACGTGAAACCTCGCCCCACCAGCCAGAAGAGCCACCACAGCTGTGAACAGCACCCACCAGAGGAGCTGCTGCCAAATGAAGAGCAGCAGCTACCGCAACCGCCCGAAGAGCAACCACAGACCAAGGAGTCACTGCCACCCAGGGAGCAACCACTGAACGACTCAACATCTAGATATGTCAGTGAGATCAAACATGGGTAGACAAAGAAACCCCCAAAGGAAAGAGAAGGAGGACTCTCCAGAAAAGCAGCTAAGTAATACAGAGGCATGCAACATGACAGATAAAGAATTCAGAATAAGGGTCCTAGAGTGCATAAACCGGACGGAGGAAAAAATCGACAACCTCTTCAAGAAGCAAGAAGAAACAGATGAAAAAATCGATAACATATGGAAGAAGCTAGAAGAAACAGATGAAAAAATCAACAACTTAAGTAAGACCCAAGAAGAAATGAAGAGTGATATAGCTGCAATGAAAAACTCCATTGAAAGTATCAACAGTAGACTAGGAGAAGCGGAGGACCGAATTAGTGAATTAGAAGACAAGGAAGCAAAACACACCCAAAATGTACTGCAATTGGAGAAAAAAATTAAAAGACAGGAGGAGAGCCTAAGGGAGCTTTGGGACAACATGAAACGAAACAACATACGAATAATAGGAGTACCAGAACAACAGAAGGATGAACAAGGATTAGAAAACCTACTTGAAGAAATAATATCAGAAAACTTTCCTGAGGTGGGGAAGAAAAAAGTCACACAAGCCCAGAGAGTCCCAAACAAGGTGAACCCGAAAAGACCCACACCAAGACACATCATAATCACCATGGCAAATGTTCAGGACAAAGAGAGAATCTTACAGGCTGCAAGAGAGAGACGGAAAGTTACATACAAGGGATCTCCCATTAGATTGTCAAATGATTTCTCAACAGAAACACATCAGGCCAGAAAAGAATGGACTGAAATTTACAAAGTGATGCAAAGCAAAGGACTGAATCCAAGAATACTCTATCCAGCAAGGCTATCATTCAAACTTGAAGGGGAAATAAGAAGCTTCACAGACAAAAAAAGGCTAAGGGAGTTTGTCACCACCAAGCCAGCAATGCAAGGAATGCTAAAGGGACTGGTATAAAAAGAAGAAATAAAAAGCTCAGAAAGAAAACAGCCACACACACACACAAAAAGAAATGGCTACAAACAAGTACCTTTCAATAATAACTTTAAACGTAAACGGACTAAATGCTCCAACCAAAAGACATCAAGTGGCTGAATGGATAAAAAAACATGACCCATACATCTGCTGTCTACAAGAAACCCACCTCATTAGAAGGGACTCACACAGACTGAAAGTGAAAGGATGGAAAAATATCTTTCAGGCAAATGGAAAGGAAAAGAAAGCTGGGGTAGCAATACTTATATCAGACAAAATAGACCTCAAAGTGAAGGCCTTAACAAGAGATAAGGAAGGCCACTTCATAATACTAAAGGGATCAATACAACAAGAAGATATAACCCTGGTAAACATATATGCACCCAATGTAGGAGCACCCAAATTCATAAAAAAACTCCTGGAAGATATCAAAGGAGAGATCGACAACAATACAATCATAGTAGGGGACTTTAATACACCATTGACAGCACTGGATAAGTCCTATAGACAAACAATCAGCAAAGACACAGCAATCCTAAATGACTCACTAGATCAGATGGACTTAATAGACATCTTCAGAACACTTCACCCCAAAGCCAGGGAATATACGTTCTTCTCAGGTGCTCATGGTACATCTTCAAAAATAGACCACATATTGGGTCACAAGCAAAGTATCCCCAAATTCAAGAAGATTGAAATCATAAAAAGCATCTTCGCAGACCACGATGGCATAATACTAGAAATAAACTACAATAAAAAACAACCCAAAATACTCAAACACCTGGAAGCTGAATAGCATGCTATTAAATATTGATTGGGTTACCAATGAGATCAAAGAAGAAATTAAAAACATCCTGGAAACTAATAACAATGAAAACACAACAATCCAAAACCTATGGGACACAATGAAAGCAGTCCTGAGAGGGAAGTTTATAGCTCTACAGGCCTATCTCAAAAAAACAAGAAAAAATGGTAGTAAATCATCTAACTCTACAACTCAAAGAATTAGAAAGAGAGCAACAAGAAAACCCCAGAGTAGGCAGAAGGAAGGAGATAATAAAGATTAGAGCAGAAATAAATGACATAGAGACCAAAAAAACAATACAGAAAATCAATGAAACCAAGAGCTGGTTCTTTGAAAGGATAAACAAGATTGACAAACCTCTAGCCAGACTCACCAAGAAGCAGAGAGAGAGGACCCAAATAAATAAAATCAGAAACGATAGAGGCGAAATAACAACAGACCCCACAGAAATACAAATGATTGTTAAAAAATACTATGGACAGCTCTACTCCAACAAACTAGACAACATGGAGGAAATGGACAAATTCCTAGAAAAATACAACATTCCAAAACTCAATCAGGAAGAATCTAAAAATCTCAACAGGCCAATAACTATGGAAGAAATTGAAGCAGTCATCAAAAAGCTTCCATCAAACAAAAGCCCAGGACCAGACGGCTTCACAGGGGAGTTTTACCAAACATTCAAGGAAGAACTAAAACCTATCCTCCTCAGACTACTACAAAAAATTCAAGAGGAAGGAACATTTCCAAGCTCATTCTATGAAGCCAGCATCACCCTAATACCAAAACCAGGTAAAGACAACACAATGAAAGAGAATTACAGGCCAATATCCCTCATGAACATAGATGCCAAAATCCTCAACAAAATCTTAGCAAATCGGATCCAGCAGTACATCAGAAAGATCATACACCATGACCAAGTAGGATTTATCCCAGGGATGCAAGGATGGTACAATATCCGCAAATCAATAAACGTGATACATCACATAAACAAATTGAAAGAAAAAAACCACATGGTCATATCAATTGATGCAGAAAAAGCATTTGACAAAATTCAACACCCATTTTTGATAAAAACTCTCAGCAAGGTGGGAGTAGAAGGATCATACCTCAACATAATAAAAGCCATATATGACAGGCCCACAGCCAACATCATACTCAATGGACAAAAACTAACACCATTTCCCCTAAGAACAGGAACAAGACAGGGATGCCCACTCTCACCACTCCTGTTCAACATAGTACTGGAAGTGTTAGCCATTGCAATTCGGCAAGAAGAAGAAATAAAAGGCATCCAAATTGGAAAAGAGGAAGTAAAACTGTCCTTATTTGCAGACGACATGATATTATACATACAAAACCCTAGAGATTCCATCAAAAAGCTACTAGACTTAATACATGAATTTGGCAATGTAGCAGGATACAAAATTAACCCCAAGAAATCTGAGGCATTTCTATACACCAATAGTGAACTTTCAGAAAGAGAGATTATAAAAACAATCCCGTTTACCATTGCACCAAAAAAATTAAGCTACCTAGGAATAAACTTAACTAAAGAGGTAAAAGACCTCTACTCAGAAAACTACAGGACGTTGAAAAAAGATATAGAGGAAGACATAAACAGATGGAAGAACATACCGTGTTCATGGATTGGTAGAATCAACATCATTAAAATGTCCATACTACCCAAAGCAATCTATAAATTCAACGCACTTCCCATTAAAATACCAACGGCATACTTCAGAGATCTAGAACGAACTCTCCAAAAATTCATCTGGAATAAAAAAAGACCCCGAATTGCTGCAGCAATCCTGAAAAAGAACAAAGTAGGTGGGATCTCAATACCAGATATCAAGTTGTATTACAAAGCCACTGTTCTCAAAACTGCCTGGTACTGGCACAAGAATAGGCATATAGATCAATGGAATAGAATAGAGACCCCAGAAATCGGCCCGAACCAATATGCTCAATTAATATTTGACAAAGGAGGCAAGAACATACAATGGAGCCAAGATAGTCTCTTCAATAAATGGTGCTGGGAAAATTGGACAGATATATGCAAGAAAATGAAACTAGACCACCAACTTACACCATACACAAAAATAAACTCAAAATGGATAAAGGACTTAAATGTACGACGGGAAACCATAAAAATTCTAGAAGAATCCAAAGGCAACAAAATCTCAGACATATGCCGAAGCAATTTCTTCACTGATACAGCTCCTAGGGCACTTGAAACTAAAGAAAAAATGAACAAATGGGACTACATCAAAATAAAAAGCTTCTGCACAGCAAAAGAAAGCATCAACAAAACAACGAGAAAACCCACTGTGTGGGAAAACATATTTGCCAATGACATATCTGATAAGGGCCTAATCTCCAAAATTTATAGGGAACTCACACAACTTAACAAAAGAAAGATAAACAATCCAATCAAAAAATGGGCAAAGGACCTAAATAGACACCTTTCAAAAGAGGACATCCAGAAAGCCAAGAGACATATGAAAACATGCTCAAAGTCACTAATCATCCGAGAGATGCAAATCAAAACAGCAATGAGGTACCATCTCACACCTGTCAGACTGGCTATCATCAACAAATCAACAAACGACAAGTGCTGGAGAGGATGTGGAGAAAAAGGAACACTTGTGCACTGCTGGTGGGAATGCAGACTGGTGCAGCCACTATGGAAGACAGTATGGAGTTTCCTTAAAAAACTGAAAATGGAACTCCCATTTGACCCTGTGATCCCACTTCTAGGAATATATCCCAAGAAACCAGAAACACCAATCAGAAAGGATATATGCACCCCTATGTTCATAGCAGCACAATTCACCATAGCTAAGATCTGGAAACAGCCTAAGTGCCCATCAGTAGATGAATGGATTAGAAAACTGTGGTACATCTACACGATGGAATACTATGCTGCTGTAAAAAGGAAGGAACTCTTACCATTTGCAACGGCATGGATGGAACTGGAGAGCATTATGCTAAGTGAAATAAGCCAGTCAATAAAGGAAAAATACCACATGATCTCACTCATTCATGGACAATAGAGACCATTATAAACTTTTGAACAATAATAGATACAGAGGCAGAGCTGCCTCAAACAGATTGTCAAACTGCAGCGGGAAGGCCGGGGAGGGTTGGGGGGCAGGAGGTAGGGGGGTAAGAGATCAACTAAAGGACTTGTATGCATGCATATAAGCATAACCAATGGACATAAGACACTGGGGGATTGGGGAGGCTAGGGGACTGTCTAGGGCAGGGGGATAAAATGGATACATATGTAATACCCTTTGTAATACTTTAAGCAATAAAAAAAAAAAAAAGAAAGAAAGAAAGACTACCATATATACACACGATGCCCAGTCTTGCCGATGTCCCTGGCTGAGGATGTCACCCTGGAAGTGCCCACTGTGCGTCTTCCTTCCTCCCCACTAAGCATACCTTCACAAACCACACATTCCACCCCAAACACGTGGAATCCCCCAGTCAGTGTAGCTCACCTCCTCTGCTTCTCCTCCCAGCCCCATGCCTCCTGCAGCCAAACCTGGCACTGCCACTCTCAGGTAACTCTTTAGGAACAATGACATCAACAGTTTACAGAACCACATCAACAGGAAGGAACCTGGATGTGACCTCTGGCGTTCAGGGGAAGGCAAGGAGGCATGGTCAACAAAGGCTCTGAGGCTATGTGGCCAGGAGCCAGCAACCTGTTAGTTAGTGGTCTCCACTGCCCAGCCCGAGTACCTGCCCACAGCTCGGCTCCACACACACTGAGCAAAGAGGAGCCATCAGTAGCAACCCCAGCATTACAAGCAGAAAAAAAGGCATCTGCCTGCATGGAGGGCCTACTATGTGCCAGGAACCATGCTCTATCCCTTCTAGCCTCAAAACAATCCTGGGTGGGAATGAGCACCCTCACTGTAAGATCCGGGGTCCCACAGGGCACCTCTGGGAAAGCAGGGAATGGAAACGAGGGGAGCCCATCTCAGAAGCTGTTCTCTCCGGACCGGCAGAGGACCGTCCAGCACTCCGTGGAACCAGAGCATCCTACCGGCGGAGCCGGAGCTTCAGCACCTCTCGGCATCTGTGGCAGTTCCTCTCGCTCTCGAGACCCAGCGAGTGCTCGTTGAGAAGTGTGTGCCCAGCTGCTCTCAGGAAGGCTGGGCATCTGTTCCAGCTCCCGCCTCTCACTGTCACTGAAGGACAGGCAGCCTGGCTACGTGGAAGCTGAGGAAGAGCCACAGCCACCCACCAGCCCCTCACCTGGCCACCAACCCCGCGGCCCAGAGAGCTTTCAGAGCGACAGATGGCATGAGAAACACGCTGACACCAGAGTGGGAGGAGGGGAGACAAGTTCCAGCCATGCTCTGACTCCCAGGCTGCCCCGGCGGCTCAGGAGCCAGTGGACTTACATGTTGGGATTTCTGAAGCCTTGTCGGGTGGTGGCCTACGCGGGGAGTCGGACCTAGAGGAGTGACTCACTCCTAGACGCTGAGTGGGAGACGCAGCTGCAGGTCAGAGCATCTGTGAGCTCTCGCTGTGCCAGGCACTGGGGCACGTGGTTGGCAGGTGATGCCACCGAGCACGTCCATCCCCGTTGGAAACGCCCAGCCCAGCTCACAGTGAGAACACAGCCTGAGCACGTGCATGGAGCCGGGAAGCAGTCCCCATGCTGAGGGGGGCCAGAGGGGCCCTGTGGACCTGTGTGCTGGTGGGTCTCCAGGAGGGCTCTTCACAGAAGTCAGAATTCCCTGCCCAAAGGTGCTGCAGGGCTGTCCGCCGCGCCGCCCTGCTCCTGGGCCAGGCACTCAGCAAAGGAGGCGGATGAGCTGCCGGCCGACTTGCCCAACAGGTGTGTACGCAGGTGGCGGAGGCCACGCGGAACCAGCTCACAGGGAGGCTGGGCGCAGGCACTGACAGCAACATCTCTATTCCCTTGGAAACCAAGAGGAAAATCAAACAAAAATTGCATCTAGCTTCTTGCTGCTAAAACCAAATCAATAGAAAAGGCAGAAAAACAACTGTATTATTTTCTATGAACTTCCAATTGTCACATTTTGTTCACAAGAGGAAAGGGCTGGCGGTCACACGGGAAGGGCTCGTGCTTGAAGCTGGGCCTGCTCTCATGAGCAGGAGAACACGGAGCCAACAGTGGGCGGGGCCAGATGGGTTTTGAGGGTATAACTAATACATCTGACGAAAATTAAATGTTAAACAGGTGAAGGTTCTGGCATTAGCCGTTTATCGAGAGGAACCCTGGAGTCCTGGGCAGCAGGCCAGGGAGGTGAAGGAGAAGGGGGTGTGGCCATCGCGGGAACTGCCCCAGACCAGAGCTTGGATACGGGCAAAATCATGGCCACAATCACTCTGTCCCTGCTGGGGCCCAGGTCCCTCACCTCCCCAGACCCAGGAGGAGGCACGGTGTGCCTGTGGCCTGCAACCGAGAGCGCTCAGCCAGCCCAGTGTGGCCCTTTGAGGAGGGTGAGGACAGAGGCGCTGTGGGCTGGGCCGTGGCTGGGCGGTGGCACTGCCCAGCGTCCTCCTGGGAGTCCCTCTGAGGCTGCCCTGCACGCTCAGCGATTCCCGGGAGAAGGCTTTCCCAAGGCCCTGGAAGCGGCTGGTGAGCTCTGCTTGGCAGGGAGGAGCAGCCGATCCACCAGCCGGGGATCCTCCCCACCACCTCCGCAGCCCTCGCCTGTGCTCCACCCCACCAGGGTCCACCCCTCCTCCGGGTCCCAGTGGCCAGTAACTGCCTTGAGTCTCAGCGCTGGATCAAAGCTGACATGTCAAACCGTGTCCCTAAGACACAGGCTGCCAGGTGCCGTCCTGGGGCCTGTGCTCAGGGAACGGCTGTCCCCTATAGCCCCCAGCTGGGTCTTGGCCTCAAAGGTGAGACAGGACGGCCCCTGGGGCTCAGAGCTAAGTGCCCGCTGGCTTCCCTGCTCCCAGCCCTGCTGCTCAGGGTGGCTGCAGCCTGCCCCCTACAAACCCGGGACGGGAAAACGGGACGCTGGCCCACTGAGAGCCACAGGCTGCTCTCCATTCCTCCCTCCTCACTTTCCCAGACTCCTGGCCACCAGCCCTGCAATCCCATCACGTCCAGCACAAATACACTCACTCGCTTGCTCGCTCTGGCTCTGCAAGCCACACCCCCTCCCCACTCCAGGGAGCTAATAACCCTGAAGAAGCGCTCACTGCCCTGCAAGGGGCAGGGGTAGCCAGAGGGCCCCAGGCCATCCGGGGCGGACCGGACCTCCCAGAGCTCCCGAAGGCCAGGTGCTCCGGGAGGGGTGGGGCAGGGGAGCACAAGGACTCGCCCTCCAGCGTGTAGGTTTGAGGCCTGCCCTCTCTGGGCTCCCCGACGGCCCTGGGCAAATTTGCCATGTCCTTGGGATTAGGAGGGAGGGACTGCTGCCTGCCTAAGACACACGGTGGTCTGGGCCCGGGAGGCCCAAGAGCTTCCTGCCTGCCCTGATCTGCCAATCTCCCTACCTTGGGGCTGCGGCAGAACCTGAACTCACGCTCAGGAGGGCGGGCCCTGACACGGCGCTTCCCAATGCAGCGGGCAGCGCTGCGGCCTGTGCAGGGCCGGGTCCCAGGGAAATCCTGCCAGCCAGGGGCCGCCCGTGGACCCAGCGCTCCATCCCAGCTTTCTATCGTCAGGGCCTTCCTATAAAACAGCCCAACAGCAGCTAAGCTACAGCCCTGTCCTGCCATCGCCAGACCATCCCCCCCCTCTCCCCCAGAACCCAGGGGGGCCTCCCTTCTCCGTAGCCCCGGAGCCCGGCCTCCTCCATATGCCAGCAGAGCAAACAGCCCCATCCAACACCTGCCTGCCCATCACACAGCCAGCTCCGTGCCTTCATGCTTTCGGGGAAAATATGCCCGCAAGGAACTCCTTAAGCACAGGAAACCCTGTTTCTGAAGATGGGTTTGCAGAACTGGGAATGGGAACTGGGAAATGGAGCCACTGTACACCTTCCCTACAGCAGCTCGCTGGTCGCCTGGCTCTTCCCACACCTGGAGGGCTCACTGGGGAAGGGAGGGGAGGAGGAGCCATGCCTGCTGAGTCCCAGCTTCAGTGGCCTGGCTGGAGGAAGTCGCTCCTCTATGGTCTGTTATTTCATCTTCTTTCTACGGAAGAGTGACTGTCCCCACTAAATCAGTGAGAGATGGAGGGTGGCCCCAAGACCCTGGCTGGGGAGCGGCTGCCTGCACATCCTCACCCATCCCGTTGCACCACACATACTGTCCCTCTTGGAAGGCGCTGTGTGGAAAGGGCCGTGTGGAAGGGGCCGTGTGGAAGGGGCCGTGTGGAAGGCGCCGTGTGGAAGGGGCCATGTGGAAGGGGCCGTGTGGAAGGGGCCGTGTGGAAGGAGCCGTGTGGAAGGGGCCGTGTGGAAGGGGCCGTGTGGAAGGCGCCGTGTGGAAGGGGCCGTGTGGAAGGGGCCGTGTGGAAGGGGCCGTGTGGAAGGCGCCGTGTGGAAGGGGCCGTGTGGAAGGGGCCGTGTGGAAGGCGCCGTGTGGAAGGGGCCGTGTGGAAGGGGCCATGTGGAAGGGGCCGTGTGGAAGGCGCCGTGTGGAAGGGGCCGGGTGGAAGGGGCCGTGTGGAAGGGGCCGTGTGGAAGGGGCTGTGTGGAAGGCGCCGTGTGGAAGGGGCCGAGTGGAAGGGGCCGTGTGGAGGGGGCCGTGTGGAGGGGGCCGTGTGGAAGGGGCCGTGTGGAAGGGGCCGTGTGGAGGGGGCCGTGTAGAAGGCGCCGTGTGGAAGGGGCCGTGTGGAAGGCGCCGTGTGGAAGGGGCCGTGTGGAGGGGGCCGTGTAGAAGGCACCGTGTGGAAGGGGCTGTGTGGAAGGGGCCGTGTGGAAGGGGCCGTGTGGAAGGGGCCGTGTGGAAGGCGCTGTGTGGAAGGGGCCGTGTGGAAGGCGCTGTGTGGAGGGGGCTGTGTGGAGGGGGCTGTGTGGAAAGGGCCGTGTGGAGGGCGCTGTGTGGAGGGGGCTGTGTGGAAGGGGCCGTGTGGAAGGGGCCGTGTGGAGGGGGCTGTGTGGAAGGGGCCGTGTGGAAGGCGCTGTGTGGAGGGGGCTGTGTGGAAGGGGCCGTGTGGAAGGGGCCGTGTGGAGGGGGCCGTGTGGAGGGGGCTGTGTGGAAGGGGCCGTGTGGAGGGGGCTGTGTGGAAGGGGCTGTGTGGAAGGGGCTGTGTGGAAGGGGCCGTGTGGAAGGGGCCGTGTGGAAGGGGCTGTGTGGAGGGGGCTGTGTGGAAGGGGCCGTGTTGAAGGGGCCGTGTGGAAGGGGGCCGTGTGGAAGGGGGCCGTGTGGAAGGGGCCGTGTGGAAGGGGCCGTGTGGAAGGGGCCGTGTGGAAGGGGGCCGTGTGGAAGGGGCTGTGTGGAAGGCGCTGTGTGGAGGGGGCTGTGTGGAAGGGGCTGTGTGGAAGGGGCCGTGTGGAAGGGGCCGAGTGGAAGGGGCTGTGTGGAAGGGGCTGTGTGGAAGGGGCTGTGTGGAAGGGGCCGTGTGGAAGTCGCTGTGTGGAAGGGGCTGTGTGGAAGGGGCTGTGTGGAAGGGGCCGTGTGGAAGTCGCCGTGTGGAAGGGGCCGTGTGGAAGGGGCCGTGTGGAAGGGGCCGAGTGGAAGTCGCTGTGTGGAAGGGGCTGTGTGGAAGGGGCCGTGTGGAAGGGGCCATGTGGAAGGGGCCGAGTGGAAGGGGCTGTGTGGAAGGGGCTGTGTGGAAGGGGCCGTGTGGAAGTCGCTGTGTGGAAGGGGCTGTGTGGAAGGGGCCGTGTGGAAGGGGCCGTGTGGAAGGGGCCGAGTGGAAGGGGCTGTGTGGAAGGGGCTGTGTGGAAGGGGCCGTGTGGAAGTCGCTGTGTGGAAGGGGCTGTGTGGAAGGGGCCGTGTGGAAGTCGCTGTGTGGAAGGGGCTGTGTGGAAGGGGCCGTGTGGAAGTCGCTGTGTGGAAGGGGCTGTGTGGAAGGGGCTGTGTGGAAGGGGCCGTGTGGAGGGGGCTGTGTGGAAGGGGCTGTGTGGAAGGGGCTGTGTGGAAGGGGCCGTGTGGAAGGGGCTGTGTGGAGGGGGCTGTGTGGAAGGGGCCGTGTTGAAGGGGCCGTGTGGAAGGGGGCCGTGTGGAAGGGGGCCGTGTGGAAGGGGCCGTGTGGAAGGGGGCCGTGTGGAAGGGGCCGTGTGGAAGGGGCTGTGTGGAAGGCGCTGTGTGGAGGGGGCTGTGTGGAAGGGGCTGTGTGGAAGGGGCCGTGTGGAAGGGGCCGAGTGGAAGGGGCTGTGTGGAAGGGGCTGTGTGGAAGGGGCCGTGTGGAAGGGGCTGTGTGGAAGGGGCCGTGTGGAAGTCGCTGTGTGGAAGGGGCTGTGTGGAAGGGGCCGAGTGGAAGGGGCTGTGTGGAAGGGGCTGTGTGGAAGGGGCCGTGTGGAAGTCGCTGTGTGGAAGGGGCTGTGTGGAAGGGGCCGTGTGGAAGTCGCTGTGTGGAAGGGGCTGTGTGGAAGGGGCTGTGTGGAAGGGGCCGTGTGGAAGTCGCTGTGTGGAAGGGGCCGTGTGGAAGGGGCCGTGTGGAAGGGGCCGAGTGGAAGTCGCTGTGTGGAAGGGGCCGTGTGGAAGGGGCCGTGTGGAAGGGGCCGTGTGGAAGGGGCCGAGTGGAAGGGGCTGTGTGGAAGGGGCTGTGTGGAAGGGGCCGTGTGGAAGTCGCTGTGTGGAAGGGGCTGTGTGGAAGGGGCCGTGTGGAAGTCGCTGTGTGGAAGGGGCTGTGTGGAAGGGGCCGTGTGGAAGTCGCTGTGTGGAAGGGGCTGTGTGGAAGGGGCTGTGTGGAAGGGGCCTTGTGGAAGGGGCCGAGTGGAAGTCGCTGTGTGGAAGGGGCTGTGTGGAAGGGGCTGTGTGGAAGGGGCCGTGTGGAAGGGGCCGTGTGGAAGGGGCCGAGTGGAAGGGGCTGTGTGGAAGGGGCCCAGTGGAAGGGGCTGTGTGGAAGGGGCCGTGTGGAAGGGGCCTTGTGGAAGGGGCCGAGTGGAAGTCGCTGTGTGGAAGTCGCTGTGTGGAAGGGGCTGTGTGGAAGGGGCCGTGTGGAAGGGGCCGTGTGGAAGGGGCCGTGTGGAAGGGGCCGAGTGGAAGGGGCTGTGTGGAAGGGGCTGTGTGGAAGGGGCCGTGTGGAAGTCGCTGTGTGGAAGGGGCCGTGTGGAAGGGGCCGTGTGGAAGGGGCCGTGTGGAAGGGGCCGAGTGGAAGGGGCTGTGTGGAAGGGGCTGTGTGGAAGGGGCTGTGTGGAAGTCGCTGTGTGGAAGTCGCTGTGTGGAAGGGCCTGTGTGGAAGGGGCTGTGTGGAAGGGGCTGTGTGGAAGGGGCCGTGTGGAAGTCGCTGTGTGGAAGGGGCTGTGTGGAAGGGGCCGTGTGGAAGGGGCCGTGTGGAAGGGGCTGTGTGGAAGGGGCTGTGTGGAAGGGGCTGTGTGGAGGGGGCTGTGTGGAAGGGGCTGTGTGGAAGGGGCTGAGTGGAAGGGGCCGTGTGGAAGGGGCCGTGTGGAAGGGGCCGTGTGGAAGGGGCTGTGTGGAAGGGGCTGT
This sequence comes from Myotis daubentonii, assembly GCF_963259705.1. Classification (NCBI taxonomy): domain Eukaryota; kingdom Metazoa; phylum Chordata; class Mammalia; order Chiroptera; family Vespertilionidae; genus Myotis; species Myotis daubentonii. Next base: position 4,290,223 of record NC_081852.1, read on the forward strand.
GTGGAAGGGGCCGTGTGGAAGTCGCTGTGTGGAAGGGGCTGTGTGGAAGGGGCTGAGTGGAAGGGGCCGTGTGGAAGGGGCCGTGTGGAGGCGGCTGTGTGGAAGGGGCCGTGTGGAGGCGGCTGTGTGGAAGGGGCTGAGTGGAAGGCGCTGTGTGGAAGGGGCCGTGTGGAAGGGGCTGTGTGGAAGGGGCTGTGTGGAAGGGGCTGTGTGGAAGGGGCCGTGTGGAAGGGGCCGTGTGGAAGGGGCTGTGTGGAAGGGGCCGAGTGGAAGGGGCCGTGTGGAAGGGGCCGTGTGGAGGCGGCTGTGTGGAAGGGGCTGAGTGGAAGGCGCTGTGTGGAAGGGGCTGTGTGGAAGGGGCTGTGTGGAAGGGGCCGTGTGGAAGGGGCCGTTTGGAAGGGGCTGTGTGGAAGGGGCCGAGTGGAAGGGGCCGTGTGGAAGGCGCTGTGTGGAAGGGGCCGTGTGGAAGTCGCTGTGTGGAAGGGGCTGTGTGGAAGGGGCCGTGTGGAAGTCGCTGTGTGGAAGGGGCTGTGTGGAAGGGGCTGTGTGGAAGGGGCCGTGTGGAAGTCGCTGTGTGGAAGGGGCCGTGTGGAAGGGGCCGTGTGGAAGGGGCCGAGTGGAAGTCGCTGTGTGGAAGGGGCTGTGTGGAAGGGGCCGTGTGGAAGGGGCCGTGTGGAAGGGGCCGAGTGGAAGGGGCTGTGTGGAAGGGGCTGTGTGGAAGGGGCCGTGTGGAAGTCGCTGTGTGGAAGGGGCTGTGTGGAAGGGGCCGTGTGGAAGTCGCTGTGTGGAAGGGGCTGTGTGGAAGGGGCCGTGTGGAAGTCGCTGTGTGGAAGGGGCTGTGTGGAAGGGGCTGTGTGGAAGGGGCCTTGTGGAAGGGGCCGAGTGGAAGTCGCTGTGTGGAAGGGGCTGTGTGGAAGGGGCTGTGTGGAAGGGGCCGTGTGGAAGGGGCCGTGTGGAAGGGGCCGAGTGGAAGGGGCTGTGTGGAAGGGGCCCAGTGGAAGGGGCTGTGTGGAAGGGGCCGTGTGGAAGGGGCCTTGTGGAAGGGGCCGAGTGGAAGTCGCTGTGTGGAAGTCGCTGTGTGGAAGGGGCTGTGTGGAAGGGGCTGTGTGGAAGGGGCCGTGTGGAAGGGGCCGTGTGGAAGGGGCCGAGTGGAAGGGGCTGTGTGGAAGGGGCTGTGTGGAAGGGGCCGTGTGGAAGTCGCTGTGTGGAAGGGGCTGTGTGGAAGGGGCCGTGTGGAAGGGGCCGTGTGGAAGGGGCCGAGTGGAAGGGGCTGTGTGGAAGGGGCTGTGTGGAAGGGGCTGTGTGGAAGTCGCTGTGTGGAAGTCGCTGTGTGGAAGGGCCTGTGTGGAAGGGGCTGTGTGGAAGGGGCTGTGTGGAAGGGGCCGTGTGGAAGTCGCTGTGTGGAAGGGGCTGTGTGGAAGGGGCCGTGTGGAAGGGGCCGTGTGGAAGGGGCTGTGTGGAAGGGGCCGTGTGGAAGGGGCCGTGTGGAAGGGGCCGAGTGGAAGGGGCTGTGTGGAAGGGGCTGTGTGGAAGGGGCTGTGTGGAAGTCGCTGTGTGGAAGTCGCTGTGTGGAAGGGCCTCTGTGGAAGGGGCTGTGTGGAAGGGGCTGTGTGGAAGGGGCCGTGTGGAAGTCGCTGTGTGGAAGGGGCTGTGTGGAAGGGGCCGTGTGGAAGGGGCCGTGTGGAAGGGGCTGTGTGGAAGGGGCTGTGTGGAAGGGGCCGTGTGGAAGGGGCCGTGTGGAAGGGGCCGTGTGGAAGGGGCCGTGTGGAAGGGGCTGTGTGGAAGGGGCTGTGTGGAAGGGGCCGTGTGGAAGTCGCTATGTGGAAGGGGCTGTGTGGAAGGGGCTGTGTGGAAGGGGCTGAGTGGAAGGGGCCGTGTGGAAGGGGCCGTGTGGAAGGGGCCGTGTGGAAGGGGCTGTGTGGAAGGGGCTGTGTGGAAGGGGCTGTGTGGAAGGGGCTGAGTGGAAGGGGCCGTGTGGAAGGGGCCGTGTGGAGGCGGCTGTGTGGAAGGGGCCGTGTGGAGGCGGCTGTGTGGAAGGGGCTGAGTGGAAGGCGCTGTGTGGAAGGGGCCGTGTGGAAGGGGCTGTGTGGAAGGGGCTGTGTGGAAGGGGCTGTGTGGAAGGGGCCGTGTGGAAGGGGCCGTGTGGAAGGGGCTGTGTGGAAGGGGCCGAGTGGAAGGGGCCGTGTGGAAGGGGCCGTGTGGAGGCGGCTGTGTGGAAGGGGCTGAGTGGAAGGCGCTGTGTGGAAGGGGCTGTGTGGAAGGGGCTGTGTGGAAGGGGCCGTGTGGAAGGGGCCGTTTGGAAGGGGCTGTGTGGAAGGGGCCGAGTGGAAGGGGCCGTGTGGAAGGCGCTGTGTGGAAGGGGCTGTGTGGAAGGGGCTCAGTGGAAGGGGCCGTGTGGAAGGGGCCGTGTGGAAGGGGCCGTGTGGAAGGGGCTGTGTGGAAGGCGCTGAGTGGAAGGGGCCGTGTCTAAGGGGCCGTGTGGCAGGAGTGGGTCTCGGGCCTGATGTCCTACACCATCGGCCCTCGCACGCCCGCTGGCCCAGCCCCTAGTGCCCAGTGGGGCCTATCGTAGAGACAACCAGTAGCGCTTTTGTGGACACACTGGGCCACGCCGAGTGGGAGAGGCTGGACGAGCGCAGTGAATAGATTACCCGCTTCAATTACTTTATCTAATGATGACATTTGTACTGTAAAAGTCAGCACAAAAATCAATGAGTTTTAAAGGACAAAATCTGGTGGAGGCTCCAGCCCAGTGACCTGGAACAGCAGCCCAGGAGCCTGGAGGACAGGCCCAGCCGGGCGCAGGAGACTCCCAGCGTGCCAGCGCTGCCACCAGGGAGCACAGAAAAGCAAGCCCGGTGCGAGGCCAGCCCTGGACCCCAAGCTCAGGCCAGACGTGTGCGGCGTGCACCCGGCTCCAGGCATTGCTGCAGGAGTCCCAGCCACACAGCACGGCGGGGCAGAGTGTCAGTGAGCTGACCGTTGCACAACCGAAGAGTTCGATTACATGAACCGGGGCTCCGTGCTGACCGGGAGGGCCAGGGAGGGCTGCGGGGAAAGGGCGGGACGCTGGGCATGAGGAGGAGTTTGCCGGGCGTGAGGAGGGGCTGCATTGAGCCCATGAAGGAACAAAGGACCCCGGGAAGCCGCTTCCTCCAGTCCACTGGGCCCTGAGCTTCCTCAGCCCCCCTTTGGGACCTCAAGGGAGTGAGACGGGGGTGCAGACCCCCTCCTGCACGCTGGCGGCACGGGAGGCCCTGAGGATGTTTGCAGGCCAGAACGCTGACCTGGGGTCTACAGCCTCAGACAGGCGCAGCGGCAGCTGGACATCCAGGGGCCCAGCCGCACGGGGCTGCTCTCAGCGGCCCCTGTGTGTTCCCTGAGGCAGGCGGGCTGACAGCCACAGAGCGGCCCCCACCGCGGCCCGGCCCCCGCACTCTGTGCACCACAAAGACAGGCAGCTCTGCGTCCGGGGACTCCACTAGGCGCCTTTGCTCCCCTCGTGGCGCGGGGCCTCCGCTAACCGTGGAGTAAATCTCCCCACGGAGCAGCCTCCGGAGGGGGACCGGCCTCCTGAGCACCGCCTGCCGTCCGCACCAGCACCCTCTGCCGAGCCTGGGGCCCAGCCCCTGCGTTTCCTCAGAGTCCTCAGAGAACTCCAGAAGGGCTGCATGGCTGCCGGTCTGCGAGGGCACACTGAGGCTCAGAGGGCCAGCACAGCCAGTCCCTCCCACGCGGGGGGCGTCAGAGCAGGGTCCGCAGCACGGCGGCCCTGGCGGTGCACAGGCCAGGCGGGCTCGGGGCGCGCTGCTCGCTTACGTAGGACCCACGCCCCATCTGTGCTCTGCTGAACCAGAGGTGAGGTGGGCCCGGAGTCTAGTTCCTGCAGGGCAGTCTCTCCTTCCTTTCACAGCCTGTGGCAGCGTGGCTGCTGCCTCGCCCAGTCCCCCCTTACTTTCCAAACAGTTAAGCTGAGCCAGGACCCAACCCGATGTCCCGAGTTTCCAGGCTCAACACCAGGAGCCCTGGGTGTCCGCGCCCACCCGCTGCAGGGAGGGCACAGGGTCCGCTGGCAGCGAGGCTGAGAGACAGGAGCCCTCACGGCCCAGGAGGCCAGCCACAGGGCGCAGACGGAGAGCACTGCCCCCCATGGCACTGCCTCTTCCCCAAGACCCAGCCCACAGTCCGAGTGCTGGCGGGGTGTGGGGCGCCAACCTGGGCTTCCAACAGGAAGAGCAAAGCCTGGCCCTGAAAGGTGTCCAGCCACTGGACGGACCTGGCCAGCCCTCCCTGCTCTGTCTTCCCGGGGTCTGCTGGGGGTGGGGGCCACAGAGGCCCCTCCGGGCCTTCCCACAGGCCCGGCCCGAAACCGCCTACCTCCCAGAAAGAAGCAGAGCCAGCCCAGACGGAGTGCTTGCCCCCTGGAAGAGAACCACGCATCTCCTCGAAACGTGGAGACCAGGTCCCAGCGCTCACACTCACTGCTGCGCCTCTTCCTGCGGACACCAGGCCAGGCCATGGGCCCAGGTCCCACGGGGCGAGGGGGGCTGGGGGGCGGGGGCGGGGGCTTCCAGGCAGCGTTGCGCGGCTCTGCCACGGGCTGGCCTGGACCCTCACCAGCAGGCAGGGCTGCAGCACGTCCCGTTTCACAGACGAGGAACCTGAGGCTCTGCTGACTTCTCGGCCTCTGGCCGCTCCAGGGCGGCCGCGCAGCCTACTCCCCAGTCTCTGGCTTTTGGACACAAAAGAGGGCTGACTGGACCCTGGGCTTGGCTGGGGCAGCTACAGCCCACGCACTGGCCTGAGCACTGGAAGGGACACCGTGAGCCAGAGCGGAGACCCAGGGCCGAGCCGCGGGATGGGAGGCAGGGCCAGGCCTGGCCACAGTGGGTTCTCGGGGAAGGAAAGAGCAACCAGAAGCCACGCGGGCCCTGTAGCTCCTGAGCACACAGTTCAGTGAGGGCAGAAGGAGCAGTCAGAGCGGGCTGCCTGGAGGAGGCAGACATGGGCCTCAGTGTTGTGAAATCCCTCACAGGCGTGCATGAGGCCCAAAGCAGCACAGGGCAGTCAGCCTGCACACGGTGGACCTCCATCCCCTGCCTCAGCCAATGTGGAGAGAAAAGACATGGGCTTCGAGTCCAAGACAAATCTTTCCCCTGGCATTTATGGGGTGTGTGGCCTCGGGCAGGGACTGGACCGACCCGGGCTCAGCTTCCTCCTCGGAAAAGCGGGTGCGGTGGCAGGTCCTCAGCAGGCCGCTGTGCACAGTGAGACAGCCGGCCAGAGAAGCACGCCGCCCTCCTCGCCCTCACACCCACCCAGACGCCGGGCCGGCCTCGCGGGGCCTGTCCCCTGGCTGCCCCCCAGGCCTGGAGCCCCTCGGGGACTGGGATACCTCACCTTTAGTCTCAAGATAACCAGCAGCACCCAACACACCTGCTTTCACACCCCGTGAGGCCGCAGACCCTGCCCGCCATGTGGGAGGCGCCAGGTCAGCGCCGGCCGGGCCCCTGCGGCTGCCCCTCCTCGCGCTCACACCCGAGCAGCCCCAGCCAAGCCCAGGAGGCCCAGGGTGAGCGCAACCAACACACAGACACGCAGTCCCGGCTCCAAACACACACGTGGGCTCGTGGAGCACCTCCCTCCACAAAACCTGCCTCCATCCACCCCTTTGGACGGGGGACCTGGACGGTGTGCAGAGGGAGGGGATGCGGGAGGCAGCACCGCTCAGAACCCACAGGCCCATAGGAAGGGGGTCATGTTAGAAGGGGAGCACCAGCCCACAGCTCCAGGTGGCCCCTCACGCCACCTTAACACGCCTCCTACATGGGGACACGCAGCAGGGCTGCAGGGGGGCGGCAAGGCGTGGGCTCTGACATGAGAGGTGGCTCTGGGGCCACGAGGAGGATGTCCGTCGCGCCCATGGGTTCGGTCACAGCAGACCAAGGGGGCTACAGTGGCCTCTGGAGAGGTTGTCTGAGAGCTCCACACCGTCCTGCAGGGACACCGGCGTGGACAGAGAGAGAATGAGCCGCGCTGCAGCCCAGGGGCAGCGTGTGCTGGCAAAGGGTTCACAGGCCCTAAATACACAACTCTCACCCTCCCTGCTCAGTGTGGACATTCCCGCCACGGTCGGCTTCATGCCACCAAAGGGGCATCACCGAGCACGGAGGGAGGGAGCCAGCTCATGGGAGCACACACCCGGGCCCCACATGTGCCTCCGTGTTGGAAGTGTGGACAGAAGGAGAGGACCCCAGAGAGATCTCAGAGAATGCCCACAGGCGCTGGCCAGGCCCGCTGAGCTGGGCAAGGCAGAGGGACTCAAAATTCCTCAGACGTTTCCAAGCAGCATCCGGGCTGGGCTTCTGGACTGTCCTCCCACGCTTCTGAGCACGCTACCTGCACAGCCACAGCGTTAGCCAGGGCAGGCGGGCGGCAGCCTTTCCAGCCCCACTGGTCCCAGCGTGCGCCCACGCCGGGGAGACGCTCAGGCCCTGGCAGGACACTGCAGGGTGAAGTGAAGGGAGTCTCTCCCTCACCACCTGCTCCAGGAGCAAGTGGGGAGGGCAGTGGGCAGTGGATAGCGGGCAGCAGACACGGTCTGCCTGGTGCCAGGGAGGAGCCTGCCTGTGTGGAACGTTGGGGACAGCAAGTCCCACCTCAAGGCCGATTCTCCGTTACTTCTGTGGGTCTGATCTCTTTGTCTCTCTCACAACAATTTAGTTAATTAAGGGATTATTAAGGGAAGAGAGATCAATTAGGAGATGATGAGTCAATTAGATTAGCTTCTCATTAGCTTTAAATCTGTTAATGGAAGTGAGAATCTAAAGGTTGACATTGTACCAAGATTCAACCATTTCCATGACCTGAGAAATGTGGGTATTAGAAGAGGACGGGCTCAGGAGCGAGGAGTGAGATGCGGGTGGGAGGAACCATGCGGAACATGCCACTTTGCAGACTGTCCAAAGTATTCAAGCTTCTTTAAAGAGATGTTGTTAAAGACCAAAAATGTAAAGAAATATAAATAAGCTATTTTAGAGACTTTAGATTCCAGCCCAGTGTGTGCTCATTAAAGCTCTGAAATGGTCATTTACCAGCCACTGACTGCTCGCCGCAAGGCACATCACAAACAGCAGATGCTGAAGGGAGCCCCCAGCGACGCCAGCAAAGCCCCAGATTACAGGCCTGCGCGGCACGCCAGGCCCTCTCCACACACGCACCACGGCGTTTCACTTCATCCTTAACTAACTCGATGACAGCGGTGGGTTTTGTCAAACAGTTTTATTGAGATATAATTTACATGCCACAAAACTCGTCCATTTAAGTGTACAATTCAGTGGCTTTAATATGTCCACAGCTGCAGAGCCATTACTACAATCCAGCTTAGAGCACCCCCACGCCCCACCACCAAGAGCCTGCCTGTCCACGGAGCCATGCCCGGCTCCAGTCCAGAGCCGGTGTCGCCCGGAACTCATAGGCTGGAATTCGGATGTGATGGTATGATGGTATTGGGAGATGCTTAGTTTGTGAGGGTGGAGCCCGCATAATGAGATGGGGCTCCTTGTAAAAGAGGCCTGCAGAGCTCCGCGCCCTCCTGCTACGGGAGATGCGGCCGGGGGCGGACAGTCCGCACAGGAGGAAGGCTCTCACCAGACCCGCCCCTGCTGGCCCGGCCCAGGGCTTCCCAGCCTCCACTGCGGCACGTGAATGCTCGCTGTTTACAAGGCCACCCAGTGGGTGCTGTGTGGTTACAGCAGCCCCAACAGACTGCTACGCCTGCCCCTCACCCACCACCCCCAGGCCCGGGCAACCACTGCTCTCTCGACGGGTCTGCTGTCTGGACATTTCACACCGATGGCTCACAGGACGTGGCCTCTGATGGCCGCCCTCCTCACTGGGCACGAGGCCCACAGGCCTCCTCCACCTGCAGCCGCTCTCAGGGCTGTGCTCCTCTTTGTGAGGTGACGTTCCACTGCACGGCACGCAGCCGTGGCCTCCTGATCTCATCTCGCAGGTGGGGAGTCACTACCCACGGTCATAAGAGGACTGTGCGGAGCCAGGCCGTCTGCCGGGGAACCCTCGCGCCCCCACGCACCTCCCACCTCCTGCAGCCCTGGCCTACTGATCCCGCGTAGGAAGAATCTTCCGGTAAAAAACACGTATGCCTGTGTTCCGCCATGTCATTTTACGAAGCACCCAGGAAACACAACCGACAGCCTCCTGTTCACATTAGTATTTGCTCCTAACCTCCATCCTGCCGCCTGCTGCTCTCCAGCCACAGGTGATGACAGCACCTGAGAGTCCAGAGCAGTCCATGCATAAAACCTAAAGTGAAGAACAAACACTAACACTTGCACAACTAGAGAAAATTGCTAATATCTTATTTTATTTTTATTTTTATTTTTATTATGGAAAATTTCAACATTCAAAAAAGTGAAATGAACCCCCATGTACCCATCACTTAGTCTCAACTCTCGTCACCAATACCATACCCCCAAATTACTTTGAAGTTATTTTGAGAACTCTCCAACATCATATCTTTCCTATGTCAACATTTCAGTTGTATCTCTAAAAGACAAGGTTTTATTTTATTTCATTTTTTACTAGAGGCCCAATGCACGAAATTCATGCAAGAGTAGGCCTTTGCAGTCCGGCTTCATCCAGGAAAGACATCCAGAAGGATGTCCAATCTAATTAGCATATTATGTTTTTATTATTATAGATTGTTTACACTACAGATAAACACAATATCATGACTACACCTAAAAACTGAACCATCCTTAATAACTTCCAATATCCATCAGTATTCAGACTTTGCAAGGGTCTCTCAATGTTTTTTCACAGTTTTTCCAATCAGGGTGCTAGTAAAGTCCCTCACACAGCAGCTGTTTTAGGTGTCTGTGCACTAGGCAGCTCCCGTGTCCCACGGCGCTTTGTGAGATGATCAGTTGCCTACAATGGGCATGGCACTGGTGCATGGGTGGGGGTCTGCATCGGCGCAGAGATGAGTAAAGACCAGCCGCCCTCAGGAGGGTTTGAAGACTTTTCAACTTCGTGGTGGTGCAGAGCGACATGCATAACCAGTCAGAGGAGCTATCCGACACTGGTCAGAGAATGGGCTTTGTGGGCGATGTTCCTCCCAGCTGCTGGCTACGGTAAGTGTTCCAAGCACATACGATGGGCTCAGCTAAGCTGCGATGCGAGGCAGGTTCGGTGCATGAAATGCATTTTCAACTTAATATGTTCAACTTATAATGGGTTTATTGGAACAGAACCTCATCCTAAGTCAAAGATAGATATAGATATCCTATAGGACCCACCAATGGTACCCTCACCCATCCCCACCCAACCAATCAAAGCATGATATGCTAAACCCGCTCAACCGCTCGCTATGACTGCGGGAGGTTAGCTTGCTGCTGGGGTCTAGTCGATCAGGACTGAGCGAGACAGGCTGGACACTCCCTGGAGCCCTCCCGCAGTCCCTCTCTGGCTGGCCAACCTCCCATATCCCTCCCTAGCCCCGATCATGCACCAGTGGGGTCCCTCAACCTGGCCTGTGCCCTCTCGCAATCCAGGACCTCTCGGGGGATGTCAGAGAGCTTCCCCCTGGTGATCAGTGCACTCCCACTGGGGGAGCACAGCTCAGCCAAAAACTGGGCTCATGGCTGGTGAGTGCAGCAGTGGTGGCGGGAGCCTCTCCCACCTCCGCGGCAGCGCTAAGGATGTCTGACTGTTTATACTTTGGTCTCTATGCTGTGGGGAGCAGGCCTAAGCCATCAGTCAGACAACCCCGGAGGTTTCCCAGACTGCTAGAGGGAGCAGGCTGGGCTGAGAAAAACCCCCCAAGTGCACAAATTTCGTGCATCGAGCCTCTAGTCATAGGTATAATGTCTCCAAGTGTCGCCCTGGCCATTCTCTCTGTGCTTCTCTCCCCTTTTCTCATTCCCTTACTCCCCAGGGGACATTTCCTCTACTTCCCTAAACTCACTGAAGCAGGAAATAAACCAGGAAATAAGCTTGGGGAGATTCCAAGCTGGGTTTTCATTTCCCCACTTCTGAGACTCTAGAGGCCCAGCCTGGGGGAGGTGTGAGCAAAGGCCGGTAAAATTAGCAAAGCAAAAGGTGCAGAGAAGGCAGAGAATCAGGCAGACTGTCTGTGAGCGGGCAGGAGAGAGGAAGGGATCAGGTGTCATCCCTCCCCATGGACTGGGCGCCCACCCGGGGCCTGCCATCCTTCAGCCATCTTCACACTCAAAAGACTCCCAACTGGGAGGAAGGGGGTCTGAGGGACCCTGTGTCGGGGGGGGGGGGGGGATGCAGGGAGTCCAAGGCAGAGTGAACTGTTGGCAGGACAGACATTCCGTCGCGCAGGTGACACGCGCATGGCAGACATCGTCTGAACCAATACTGACTCAGTGCCTCCTCTGCCACGCCCTGCAGGTCCACAGAGAAGCAAACGACGGAACTGGATGCACAATCAATACACCAACAGAGGCAGACGGATGGAGGGACGCACACTTTCCTGGTTGCTGTCCACACATGCACATGCTTACACACACGTGGGCCGGCACACACAAACTAGCAGCTTCTAACGGAACTAGAGGCGGGGGCTGAGCACTCCAGGCCAGGACGTGTGCCCAGAGCCATTTCCCATCAAGGGCACCCACCCCACCCACGCCCATGACTCTGGGCCTGGATTCCCAATTCACTCCACCTCCCCCTCCCCCCATCAGCCAGCTGCATCCCACTGCCAGGCCTGGCATTCAGAGGAGCTCTCCAACACTCAGTTATAAAATCTGTCCACAACGAACACATGAATGACTTGAGCCGTGTCCATCCAGGGTACCTAACAGGGGCTGAGGGCTTAACGCAGAGAAGGTTCTGGAAATTCTCCAGGCTTTGGGATCAGTCAGACCTGGGTCCTACGCTCAGCCGTCCGGTGCCTCAGTTTCCTCACCTATAAGATAAGGTGCTGCTGCTGTGAGGAGAAACGACAAAGAATGCAAGGCTCCCGTCCTCACGTTTCCCCGGGAGCAGGGGCTCAGTGTCTCCGAGGGCCGGCCAGCATGCCGTCCGCCAGGGCTCCCAGCAGCCGAGCCTGAGAAGCAGCATCCGAGAGCGCAGAGCTGGCCGGCCGGCCCTGGAGCTCTCACTCAGCAGCAAAGGCCGCCAGGCGGGGCCCCGGCCCTCGGCACAGGCTCAGGGCTCCTGACGGGGCTCCCAGCAGGGGGAGCCCGAGAGGCCCACAAGTTGGGCAGGAGCAGAGAGGGCTCCTGTGGCCTCCAGGACCCACAGGTGGTGCCCTCACCCATCCCCGCCCAAGCCTGGACCCGCATGACCCGAGCGGACCCCACAGTGATGCAGCCTCGGGCCCCAACACACACACATGCCTCCAAAGGACCCAGAACCTGCCCTGTGGGGACTCGAGGGCCTCAGCCCATCGGACACGCAGCACCACGTCTTGCTGGTGTGGCTGGGCCTGCGTGTTCACCACTAACGTGGGGCCCAGGAATGTTCTGTAACCCCTCTGAGCCTCCACCCTCCTCTCTAAGATGACCAATAATTTCTGTCTTGATGAAGAACAGACTAGAAAGAACGGGCGGATAAGTAAACAAGCAACCCAAGATCTTGCCTGGCATACGTGAGTAGCGCCTGTGAGTCCCCGCCCCAGATGATGGCGCAGCTGTGTGCCGACGCTGCCCGGGGAGCTCCGGCCTGGTCCCCCTCCGTGACGGGGTTCCGCCTGGTCCCCTCTGCTCTCACCTGGCCCACGCCCGCTTGCTGCCCAGCGCCTGGGCTTGGCTCTGACTTGTCCCTGACACGAGCCTGAATGTGGCCTTGGCCTCGGCTCTCTGCTGGTGTCCCCACCAGCCTGCCACTTGTGAAGCCCGCACCACTGGCACCATCACTCACATGCCATGCTCACAATTTCTCCTCAAGCAAAGCAGTCACACCTGACCAGGGCCGGGCTGTGTGCTGCTCCACACACACTGGCCGCGCCAGGCACCCTGGTCCGGGCCCCGGCACTCAGAGTGCGGGACGCCCAGCGCTGTGCAGCCCTCAGCGTGGAGCCCTCAGCGTGGAGCCCTCAGCGTGCAGCCCTCAGCGTGCAGCCCTCAGCGTGGAGCCCTCAGCGTGGAGCCCGCAGCGTGGAGCCCTCAGCGTGGAGCCCTCAGCGTGGAGCCGGCAGACAGCTGGTTAGGGAGAAGCAGACCACGCCCCTCTCGCCGCCTCAAGGACATGGGCCACCTCTGTCCCTTCTCTCTGGCAGGCAGCATGCTCTCTGCAGGGGCGTCCCTTCCGTTAGGACACACACGCTGCCATCGCTCCCGTCTTCACGAGACCACCCCCCCTGACACCACCCCTCCTGGCTTTGCTCCCTTTGCAATGAAGCTCCTCTAAGAGGCGCCGATGCCTGCTGGTTCCACGTCCCCTCCCCTTCTCCCTGAACGCACTCCCTTCAGCATGGGACCCAGCACCGCAGCAGGGCCCTTGTCAAGGACCGCAGGGCCTCCCTGCTGTAAACCCTTCCCTTCCTGGGCCACCCGCACCACGGCGGAGGCGCGCCCGGCCCTGCATCGCAGCCTCCGCTCTGCCCTCCCCCGGGCTTGCCTCCTGCGCTATAGGCTGCTCCTTCTCAATCTCCTTTGCTGGCTCCCGGTGGCATCGTGTGGCATATTCACTTATGTGTTTATTGTCCACCTCGCCCACCCATGAGGTCAGGTTCACTGCCATGTCCTCGGTGCCCAGAGCCGTGCCTGGCACACAGTGGGTGCTGGATAAAACACTGGCGGCATGAGCTCATTGCGGGGGATGGACCACCTTCTTGAGGACCAGCGTGGGCCAGGTTGGGCCAGATGCTGGGGATACAGAGGTGGACAGAGCATGGTTCTTGCCCTCAAATGTCACAGCCTCGGCAGGGCTGAGAGGACAGGAAGGCATGGAAACCAAGTAATACTGAAGCACGGAGTTAGAGGCACAACAGCAGTCATCGAGAGGACGGAGAACAAATGGCGCAGGGAGGGTGTGTGTCTGCCCCAGAGGACAGGCCACGCTCCCACACGCCGCCCCGTGACCACGGGCTCGCTCCTCAGAACCGTGTTCTGCGCGGTGAGCCGGGCGCTCCACATCCAGCAGCCCAGGCCCACTCTCCGAGCCCAGGCACCGCGGCGAGACTTCCAGGCCTTTCTGACTTTGAGAGGTGGTTTTCTCTCCCCGGCTCCACCCACTCTCCTCCCAGCAGATGATTCCTTTCCAGTACCCTCTGTTAATTCTAAGTGGGACCACCTATTCCAGAGACCCCCCCAAATCAGTGTCATGACCAGGGGTCCGTGTGAGCATGTGTGTGTATGCATGTATGTGTGCACACGTGTAAACTTTCTGTGGTCAAGGGAGGGGCCAGAGGGGCCACCCCAGGTGCCCCCTGCTCCGAGCTGGGCCGAGCAAAGGCCTGGGCCCCAGGGACCCTCGGGGCTGGAGCCCAGGTGCAGCGTTCACTCCCAGGCCGCCCCACGCGCTGCGGGCCGTCCAAGGGGCTGCAGGCAGGACGGGCAGTGGGCAGCCCTGCACTGGGGCCAGGACAGTCCTCTGAGGCGGGACACAGAGCAACAGGGGCTCCCAAGGCCCTGCAGCACCTCCTGAGATGAAGCCGGGCGAACAGGGCCAGACCAGAGACGCCACCGGCCGGGGCAGGGACCTGGCGCGCTCACGATAAACCACCTGGAGGGTCCGCGGTATCACGAGGACCTGGGCCGGTAGGTGGGTCCTCCCTGGGATGCTGAACAACGTTAACAGCTCAGACTTGGTGCCCAGTGGGCTCCTGACGAGCCTTCGTTGACCTGTAGCAGAATGGGGGGAGCCAGGGTCTCCGAGCACCGGGGTCACACCCTGGCTCCAACCAGGGCCAGCAGCACAGTGTCTTGTCAAAACAAAAAAATGCCCTCAACATGTCTCAGGTGAGCAGTTTGTCCTAAAAAAAACTCCCTGAGACCCTGGGCAGCAGGCATCCATGCTCCCTGGTTGTGACCACACAGGAGACGGGCCTGGACTGCGACCCGACGCCTGAGGGCCTTCCAGGCGAAGCTGACGGGGCTGCCTGATTGGAGGCATGGAAACCCTGGTGCATCGAGGTCATCCTCACCAACGCCACCAAAAGCCCCAGACTCACGGCCACGGGCATCTGCCCAGCAGCTCTCGGAAATGTGCCCGGGTGGCAGGAGACTCACACTGAGCTCCCAGCTCTCTGCACGTGGCACAACTCTCGGCCCAGGCTGCCTGGTGGTGGGGAGAGGAGGGAGGGGGTGGCATTAGCGATGCAACTATAGAGCCCAGAGGCTGGTGTGCCACAAGCTGTGGGGGAGGGAGAGCTGAACGGTCCCTTGTCCGGCTGCCACGGAAGCCCTGGCCCCTGACCTGACATCCTGCGGCAAACAGAGACGCGCCCTCACACCTGCAGACTTTGTGCTGGGCCCTGACACTCAGAAGCCAGACTCGGTCCCAGAGTGCACGGCAACAGTTCTGCACTCAGTTGTGAGAAGGGTGGGCTGCCTCAGTGAGACAGGGAGGGGCCGTGGGGGCCCACCCGCGCCAGGGATGTGGGGGTTGCTGGCGACCTACAGTCATGGACCATCTTCCTTAGAGCGTGAACATTTTAAGTATCTGGTGAAAACTATGGACTTTTCCCAGAAAAATAAAAAGTAGAAACATGTATACACACATGCACACATGTGCACACATACATGCATACACATATGCATGCATACACACACATGCACGCACGCACATGCACACAGGCACACGCACTTTTCCACACACTTTCAGGGAGCTTTTGGAGCCTATGAACCTCAGAAGAGAGCCTCTGAATGAAAGGAAGTCGTGTATTCTGTGCATTAAGTAATAACTAGTATTATTAATGACTTCTTGGATGAATAAATACATTTACTATTTTGTGCTTCAATACTTAGCAGCTGCTATGGCCTTGCTCCCAGTGGTCTGCAAATTGGCATGGAACAAACCACAGAAAAGAGGTGGACTTCTTTAACAGCCTGACCTGCCAGCTCAGCCCGCACCACCGCCACCAGAACCAGCCCTTGGTGTCAGCTCCACACCAGTCCGCACGAAGCAGTGAGCCCAGCACTGAGTGCTCAGCCCTCCCCATGGGGTGACACCACGGGGCCTGCAGAATTCCAGGGTCTGCCCTGCCCTGAGGAGCCTGCCCACGGGCCCTGGAGAGCAGGCAGCAAACCACAGGTACCTCTGCCTCAGGCCACAGAGATGCCAGGCAGCAGTGGGGTGGGGGGCGAGACCTCCGCACTGCTCACCATTGATCTCCACTAATGAATTTCTCTGTGGGAAGGAACAAACTTCTCCACAGTGGGCTGGCCAGGGCGGCCCGTGCGGCAGCCCGGTGTCGGGCATGCTAATGCCCGAGCTGTCTGACTCCATCGGGTCGGTCTCCACACCCTGATCTCCCCCGATGGCTTCTGAGCAGGCCCGAGGCTGACCAATCAACCTAATGCAGATAGCCGATAAAGGAGGAGATGTATGACATTGAGATGAAGACCCGTGATGTCGGCTTGGAGAAGATCTCAATTCAGTTAGCTCCGTGGTTGTGCATTGCAAGGACTATTAGCTGAGATCGCTCACTGTCCTGGTGGGGGGCGGGGCTGATATAGTCCTGACTGCGCCACCCTTTCTCTCCGTGGGAGACAGATCCGGCGAGCCAGCGAGACTCACTCACGCGATGTCACACAGCCGCCTCTTGCTCTAACGCGTTTGGAGACGTGCGGAACCTGCGGTTGTTTGCATGCACTCAGGCCTGTGGTTCCTGCAGCTTGGGAACATGGGTCTGGGAAGGCAGTGGAATGGTTTAACAGCTTAACTGAGATATAGTTGACATGCAATAAACTGCAAATATTACAGTGCTCAATTTAATACGTTTTTAATGTATGTGCCACCACATCACCACACGATCAGGGCGGTGAGCACATTCATGATCCCCCTCCCGGAGTTTCCTGCTGCCCTTTTATGGCCTCGCCACAAACACCGCCCAGGCAACCACTAGCTGCCGGTCACCACCGTGATCCGCCTGCGCCAGCCTCACATAAAGGTAGCCGTCCGGCGTGGACTCTTCCCTGTCTGTCTTCTCCCACCCAGCCTCATCATTCTGGAATGCAGCCACGCTGTCGGCCGCCACTGTGACGGCATCCCGCTGTCTCCCGTGTGGGGCTATTACAGACTGCACGGCCATGGGATCCCTCCGTGGGGACATGCGCCTCCATTTCTCCTGCATAAGTACCGAGCGCTGGAGTGCTAATATCACAGTGTGTTTAACCGTTTAAGAAACTACCAAACTGTTCCCCAAAATGGTTGTGCCATGTCACGTCCCCACCAGCAGTGTGCCAGAGCGCCAGTCGTTTTGAAACCTCCTAAGGTCTGATATCCTCAATCCCTTAATTTAACCATTCAGATAGGAATACAGAAGCTTCTCATTATGGCTTTAATTGGCATTTCCCTAATCATTAATAAGCATCTTTCCATGTGCCTATTTGCCACCCATATATCTTCTTCACTGATGAGTCTATTCAAATAGTTTGCCCATTTTTAATTGTGTTGCTTATTATTGAGTTTCAAGGGCTCTTTACATTCTGTATGTGATTCCTATATCAGATATGAGATTTGTAAATATTTCCTCCCAGTCTGTGACTTATATTTTTATTCTCTTCACAGTATCTTTCAAAGAGCTTACTTTAAAGAGATCTTAAAGAGTTGATTCTTAAAGAATTCTTAATTTTAACAAAATCCACTTTATCAATTCATTTCTTTAGTGGACTGTGCTATTGGTGTTATATCTAAGAAATCTTTGCCTAACCTAAAGTTTTATAGTTTAGGTTTAAACCTATGGTTTTATAGTTTTAGGTTTTTCATACATCTACTAGAGGCCTGATGCATGAAAATTCATGCACTGGGGGGGGGGGTCCCTCAGCCCGGCCTGCCCCCTCTCACAGTTCAAGAGCCCTCAGGGGCAGGAGGTGACCTGGCGATCAGGAGAAGGCAATGCCCCATCACACCTCTGCTGCTGCCACTGCCGACAGCGCAAGCCTCAGCTGGCCCTGGTTACCTGAGCCTCAGGCAGCCGGGCAGCCACCATCCGAGGCTTGCCTGCACCTTGGGCTGGCCCTGGGCGGCTGGGGGGCTGAGGGGACTGGGGGACTCTGGAGGCAGGCACATGGAGCAGCCGGACCCGCCTGGGGGTGGGCCCGGCCATGCCGCACGGCTGCCGCCCTGGTGGGTTTGAGGGGACTGGGCACCGCCATCTTGTGGCTGTGGGTGCCGCCATCTTTGAGGGTGGGGCAGTCAATTAGCATATTCCCTCTTTATTGGATAGGATGGTCCATCTTTTACTTATTTTTTTATATATAGTGCAAAGTACAGATTGAAGTTCATTGCTTAGCCCTTAGTTACTTGGTCAAACACTATCTGCTGAAAAGACTATTCCTTTTCCAGTGAGTTGCCTTGGTAACACTGTTGAAAATCAATCTTCCATGCATGTGGGGGTCTATTTTGGGTTCTCTAACTGCTGCAGTGGTCTATTTGTCTATGTTTACACCAAAACAGTATTGATTATAGTAGCTTTTGAATGTTTTGAAGTCATATAGTTTGCCCTCTAAGTTTATTCTTCCTTTTCAAAATGGTTTTGGCTATTCTAGGTACTTTGCATTTCCATATGAATTTTAAAATCAGCATGTAATTTCTAACCACTTCCAAAAAAGTATGCTGGGATTACTCTTGATATTGCATTCCATCTATAGATTAACTTGAGAACTGATATTTAATAGTCAAGAGTCCTCCAGTCAATGAACACAGACATGTCTCCATTTATTTAGATCTTCTTTGGTTTCTGCAGCAACATTTTATAGTTTTCAGTGTACAGACCTTGTTGATTTTTGTCAGATTGATCCCTAAGTATTTCACATTTTTATACTATTGTCAATAGAATTTTTAATTTTTTGTCCATTGCTGTTATATTACATAAATAAAATAGGTTTTTATAGTAACTTTTTATATTGCAATGTTGCTAAGTTAACATGCTAATTTAATATTCTAGTAGCTTTCTTATAGATTCCATTAAATTTTGCATGTAGATGATCATGTCATCAGTAAATAAAAACTTTGCTTTTTTTCTTTTCCATCTTGATGGCTTTTATTTCTTTCTCTTGTCTAAATGTGCTAGCTAAGGAGACCTCAGGTATGACGTGAATAGATGTGGGGAGAGTGACATCCCTATCTATTTTGCTCTCACGGGAAAGCATTCAGTCCTTCACCACTGAGCATGCGGTTAGCTGTAGGCTGTTCACACATGCCCTTCATAAGTTCAGGAAGGTTCCTTTATATCCTCCTTTGCTGAGATTTTTTTTTTAATTAAATCTTTATTGTTTAGATTATAACATTTGTTCCTCTTTTTTCCCCCCATAACTCCCCTCCTCCCAGTTCCCGCCCCACCCTCCGCCCTCACTCCCCACCCACTGTCCTCATCCATAGGTGCACGATTTTTGTCCAGTCTCTTCCCGCATCTCCCACACCCCTTTCTCCCCCAAGAATAGTCAGTCCATTCCCTTTCTATGTCCCTGATTCTATTATGATCACCAGATTATTTATTCACTTGATTCTTAGATTCACTTGTTGATAGATGCATGTTTGTTGTTCATAATTTGTATCTTTACCTTTTTCTTCTTCCTCTTCTTAAAGGATACCTTTCAGCATTTCATATAATACTGGTTTGGTGGTGATGAACTCCTTTAGCTTTTCCTTATCTGTGAAGCTCTTTATCTGACCTTCAATTCTGAATGATAGCTTTGCTGGATAAAGTAATCTTGGTTGTAGGTTCTTGGTATTCATCACTTTGAATATTTCTTGCCATTCCCTTCTGGCCTGCAAAGTTTCTGTTGAGAAGTCAGCTGACAGTCGTATGGGTATTCCCTTGTAGGTAACTGAGTTTCTTTCTCTTGCTGCTTTTAAGATTCTCTCTTTGTCTTTTGACCTTGGCATTTTAATTATGATGTGTCTTGGTGTGGTCCTCTTTGGATTCCTTTTGTTTGGGGTTCTCTGCACTTCCTGGACCTGTAAGTCTATTTCTTTCACCAGGTGGGGGAAGTTTTCTGTCATTATTTCTTCAAATAGGTTTTCAATATCTTGCTCTCTCTCTTCTTCTGGCACCCCTATAATTCTGATGTTGGTACGCTTGAAGCTGTCCCAGAGGCTCCTTACACTATCTTCGTATTTTCAGATTCTTTTTTCATTTTGCTTTTCTGGTTGGGTGTTTTTTGCTTCTTCGCATTTCAAATCTTTGCCTTGATTCTTGCGCTCCTCTGGTCTGCTGTTGGGAGTCTGTATAGTATTCATTATTTCAGTCAGTGTATGCTTAATTTCTAGTTGGTTCTTTATCATAACATCGAGGGTCTCATTAGCTTTCTTGAGGATCTCACTACATTTATCGGCGGCTTCTAGACAGCTCTTAAGAGACCTTAAAAGTGTGGTTCTGAACTCAATATCCTCCATTGACAGTTTTGTCCTGTTTCTTTGTCTCTGCATTTTTTATGCTTTCTTGGTGCACCCCCTAGTGGTCTTTGTGCGCAGTCTTGTTGTAGGTAAGCCTTGATTGTTGTCGGCAATACCGGGGGTGATTTGACCTCCAGGCTAACTGGCTATGAGAGTCGGCTGTGTCTGCAGTGGGAGGGCTTCTGTGCTGGATCTCTAGGGCGGTGCTAATCTAGCATTTGCCTGAGGCTATCCGGCAAATGGCTCTGCGCAGGGCTTGGGCAGGGCGGGTCCCCGGGGATCTACAGGGCAGGCCGGAGGGAGCAGTTATGGCTGCTCTCAGTTCCGTCCCTAGGGGCTCTGCCTCTCAGAGTCCCAGCAACGGCCGCAAACCTCGGAGAGAAAGCTGCCTTTGAGTTCCAACCGAAGCCAGACAGTCCCGCTTCTCCCGTTTGAGTCTGGGTCCCCAGAGACTCGCCCGGATCTGGAGCTCAGAGTCTGAAACTCCCTTCTGATTGAAAACAACAACTGCGCCCTCCGCCACCAGCCCGCTCTGCGCTCGCACTCCGCACCTGAGTATTTCACTTCAGCACTGCGCCTCCTCTGAGTCTGGGTATGATATTCTCTTTCCTCCTAGTTGTAGAATTTCCACTCAGCCAGCTTTCTTGTGGTTCTGGATGATGTCCGTTCGGTTGTTTGGTTGTTTTTTGAAGTGGTTGTTCGAGGCAGCAATCTCCGGTGTTAACCTATGCCGCCATCTTGGTTTCCGACATGGAGGAAACTTCCCTTTGCTGAGATTTTTAATGGAACTGGGTGTTGGGTTCTGTCAAGTGTTCTTTTTCTGCAACATAACCCCATGGCTTTTCTTTCTTCCCATCCGTAGTCATGGTGGATTCGATCAGCTGAATTCTGATGCTGAACCAACCGTGCATCACTGGGCTAAGCCCCACCTGGTCATAATGAAGCATCCTTTCATATGCTGATAATATTTTGTTGAGGTTTTTTATGTGTCTGTGTTTATAAAGGATATTGGGTTAGTTTTCTTATAACATATTTGTCAGTTTTAATATCAGGATAATACTGGTCTCAGAATGAGCCGGGAAATATTCATTTTTCTGCAATTTTCAGGAAGACTTTGTGCAAAATCTATACATATAAAAGTCTAATATGCAAACTGTCCCCTCGTAAGTTCAACCGGGAGACCGGGAGTTCGATGACGTGTGCGGACCACCAGGGGACGGTGCAGAACCAAGGAAGGCCCCGGGCAGCAGCCAGAAGGCCCTGATGCGCCCTGATCACTGGCCAGGCCTAGGGACCCTACCTGCGCATGAATTTCATTCACCGGGCTTCTAGTTGATAATATTTCTTCCCTAAATATGTGGCAGAATTGAATAGTAAGATGATCTTGATCTAGATTGCCTTCCCTGAGGGTTTTTAACAACAAATTTCGTTTCTTTAATAGACACAGGGCAATTCCAGTTCTCTACTTCTCCAGCGTGCTTCAGGAGTTTGTGCTGTTCAAGAAATTTGTCCATCTCAGCTTGCTGGTCAAATTTGTTGGCATAAAGTTTTTCACACTATTCTCTTCTTATTCTTTCAATGTCTGTACAATCTGTAGTGATGTCACTTCCCTCATGCCTGATGTTGGTAATTTGTGTCTCTCTTTTTCTTTCCTAATCATTCTGTAGAGGTTTATCAATTTTATCTTCACAAAGAACCAACTTTTGGTACTATTTATTTTCTCTGTTGTTTTTCTATTTTCTATTTCTTTATTTTCCACTCTTAACTATATTATTTATTTTTCTCTTATTTTGGATTTCGTGTTCTCTTCTATTCCTAGTTTAAGTGGAAGCTGAGGTAATTAACTTGATTGCCTTTCTAAGAGGCAATGGAACTTGAAGTCCCAGAGCCTTCAGTTTTTATAACCTCCTGGCTGCATGACCTTAGTTTAATTAAATAGCTTATCCTACCCTCAGTTTTACCATCTGGAAAACAGGACCAAACATACCTACCTTTCAAGGCTGCTATGACAATTCAATGACATCAAATTTTAAGCACCAAGCCCAATGCTAGCACACAGTAATTGCTCATGAAGTGTTTCTTCCCTCCCTATGATAAGCAATCACCCCATCATCTCCTGAGTGACACACAAGGGCACGTAAGTACCCCACAGTCACAAGATATAAAAACTGATGCCACCACAAACTCACCAGGTCTGATCTATTCATCTGCAAACAGGTGCAGAAACAAGCAAGCTGAGATGCAGAGACTAGGACTTAAGCAGAACCACCTCTTCCTCTGCGTTGTAACTGGAACCCAAGTTCAGCTGCCTGCCACCACCAAAACTAAACTCCTGGGACAGATGCTGATGAAAAATGAAAGTGGTTTATTCAAGTGCTAGTCACCTCAGGAGACGGGGAAGTCTTATTGCAAAGCCCATCTCAACACCTCAGGGCAGGCAGAGGTTTTTATAAGGAGGGAGAGGGGAGGCAGAACAAAGAGATCAAGAGGAGGAGGTTGAAAAGCTGTCTACACACAGACCAGCACCGTCCACTCCGACAAGGGTCCTAAAACTGGTCAAGTGAGAGTCTGGTGTGTGTCATCCTGGTTCTATGATTGAAGGTCAGCACATCTCCTGGAACTGGGATGGCTTAAGGTTGGAATCTGTAGCTTCTGAAGTTAGTTCCTAGGATTTTTATACAAACACTAGAGGCCCGGTGCACAAAATTCGTGCACTGGGGGGGGTGGTAAGCCCTCAGCCTGGCTTGCACCCTCTCACAGTCTGGGACCCCGCAGGGGGTGTCCGCCTGCCAGCTTCAGACATTCCTCTCGCAGTCCAGGGCTCTTGCAGTCCGGGACCCCTCGCTCCTTACTGCCCGCCTGCAGCGGAGGCCGGAGAGGCTCCAGCCTCCGCCACTGCACTCGCCAGCTGTGAGCCCGGCTTCTGGCTGAGCAGCGCTCCCACTGTGGGAATGCACTGACCACTAGGGGGCAGCTCCTGCATTGAGTGTCTGTCCCCTGGTGGTCAGTGCATGTCATAGTGACTGGTCATTGCAACAGGTCATTCTGCCATTTGGTCAATTTGCATATTAGGGTTTTATTATATAGGAAGCTGTTTATCTACAAGCTACACATTAGTCAGACTCAGCATTTACAGAAACCACATCAAAGGAATGGTGGGGTGGGTTACAATTTCCCATTGTTACAGCATTGACTATAGAGGATAAACCAGAAACCCAGATACAACATTTCCACGTCATCCCTGGTCTTGGTGGACGCCGAGGGAATAATCAAGAAAAGCTTCCAAAGGCTTCCCGGGTCCTTTTAAATTTTACTTCAGCGTCTGACCCTTCAGTTAACAAACCCTCGGAGGATCCAGACTCAAAAGGGCTGTAACAGGGAAGTATGGTCTTTGGGGTCAGACAGGCCTGGTCTGCCACTCGCTGGATCTGTGACCTCAGACAAGTTACTCAACCTCCCTGAGACTGGACGTCATCGCTGGCAAATGTGTCCGGCACTACGTGCCCGCTCTTCCAAGCCTCACTCGAATGCTGTGCTGCGGAGACCTCTGGGAAACCAGACTTACAGACCGAGCACCTTACCCAGGGTCACATTGCTGGAAAGGTGGGCGTGGGGTTTGAACTCGGCCAGTATGCACCGGAGAATGAGTGCCAGCCAAACCACCTGGAGCTTTCCAGTGGTCAGAGCTGTTTTGAGCAAGAAGGGGCTGCTTCCAACCCCCAGGGAGCCCCCGGGCATGGTGGCAGAAAGGGTCCTTGTCCCTGCTCCTCCTCAGTACGGAGGCACCTTTGGGTGACAAGTCACTGTTAACCAGAGGTCCCCACTGCAGACTCGTCTCCTACTTACTGTTAACTAAGCCCCCTACTTAGACTATCCTACCAGCTTTGTGTGAGAATTAACACATATACCCAAAGGGCCAGCACTGAACTGAGCCAGGACATGTGAGATCCCTGGGAGCTGCCAGGGGCTGGGACACCCCAGGCAGAACAGCTGACATCCTGATCACTGGGCCACTCTGGGGGTTGCAGGTTCCATCCTGGCCTCCGTCGAGGCACATGCAGGAGGCAACTGAGCAGCCAAACTCATAGCGACAGAAAGGGCCTGGTGGGCGCCAGGGCCGGGGAAGATCGCTGTCTGGTGGGTCAGAGTCTGGGCTTTGCAGGAAGGGCTCCGGGGCCGGTGGCGGCGAGCGGCACCCCGGGAGCGTGCTCCGTGCCGCGAGCTCCACTCACAGGTGCTGAATGGTGACTTGTATGTTGTACGCATTCACCGCAATAAAAAATAGCAAAAAGGAAAGAGCAAAGTGGCAAGTTCCCGGCACACAGGCAGACTCCAGGACACGTCACAGCACCAGCGGGGACACCGACATCTGTGACAATGCCTCGAAGCCACACGGTCTCCACAAAACCCTTACAGACCACGCCCGAGGGAGCCGCCTCCCAGGACGCCTCCCAGCCCCCGGCTGAGCTGTGTGCCTCTGTGGACAGTGTGTGACGGCGTGTGTGGCAGGCGGGCCTGGAGCAGGAGGGCAGGGAGGGCAGGGAGAGGGGGCAGAGCAGCTGGAAATACTCTGGTCCCCGGGGCCGCGCCACACTGCAGGGTCTCCTGACTCGGGGCCCTCAGATGCTGCCTCCCCTCCCCCCCCCCCAGCTCTCTCCTCATGCCAGGGGCACTGTGCCTGGAACACGGGCACCTGTCGCCCAGAGCGGCTGGGAGACAGGAGGAGGAGGTTGGAGTTCAGTGGCCACCTGCAGCTGACACTCTCCAGCCTCCACTCCTAGACTAGCCAGGGGCTGGGGGTCCGAGATGCGGGCCTGAGGGTGCCGGCACCAGGTAACCCCTCGGTGAGCACTCGATTCCTGCCCCCTCACCCAATGGCCTTTACTCAGCCTCCAGGCCTGGGAGAGCACGCCGAGTCTGCAGGGGGACCTCTGGTGAACAGTGACTTGTCACCCAAAGGTGCCTCTGTACTGAGGAGGAGCAGCGACAAGGACCCTTTCTGCCACCGTGCCCGGGGGTCCGCTGGGGGATGGAAGCAGCCTCTTCTAGCTCAAACCAGCTCTGGCCACTGGAAAGTTCCAGATTTCCTGTACTGCCTTCCATGGGCCACTCAGAGCAAGTGGGTCCCCTCAGCTCACACCAGCCCCTCTCCCAGCCCCCTGGCCCCTCAGCCACTCCTCCCAAGACTCGGGGCCCTTCTCTCTGCACCCTGTCAGCTTGGCTCAGTCCCACAGACAGACGTGGCCTCGTCAGAGCAGGACACGCCCGCCGTCTCCTTCCTTGCCCTCCCCCCGCTGACTCCGTTCTCAGAGCTGTGCTAACCGAGAGGGCCCTGCTCATTGCATCTGGTTCTCTTATTGTGGACTTGGTTCCTGATGTTCTGCCTCATCACACTCCTTTTCACAATATGACATCCAAGGGCCTCTCTTCCTCCAGGCCAGAGACAGGGCCAGGGCGGTCTGCTCGCCACAGGCACCTCTTCCACGGCCTGGTGCAGTGATGGCGAACCTTCTGAGCGCGGCGTGTCAGCATTTTGAAAAACCCTAACTTAACTCTGGTGCCGTGTCACATATAGAAATTTTTTGATCTTTGCAACCATAGTAAAACCAAGACTTCTATTTTTGATATTTATTTTATATATTTAAATGCCATTTAACAAAGAAAAATCAACCAAAAAAATGAGTTTGCGTGTCACCTCTGACACGCGTGTCATAGGTTCGCCATCACTGGCCCTAGTGCCTGACACCTCCCCACTGTCTTTCCAGCTTCCTAACGGGAACAGAGTCCCCTACAACTCAGCACCCCCACTTTCCAGCAATCCCGGCGCAGACACGCTGAGACACGCGCAGAGCTGTGCGTGAGGGTGTGGGCACAGCGCCCTCACAGGGAGCATAACCGGACCACCTGCGTGGGAAAACGCCCGCAGCCCACAGCTGCCGCAGGGCTGGCCGCGGCCCGGAACTGAGGTCGGACCGGGGCCAGTGTGGGTGAAAGGGCCAAACACTCCAAGCAGAAAGCACCGCACAGAACTACGCGTGGGCGTGGCCCTCCTGCCTTTAAGAAGCGCTGGGATGGGCGAGTGGGGCAGGGCCAGGCCACGCTACCGCCTGGAAGGGTGCCATTGTGGAGGGCGTGGTGCCTCGAAAGCACTTATAGTTTTCGCCGTAAAGGTCCATGTTTTTTACATTTTTTAAACAAGAACATATTCCTTTCCTATTCTGCACAAGAAAAAATAAGTTTTAAAAACTCACAAGGAAAAAGGCAAAGCGTCCTACCCTTCCATGCTTCCCCATCGCCCTAGAACTGGTAGGGCGTGGCCAGCTGGGCCACCCTGGGCTCAGCCCCTGGTCCCAGACTCTGGACTCCAGCCAGGCACCATCTCCTCCAGCTCTGAGCAGCCTGAGCCTCTCTCATCGCCTCCCTCCGCCAGCTGCCCTCCCTCCACCAGGACTCCTCCCCAGCTCTCAGGCAGTGCCCAGCTCCCCGCCCAGGCTGGGCCCGCTTGGGACAGTCTGCAACCCAACCCCTGGCCCTGGCCCATGGCAGTTACAGTGGGGGCCAAGGTGCAACTACTTCTGCCTTGCTCACTTCAGGCCCCAGGCCCTGCACACACCTGGTAGGCACACACCTGGGAGATACACACCCGGGAGATACACACCTGGGAGATACACACCCGGGAGATACACACCTGGGAGATACATACCCGGGAGGCACACACCTGGGAGGCACACACCTGGGAGGAATGCACCTGAAACTCAAGGGCCACAGGCCTCACTCCGTGGGCCACGAAGACCCCATCCTGTTTCCAAGGAAGCTCACAGGCCTCCCTGAGCCTCCCTCCTGCAGGAACGGTGGGCTCCACCGGGGTGGGCTAGGCCCCCCAAGGTCCATGCTCCGCAGGCCGTGGACGGTGCTCAGCTGAGAAACAGCCACACCAAAGCCTGGGCACTGCTCTCACCTGAACAGCAGCCGGTGCCCGTCTGAGCTGTCTCCCTGCGCAGGGCAGCCTCTTTGAGGGCTGGAGGAGCCACCCTCGGGGGCCAGTTCCTGCTCGTCCTTCCCAAGGACCAGGAGGCCTGGGGGTCACAGCTTCCTCCCCTTCACTGCGGCCGCCAGGAAAGCCTGGCCCCGCAGCCCCTGTGGCCTCAGCCAGCGCAGCCCCTGTGGCCTCAGCCAGCGCAGCCACGGCAGCCGTCTTCATTTTCTGACGCCGTGGTCTGAGCCTCCTCATCCCTCTCCGCCTCATTAGGAGCCTCCGAGAGCCCCCTCTGGATGGGTGCAGGAAGTAAACAAACAGGCAGACCAGCCACCCAAACAATTCACCCCTGGTCTGAAGACAGGGTGCCAGGCCCACCCCCGGCGCCCACTGTGGGGGTGGGGGTGGCAGCGGGCAAGCCCTCCCAGGGCCTGAGGGAATCGGATAAACAGAGGCTTGGAGAGGAGACACAGGCCACCTTGGGGAGAAGTGGCTGTGGGGGCCTCCTCACCACTCCCAGAGCCTCCACTGGGAAACCCACCCCTGAGCCTCCTCCATGGAGAGCTGGCCACACCCCATGCAAGCAGGCTCACCCTCTGCATGCCCGGCCGGGGCCGCGGACAGGGGGCAGCCAGGGGGCGGGGCTGCGGACAGGGGGGCAGCCAGGGGGCGGGGCTGCGGACAGGGGGCAGCCAGGGGGCGGGGCTGCGGACAGGGGGCAGCCAGGGGGCGGGGCTGCGGACAGGGGGCATCTGCCAGACGGGAGGTCCTGCGGGATGGAGCCTGCCCTCACAGCACACACCCGCACGGCAAACGGGGCCGCAGGGCAAAAGGGGCCGCCTGGCCTGGTCACGGACAGGACAGTCGGCCTTGGATGCCCCAGGTCTGGTGACTAAGCCTCCCCCGCCCATCCACTGTCACCTGCCTTCACTTCCTTGCTCCTACAGGGTGGCCTCTGAACAGGCTCCACTAGCTCACGCCCAGGCTTTACACAGGCGTCCCCCCGAACTTCCTTCCCCTCCTCCACTAGACAAAGCTCCCCTTGCTCCCAAAGGTCATTCAAATCCGCCGCCTGGGGGGCAGGTGGGCTCCGGCTCCAGGCCTGCAGGGCTGTGTCCAGCACTCAGCTCGAGCCAGGCCAGGGCCGGCTCTATCAGAAAATGCGGGGTGTTCTGGGGCCACGGGAGCGCCATCGCTCAGGTCCACCATTTCATTTCATTTCATTTCAGCCGCCGAGCCCCCAAGGCAGGCGTTGTGACACCCCGCTATCAAAATGAGAAAACCAAGGAGGAGAAAGCTGTCACTGTGCCCAGAGATAAGTCAGAAAAAGGCTGAGGCAGGAATGGAACCCAACCCCCTGAAGGCCCCCCACAAAACCCTGGGGGCCACTCATGCCATCCCACTGAGTAAACATTTAGTTTGTCCCCTAAAACTGTGAGAGCTGTCCGCACTCTCCTCAGGCCCGGCCCCTGGGCACAGGCGCTGCCCCCCACCTGCCCGGGAGGAGGGTGCGGGGAGCAGGGCGGCAGCACAGGGCCCACGGCAGGGGGTGGGGGCAGAGCTGCGCCTGGAACGCTGTGGGACTCCACGCCAAGCACGCACTATGGCTGTAATTGGAAACCTCAGATAAAGGAACAAACGCTGCCAGGAAGAACGCATGGCAACAAAACGCCCAACGTGTAGACTCGCTCACTCGCTCTCCAATCTGCTGGAGCACAGACTGTTCCAGGAGCTGATGGCCACGCTGGGTGCAGCATCACTCCACAGCCGGCCAAGGCCCTGCCTCTGCGGGACTCACAGCCCAGGGAGGGGAAGACACCGAGAAAAACAAATGGCCGTAAATTCAAGGAAAAAATAACGTGGCAGGGAAGGGCAAGGGGTCAGAGGAGGAGGAGTTCCATCGTCATGTGTTGGTGAGAGAGGCCTGGGCAGGCGGCCCCTGGGCACCTCTGGAAGGGGGGGAGGCGGGGGGGCGGGAGGGGCAGCCGCACAGAGGCTGGGGGAGCAGCAGGGCCGGAGGGGAGCGCAGGGGGAGAAGGAGAAGGGTGATGTGGGCGGGTGGAGACCCACTGCAAGCTTCACAGGACCTCACACGGAGACAGCGTGGGCCCAGCCTTCCTCCTCCTGGGACGCCCAAGGGGCAGCACGTCCCTGCAGCTGTTTCGGAGACGCTCTCTGGACCCAGCAAGGCCCACAGGCCTCCCCTTCACAGGCCCTGCCAGGCACATCGTGCTGAACAACTGGCAAGAGGAACCTGCTCCCAGGCCTCCATAAAGGCTTCCTCAGAGCTGGGTGGCACCAGGTGGGTCCTGGGCAAGAGGAAGCTCGTAAAGCGTAAGCTCTGCCCTGTGCTGTCCTGCGCCCTGTGTAATCTGGCTCTGCAGGAGGCCACGCCGGCCACCTCACAGGCTCAAGGCCGGCTCCAGGCACGCCGGACCCCCAGGAGGCAGCGAGCAGCGAGCAGGGAGCGCACTTCTGACACTGAAACCTGGCTCCTAACTACCCATGCCACCTCCCGAGGAGGGGCTGGGCATCGCCTGGCCAGGGCCCAGGGGCCACCCTGCCCACGAGCAGGCCACCAAGGCTCTCTTCCCGGCTGGAGATGCCCCCGCACCCCCGCCTTCCACAAAGCCCTGTCCCGCTCCCTCTCCCTGACCAGCCGCAGGGACACCGCGGGTCCCTGAGAATCCTCGTAGGAGCAGACAGGAGGCTCCAGAGATGCTGCAGGTGGGCTCGGGCACAGAGCCTGTGCCACCGACCAGCGCCCCAGTGACTGGGGCCAGGGCAAGTGACTACTGTTTTCTCTCCTCAGAACAAACGTTTCTGCTGTCAGGCTCTGCACCTTGACAGCAGTGGTGTTTCTGCTGGCCCGTACTCGTCTCACTCACTGAACAGTGCACGTCACGGAGGGCGTTTTGCTCCCTGCCAAGTGCGCCACAGTAAAGAAGAGGGCTGGCCTGGCACCCCGGGCCCCATCGGGAAAGAGCCACGCTCTCCCAAAAGGAGGGTAGGAGACGGGTCAACCGAGACCACGAAGAGGATCCCATTTGGGCCCATGGTCCTCCCAGACGGGGTCTCCCAGGCGCTGTCCTTGCCGGAATCCTGGTATTTAACCACAAGCCTGTTCCGTCTTGTGTGCAGGGGCCGAGGGGCCGAGGGAGCCAGGGTCAGCGGCAGGGGCCACACGTGGCGTGGGGGGAGGAAAGCAGAGACAGCTCCCTGGGGCACCGCTGCACAGGGCCCTGGGGCCAGGCAGCCCACCTCCCTGTCCCCCACGCCGGCATCAGGAGACCTCGCATCCCTAGGTGGCTCGGGAATCCGATGGGGGCGAGGCCACTCGGCGTTAATAAACTTTAATCTGCTAGCAAACACCACAATTAACATGCCCTGAAGTACCAATGCTTTGTAATTAGATTGAAGAACAAAACCTAGAACACTGGTCCCCACAAAGTTATTGTCAGATTTCTTGTTAGGTCTCTTAGCAATTAAACTCATTTATTCATTTGTTCTTGAAAAAGTAGCTATTCCTTCCATTTAAACTAACGCCATAATTATACGATGTGAGTTATTAATGAGATCGCTCACCACTGAGGTTCAGTTGTCTGGCCTGCTTTGCCAGGGGCCAGAGACTAGACGTTGTCGGCACGGAGCGTTGATTAAAACCGCATTTGTCCTAATGATTCTCTGATTCAGGGAGTGAGGCCCACAGCTGGCGGCTACTTGCCATGGGAACAGTGGGCTGTCGGCGGGGAAGGTGTGCGGCCACAGAGCCCCGGGCCAGGAGGGAGGCTGCAGGGAGGCCTGGCGGGTCCCAGCGCTGCTTCCCCAAGAACCAAGAGGAAGTACGGCCACGGAACACGCCCCAGCAGAGACGCACGGGGTGGACGGGCAGCAACGGGCTGCCACCGGGCGCAGTGCCTAAGCAAAAAGTCTACTGAGCGCTTAGCCTGTGCCGGGACCAGCAAAGCCCTTCGCACATGTAACTCATGTAATCCAGAGAGACCACGCGGGCGGGAAGGTTATTCTACCCCCATTACACAGGCGGCGGCACAGGGGCTGAGTGGCGTGCCCAAGGTCACACCGCTGGAGAGGCGGAGCCGGACTCAACCCAGACAGACTGCTCCTGAGGCCATGCCCCTCCCCACTCCTCCAGGGCGATCCTGGGCCAGGGCGCAGAGGCAAGCGACCAGGGCTCTGTGCGGGGCGCTCGTGGGTCCTGTGCCCACCCCGCCCTGTAAGGAATAACGCTGCCCCTCCAGCTCCCGCACGGGGCTTGTTGTCATCATGCAGACGCTGGCCGTGTGCCAGGCACTCACTCTGCAGGCCCCTTTCCTCTCACAGCTCAGAAACCCCCAGCCCTGTCCCTCAGTGAGGAAGCTGGAGCTCAGAGAAGTCACCATGGGCATAAGTGGGGAGAGGAGGCAGCCTCTTATTATATTAATTTTGCACTTAATGCAAAACTCAAGAGGAATAACAACACAGTGAAAAGATGTATCTGCCATTCCGTCTCCATCCCCACCCGTTTCCTTACGGCCTGTGTGTGCTCAGGTGCACACACGTGTCCGCGTGCTCTGCACAGAGCAGCACCACACACCGTCCTTGCGGGGCAATTGCCAGCCAGCAGTGCCACGTGCCGGACCACTGCCTCTTTGCACAGAAAGAGCTACAGCTGGGGCTGGCAGAGGGGGTGGGGCTGGAGGGCCCGCAGCTCTCACTGTGCACACCCCAGGGAAGCCCTGGCTGGGGCTGGGGTTCCGGGCGGAACTGGCTGCTGCCCAGCAGCATGGGGGTCAGGAGCCTGACCCTGCGCAGCCGCCAGCTTCGGCTCCTTTGACCTCACCCAAGCTCTAGGGTGAGTGCACGCACTACGTCACCCAGCACCTCGAGGCAGGCCAAGCGCCAGACCCCCATCGCCGTCATGGGCAAGTTCCCCAACCTGGCCACCTCGCCGAACCCCTAGACCCAGACAAGGTCGAGGAGAAGGAAGAGGAGGAGAAGAGGGAGAGCAAGAACGAGCTGCCAGGGACGTCGCTGGCGAGTCACTGCACGGCCCAAGGCCCGGGGGCCACTGGCCAAGCTTGCAGGACCCTCTACGTGCAGCCTGCCTTCCACCCCTCTGCCCTCCACACCAGACTCCCCCCCAGCTGCTGTGGCTTCCATGTCCCCACTCCAGCCAGGGGGGGACCTCTGAGAGACGGAGGCAAAGGGGTCCCCGCACCCAATGGGGCCTGCACAATCCCAGATGGGGGAAGCCACAGCCGCAAACTCTGGCACAAAGACGTGCCCTCTGGGGCAGCAGCCTGACCCCTTGACCCAGAAGACAGCAGCCTCTCCCTCCCCGGCCCCGGCCTCAGGGGCAGACAGGCCCCCTCCCTGTTAACGTATTCAGTTCGCTGGCTTTGCCCAGCCTGCCCTGGGCCCGGCCCTGAGCCCCTGTGGGTACTGCCAGCAGCAGCCCCAGGGCTCTCCTCCAGCACCCCCACCGCCCCCTCCTCCACGGTGTAAGCGCAATGAGGCCTGTGGGTGTCCCACCTTCTCCACAGTGGGGTCCTCCCTTGCCCCCAGCACTAGAGGGGCACTGCCCGGCCTGGCTCTGGGGAGGGCGGCAGGGGCACCACCTCCAGCTTCCAAAGGGCAGTGCTGGGCCTGGGGCCAGAGCCCAGAGCCCCGAGGGGCCTGCCCACCAAGGCCTGGGCTCCACACATTCAGATCCCAGACCCCACACCCGCCGCTGGTGAGTAGGGGAACCGCCTGCTTCCCCAGGCCGAGCCCCACGTGACCACGGTGCGATTTGTGAGTGCCGCCCAGGCGGAGTGGGCAACTGGGGTTTTTCCAACCATCATGGCCTTATCTGTTTCAGTTTTCTCAGTGTTCTTAACCTGTGAGGTAGGTGTTTATGGCAAAACCAAAAAAAAAAAAAATCTGTATAAAAATCACCATTTTGTGTGCTGCACCGCGCTGCAAGCTTTGGGGCGGCCGCCCTCTCCCCTCCGCCCCGGGCCGCCCCTCCGGTCAGTGAAACGTGGTCGTCTCGTGTGCCAAATGGTTCCACCTTTCTGTAGCCTCTCTTAAAACAATAAATTCCACTGTGGTATCTGACTAAAAAAAACAAACCCTACAGTTTCCCATGAAATGTATGTAACATACCATACTTAGCCAACTGGCTAAAGACAGACATACGGAACTTGTGCTGCTGCCAGCCCTGCTCCAGCAAACCTGTGATGCAGGGAGTCCACAGTATCTGCTCCAAGGCAGTGCACGAGGGCCTGGCGGGAGCAGAGCTGTGGCACCCGCTTTGGGAATCAGACCTGGCGGCCCTCGACCCTCCAGCCGCATGACCTGGAGCAGATCCCCTCACGGCTCTGAGCCCGGTTCCCCACCTGGAAGCAGGGACCCTGCTGCGGCCGGGAAGGCGTCCTGAGGAGGGTGAGCCGGTGCCCTGAAGACCGCGCAGGGCCCCACGGACAGAGGCCTGGGCGGGACCCACTCGGGCCGGAGTCTCCTAGTCACCGGGGTCATCTGGCATGTTCAGGCCTTGCCTCCGCTGGGGCCCAGGTCCTGGGGTTTGTCCTGAGTCAGATCCGATCCTGCACGTGCGTTTGTTTCTTCGCCCTCACGTGCAGCCAGTGAGCCTGGACGCCATGGAAGGACTAGGCCTCTGGAGAGGAGACCTCCAGGCCTGGGTCTGCCCTCAGGTGTCTGGACGGGGCCTGATGGACGGGGTCTAAAGGCACCATCGGAGGCAGCCAGGGGCAGCTCCCCAAATACCCGGGAGTCCCAAACCCATTGGTGAGGCTCCAAGGCCTGCCCAGCCTATAGCTCCGGCCTCACCCCGGCCACTGCCCACAGGGCCACCACATGATCTGTGCCTCTTCCCATCACCCTGACCTAGCCTTCCAGCAAGCTCTTCCCTTTGCCAGGGCTGCTCTTCCGGGACCCCTCCCCCCCAGAGCCCTTCGCCTGAGCACCTCCTACTAGTGCTCCCTGCTAACCTGTAGCCACCTCCAGGAAGTTCTCCCCAAGGACCTGCCACAAGCTGTGCAGTCACCACCTAGAAAAGATCGGCCCCAAGGCTCCCGTCTCACAGAGCAGAGCTGGGGAGGAACGCTGCCACAGCTGCAGGGAGGGGCGGCCCAGCATCACAGCCAGGGGCGCCCCCATGGAACACGCTGCGGACACGCCGTGGGCACCCAGCCAGAGGGCGACATCTACCCTCAGTGCACAGAGCTCAGCAGGAAATACCTTTATGGCATTTGGGTGTGGAAGAACCTCTTAAATAAGACAGGAAGAAGTTACGCACATGAAAGATGAGTGGGAGAGGCAGCCAATCAATGTTTCGCTCTCACCTCTCTCTCAATATAAATAAAAAGTCATTCTTAAAAATAAAAGAGACAGGTAACTGAAAGAAGATATTTGCCACACCTAACTTACAAAAGAAAAGGCTCAATTTTAAAAATCGGTAAAATATTAAAAACAATAAACAGGCATTTCATAGAAGAGAAAACAAAAAATAGCCCATAAAGACATGAAAAGATGCTCAATCCATCTGTTATCAGAAAAATGTATTTTAAAATCATAATAATATACCATCTTCACATGAAAATCTCAAAATTAAAGTGCTGCCAGTTGCGGGTGAGGTTGGGAGCTCCGAGCACTCTGAGCCGCTGCAGGCGGCAATGCCAACAGCGGAGTGGAGCACAGCCTGGAATGACTTAACCAGGTGCAACAGGCAGGGACCAAGGCCCAGCAAGTCTGCCTCAGGAGAGCCTCACAGAGCCCTCACTGGACCCCGGAGACAGGTACGCGAATGTCCTCATTACCATTACCTGCAATAGCAAATATCTGGAAACAGCCCAAATGCCCATAACAATAAAATACATAATGTCGCATGAAAGTATGCAGCAGTAAAAAGGATTGGATATACCCACTTCATCACATGAGTGGGTCTCAAAATCCTAATAATGAGTGGAAAAAAGCAACCACAAAAGCATACAGAAGAGTTACTCCATGGACTGGAGAGGATAGGGCAGCCAGGGGTCTTTTATGGGGGTTTCTGGCCAGGAGCAGTCTGGCCCTGCCCTGCCCCTCACTACACTTCCTCCTGACAGCCAATCGAAACCCTCCCCATCCCCGCTCACACCAGATCGCCCTCAGCAATGTGTACTTTGGTATTTCGGTAAATGACCGCCTATAAAGATGCCCTGACTGGTTTGGCTCAGTGGATAGAGCGTCGGCCTGCGGACTGAGAGGTCCCAGGTTCGATTCCGGTCAAGGGCATGTACCTTGGTTGCGGGCACATCCCCAGTAGGAGGTGTGCAGGAGGCAGCTGATCGATGTTTCTAACTCTCTATTCCTCTCCCTTCCTCTCTGTAAAAAATCAATAAAATATATTTTAAAGAAAGAAAGAAAAGCAGGGCTGGCGAGCACACTCAGGACGGCGCTGTCCCCGGAGGGCTCCTTCGCATTGTTAAGTTGGTATGGGTTCATGGAAGTTCACTTTATTTCCATTCTTTTAGCTTAACATGTACATTGTTATCGTGGGCAACTTCCAAGTTTTTAAAATAATTTAAAAACTGGTGCAATAGGCAGCGCCCATTCATGCAGAGCCTGAGTGTTTGCTTCTGTGGATTCCAGCAGCCGACGGCCCGGCCTGCCAGCTGCCCAGAGGCGGGAGACGCTGCGGAGGGACGGCTGGAGCCTGGCTTCAGCTTCAGCCAAGCTACTCCACCACCTGTATCTTCATCTATGCGTTTGTAGAAAAAACCGCACGTGGTAGGAACTTGGTGAGTATTTGTTGAATGGATGAGTCAATGATTTCTAAAGTCCCATCACAACTCCACCGCTCACCCACATGTGTTCACTAGGAAGAGAGTGAGGCCACAGTCCCGAGCACGGCCCCCCACACACTAATGAGTGTTCCAGAATGTGAAGCGGCACGCCAAAGCTCGCTGTTCTGTTCGATCCAAACTTTTGGTATTTTAATGTTACAGATTTTCTCTCCCAAATGTCAGCTTCTCTTTTATTTTCCCTTTCACTGTCACAACAAGCATACAAGTGTTTTCTGTGGAATTTTACCAAATGGCACGTCTTGATTTTGTAAACCATATACATAAAAACTCCTCTCTCGCTCTCTGCCAAGTTCTCTCTCGGGGCCCAAGGCTTTTGCTTCCCTGGCCCTTGATTCCTCGCTCAAATGTGCAGTCCTCAGGCTCCACCCAGGGCAGGACATTCCTGGGTTTAAAGGAAGACTGAGGGGCAAGTAAGGAAGAATCAGGCCTCACCCAGCAGGTTGGGGCCTTACCCCTCCCCATCCTAGGCACGCCAGCCCATTCCGAACCACCACCTCCTTCTTAGCATCAACTCGGCCTGGCTGGGAAGATGGACTTAGCCACCCCAGATGACAGAAACAGCCTGACTAAGCGCAAGGGCATAACAGTCAGGATGCCTCTCTCGGACTTGCATTCCTCATCTGTAAATGCAGCAAGAACCTCAGAGTGCCATCATTATAGGTTTAGGTAAGATAATACACGGAAAGACACTTGCACATCAGCACTTCTGTTTGACTTTGGAAGGAATAAAACAGCCTTTACAGGCCACTTGACTTGAATTGGGCTGATCTGCAGCCAGCTAGTGCTGCAGTGGGGGGTGCTGGAAGCGCCGAGGAGCCCTGGAGGCCCCGTTTGTCTTGGGCATAACAGCCACATAAAACCTCCAAGGCCCTCAGACAGACCAATGCCAGCCCTGCCAAGGGAGCCCCTCACCCTCCACTCCTGGCCGGATGTGCTGCATCCCAGAGCACGGGGTTTCCCTCCCGGGCTCCCCAACACAAGGGTGTTGGAAAGCGGGTCAGAGGCTGGGCCGTGTGTGCGAGGCATAGCCAAGACAAGCAGGAGTCAGGGTTAAATTTATGGAGAACATCTTGAGGCAAAATCTTGACCTCCAAGGTCATCTAATCAGGGGGCCAATGACCAGGGCAGGCAAAGGCAGGAGGCCCAGCACCGAAGCCAGGGAAAGGGCTCTGGCCTCCGGAAAGTCTGAAGCCAACGGGTCAGCACCCTGGACAGCGACGTCCCCACGTATATGGCAGCTCTGCAGGGCTTCCCAGGCCAGCCACCTTGCAGATCAGAATCCGTAAACAGGGCAGATGGCTGCCAGTCCCTCTTCCCCAGCCCAGCCCCCGGAGCACCGGGGGCATCACAGAGCAACCACAGCGCTTTCTGTCACTCCCACATACAGCCTCAGAGTTCTTCCCAGCACAGCACTCAAGGCTCACCCACTGCCACGGTGCTCGCCATAGGAGCACTTGGTCCCCTCCCCTGTGTGAAGTCACTGAGAACCGCCAGCGCTGAGTGCGGGGGAGGGGAATAATAAGAAGAAAAGAGAGTCTGAGCAGGTGCCATGGGGTGTCATTCAGTCTGCGAGAACCAGCGCGTGAAGAGTGTCTATAGGTCAGAGCAGAAGGAGAGCAAAGGTGCCGGGAGAAGTGGGGCGGGAACAGAGGACACAGCACCCTCCAGCCCAGGGCACGTGCACACCTGCCTCACCCAGCCGCAGAGCAGACCAGAAGGCACGAGGTTGAGTCACCAACACAAGGGTTCTCAGAGGAAGGCTGGCCCCCTAGAGGCGCCCTGTGACTCCTCAGAGGTGGCCTGGTCTCCCCCTGCTCCCAGGGCCAGAGATTGAGAGGGTGGGGGAGAGGCCAGTCCTGGACAGAGTCCAGCTCAAGTGCACGGACTCTCGGGCTGCCCTGTCCCCTCCCCGCCTCACCTTTACATCAGCACGGTACCCGGGCGCCCCACTCCTCCCGCAGTCTCGGGCAGCATATTTGCTCCAGGGCTGAGGGCGACGCCCAGTCTCAGCAGAGAGTGTCAGGGAAATGCAAACACACACTGACTTCTCTTCGCGGTTCCCTTCCTGGCAAAGGACTGAGCTCGCCAGGGACAGCAGGACTCTCGAGGGCCCCGCGGGCCCGAGCTACGAGGCTGCCGGCCTCACCGTCCTCACACCCTTAGACATAGAACGTAGGTGGCCGTGCCTGTAGCATGAGGGTCCTCACGAGGAAACTGCTCTGATCCTGACGACGGGGCACACGAATCCACGCGAGGTAAATCGCACAGCGGTGAGCGCACGCCGCCTGCATGCGCGCTGGAGGGTGTGAGCAAGGGCACGCGTGTCCCTTCCCGCTACGAGCTGCACACAGCTCTGCACGCAGCTGCCGCTGGGGACCTGCTGAGGCCACTGGGTCTCTCCGTATTATTTCTCAGAATTGTATGTGAATCTCAATCATCTCGAAATAACGGGATTTAAAAAAACAACATGTAACATGGAAACCATCGTATCGTGGAACGAGGGTTTTGTTTTTACAGAGCAGCCATGAGAAAACCCGAGCCACTTCTCCAAAACCCATCTTCCTGGTTTTCTAAGAAGCAAATGATGACTCTTTCCTTATGGCAGACATTCAAAGAGGCCGTGTCCGGCCATGCCCCGTGGGCCACTCAGGTGTCCTCCCCCTGACATTTGCCCAAGACCCTGAAACTACGGGCGGATGAGAGAGGAGGCAGGAAGGAGCTGGGAGGGGCTGGTGAGGGGCAATCTTTGGAGAGGAGGCCTCCGGGAGGCCGATGCTGGCGGCCTCCGCCGCCGCCTGCGTGCAGCCCTTCGGGTCCCTGCCAGCAGGTTATTAATATTTTATTGAAGATGATTCGAATTTCAGCTGTCATGGTAAGGTGGTGTTGCTAGGCAACTTTAGTGCCTGTCTATGGATCTGTTTGCACAGCTCTTCCCCCACTCGTGAAGCTCAAGGCTGGGCCCTGCCGCCGAGGCCCACTGGGCTCAGACCACCCCCACCTTCCACGCCTCCCACACCTGCTCGGAGGCAGGCAGCTGCCTGCCCTGCCAAGGCCAGCGCGCAGGCCTCCCGCTCCCAGCTGTGCGCCCATCGGAGCCCAGAGCGGCCCCTGCCCCTTGGACTCACCGTACTCACTGTCGTAGAACATGACGAACTTCTGCCAGCGCAGCTCGGTCACCAGCCTGAGCATGACGTCGTTGAGGCGCACGGGCGGCCTCGAGGCCAGCGTGTAGGCCTCCCCTTCGGGGCTGGGGTTCAGGTGGCAGGCAGTGCGTGGTGACCCTCCTGGGTTGCGCTGGACAAAGAGGTGTGGGATGTGCATCGCGTCGGTGAGAGACTGCAGGGCGTTGGCGGACGCACAGCCAGTGGATGTGACCAAAGCCAAAATCCCCTGGGTCATGAGGTCACAGGCTGGAAAGAGAGGTGAGAGAGGCAGGGGTCAGCACAGGGTGATGCTGCACCGGCCGCACCCACCCGGCCCGCACCTGGCAGCTCATGCCTGGGGCCCCAAGAAGTGCTGCCTCCTTCCAGGGACCAAGAGACCATGCCGGGCCAGGCAGGCAGCTCTCACACACAGTCTCACTGATGCCCTCTAGACGCTCTTGTGCCCATTCAACAGATAAGAAAACAAAGGTCAGGAAAGGCAGAATTATGTGCCGCAGGCTGCTCGAGCAGAGATGGCAGAATAGGGATGCAGCCCACGTCTGCTCCAGAGGCCCTGGTGCTGCTCCATGGGCCGTCCTGTCTCCTGCCTGGCTAGAGCCCCTGACAGCCGGGAACGCGCTTTTGTTTTTATCTGTGTTTCCCTAAGGCCAGGCCCAGACCAGAACAATACTGTATGCTCTTCAATAGTTGACCGGACTGGCTGATTGGGACTAAAGGGAATGAATCACATCAGAAAGTCAGCGAGACACTTCCCCAGAGGATCCAGGTTGTCGGTAAAAAAAGAGACAGAACCCTAAGTCTTCTGGCCAAATCCACTTGGTTCATATCCTAAAGCCTGGGTCAGACCCTGCCCAGCGCTGGCGCCAGGGGCCCCGGGTGGCTCAGCCACTCGCCAGGAGCGAAGGGAGAGGCTCCCAGGTGAGGGCGGGCCGCTGGCCAGGCTGGAGGCGGCACTGGCCTTCCGGAGTCACCCGTAAGCACGAGGGATGCCTGTCAGCCACACACCACACCCCGGGCATCAGGCCAGCAGCAGAGAGATACACCTTGCATACGGGCCCTCGTTCTGAACATTTCTGAGCGACATTTACCAATAACGCTTTCTGTGACGCAGGAGTGTGGGAAAGAAACAGCCTGGGAGTGTCAGCAGGCCGTCTGCGGCCGATGGCCGGCTTTGAACAACTGGACAAAGCGGTTCTTTCCGCTGAGAGCCCGGGGAGAAGGAGCCTGAGAGCAGGGAGCACCCTGGAGCAGGCGTGGGAGCCATCCTGCTCCCCACTCAGGACAATCATTCAAATGCCACAGCTCTCCCGGTGGACCCCTCGGCCTCCAAGCGTGAGGTGGGGCGGGGCGGCTGAACAAGAGACCCCCTGAAGTCTCTCAGGGAGTCGTGCAGCCACCCCAGTGCCTGCCCCTCTCACCCAGCTTGCTCTCCCGAACAGAAACCCAACCACGGCTGCTCCTGTATAAAGCCCTTCGGTGGCTCCCACAGAGTCAAAGCCCTCAGAGCGCCTTGCAGGCGCCCCGACGCTGTGCGGCCTGTCACAGGCCCCGCTCACTATGCCCCAACCAACTGCCCAAGTCTTGGCCCTGCACCTGCCCTGCTTTCTATTGCCTCTCGCGTGTCAAGACTCAGACTCCACCCCCAGGCTAGCTACGGACCCCTTGTCCAGCACTCCCCTCACCCCACAATTCCCCTACTCTTCTCTCCTGCTTGACCTCAAGCTCCAGGGGACAAGGGCCAAGCCGTTCTGCTCACCACCCTCCTGCACACACCGGGCTCGGCAGGTGGCAGCGAGTAAAGGCTGCAAAATACAACGAGCCAGGACAGGTCACGCCCTCTGCCCAGTGATGGCACTCCAGGCCCCTATTGAACTGCAGAAATGGCTTCAGACCCAACACGTTCGAAGGCCACTTCTCCGTTCTCGTGAACTATTGCCAACAATCTAAGAGACAAATCGGTGAGTGAATGAAATGGCTCCATTTGCTGAAAACATATGCAGTCTTTAAAACTATTCACAGATACATTAACATACTGGTAGGGAAGTGCGCGTCATAAAAGTCATGGGGAAATGATACACAATTGTATGTATTTTACAACACCCAGTAAATAACACAGCAGGCATGAAGGACCAAAATGGTAAACGTGGTTGCATGTTAGAAGAGGCCTAGACGTGGTTTTCCTGCTTTTCTGTATGTTGCTAAAATTCCATGCCGTGAACAGAGAATTCCCTTAGCAGAGGAAAATAAGCCTCCGGTAATGGGTGCGTGGGACGCTCTGTAAGAGGAGGGACCGTCCTGTGAGAACGTTCTCTGGGCCAAGCATCCTGGCGCGCACTGTACGCAGGCAGGGTTCCCACTGCTCTCACGGCGCCCGTGTGCAGGAGGCGTCACTGCATCCACTTTCCAGCTATGAAGTCACGAGGCCACACAACTGAGATGGCACGCGATCTAACCGCTCCTGAGACAGGACTAAGTGCAAAAGCAGGGCGCAGCCGTGTCCGCTCACCAGGATTACAGCCAGGTGAAGAGCCACAGAAAAGGCCAGAGAATCCCTGAGAGGCGGTGCTGCGGTGATGGCTTTCTCTGCTCCTCCTGCCCGTGCTCTCTTTAATGGTAGGGCATTGCATCTATAACTTTAAACCAGAAAACTTGCAAAATAAACCGCGCGCCACTGGGGCATCAAGTGAGCCAGCGCCCCAGCCCCCGTCCCAGCCCAGAGCACCAAAGAGCACGCCCTCACTGTGGCCTCATTGGGTGCCAGCTGTGTGCCGCCCCCCTGCCCGGCTCCCTCCTGGGTCAGTGTCTGACATCGGATGGCAAACCCTGCCCCCACTCAATACCCTGGTTCTAAAGTCCCTGCCCCCACCTGGGCTCTGCTCACTCCTCCAGGTCTGCCCCTCCCCCCTGCCTCCCCCCCCCCCATTTGCAAGCCTGGACACCAAGCACTGGTGGGGGAGGACAAAGAGCAGGGTAAGCAGGGCCCCCTTCGACCTACCAAGGAGACAGAGCCCGCAGCTCAGCCTGTGAGGAAGGAGAGAGGAAGCTCCCTGGGGCCTGAGGATGGTGAACTCCGGTGGGGCTGGCATCAGGACCTCAAGGGAAGAGAGATTCAGACCCACAGAGACAGGGGAGCGGTGTGACGGGTGCAGGACACGGCACCGGCCCGGTAGCAGGAACATGCTCGGGGGGCAGACAAGTGTCTGCTGGTCACCCTGCCCGGCCCCACGGCAGCCACAGATGCCAGCTCGGGCGGCATGGGCTCGGGCAGCAGACGCAGCTCCAGAGTCTCCTGGTTCTGGCGGCTCTCTGGTCAGCAGCCTGTGGCCATGGGCACGTCTCCTTTCTGAGCCACCGGTTTCTATTTCATTGCAATGACTGGACCGGGGGCATGAAACCATCCGGCTTCTGGTATCTTTGCACCAGCAGAGCTATGAGAGCAGTGACTTCACAAGGACCACAAGTGCCAACCTGTGCTGGGCACAAGCATGTCAGTTTCCACGTCCCCACCCAAGTCATGCCCAGGATCCCAAGTTACAGCAGTAGTTACAACAGAGGGAGACCTCACCCCCAAAGCCGACAGCCCTCCCCACGGAGGTGGCTCCACTGGCCCGGCCTCCCGTGGCCGCGTGCAGCTCCACGCGCCCCAGCGAACGGGCGGGAATCAGGGCGGGAAGCTTCCCCAGGCCCTGAGGGAGAGGCCGGCCCTGCCACAGACACTCCTCAGCCTTGGAGAGGGCCTGGCCTCTGTGTCTGAACCCCAGTGGCGTCCCGCGGCCTGGGTCTGAACCCGGCCCTGCCACAGACACTCCGCGGCCTTGGAGAGGGCCTGGCCTCTGTGTCCGAACCCCAGTGGGTCCCGCGGCCTGGGTCTGAACCCGGCCCTGCCGCGGACACTCCACAGGGCTTGGCGAGGGGCTGGCCCAGCCGTGGGCAAACTACGGCCCGCGGGCCGGATCCGGCCCGTTTGAAATGAATAAAACTAAAAAAAAAAAAAAAAGACCGTACCCTTTTATGTAATGATGTTTACTTTGAATTTATATTAGTTCACACAAACACTCCATCCATGCTTTTGTTCTGGCCCTCCGGTCCAGTTTAAGAACCCATTGTGGCCCTCGAGTCAAAAAGTTTGCCCACCCTGGGGTGGCCTCTGTGGTTTCCTGTCTGGTAGACGAGGCGCCACCTCAGGGCTGCTGCGCGCACCCTGTGAAAGGTCTGTGTGTGACGAGCCTCCCCAGAGCCTGGCGCGAAGTGGAGGGTAGAAGCCGCCACGACTACTCACCTCTCCACCTGGCGGTGTCTGCACCTCGCCAGAAGATAGCTGCCTTTGTCATAATTCTTTGTCTGCAATAGAACATGGCCATCACGCTGATCTCTCCTGATTGTAACCATGCAGGCAGATGGGCTGATAAAGGCTCCCTGAGAATGGCTCATCAGCGGGGACAGTCAGGAGCAGAGAGGACTAATGAGCAGCTTCGAGCCCTCACCTGAGCTCGGTGGCCGGGAATAGGGAAGAAAGAAGCTGCTCAGAGCTCAGGGCGGGGGCCGACGAGAGGCTCCTGGGCTCAGCCAGCATCCCAGGCTGCCCCAGGATCAACATTCGCACGGCTGCCCTGCGGCGTCGGCACCCAGGCCTCTGCAGACTCCGGGGCCACGGCACGGGTGAGACGGGATGTCTGTAACCTTCACCCCAGGTGAGCTTTCTGCTCCTCTGGTGACAAAACTGAAGCACAGAGAGGCCAGGCCACGCAGCCAGAGAGCCTGTGGCACAGAGCCGCAGCTCAGACTGAGCAGGAGACCACTGGGCAGGGCCCGGGAGCCGGTGGGAACCTACCCAGCCCTTCTCTGGGGAACCTCTTGGGGGAGCGCCGCACCCAGCACTGTCCCAGGAAGGAGCCCGCACGCAGAGCAAAGCCTCCCTGGGCAGGGCACATCCAGCTCACGGCCCAGCTCGGTGCCCACACATGAGGGCACCCTGGCACCACTGCTGACCCAGCCCAGGCTTCTTGAGCCCCAGGGGGATTCCTGGAGAATTCTAGGACCAAGGCTGGGAATACACCCCGATGGCTGGTGCTAGAGGAGACGCACAATCTCTGGTGCCACCGCCTGGGGATGGTGCTGGTCACTGCCAACCCAGCCCTCCCCTCCGCCCTGTGCCCAGAGGCATCATGCCCCAGGGCACATCCCTTCTGCTCCTCCCGGGACCCCATGTGGTCCCTGCACAAGTGCGGCCCACCCCTGCAGCCCCTGCTCCTCTAACACCAGAGCCCCCAGCCTCATGTGCTAAGCAGCCTGTGGGTGGTCAGAGGACAGGGCCTTTCCGCGTGGACAAGAGGGGGCGCTCCTCTTGGGTAGAAGCAGCCCAGGAGAGACGCCTCAACCCAAAGGAGCCTGGCGAGGCGCCGCTGGCCCGGGCTCAGCCTCGCTTCACAGGAATGGGCTCTCTGAGGGTCCAGCAGGCCACCCCGGGCACTGCAGCACCTCCACCTGCCCCCCAAGTGGGACTCCCAGTGCCACCTCGTTACTTCAAACAGTCTTAGCAGCCACAGTCCTCCCCTCACCCCCCCCCACCCCCGCGGCTGCCACCCTCCCACTGTGCCCTTCCTCTCCTCCAAGTCAGCAGCTCTCTTCCTATTGGAATCCTAATGGCTAATGCTTTAGATTAAGGTAGCATTTATAAATACTTCATAGTCAATGAATAATTGACCAAACCCAGTATTGTCATAACTCAGAATAAATTATTGATCTATAGAGAATAAATGTTTTCTCATGTTTTATTAAGACGTTTGAAAGATAAACAAAACCATGAGGAGGGGAAATGAGTGGCAGTCTCTGAGGCCGGCCTAGAGCTGCCGTCTCCCTGGCACTCCCCTCCCCGCTCGCCTGCTCGCCTGGCAGGACCTCGCTCTGCTCTGGAGCCAGGACCTCCTGGCAAGCGCATCCCACAGCCTCGTCCGCCTCCCTCCCGCCCTCGTCAGCTGTCAGTTTCGTTGTGCCTCTTGGTGGTCACAGTCCCTCTCTGACCCCTCGCTGCTCGCTCCTGTGCAGCAGCTGGTGAAACCGCCCGGTCAGCCTGCGGTGGTAGCCTGCCAGCCACGTCTCCTGTCCGAGCATCGGAGGAGAGGCTGGGTCAGCCACAGGGGTGCAGCGTGTGACCTTGCAAGGTGTGTGGCCAGCCTCAGGGGGCCTCCACCCTCCGCCCCCTGCTGTTCTCCTCTCCCTCCTGGCTTCTCCCCATGTCCAACGAATGCCCTTGCTCCTTCTTCGTGGATAAAATGGACGCCAGCACCCTCGGGGGTTCGCCCCGCCTCCTGCCACAGACCCTCACCTCTGTGTCGTGGGAAAAGTAGGAAGGCACGCAGGTCCTGGCTCAGTGAGATCACAG
Organism: Myotis daubentonii; assembly: GCF_963259705.1. Classification (NCBI taxonomy): domain Eukaryota; kingdom Metazoa; phylum Chordata; class Mammalia; order Chiroptera; family Vespertilionidae; genus Myotis; species Myotis daubentonii. The sequence continues at coordinate 4,335,151 of NC_081852.1, forward strand.
CCATTCTGTACACCTGGCCATCCCTTTACGAGTTAGACCCAGCCCGCGGACAGGCCCACAACCCTCCCCCGGGCTCCCAACCCTGTCAGGGTCTCCCCTCCTGAGTCCACTAGCAACTCAAACTTGGCGCATCCGGGGTGTGACCCTGTCCCTCCTCGTCCGCCAATCCAGCAAAGGACGCCCAACACACAGGCCACCCATCCCGAGTGATCACCAAGTCCTGGGTATTTTATCTTCAAAATATCTCTTGTATCTGCCAATCTTCCTCCATCCCCACTGCCATCCACTGGTCTAAGCCACTACTGCCCCAATACACAGACCGCCCGTCCCGCACACACCATAGGGAGCGCCCTCATGAGACATCAGCCGGACTGCGCGGTCCCTGCTCCAGCTCCTTCCCAGCCCCACTGTGCTGGATAAACCACACCCTCAACAGCGCCCACAGGCCTGTGGTCGCCGTGCCCCAGGAGGCTGGCCTCTGCAGGGACGCAGACCCCCCGCTCCTGCCATGTCTGGGTCTCGCCACACGCTCCCCCTTGGCCTGCAATGCCGCCCCCACCTGACCCCTTCTGGCTAACTCCCACCATCCTGGACCTTTGAGGGTAACCGTCACTCCCTTGGGAGAACTCCACGGCCCCTCTTCCCTCTTCACATTCATGCCCGTGTGAGGGACTGGGAACTGTGGTCGCTGCCACCAGCCGTCTCACTCGCTGGAGCGGGAGCCTGCCAGCCAGCCAGCTGCCTACGGCTCACCCGCCCGGCCCGCCCGGGCTCCGCGCTGCCCACACCCCTGCGGCTCTGCGGGCGGCGCACGCTGCTGTCCATACTTCAGGGGAGACACGGAGTTGTCAAACTTGCCAAGGTCCCCAGACGCTCATCCCCAAACGTGGAGCCACATCCCACAATTTGAAGAAGGGGAGTTCGTAAAGCCAACCTCCACTCTCAAAAGGATTCACGAGAGAGACTCTAAACTGCGCAGTGGTTCTCAACCTTCTGGCCCTTTAAATACAGCTCCTCATGTTGTGACCCAACCATAATATTATTTTCGTTGCTACTTCATAACTGTCATGTTGCTGCTGTTATGAATCATAATGTAAATATCTGATATGCAGGATGGTCTTAGGTGAACCCTGTGAAAGGGTCATTCGATCGCTAGTTAGAGGATGCCAGGGAGAGAGTGGGCCCAAGGCCTGGCCAGGCAGGCCTGGGAGGCACAGCTCCGGCTGGGAGCTCCCACCCCATTGGCCTCGGTCAGCCCGGCCGGGATGCCCATGGCAGCAGGACCAAAGCCTCCCCCTGGATGACAACCAGCCCGAAAGGGTGCTCTCCCCAGGCAAACCTGAGGCAGCAGTTAGCATGCCACCCTGTGGGTCCGTCTCTGGGGGGAGTGTCCACAGGGACACCCACACACACCTCATCCCCCTCCAGCAGCCTGGGGAGATGGAGCGTGAGCGGCTCCACCTCTCCATGCCACGCCCCCTGTCAGCTGGAGAGGACCAGGCCTGGAGCACTGACCAGGAGCTCTCCCAATGGGCAGGGAGAGACCACTCTCAGGGCTGAGGAGCCGCCACTGACCCCCAGCTTCTGGGCTCTGCCAACTCCACCCTGCCCCCTGCCCTGATCCTGTGGCTGGAGATCCTTCCAGATGTGAGCCTTCCCCCTCAGCACCGCCAGGTGCGCCACCTTCCAGATGTGAGCCTTCCCCCTCAGCACCGCCAGCTGCACCACCTTCCAGATGTGAGCCTTCCCCTCGGCACCGCCAGCTGCGCCACCTTCCAGATGTGAGCCTTCCCCTCGGCACCGCCAGCTGCACCACCTTCCAGATGTGAGCCTTCCCCTCGGCACCGCCAGCTGCACCACCTTCCAGATGTGAGCCTTCCCCTCGGCACCGCCAGCTGCACCACCTTCCAGATGTGAGCCTTCCCCTCGGCACCGCCAGGTGCGCCACCTTCCAGATGTGAGCCTTCCCCTCGGCACCGCCAGCTGCACCACCTTCCAGATGTGAGCCTTCCCCTCGGCACCGCTAGGTGCACCACCTTCCAGATGTGAGCCTTACCTTCAGCACCGCCAGCTGCACCACGCTCCTCAAGTGAGGCCTCTGGGCTGCCAACCTCTGTTCTGGTGCCCCCCATCCCTAGCTCAGCCTCTCTCCTCACACTGCCCAGCCCACTTGCCCACCCTCTTGCTGCCATCTCGCCTCATGCCTTGCAGCCAAGTCCAGAGAGATGGCCAGAGAGGGCAGCCACTCCACACTCCCTCATTGCTCTGCATACCAGGTCCCACAGCCCAAGGCCCTGACACCAGCATGAGGGCAGGAGGGGAAGCTGGGAGACGCTAGGGAGGGTAGTGGCCAGTGGACCAGTCACCCACCCGGGTCCCGTGGGTTCTTCATGTCCTGGCCGTGGTCCTGTGTGAGCAGTCCAAGCAGGCTGGTGCCCACCCAGCTGTGATCCACTCCCACAGCTGACTGAACAGCACCGGGCAGAAGTCGCCCCACCAATTCCTGGCGTGTCTCTCACACTTCCAGCCAGCCAGCCACTGGCGCTCCTCCTGCGAGGTGGCAGCCATGAAACCCAAGCCCCGTCCTGTCACTTGGCCCCCAGGAGCCAGGGCCGGTCACTCATCAGAACATCGGCGTCTTGTTTAAGTGGAGGCGGGCGGGAGGAACAGGTCAGCACCCATTGCACACAGGATGTGGAAATAAAGCCTCTGGCGCAAAATACACAGTGAATCCATTCTACGATGCGAGCCCTTCCCCGGGGAAGTGTCCATTCACTCATCACCCGTCCCCTCAGCAAGTGCTTAGTCAGCACTGGCCTTCCGGCCTCCTGTAAACTGAAGCCCACATGCTACGTCCCGCCCGCGGGGACAACACAGAGAGAGGGCAAGCGCTCTTTCCTTCACAGACACCATCACCAGGGGACCAGGGGCAGCCGGAGGAGCGCTGACGCTGAACAGGCCCAGCTCATCCCTCGCTGCAGGTGGCTCCGGCAGCCACGCCTGCTCCTGCCTCCCCAGAAATGGGCTTACCCCAGGGACTCCAAATGCGGAACGCACAGCTGACCCCAACACAGCTTTGAACAGCACGGGTCCACTTCAACGTGAAGCTTTCCCATAAACACCTGTCCTGTGTCCGGCCTGCAGCTGGGAGTTCCTGAGCGCTGGGGGCCAGCCGCATACACTGGTCTACACGGTACACGGGGGACCTGAGAATCCTCATCTGGGGGCCCACAGGAGTCCTGGGACCAGTCCCCCAGGGGACTACTAAGTTTTGGGGCAAGTCAAGCTATCCGCAGATTTTCAACTGCCCAGGGGTTGGTGGCCTAAACGCCGTGTTGTTCAGGGGTCAACTGGACATTTAACCAAGAAAAAGAAGAGTAGGAGGGGACCACAGTCCCAACCTCACAGGACACCAGCAAGAATCAAATAAGTCAGACCCTTGCCCTAACCGGTTTGGCTCAGTGGATAGAGCATCAGCCTGCAGACTGAAGGGTCCCGGGTTCGATTCTGGTCAAGGGCATGTGCCTTGGTTGCGGGCTCATCCCCACTGGGGGGGGGGGGGAGGGTGCAGGAGGCAGCTGATCGATGTTTCTCTCTCATCGATGTTTCTCTCTACCCCTCTCCCTTCCTCTCTGTGGAGGATCAATAAAATATATTTTTTTAAAAAATAAGTCAGACTCGGCAGCACTGCCACCACCAGCGCGTGCAGCTCACTGACCATCTACTATGGAAGGAATGAGCTAAGCCCAGAGCAAAATGCAGCCCAGCCTCAAACTCACAGGATTCCCAGAACCTGCCGGGCAGCGAGGCCGGGCCGGCGGTCAGTGCTGACGCCAAGGCCAGCCGCCGGCCCTTGTGCACGTCCCCGCAGGGTGCCCAGGAGCAGCTCTGCTGGAGGGGGGCGGTGGGGCGACACCCGGCGGATTCCACCCGGCGACGCCCGCAGTGGCTTTTCTCCTTCACCCTGATTCCTAGCACATCATCACCCTACAGCCGTCACCACAGCACCGGCCTCCAAAATGGTAGAGACGGCTCTTCCTCCAGGGGAAGCGGCCGCCCTGCCCCGCAGCCACTGCTGGAGGGTCTGTCCGGGCAGAAGAGGGGATGGTGCAGGTGCTGGCCGACCCCCAGAGGCAGCTCTCCCAGCCGGCCAGCCCCACATCCCCAGGACGTGGAGGCAACGCCCTCGGACATAGGTGTGGCCACACAGCACAGCCCGACCAGCCGGGCCAGCCCCACATCCCCAGGACGTGGAGGCAACGCCCTCGGACATAGGTGTGGCCACACAGCACAGCCCGACCACCTGGGCCCGCCCCGCTGAGCCCACTCAGAGGTGCCCCAGACCTTCCGGCAGCCCTGCTGGCCCGGCACACCCCTCCCAGCTCCAGTGCTCTGGGGCAGATGAGGGGGCAACCTGGAGGAATGCGAAGAAGGGGCCCTGCCGTGACAATGACAATGTTCACAGGAGCAGGTGCCTGGAGAAAACTGAAGACAATACAAGGAAATTCACAAACCAGAAGGGAACCTGAGCGGGGGTCCATTTTGCCCTTGGCACCTTTCCAACCACCAGAAAGGATGGGGAGCCAGGTCCTCCCCCCCAGGTAAACAAACTGCCCCCCTCCCAGAGCCCACCACCAATCTCTGCAAGCACCTGGCCCGGCCCTGCTGGGGACACGGAGAGGATGCAGATCTGGCCCCAGGTCCCAGGCAGGCCAGCTGGAGAGGGGCTCCCATAGTCAGGGTGGGGTTCACTCCCACGGAGGGATGTCAGGCAGACGGTCATGTGGCCTGGGTGCCAGGGGGTGTCCCAGAGCAGCTGATGCTGATGCTGGGGGAGACCATATATAAAAGGGGGACCATGAAAAAAGGGCAACCAAGTGAGCAGCCTGGTGTGCGCCAAGGCACACACTGGCACCTGTGCTCTGCCAGCAGTGGCCACGCAAGCTGGGGTGGGTGGGACATGGGGTGGCTCCCAGGCAGGTCTTGCCTGTTCACCTGAGGGCTTTGATTTGATCCCATGAGCACCTCAGAGGCTGGGGGTCACTGAGCATTGGGGGTCTACTCAGAGCTGGCCTTTGGGAAGGCGGCCCAGTGAGGACACGGCCAGTGAGGACACGGCCAGTGAGGACACGCCAGAGGCCGAGCTGCCTCCTGCCTCTGCCCTGGGAGGACCTGGAACCAGAGTGCCGGGCAGGAGGCAGCGAGGACAGTCAGGGGACAGAGTTGGCTAAAAGCACGAAGTGAGGGCAAGCAGGTGGGTGGTCTGGGAGCCCGGGCCCCACCCCCGAGCCAACAGGACGGAGGAGGGGAACTGACCATCCAGTGGCAGGCGCTAGCCTTACACAGCATCACCTGGCGCCCTCCACAGGCCTAGGAGGGAGTCGCCGTTCCCGCCTTTACCGAGGCGACAGCCAAGGCCTGGAGACCAGAGGTCTCTCACCAGGTCTGAGCCACCGGCAGCTGCTGAGCAGGCGAGAACTGACCTTCCGAGAGGCACAGCGGCCCGCCAAGCCTGGGCCAAGGGACCAAAGGGTGAGCAGGCAGGAGCCGATGCTGCCAGCCCGGGGGTGTGAGGCCAGCCCCCCAGTCAGCACCTGGGGTGCCCTGGAGGCTTGAGAGCTCCGTGAGGCCTGCTGGCAGGGAAGGAGCAGGCGGCGGAGGTGGACCAGGTGAGCAGGAAAAGCGGCCTCACCCAGCTCTGCCTCTCCTGGAGACCCGCAGGCCGAGTGCGCAGACCAGCCGAGCCTGGGCACGCAGACACAGCGCACACCGCCGCCGGGCCTGTGACCGCAGGGGTGGAGAGCCGCCTGGCAGCGCAGGGCAGGTGCTGCGGGGACACCAAGGGCAGGGGGCTGTCCCTGGGAATGATCGTAGCCAAGGCCTCCCCGGGGTCGTAGGCAGGGCGCGAGCTGAGCTGTGTCCCAGGGGCACACGCCCGTGAGCCCTGGCCTGGAGCCGTTCTCACCATCAGGCTCCAGGGGTGGCAGCGCCACGGCCAGGCCCTGGGAGCTCAGGCTGGATGCGTTCCCTGCAACAGGCCTGCTCCTGGGCGGCGGTGCGGCGCCTCAGACCACTCTCCGCCTCCCCTTGCAAAGAAGCCACGAGGCCGCTCACTGGTTTCCTGGCTGTGAGAGAGGCTCCACGGAAAGGCCAGGCCTCAAAGGCCCCAGCAGCTCGAGTGGCGCCCAGCTCCAGGCCGGCCCTGAACAAGAAAGGCAGTGCCCTTCTCTCTTCTCTTCCCTGAAGACAGGCAAAGGGACCAGGGACAGCAGGACACAGCCACCAGTGTCCACATCAGAAGAGGTGGGGAAGCTGTGGAGCTGGGTCCCTCTGATGTCCCTCCCACAAGCATGCCTGCACCCCCAGCCCCCAGCCCCACACATGCGCACACGGACTGCTCTGCACCGCGGAGGCCGTGGCGACCTGAGCAGCTGCCCTGACCACCCCCAAACCCCTGGCTGTCCATGCCACCTCGCAGGGCTTGGCAGGGGACTCGGGACAGTTCCCTGAGTCTGTCCTGCCTCAGCGCCGCCTCACCTCCCTGCAGAGACATACACCCCACAAAGGGAGCCCGCTCAGCCCTAGGGTAGGTGTGCACCCCCCCCCAGGCCCCTGTGAGTCGGCAGCCCTCAACCAGGCCCGAGTCTGCTCCCCACGACGTGGCGGAGGCGGCATGGGCAGCGAGTGGCACCCCACGCTGTGTCTCACACTGTGGGAAACAGGCCGAGGGAGAGGCCCTGCGAGCTGCTCCGCGCATGGCAGCTCCCCTTCGCCCCTCATCTGACCAGCCTGACAGTTCTGAGGGAAGGACTGTCACCCTGTTTTCAGTCTAGGCACTGAGGCTCAGGAGGCAAGTCACCTGCCCAAGGTCACACAGCAAGAAGGCAAAGGAGCCTGAATTCAAACTCAGGTCACTCTGCCTTGGCAGACCCTGCCAGTCCCGCTCCCACGTGGGGCAGGTAAGGAGCAGGGCCACCAGGTGAAGCCAAGAGGCCACAGGCAAAGAGCAAGAACCGGAGGCAACAGACGGACGTTCCAAGTCACATGAAAAGAGGAGAGAAGGAAACCCTCCCACTCCCATTCCAAGCGCACGCCCCACTACCTGGACTCTATCCCCCCCCGCCCCCACTGAGCCCCAGAACTCCCACTTTCTCAACAACCTCTCAGCTTCCCCAAGACGCACACTCACAATCCATTCCCTCATCGCCTGAAAGCACATGCATTGCTGGGAGGAGCGCGTCGCCTGGCTGAGTGCCAGGCATCGGCTCCCCTCGGCAGAGCCTTACCGAAGAGGAGCACCACTCCCCACCGCTCACCCCTCCCCACTGTCTGCTCCAACAGCCTCCCGCACTCCAGCACAGCTCATGGGAGGAGGACCCGAAGCCTCAGGGCATAGGGATGTGCGGAGGGAGACGCAGGAGGTGTGGGCACCGGGAGGCTGCAGCGCCGTGTTTCTGGTCAGATCCCTGGCTGCCCTGCCCCACTGGCCTGCCTAGGTCCTCCCAGCATGTTCTGATGGAGCCACATGGAGGCTAGGCTTGATGGGATGTAGGGAGACACACAAAGAGGACAGATGCAGCCCATTCCTCCCAAAGACCTTCAGGCAGCGCCCCACCACCACACTGCACCTCCACTGTGCCCCAGGGGCCTTGACCCCACCGGGGAAACAGCCAGCTGACCCTTGGTACACTCGGCTGCACCCTCCACACGGCCACCAGAGCACTGGCCACTGTCACACCAACACCCAAGCTCCCCCCTCCCCTGCAAAGCTCAGCTCACACCTGCCTGCCTCCAGAAAGCCTCCTGGGCCCTTCCCACCCAGGTTCGCAGAGCTCAGCTCAGCCTGCCAGGTGTCACTCCGAATGACCATCCTCTTGTCTCTGCCACAGCCTGCGAGCTATTGGAGGTCAGGGCCCCCAGGCACAGGTGCCGGGGATGTGTACTGAAGAAGTGAATGAACTGTTGAGTGTTGAGGACAACTGTCACACAGGACCTAGTGATCCTGCTCCACAGGCCTGTGGCTCCAGTGTTCCAGCTGAGAACCCTGGTGTGAAGCCAGAGGAGAGTCCCGAGAGAGGGCGTATGCCATTTCCCAGTCCCTCTCAGGGGCCAGGGGCCCAGGGCCTCGGGTAGAGCCCAGAACCGAGACCCACGTGGCTGCTCTAATTCCATTCACTCCTGCATTTCTGCAGCCCTGGCACCAGCATGAGTGTAACACATTTTTGCCTTAAATGGTGACTTTTAAGAGAATATAACACAAGGGAGGCACTACTCACGGCTGAGAATAACCAATATTGACAGTGTTCCAGCATTCCCATATTCAGATGAGGACTATATATTGCTCATAGCAATTTCCTGTCCTCCAAGCACATCTCTGCGCAGGAGAGGACCGATGCCGGCAAGTGGTCTGGACCTGGCAGGGCCCTGAGGTGCTGGTGTCACAGCCCCAGCCCCACCCTGGGTATGCAAGGCAGGCCTACCCTGGAGTGGGGTCAAGAAGGCCAAGGGGACAACCAAGATGGCAGCATAAGGTATATACCTGTACGTGCCGCCCCCCACAACCACATTAAAACTACAACTAAAAGACAAAACAGCAATCATCCAGAACCACGGGAAAGCTGGCTGAGCGGAAGTTCTACAACTAGAAGCAAAGAAAAAAGCGCATTGAGGCTGGGTAGGAGGTGCGGAGGCACCAAGCGCAGAGGTACGGAGGTGCACAAACCGGGCTGCACCTGGGTGCGCCGTCTTTTTTCAATAGGGAGATACAAGCTCCCAACGGCACTGAACTCATTCCCTGCGAGACTCTAGGGACCCAGACTCCTACAGGGAGAAACTGGACTGTCTGGCAGCGGGTAGGAAAGCGAGGGTGACTTTCTCGCAGAGCTGATCGCAGGGATCATTCTTACTGTGGGGGTGTGGGACTCAGGGACTTAGGGACGCAGAGACACAGGGAGACGGCTGACGACAGCCATCACTGTTTGCTCCGCCCCAGTGATTCTCTGAGACCCCGCCATACCCAAGCTATGTGCAGCGGTGCAAAGGAATCACCTGCCCTTTTGCAGCCTAACCTAACAAACTGCAGCTGGGTCAGAGAGCTCCAAAATTTCCAAACCCCAAACAAAGAGGAGAAATCTGCAGATCTCAGGGTAGCTCCTGCTGGGTGGACTCACACGGTGGTTGAATTTGCACCTCCTTGGAGATCCAGAAGCCAGTGTACCCAGTGGTCAGATACCAGATTTCAACTCCTCATATCCACAAGTGACACTCAAGAGGCAGACTCAGTGAGCACCAAAGTCCCACTGAAGTAAGTCCTGCCTCATAAGGGTGTCTCCTGCACAGCAGTTCTTCCACTATAGATACAGTGGGTCCTCGCAGTCAATTGGCCTGGAGGTCATTTCCTCCCAGGGATACCAACAGCAATCAAGGCTTAACTACAACAAGACTGTACAACCAGCCCACAAAGGGGTGCACCAAGAGTGTCCGCCTTAGGTGATTGGGGAGGCTGAGCCACTGGGCCCAATAGGACATGCACCACACAAAGCCACTCTATCAACTCAGGGAAGCAGCCAAAATGCGGAGACAAAGAAACATGCCACAAATGAAAGAAATGGAGTAAAGCAAATTACTGGGTTTAGAGTCCAAAACCACAGTTATAAGGTTACTTAAGAATCTTCTAGAAACCTCTGAGGAACTTAGTGAGACCTTCTAGGATCTTAATGAGAATGCCAAAAAAAATGGAAAAGGGCCAGTAAGAAATTAAGCATACACTCCCTGAAATAAAGAATCTAACAGCAGACTAGAGGATCCCAAGAATCAAGTCAAAGATTTGAAATACGAAGAAGCAAAAAACACCCAACCAGAAAAGCAAAAAGAAAAAAGAATCCAAAAATATGAAGATAATGTAAGGAGCCTCTGGGAAAACTTCAAGCATACCAACATCTGAATTATGGGGGTGCCAGAAGAAGAGAGAGAACAAGATATTGAAAGCCTATTAGAAGAAATAATGACAGAAAACTTCCCCTACCTGATGAAAGAGACTTACAAGTCCAGGAAGCGAAGAGAACCCCAAATAAGAGGAATCCAAAGAGGACCACACCAAGACACATCATAATTAAAATGCCAAGGTCAAAAGACAAAGAGAGAATCTTAAAAGCAGCAAGAGTAAAACAGTCAGTTACCTACAAGGGAGTACCCATACGACTGTCAGCTGACTTCTCAACAGAAACCATGCAGGCCAGAAGGGAGTGGCACAAAATATTCAAAGTGATGAATAGCAAGAACCTACAACCAAGATTACTCTACCCAGCAAAGCTATCATGTAGAATTGAAGGTCAGATAAAGAGCTTCACAGACAAGAAAAAGCTAAAGGAGTTCATCACCACCAAACCAGGATTATATGAAATACTGAAGGGTATTCTTTAAGAAGAGGAGGAAGAAAAAGGTAAAGATAAAAATTATGAACAACAAAGGGACAACAAACACATATCTATCAACAAGTGAATCTAAAAATTAAGTCAATTAAAAAAATCTGATGAACAGAATAAACTGGTGAATATAATAGAAGCGGGGGCATAGAAAGGGAGTGGACTGGCAATTCTCGGGGGGAAGGGGGTGTGGGGGTGCGGGAAGAGATTGGACAAAAATCTTACACCTATGGATGAGGACAGCGGAGGGGGGTAAGGGCATGGGGTGGGGTGGGAACCAGGTGGAGGGGAGCTATGGGGGGAGAAAAGAGGAACATCTATAATAATCTGAACAATAAAGATTTATTTTAAAAAAAGAAGGCCAAGTGGCCCCATGTTGTAGGCAGAGGAGCAGAAAGATCTGCTAAGAATCTAGCCTCACAAGTTAGAGGTCCCTTCTTTAAATGACAGGATCCTTTTTTAAAGTTCAAAAATGGATTTTGGATCCAAGATGGCAGGTAGAGTAGGTGGAAGGTACACCTACCTCCTCCCAGGACCACACTGGAATTACAACTAAATGCAGAACAGTCGACCTGCATACCCGTCTGGAGACTACCTGAAGAGCAGTCCTATAACCAGGGACTTCCAGCAAGAGCCACGTGGAGACGGGGAGGAAGCGTGGGTGCAAAAAGGGCTGGCCCTGCTCCCTGGGGGGCGGATGAGATTCTAGAGGACATCTCAGCTGCAAAGGTTCCCCCAGAGGAGTGTGGGGGCTCACCCTCAAGCCAACCCCCCAGCCCAGAGCACAGAGCCAGGCAGAGGCGCCCACACAGCACTGGCTGTGAGCATCAGCGGGGCTCTGTCTGCCAGGGAGAGACAGGCGTCCTCTCAAAGGGCAAAGACAAACTCATTCGCAGCCACTCCCCTGGGCTCCGGGGAGGGAGGCAGAGCAGACTCAGTCATATGAGGAGAGACTGGGGTCTGTGGCTCTGAGAGAGCTGAGGGGCCTGCGGCTGGCACCGCCCCGCAGACACCACCTTCTTGGGTGGGGCATGCTGCTCCCTGTGGCATCAGCCAGGGAAATGCAGTAACCTCCGCTCTGGTCTCCCGTCCACGCCCCTGCAGAGCTTCTGCCCTGCTGAGGCATCAGCTGCCTGGGCTGGGGTGCAGAGGTGCAGGCAGGCTCAGGTGGTGTCAGTGACAGGGTTGTGTGGCTTAGGAGTGGGGCCATTCCCCTCACATTCCCATAAGCCTGACTGGCGCCACCCCTCACAGGAGACCCGCCAGCCCTACTCTCCGGGCTCCAGGCAGCCCCACCCTCAACTCTTGTGGCTCTGCACTGCCGAGGGCCGGGAAGAATCTCGGACAGACTGAGTTGTGTGGCTCTCAGGTGGGAGTCACACCTCCCAATTCCCGCAAGGCTGACCAACATCTCCTGGATCCCAGCGGCCCCGCCTGCGGAGAGCAGGCTCCTGGCAGAATCTGGACAGACTGAGCTGTGGGTCTAGGACGGGGAACTTTTCCCCGCACACCTGACCAGGGCGGCGCCTTCCCTTCACATGGCCACATCTTGGTCTACTTGGGCCTGATAAACTCTGTCGGCCGCACCCTGAGGACGCCCTGAGACGCCACCCCATCACCCAGCAGGTGGCAGCTGGACGTGGTATACCTGGGGACATTTGTTGAGCGGTCTCAGACTCAGCAATGACACCAAGTTTGAATCTCTATAAATCTGGTGAACCACTCTCACCCCTACCTGGTGACTCACTGAGAACCTGTCTCACGCAACTAGAGCACAGGCAGAGGCTCTGTCAGTAACAGCCCATCAGGCAGCCAGCAGGCAGAGGCAGGAGGAGGCGGACCTCGGGGCGCCAAACACGGGCCTTAGTGCACAGCTCAATCCTTCCTGCACACACCCAAGCCCAGCAGAGACGGCCACAAACTGCGGATCACTTCGTAGCTCCAAACAGACTGCCCAGGGCCCGTCACAGGCAGCATCTGACATTAGCCTGCACCCGAGTCCCTCCCAGGAGGCCCCAGACACAACACACTCAGTGGCTACCTTCAGACAACATCAGAGCAGGATCCAATAGCTTTACAAGCAGCATATCCAAAGGGAGACCTCAACAGACACCAGACCCTGCGGAGGCAAAATCGGCTCTATGTGGTCACCACCTGCACAGCAGCTCATACTCTGTGGTCAAGGTTGATCCTCACAATCAACCAGACTGAGGGTTGGTCCCATGCATGAATAAACCAATAACAATCAAGACTCAATTACAACAGGAGGCCCACATAACAGACACAAGGGACATTCCCGGAGCACCAAGCAAAGATGATCAAGGAGACTGTGCCAAAGGGTGCCAACAAGACACCTACTACCTAAGGCCACCCTACCAAGACAGGGAGTCATAACAGATCTATGTAATACCAAAGATGCAGCCAAAATGGGGAGACAAAGAAACATGCCGCAGATGAAAGAGAAGGATAAAACTCCAGAAAAAGAGCTAAATGAAACAGAGGCAAGCAATTTACCAAATATAGAGTTCAAAACAATGGTTATAAGGATGCTCAAGAAACTTAGGCGAAGAATGGGAGAAAACAGATATATAGTAAGCATGAAAAAGGACATAAAAACTATAAGAACCAGTCAGAAATAAAAAAATTAATATCTGAAATGAAGAATACACTAGAAGGAATGAACAGTAAGTTGGATGAAGCACAGAGTCAAATCAGCAATTTGAAAGACAAAGTAGAAAAAACACCCAATCAGAGCAGCAAAAAGAAACAAGATTTTTTAAAATTAAGAATAGTTTAAGAAACCTTTGGGACAACATGAAGTGAAACAACATCCGTATCATAAGGGTACCAGAAGGAGACAAGATAGAGCAAGGGATCAAGAATCTATTTGAAGAAATAATAATGGAAAACTTCCCTAACCTGGTGAAGGAAAAGTATGTACAAGTCCAGGAAGCACAGAGAGTCCCAAAAAAAGATGGGACAAAGAGGTCCACATGAAGACACAGTATAATAAAATGGCAAAGGTTAAAGACAAAGAGAGAATCTTAAAATCCACAAGAGAAAGACAGTCAGTTTCCAACAAGGGAGCTCCCATAAGACTGTCAGCTGATTTCTAACATTTCAGGACAGAAGGGGTTGGCATGAAATAGTCAAAGTGATGAAAAACAAGGACCTAGAACCAAGACTGCTTTACCCAGCAAGGCTATCATTTAAAATTGAAGGAGAAATAAAGAGCTTCCCAGACAAGGAAAAGCTAAGGGAGTTTGTTACCACCAAACTAGTATTACAAGAAATATTAAAGGGTCCTCTTTAAAAAGAAAGGGGGGAAAAAGAGTATATAGTTAAAAGAGTAAAATGGCAATAAACATGTACCTATCAATAATTACTTTAAATGTAAATGGCATGTCCTAATCGGTTTGGCTCAATGGATAGAGCATTGCCTGTGGACTGAAGGGTCCCAGGTTGATTCCAGCCAAGGGCATATGCCCAGTTGTGGGCTCGATCCCCAGTAGGGGGCGTGCAGGAGGTAGCTGATCAATGATTCTCTCTCATCATTGATGTTTCTATCTCTCTCCTTCTCCCCTCCTCTCTGAAATCAACAAAGAAATATATATTTTCTTAAAATGTAAAGGGCATAATGCTCCAATCAAAAGACATAGGGTAGTTGGATGGCTTAAAAAAAAAGACCAATATATATGCTGTCTACAAGAGACTCACCTCAGAACAAAGAATACCCACAGACTACAAGTAAAAAGATGAAAAAAAAAGCTATTTTATGCAAATGAAAATTTTTTAAAAAAAAACTGGAATATGAATACTTATATCTGACAAAATACACTTTAAAACAAAGGCTATAATAGGAGACAAAGAAGAACATTACATAATGATAAAGGGAGCATTCCAACAGGAGGATATAACCCTTATAAGAGTAAACAAATAGGACTACATCCAACTAAAAAGCTTTTGGACAGCAAAGTAAACCATCAACAAAATGAAAAGAAAACCCACTGCAATAAATATAGGGGTGCAGAATTTGAATGGGAGTACATATTCGTCAGTGATATATCTGACAAGAGGTTAATATCCAAAATTTATGTAGAATTTATAAAACTCAACACACAAAAAACAATCCAATTTTAAAATGGGCAAAGGATCATTATAGACACTTCTCCAAAGAGGACGTACAGATGTGCAATAGACATATGAAAAAATGCTCAACATCACTAAGCATTAGAGAAAAGCAAATTAAAACCACAATGAAATATCACCTCACAGCTGTCAGAATGGCTACCCTCAATACATCAACAAACAAGTGCTGACAAGAATGCGGAGAAAAGGGAACCCTCGTGCACTGCTGGTGGGAATGCAGACTGGTGCAGCCACTGTGGAAAGCAGTATGGAGTTACCTCAAAAAATTAAAAATGTAACTGCCTTATCACCCAGTGACTCCACTTCTGAGAATATATTGAAAGAAACCCAAAACACTAATTGGAAAGAATATATGCACCCCTGTATTTAGTGCAGTGTTATTTACAATAGCCAAGATTTGGAAACAACCCAAGTGTCCATCAATAGATGAGTGGATTAAAAACTGTGGTACGTTTTACATGATTGGATACTATTTGGCCATAGAAACAAAATCTTACCCTTTGTGACAGCATGGATGGGCCTGGAGAGCATTATGCTAAGTGAAATAAGCCAATCAGAGAAAGACAAATACCATATGATTTCACTTATATGTGGAATCTACAGAACAAAAACAGAAACAGACTGATAGATTTAGAGAAGAGACTGACAGCTGTCAGAGGGGAGGGGGTTGGGGACTGGGTGAAAAGGTGAAGGGATCAAGCAAAATAAAACTCATAGGCATAGACAACAGTATACTGATGAGCAGGGGGAAGGGGGGGAGCTAGAAGAGGTGAAAGGGGGATAAATGGTGATGGAAAGAGACTTGACCTTGGGTGGTGAATACACACTGTAACATACAGATGATGTATCCTAGAACTGTACACTTGAAACCTATATAATTTAATTAACCAACATCACCCCATAAGTTCAACAAAAAGTAAATAAAGTTCATCAATGGCTCCAACCTGAGGCAGTTGTACTTCTTGCCCATTTACTGAGAACTTCATAATGAGCACCGGAGGCTTCAGCAGGTGAACTTGCATGTTTTAGGTCAGCCGGGGTCAGCTGGGAGTGCCGGGAGCCGGTCCATGCTTGCTGTTTCAAGGGACCTGGCATATATGGCATACTGTTCTTAATATGTTTGCTCACCTTTTTGGCGCTGTGTTTTAACCAAGGTCACCTCTCCGAGAAAGGTTGAATCCCCAGGTAGGGATTTTCCCCTGAAGTTAGGGAGGGAATAAAACCCCTCAACTAAGCGCCAGGCGGGTAATTAATCCCTTTAACTACGAACAATCATGCTTAAACTACATAATCTTTTCTCCCTGGAATGGAGATAAGAAACGCCCTAACCTTTGTAATAGAGATTGATAGGATTGAATCAACTGGTATAAATACAGTTGTAACAAGACAGAAACAGACAGAACTCAGAACTCATGACACAGAACTCAGAACACAGAACTAAGGACACAGGGCTTGGAAGACAGGACCAAGAGAGACAGAGCCTAGGCAGAGAACCTACACAGAACGTTCTCTAGAGACAGAAGAACTTCGCTGGCGAGAGCATGCCGGAGGATCCTGGATAGGGACTGGCCTCGGAGCCTGGAGGCGGAGCCTGGCGAGAGAGCATGGCAGGGATCCTGGACTGAACCTGACTGCGGAGATTGGCAGGAGAGCCTGACTAGAACCTGGTGACTGAACCTGACTGGAGAACCTGAGCAGAACCTCTCTGGAGATCCAGACCAGAACTTGGCTGGAGATCCTGGCTAGAGATCCTGGCTAGGCTGCTGATCAACTGAACGCTGTCTCCGTGTCATTCCTTCTTCGCCGACTCCGTCCACGCCTTTGGGGACCCCTGGACCTGCTGGGGCTGGACCCCAGCATGGGAGCACTGGGACTCACAACCCTCACTCTAGAGCTGGGTCCCAGGGGGACCCCTGAAAGGCGCCTGGTTCCATGAACAGTTGCCTGATGAAGGTGTCAAGACCTGCAGGTGGGAAGGTGGGCCAATGGGGCACAGGGCAGAGACATGAGGAGCAAGAAGAGGGCAAGGATGAAAGAGAAGAACCACATCACAGGTGTCCCCCGGAGGACTCTCAGGGCCATGCACCTGAAAAGAGGGACCATCTGCTCCTACCTGCCACCACATATAACACACAACACACATACAACATACTGCATGTAACACACACCACACACAATGCCATACACACAACACAGAGATACACACACACATTCAACACAATGCATGTACCACACCATACACACACGAGCACACTACGCATCATTCATGCAACACAGACACTCCCCCCACACACACAACACACACTGCATGTAATTCACACACCACAAACATGCCATACACACAACAGAGACACACACACATACAACACACTGCATGTAACACACACCACACACACAAGCACACTACGCATCATTCATGCAACACACTGACACTCCCCCATACACACACTGCATGATGACTTCCTACCCCTGCTGCCCTCCGCCCTGCCTCAGGGCCCTCACCCACGCTTGCTCCTCTCTGGAGGACTATCAGCCCAAGTCCCACCCAGAAAGTCCTTGCTTGGCCCCTAAGACAGCTCGAGCACAGGTCACCTCCCAAGGCAAGCCAGGGCTCCCTCCATCATGGGACCTCAGTGCAGCCCCACCACTGGACTGTGAGCCCCGGGGGGCCTAGGATCTTAGGGTCCCAGCATGTTGTCTGGCATGTGGTAGATAAACAGTGAACACTGAGGGAGGGAGGGAGGGAGGGAGGCAGGGAGGGAGGGAGGAATGATGACAACAGGAGGATGGATGGTGGATGGATAGACAAGTGGCTGGATGGGTAAATGAGTGGATGGCTGGATGGGTGAGGGGAGGGAGGAGGGATGGACAGACGGGTGGATGGTTGGACCGGTGAATAGATGAGCCAGCCAATGGGTAGAAGGAAAAGGAAATGCAGGCAACCAGGGGAAGTCTGACCTTGCTCTGGCCTTGGCCCTGGCCCTCACTCAATGCTGCCCGAACACACAGGCACTTAGAAGGATTAAGCCTCCTTGATACAATTGGAGCTGCTGGAAATAGCTCTGTGCAGCCCGCAGCCGCCCTGCCAGCAATCAGCCTCAATCAGCACCCACCTGCCCCTGCTGCCAGTTAATTCCACCTGACACCCAGGCCAGGGAACAGGAGCTGCCGGGTGTTGGCCCCATACACGGGATCACAGAGGCTGGGCAGAGCCACCCTCTGAGTCCCCGATGCCCGAGAGGGACATCAGTACCCATGAGCAGCAGCCCAGAGCAGAGCGGGGAGACCCAGGGGACCATACGCCATGAGGGAGCTGGGCTGACCTCAGGAAATGAAGGCCGGGTCCCCCTCTGCCCTGGCCACACTTCCCACACTCGCCTGACACAGTTCGTGGCTCTAAAGAGCTGGTACCTCGAGAAGGGACGTTAAAGGGCTCCGTGCATTGAAATAAGGAGTCTCTTCAGCACAGAAAAATGAAAATGGCACCTCGATCATTGTGTGAGGGAGAGAGGGAGGGGGTACCTCCCCTCCAGACCCTCCACTTGCCCAGGGTTGCCCCGATAAGGTGGGCAGTATGGAGGCAACTGGTCCAGAGAGGGGTTCTGTGCCCTCAAAACAGAGACTATGTGAAGCTCAGAAAAGGGCCAGGGGACGTCTGCTGGGCCTCCTACTTTGGGGCCCCTCCCAGCACTCTGGCCCCTCTAGCCCTCCCGTCATGTAACCTCCCAGCCGCCCTGGTAACCCCAGTCACTCAGCCAGGCAGTGTGCGGGGGTGACATGGCCAGTGCCCTTCCTCCCTGGGCAGAAGAGAGGCCCCCAGGCACCAGGCACCAGGCAAAGACAGAGTAAGAAATGGCAGCAGGCTGCCAAGCCCAAAGCCAAGCTCTGACTTGATGAGGAGTGTGCCTCCTTCCCCGCGGCAGAGGGGCCACACGAGCCAGCCGCAGGCTGAGTGGGGCGCGGCCGCCGGGACAGCCAGCTCCTGGGTGCCCACGCACCGCAGCGGGACCCGGGGCGTCGGGCACTGCTGGGAGGGCATGGACGCCCGTCATCCCAGGGCCCTGGAAGCTAATGCCGAGGTGTCACTGCCCGGGCCGCCCGGAGCGGTCACCCAGGATGTCTCCACAACACCTGGCCTGTCGCTGCTCAGCCGTGGAATGTTCCGACTCTGCTTTGCTGTGGGCTCCCGAGGGCTCCAAGGCTGCTCCGCTGAGTGAGTGCGGCTCAGCCCCCCTTCCCCATCCCTGGAGGGCTGCCTGGGATGGGGCAGCACAGGGCCAGGCCACCCTCCGGCTCAGGCCCCGCACCTTCGGCAGCCTCCTCGCACCCTCCCCCGCACTGAGTCCGGCCCGGCTCGCTCCTCTGGGGGCCTTCCCTGGCCTACCCGGCCCCCAGTCGGGGCTGCATGATAGACCCCGAGGCCTATGGCCACACCTGCCTGGCTCGCCGCGGAATCCCTGCCGCAGCCTGGCACACAGCAGACCCCCACAGGTGTCTGTCGACTGAAAAAATGACCGTCAGTCAGGCATCCTGGGCTCCTGGGGCCATTTCATGAAAGAGGCCCCTCCTCCTGTCACTCCCACATACCCCTGAACACGGCTCAGCCTGTGCTGGTTTCCTGACCCTGGCTCCAGCCGCCAGGTGGCCTGGCCCTTCACTTCCTGCCCATCCCCGAGCCTCCGCTCGCCTCCTGCCCCCAGGGCTGGGAAATAACAACAAGAGTGACAGCAGAGAGGCCACCTCCTGCTGCCACTGGTCTCTGATGATGCTCACAGTCACCTGTGGGAGTTTTTACCACAATCTCCACGTCACAGATGGAAATGAGCTCCAAGTGTGCACAAGAAAGCCAGGTCGCCACGCCACCATTCAGGAACCTCACCCTCCCAGAAGCCCACTGGTCATGTGATGCAGCAACAGAGCCCATGCGGTTGCTCCTGGTCACTTCTGAGTGAGCCGCCTCAGTACCAGGCCCAGAGCAAGGAAACTTCTGTCTCACACGGGAACATCTCACTGTTCCCTCAGCCACCTCACCTTTCAGGATTTTGTACTTCTGCACGCCCTTTCCCTCCATCTGCAAAACTCTCCCCTGGCCTTGATACACTCAGACTTCAGCCTTCAAGAATCAGCTGTCACCTCCTCCAGAAAGTCTTCCCTGATTTCTCTCAGGTCCCTTCTCTGTATTCCCAGAACTGACTTCCCCTCTGGTCCGTGAGCTCCTCCAGGCAGGGCCATATCCAAGCCAACTATTTACCCCCTGCCCAGGGCTGGCAAGAAGAGCCCGCCAGATGGGCTCCTTTCACAGGTGGGCACAAGAATGACGCACACTCACCTCTGCCCTGTAATGCGGACAGTGACGGGCCCCAGGCGGCCCTGCATCTGTCCCAGCCGCCACCCAGGCTCCCTGAGGACAGAGCCTCTCAGCACTGGGCTCCATCACGGTCTCTGAACCCAAGGCTGGCCCAGCGAGCCTGGAACCTGTGCCGATGGCTAGAAAGGAGGAAATGCCGCCTGCTGGCCAGGCGTCCAGGAGGCCTGTGATACACATTTAGCAAAAGGCAGGAGACACGCATGTCAAAAAATCATCCACAATCAATTTAAAACTCCAAGTGGAAATGGTTGGTTTGCTGAAGTCCCTGATAATTTGCCAGAAAATCTGAAAAGAAGGGGACAGAGGGGCCCAGGGCTGGTTCCTGGAAGGCCAGCGCGGCCCTCTTGCTCCCCCCACCATCTCCGAGTGCACAGGCCACCCGTAACCTTACCCAGCCCCACTCTGCACACTCCATGCCCTGAGCCAGGAGCGGGCTCGGCCTCGGTGGGCACAGGGTCTACTGCCCCACCATCACCTCACCCCACGGGCCAGGCAGGTGTCCAAGCAAATTCACACCCGAAGTTTCGTATGAAACGCACAGTTGGACCAAGTGGCTTTAAGGACCTAGTGTCCGCTCTTGACAGATGAGAAGAATGACCTTTCCAACTCTGTCTCAAAAGGCACCTGCTACCCCGGGGGCAGCAGAGGACACAGTGTCCTGCTGACCCCCCTGCCCACGGTCCCTCGGCCTATCCACCGTGCTTGAATTTACAGGTCGGTATTGTGCCTTCGTGCACTCATCACAGAGACCTCCACAGAATCCACATTTGCAGTCTGTCTCCCCAGGAAGGCCGGCAGCCAGGCCCTGTTGCCATGGTGCCCGTGCTGGCACACACACTCACAAGTGCCTGTGGAGCGGGCGAGCGGGCTCGGCCCACACTGCAGGCCCCACCTGTGCTGGCATTTCCGTCTCCCTCCCAAGGACGCAGGTGCCTCTTCTCACTGCTCTTGGTGATTAGAGAGGGCGAGAAAGGATAGTGAAAGGGGTCATGGGAGCCCTGCATCTAACCCCCATCCCCATAAAAACGCCACAGCTGGAAGGCCAGGGGCGGCCCCGAGCAGCCACAAGGGGGCCCAGGGAAAGGAGAGCTGAGCAGCGCCAGGCCTGCTGCTCCCTCCGGACCTGGCGCACTGAGCTGGGAGCCACTGCGCGTCTCGGAGCCTCGCTCTTCCAGTCTGGCCAATGGGAACAGAGGTGATGGCCAGCTCCACGCTCTTCCCCAAGAGCAGGGCCTGCACATGCCAGCATGGCCAAGGCAAGTCCGACCCGACACAGGCAGCTTCCTCCCTGCCCATGCCCCGCGCACCCCAGGGCAGGGCGGGCCAGGCTCCAAAGGAGACAAACGCTGAGAAGCGGTTGAAATAAGCGCAGAGGGGGAGTTCCGGAAAGACGAGGAGAGAAGGCGAAAGTACAAATGCCCATTTCTAAGTTTTTCTCAGAGCATAGGGGCGGCTTGGCAGGGCTCGGAGCAGGGCTCCCTTCCCAGCGTGTCCACAACCTGTACGTTCGCACGCTGCCTTCCTTACAGTCCTCCGCAGGGAGAGAATCTATAAATATGTTTTTAAGAATCCACTGAATTCTGATGGACTCAGCTAAGCAAGTGCTTTGCATATGAATGGGAACTGATGAGCCTGCTCTCCCACAGCCAAGTCGCCTGCAACTTCAAGATTTCCGGAGAGTTAAAAACTTGAAGGGACCACATTTTTGTGGCTCTTCTAATAAAAAAATCATGTAGCGTTTATTATTGATGCTTGGCTCTGATAAACATCCTCATCAAAAGTCTCCACTGAAGGAACCCTTCGGTATAATTCTCAGGATGACCAGGAGGCCACAGCTGGCCCTTCGCACAGGCCACTGCGGGGGGAGAACTGGCAGCAAGACCACGGAGGGCGGGCGGGGCCTGCAGAGGCTGCACAGCCCTGGCCCCGCCCGAGAGGAAGGGCAGCCTGGAGCAGACCCGCCTCTGGGCCACAGCGCATCGGGCCCAGTGCTGCTCTGGGAAGATCCCATCTGCAGCATTTGCGAATTGACATCGGGCCCCCCTCGAAGTCCCCTGAGGTGAGGCGGCCTTTCTCTGAGGGGCCCGTGCCCCCACTTCCTCTTGCTCCAAGTCAGGCGCTGAGAGTCACAGCTGCCCCCTCCTTCAGCAAACTGTCCTCACCTGTGGGAGCCGCCTCACCCAGGGCAGCTCACACCCTGGCATGGAGTACAGAAGGCTGCCTCCTCCCTACCTCCCGCCCCGGGGACGATCCTGTGCCCCAGAGTCCCCAGATCGGGACAGGCTAGCCTCCCATGAGCCTCCCGCATCCTTGCGTGGCTCCTTCCCCTCCTCTACCCGCTTCCCTCAATGCACGCCCCCTCCGCCCCACCTGGGCGCCCAGGACGGCCAGCATGTCCTGCCCCCCTTCCTTTCGGACTTGGCCAAGGAGAACCAGGCAGGAAAGAGAGGGTGAGAGGGGAAAGACGAGGGGTGCTCCCTGGAGACAGCACAGCAGCAGCCCAGCAGGGCCTGCTCAATTGGTGTCCGTCACCCTGCCCACACTTTTGTAGAGTCAGCTTGCTACGGGTAGAAACAGGATATTGGAAACTAGTTATAATTATAAGAAATATTGATCATGCTCTGTGGACCATGCTGGTTCTGTTCTGATGAGAGAAAGCACGTTCTATCCGCGCTGAGAGCTGTACATGGGAGCTAACATCAGAATGCTCTAGACCAGGCGTGGGCAAACTTTTTGACTGGAGGGCCACAATGGGTTCTTAAACTGGACCGGAGGGCCGGAACAAAAGCATGGATGGAGTGTTTGTGTGAACTAATATAAATTCAAAGTAAACATCATTACATAAAAGGGTCTTTTTTTTTTTTTTTTTTTTAGTTTTATTCATTTCAAACGGGCCGGATCTGGCCCGCGGGCCGTAGTTTGTCCACGGCTGCTCTAGATTCTAGTCTATCTAGAATGTTCCTTTCCCTATCTGTCTATCGTTATGGAAAGATTTACAACCTCGTGGCTGAGAAAATCTAGTCCTGGAGGCACCTGCTCTTTACCCCCCAGCCCCTATCGCCTGTGATCTGATGGGGTGCCCTGGGCGCCCGGAGGCGCCTGCCCTCTGTGACGCCCCCAAGCCCGCATGGCCAGTCACCTGTAGTGATCGTCCCTGCCCACCTGCCCATGCCCTCGATGCCTGCTTCCCCACGTAATCCTGTCCTTCTCCCCGATGTAAGCAGCGGCTGAGGGTGGGGGCAGAGAGGATTCTCATGGACGACCTGCTGCTCTCCCAGCTGCTGGCAGGACTGGACTAAACACTCATATGGTCCGGTCTCTGCTGAATTGGCTCAAGTAGGACAGGCCCGGACGCTTGGTTGTCCGGTCACAAGCTCGTTACCCTCGCTCCGATTACCCTTTGAGCGTGCCCTCCTTTCCTGCCAGCCCTGCCGGCCCGGGCGCGAGGCTCCAGCCTCTAGCGCCCACAGCATGGGAAATGGATGCCTCATCAAAGGCGCCCATAACTCAGAGCATGCGCTGTCAGGGCTACTGAGACGCCCCAAATCCAGCTGCTGCTCCCCGCTAATCTACCTCACACAGAGCACAGCTCCCCACACCCCATAGTGGGCCCTCCTGCCCAGCGGTGCGTGAGAAGGAAAACCAAGCAAAGGAACGGGCTTTCCAAAACCCCAAGTGTGCATCCAGACACCCTCGGTGCCTGCCCCTCAGTAACAGCCACTGAGGATGTGGTGTAAGGCAGCAGATTAAAATGTCATGCTTTTTGCTTCAAAAATCTATAAAAATGACGTTTTTTGGAAGAAAAAAGAAAGCCCTTTTCTCCAAGCACAGGGAAAGCACGCCCTGTCCCAAGCCCTCCCCTGGCTGGCATTTTAGGGTAAATCTAATTTAATTTGCTCTGACCCCAGCAGTACCCATAAATATTTAGGCAGCAAACACCAGGCTGTTTCACACTTTGGAATGCTAACGATGGGGAGGGGGGAGGGGGTGGTGAGAGAGGACTCCGTGGTCCTGCCAGCTCTCCGCCCATCAGCAAAATACCACAGGCGGGGGTTCTGGAGGCCCAGGGAGCGGCCCAGATGCATTCTGGGAAAATCTCTGCCTCGCTACCTGCAGGCTCCCTGACAGCAGAAGCACCAGCCCAATCAATAGCCGAAGAGGGAGCTGAAGGGGAGCGGGGGGCCGTGGAGAGGAGACAGCACAAGGGGCGGGCACACAAACAGCCTGTGCAGAAGAAGCGGGAGCTTCGGGCAGGCCTACTCAGCCGCCCCACCCCTGCGTCCCTGAGTCCAGACCCTCGCACACCCCTACACATGCACACAGACCCTCCCGAAAATCTGGGCCCTCCAGAAGGCACTTCCCGGCTTCCCAGTCCTCCACCCAATGCCAGATGTAATGGTGACCTCACCCAGGCCTGGCTCTGGGGAGGGCAGGGGTCTCTCCGCTCCTGGGGGCTGTCTCTGGCCCTCCCTGGCCCGGAGAAGGCGCGCCTTGGTGTCAATGCCGTCTGTGGTGGCCGCTGGAACGTTGCATGGTCTCCAGCAAGACTGTTTAAACAGCTGCACTGAGGCATCACTTACATTCCATGAACTTCACCGACTGTAACTGTGCACTTGTTTAGTTTTATCAGATTTATACAGCTGTACAACCACCACACCCTCCAGTTGTCGGAGGCTCCCATCACCCCAGACGAGCCCCACGCCTCGGCCCAGCCAATCCTTGCTTCCACCTCCAGCCCCAGGAGCCGTAGCTGCTTTCTACAGTCTTGCCTTTTCCAGAAATGTCACATGAACGGCACCATGCAACGTGACGCCTTTCGCGCGGGCGTCCCTCCGTGCCGCCGCGCCTGGTCTGCTCCTTCTGTGGCCGAGCGGGAGTGCCCCGAGCGGAGGTGCCCGACCGCCCGCTCCCGACGGACGGGCTCCTGCTGGCTCCCAGGTCGGGGGTCACCACGACAGGGCTGCGAGCATTCCTGTCCCGGCTTCTCGTGTGAACTGCTGACTAACATGGGTAAGGACATGCTCATGTTTTTAAGAAACTGCCCAACTGGTTTCCAGCAGCTGCTCATCCTACATGCCCCCGCGGGGCGAGGGCCCACAAGCTGGCACCTCGGCGTCGTCCGGCTGTATCCGGCCGGCCCAGGAGCGCGACCTGCAGCTCGTGCTCCGCGTGCAGTTCCCTGGTGACCAACCATGGTACGCTCCTTCTGCACTGATGTGCCATCTGTATCATCTGTATGTCTTCTTTGGTGAAGGATTTACTCAAATCTTTTGCCCTTTCTGCATTAGACTTGTCTTCTTACTGAGTTGTAAGAGTCCTCTATGTAGTCCAGATACAACTCCATTGCCAGATGTGACTTGCAAATATTTCCTCTGAGGCCATGTTTCAGCTTCTCCCTCTCCATGTCTCCACCTGTCCGCTGGAGCTGGTCCTAACACCACGCTGCAGTGAAGACTGGGGGGGGAGTGGGGGGGGGGGGTAAAGGAGGCTGGAGGAGCCACCACCATCGACGCTGCTCCGGAAACCCAGGTCTGGTCCTTGCCTGTGACTTGAAGCGCCCAGTGTGGGGCCCAGTGCAGAGGAGAACCTTAGCCAGGCCAGCCACAGAGCTGGCGCCCCAGACGCTCTCTCTGGGACCCCGCCCGCTTAGCAGCACCAGCCTGGTCCTGGCAGAGAAGAGTGCAGGGCAGTGGGGGGGGGGGGCACCGAGGAGGGAGCCCAGTCTTCAAGGCGGCAGGATATTATCAGGAGAAGGTGACAAGATGTCCAGGCAGAGGGCAGCAGAGAATGGTCAGGCGCATGGCACGTTCTGGAAGCCCAGGGCAGAGCTGCACCCCTAGCCCAGGGTGTGGCCAGCCCAGCCATTAGGGTGAGCAGGAGGGGGGGAGGGTGGCACCTGGAGAGCCAGGCCATCCCGAAGGGCCTGGGCACCGCTGCTCAGACAAGATGCCTCCAGGAGCCATTTTTAAACCCGCGAGCTGCCCGGAGGGCACGGTCCTCTGCTTCTGCTTCTGCTCTTCTTCCCCCAGAGGGGGCACTCTGTCAGGGCGGAGCCGGGAAGTGTACCATCCCCGCAATACAACTGTGACCGGAAGTGGCATTACCCCACAGCACGGTGTGAGCTGTGTCCCAAAATCCATGTTAGAGTCCTAACCCCTCAGCATCTCAGAACGTGCCTGTCCTCGGAGACGGCCTTACAGAGCTCATAATCAGGGCGGACCCAATCCACCATGACTGGTGTCCTCACAGGAAGAGGAGATCAGGACACAGATCAACACAGAGGGGAGACCACGTTGCACGACACGATGAGAAGACAGCCATTTACCGGACGAGGAGGGAGACCCACCCACACGTGGAAAACTGGAGGGGCAGCGAGGCCCCAGCAACTTCCCCTCTCCTGGACAGACGGACGAAAGACAGCTGCCATCCCCTCCCAGACCCAAAGGCCCAGAGAGGCAGCCACACAGAGGGGCTGTTTCAAGACATGGTTTCTGGGAGCCTGAGCAGAGCTAGTCCTTGAATCTCCTCAGAGATATAAATTGTGTGGGTTGAACTAATGAGCTATGTATGTATCTTTCTCCCCTAATTAACTGTGATTTAGTGGACTTCTCAGTGCACTGCTGCCAGAATAGCCTTGCAGCCGAAAGATTTTTCCCTTCCATTTCAGGTAAATATTTAAACACCCAAAATAAAGGGGGCACCAGGCCCATAACTGGAGGCTTGGTGCTGCCAGGGCCATTCACCATCTCATTGATTCCCTGTGTTCATTTCCCCTTTTCCTTCCTGAAGTGCCCAGCTCCTGGCACCTGGAAACAACTTTCCCAGGCCCTCAAGGACTGGTCTCACCCAGGGGGAGGGAACAGGAGAGGCTCCCCACCCACCATCCTAGGGCCAGCCCAGACACCCCTCAAGGCCAGGGGCCCCGAACAGGCCACCCAGGGGCTCACATCCCAGCCCTGCCCCACCCTCAGATGGTCAACTATTCCCCAGGCTCATTAGGACTGTTGTCATAACTCCTATTATCATAGCTACCATGTATCATAGGCTTCAGGCACCATAATCTGGAGACCAGGCCTGGCCAGAGCCACCCCACCCCTGGGGATATGGGGCTTCAGCTGACCTCTCCTCACCAGCCCTGCGCTTCCCGCCACCCTGTGGCCAGGGCACGCATGCGAAGCCCAAGGCCCCTGTGACCCCACCTGGACCACCTGGGCTCACAGGGCCTGGCGTGGACCCTCTCCTCACTCCCTGTGGCCGCTCTGGTGATGGGAATGTGAGTCTGGGGCCCGAGCGAGGTCCAAACCAGGACTGGGCCCCGGCCACCACCTAAAGAACTAAGCAGGGGCCGAGCCCGGCCACCCTGTGCCAGCTCACAGGACAGTGGCGTCTGGCCCTGAGAGGAAGCTGAGGACCCGCCAGCCACATGGGGCCATGGAGCCTAGAGCCTCCCCTTGTGACATCCCCCACTCAGCGCCCTTTGCTGCAGCCCAATGCCCCTGCCTCCCCCAGGTCCATCACTGCTTCCAGGGGCGCTGCCCCTGCCCCTGTGTCTCTCTCAAGCCACGTCCCATACCCAGACAGGGCCTCCAATCGCCAGTCCTAGCTCCTGCTGCCCTTCCACGCCCGGCGCGCACAGCCGTTAGTAGTGAGCAGTGTGAAGAGTACAGCTGACCAGAGGCCCTGGGCAGCTGCCAAGCCCGTGACAGCCGTGGGTCCCTAATTAAGGCCTCACAATCGCCCTGTGAGGGTGACTGATGGCCCCACCCGCTGACGAGGAAAGGGCTCACCTTCCCAGCTGCAGACAGGCCTGGGCTATTTTAGAGGCCTGGTGCCTGGCAACTGGCCTCGGACAGTATAGTTACCAGTAAATACCTGTTGGATGGATGGATGCATGGATCTATGAACAGAGGGATGGATAGACAGACAGATGAATGAAGAATGAACAATAAACTCTCAAACAAATCACCGAAAAGAGTCCCCAACCAGCCCCCCAAATGCAAAGAGTTGGACATTGTCTCCAAGGGCAGATGGTCAGACAGAGGGGCCCTGGCCTTCAGTAAGGGTCATGCCAGCCTGGTCCCTGCAGAGTGGGGGCAGCACGTGGGCCAGGCAGGAGCAGGAGCCTGCGATGAGCAGTGATGGAGGAGAGGGAACCGGCACTGGGCAGAGTGAGGCCAGCGTGGCGGGGCCCCGGGAGGCCCTAGGCAGCACCATGCCAGGGGCTTGGAGAGACGGGATGGACAGAACTCCATTCCCAGGAGGCCTGGCCGAGTCTGAAAAACTACCGTGGACCTGATGCCAGGCCCTCTGAACCCCAAGCAGGAGTTAGTAGGCCCAGAATGTGGCTCTGGCCCCCTGACAGCCGAAGGGCACCACAGCCTCTGGAGATGGCTAATCAAGAAATCTGCCCAAGGCCCCAGCAAGGCTGAGCTGGGGAGGGGCACTGCCCCCGGGTCCAGGTGAGGTCCCCTAGCCTAGTGGGGCAAGGGGGTGGCATGTCCTGAACAAGGAACTCCTCCTTTTGAACAGGAGGCCAAGGGAGCTTGGGCCTCAACCTGAACCCCATTTCTGGAGCCTGGGAAATAAATCCTTGGAGCCAGAGACCACCAATGGCGGGGCTGCCCAGCCCGCACACTGCCTCCCACTTCCTGCAGCGAGCACGGAATTCCTGTTCGTGCTTATTAAACTCCAAACACCCATAGGCAGAGCCGGAGTCAGGTAGAAAGAGTGGCTTCAGACGCAAGGCGCTGTCTAATGAGGTGGCTTATGCCAGTGGCCCGTCACCTCACCGGCCTCACCCCGCACCAGGCTGATGGCTGCCTGCGCGCTGCGGCCTTGGCCCAGGCAGGTGGCCACACTCAGACAGGTCCACAGAAGCAAAGCAGTGAAGGACACAGGGCAGGGTGTGCGGCTTGGAGTAGGTGAAACAACAATCACAATATTGTATCAATCAACAAAAATTAGCCCAGAGCTTTGGGATTAGCAGACTTGGAAGAAATCCCTACTTTCTGCCCTGGTCACATAACCTCTGATAAATCACAGTTTCCATCTCACTAGACCTCAGCGTGACAATCCCCACCTGCCAGTTATCAGGATCAGAGGAACTAGAGCAGCGGTTCTCAACCTGTGGGTCGCGACCCCTTTGGGGGTCGAACAACCCTTTCACAGGGGTTACCTAAGACCATCGGAAAACACATATATAATTACATATTGTTTTTGTGATTAATCACTATGCTTTAATTATGTTCAATTTGTAATAATGAAAATGCATCCTGCATATCAGATATTTACATTATGATTCATAACAAAATTACAGTTATGAAGTAGCAATGAAAATAATTTTATGGTTGGGGGTCACCACAACATGAGGAACTGTATTAAAGGTCGCGGCATTAGGAAGGTTGAGAACCACTGAACTAGAGGGAGCCTGGCAAATGGAGCCACACCCACCGTGGATTTCCCAGGAGGAGGTGCCGGTCTCCCCACACCCTCCTCTCTGCAGGAGAGGCCAGACACAAGGGCCCCCGGAAAACCCTCCTGCCTCCAATTAGCTTCCCCTTCTGATGCGATGCCATCAGGTGAGGAGACAGCGCAGACTCGGGCCTCCACTGCTCCAATCCACCTGCCCCTTCCTGGCAGCAAGACGTGCCCTGGGCTGGGACTGGGAGGCAGGAGAGGACCCAGCATGGCCACCACAAGCAGCTGGGTCACCATCAGTCCCACTTGCAAGGCCCCCTCTGGAATTAAGTTCCTCCCCCGCCCATGGACACCCCCACCTCACCCTCTCCAGTCTCTGATATCAGACACCCTACCTGAACATAATTGTGCCCCCAACCCGCTCAGCCCTCAGGGCAAAAGGTACAGTTCACATCTTCGTCGAGGGTCTCACCTACCACTCAGGCTCTTCTCCCACCACCCTCGACCTCCATTTGTCCCCCGCTGACCTCGACTCACCTCCATCTCTTCACCCCCTCCCCCACCACTAAGAGAGGCTGCGCCAGGCCTCTGAGCCTTTGCCAGGCAGTCCCTCTGCCAGGAACTCCTTTCCTTCAGCCATCATTCTGCCTTCTTTACTTTCAGGCTCAGCCCAGGCACTACCCCCTTGAGAAAGCTTCCAGGTGTCACCCCACTGCTGGGCCTCCAGGCCCCTCTTGCATATCTGCTTCGATGCCTGCCTCCCTACAGTGGGCCCTTCCAACTCCGCCTCGGGTACAGGGCAGCTCAGAGAGCCTCGTCGTTTGCTGAATGGATGCAGGATGGATGGCTGCACGGGCGGATGGGTGACTGGTTGCATGAATGGGTGAATAAATGATTGCATGACTGGATGGAAGAACAGATCCCGCAAGAATGCCACACACAGAAGATGCAACAGCAGGAGCCAGTGTGGATATTGTCTCCAGCGGCCAAGACCCCCCCATGCAGATGCGTCTCCCCGAGTCTGCAGCCTATGCAGAGGCAGAGCGATGGCCGGGTGACCGCTCCAGCACCCCCCCAGCATTCAGCTTCCTCTCCCGCTGCTCTGATTGTTTCCACGGTTACTTTCTCAGAGCACAGGCCTTCGGAAGCAGAACAGGTCAGCGGGCCCCGCCTCAATGAGCAGCAGGGCGCAGAGCCTCCGACTTTCTCTGGAGGAGGGAGCTGCATGCGTCTCAGTCCCCACCAGGGCTGCTCTGCAAGCTTGTCAAAACCCGAGTGTACTCCCCTGGCCGGGTGGCTCAGTGGATAGGGTGTCAGCCCACGGACTGAAGGGTCCTCGGTTTGATTCCAATCAAGGGCACATACCTCAGTTGCAGGCTCGATCCCTGTTCCGGGGTGTGGGGAAGGCAACCAATCGATGTGTCTCTCACATCGATGTTTCTCTCTCTCTGTCTCTCCCCCTCCCTTCCACTCTCTCTAAAAATCAATGGAAAAAAAATACCCTCTGGTGCGGATTAACAAACAAAACCAAAAAATAACAGTAACTGAAGTGTACTGCCTGCCCCAGCGTGGCTCAGTGGCTGAGCACTGACCTATGAACCAAGAGGCTACAGCTCAATTCCCAGTCAGGGCACATGCCGGGTGGCAGGCTCCATCCCCAGTAGGGGGTGTGCAGGAAGCAGCCGATCAAAGATTCTCTCATCATTACATTTCTCTCTCTCTCTCTCCCTCACCTTTCCTCTCTAAAATCAATAAAAATATTTTAAATTTGTACTTTTATATGCAATATGACAAAATTACCCCAAATTAGGCACAGCCTTAGGGCTACAGCCAATCCCCAACCCACAGCTCACAGGCCACTCACCTCTGCCAGGAACTGCCCCCCCCCCCCCCCCCCACCGCAAGCCTTGAAGAACTACACCCAGCTTTTCCTGGAAAATTCTAGATTTGTACTCTTCCGATTGGGTCCCCAGAATGTCAGACCCCACACAGAGCGAGCGGCCTGTGGGTCTGGAGTTGGGTGGGCACTGCCACCTGAATCCACTCAACCCACGGCCAGGAGGAGCGCCGCTCCAAAGGTCTCGCCAACCACTGCGATGAGTGAGCGTCCAGATGAGCCGAAGGCCAGAGTGAAACAGGCCCTCAGTCAGCCAGCCGCCTCTCAGCAGGCTGACCACGGACCGGGGAGCACGGGCGCCTGGCACAGGCACACACACGCCACGCACCTGTGCAGCCAGGAGGCAGCTCCGGCAGGCGCGGTGAGGCCTCTCTAGGCCACTGGGGCCGACGGCTGTCCTGGGGAGGGCCCTGGGATGCTCTCTGGCCTAAATTAGGTGCCGTGAGCAAGACCTGCAGCAGCACCTGCATCTGGGTGCATTGTCTTGTGTCATCTTTACTGGCACTTTAGGAGGTAGGTACGAGTGTCCCCATTTTGCACATGACAAAACTGAGGCTCTGGCCTGACCTGAAGTAGTCCCACTACTAAGTGAAGAGCCAGGTACAGAGCCCAAGTCCACCTGACCTCTGACCCCAGCGGGGTTCTTCCCTCATCCATGAACCTCTGGAGCAGTGATGGGCCCACGGGAGGAAGGGCAATGCCAGCCAGAGACAGTGGACTTGCCAGAGAAGAGCGCTGCTGGCATGCCCAGCCTGGAGCCCCTTCCCTCAGCCTCAGGCTGCCTGCTCCAGCACATCCCAGACCAGCCGTGGGCAAACTACGGCCCGCGGGCCGGATCCAGCCCGTTTGAAATGAATAAAACTAAAAAAAAAAAAAGACCATACCCTTTTATGTAATGGTGTTTACTTTGAATTTATATTAGTTCACACAAACACTCCATCCATGCTTTTGTTCCGGCCTCCAGTCCAGTTTAAGAACCCACTGTGGCCCTCGAGTCAAAAAGTTTGCCCACGCCTGTCCCAGACCCGGTTGGACAGTACTTCCCGCGGGCCTGTCTGGCCTCCCGGGAGCTCACCTGCCTGCCCCGCTGTGCCTCCTCCCCCTCCATCAGAATCCCCATCACACTGCACTGGAATGATTACTGATGGGTTTGCAAAGCCCATGAATAAATGGATGAGCAAATGAAAATGGGTTCGTCGCCAATTCTACTTTGGTGTGCAAATTCCTTGTCTCTAGGAGCGGACAGGACACGTGTCCCCCTAACAAGCTGCAGTCGGTGACTTCCACTTTCCCCGACCAGACACTCGGCATCCGGCACCTGCTGGTAGCCAGGTGGCACCCCGAGGCCCGCGGGGGCGGTGCTGGAGGCGCACTGACAGGGCCTGCGCTCCCAGGAGAGCACGCCTGTCTCCGGGGCACGTGAGATGTTGTGCTCAGTCTGAATTACCTCCGCGATGACTTCATGCTGACTTTGCTGAGTCTCCAAGCAGAGCCGCCCGGAAGGGGGGGTGTTTCTCTGGGCCTCGCCGCATCTTTCATCCAGAAAATAAGTGGTGATAATATTTGTAAACTGTTTACTGACAGAACCAGGGGCTCGGTGCAGATAACTCTTTTATGACACAAAGTACTTAACTAAGATGGAAAATGGCATTACTCATGTTAAATTCAAAATGAGCATTTTGTCCCAGATTGCTAGAAACCCAGTAAATGTCATTAGCTATCTGAGGTTACAAGGAAATCCGCAAAGGGTTTTGCTCTTTGATAATTACATTTACTGTAGCTATAGAAACGAGGGACATCAGACTCAGCCCAGCTGACAGCTCTGTCTTTCCCCCAAGAACAGCTCATCTGTATGCTACCGGCTCCAAGGACTGAGCTCACACCCGCATCGGGCAGCTGGCTCTTGGGAGAACTGTTTTTCCCAGGGGCACAGGCTGGAGCCCAGGACACGGGCTGCTATGATTCTCAACTGGAAACTGATGATAAAAGACGGAGATGAGGACGCTCTTCCTGTGGCTTCTGCATTGAAACGTGCCTCCTGACGGTGGGGGAAGCCACACTTCCTGGGGCCATCTCCCGTGGCAAATCATTATTTATGACCAGCAGGCTACTGTCACAACCCTTTCCAAAGCCCCATGCCGCCTCCCTACGCCAACACTCTCCCTCCCAGGCCAGGACACACCCTCCTGGAAGGAGCCCGGAGCTCCACTGGCCATCCCAGAGCCCAGCCACACAGAGGGCAGGGGGCCAACACAAGCCCAGAGGGCATCGGGGAAGGGGAGGACACTTTCAGCTCAACAGCTGGTGCCCCTACTACCCAACCCGAAGGGCTAGCACCTTCCCCTGCACCTGTGGCAGCCAACACCTGCCCTCACGACCTGGCAGAGCTGAGACCCCCCTCACCACCTGGCAGAGCTGAGACCCCCCTCACCACCTGGCAGAGCTGAGACGCCCCTCACCACCTGGCAGAGCTGAGACCCCCCTCACCACCTGGCAGAGCTGAGACCCCCTCACCACCTGGCAGAGCTGAGACCCCCCTCACCACCTGGCAGAGCTGAGACCCCCCTCACCACCTGGAAGCACCAGGATTTCCCTGGTTATTGCCTCTGGGCCAGTGTTTCTCAAATTGTCCCCAGACCAATCGCATCAGCATCTCCCGGGAACCTGATCGAGTTCACTATCTTGTAAATTACCTGGCCCTCCCAAACCTAAGGGATCAGAAACTTTTACAGTGTGCCTAAAATTTTTGTTTTTAAGATTTCCAGGGAATTCTGAAAAATATGAAATTGGCTGCTCTTGAGAATCACCTGTGCAGTGTTCAAAACCCGCCACCCAGGCTGCACCCCCAGAACGCGGGGCCCTGGCATCACTGCTCTTCTACCTCCCAGGAGACCCTAATGTGCAGCGGCTGAGAGCCACGCCCTGGCCCAGAGACCTCCTCAGGCTGGCGGGTGGGGCCCAGCAGGCTCCCCTGTGCGGCAGCAGAGTCACCTGCCACTTGAGACTGGTCACAGCCTGTCTGATGTCCAGCAGCTCCTCTCCTCTCGAGGCCACAAAAATGCCCAGGTGACCAGCCATGCTGCACAGGGAGCCATGCTGGCCGCGCCAGCCGAGGTGCCACTCATTCCCTCACTGACAGCCACCCCCATTGACAGGGGAAATCCTGACAGACACAGAAAGCCCGGATAAGGGCGGGAACCGCTGTGGACAGGTGCCGCCTGAGCCGGCCCAGAGCCCACGGCCAGGCCCGCCCTCGGCAGCTGAGGAGCCCGCCACAGCTCCACTCCACGGCACCTCCACCCACCGATGTCACCTCAGCGTGGCTCCTGCCTCCACTCTCCGTTGAATCACAAACATTTGGGAAATGTCTGAAAAGAAGCAGCCAAAATGCAACCCTGGTTAGGTCAGGGTGTGGCAGAGGTTTTTCCTCTTTCAAAGACTGTGTCATATAATTATATTGTCTTTAATTATTAAAACTGATAATAAAACAAACTGCCTCCATCCCTCCTGACCTAGCTCAATGTCACACACACCAGCCCCCTTGGGGACACCCTTCCTGTTCTCTCCACCCGCTCGATGCCTTGGCTGAGTGCCCTGCAGCCGATGGGGCACGCCAGTCAGGCTCTGGCACCCACCGCCAGGGAGGCCGCATGCGCTGCCCTCGCCAGCTCTCCTGCCCAGTGCCAGCCTTGGGTCTCAGAGGGTCCCCGCACTGCCGCTTCCTTCAAAGGCAGGCGTGGGACAGAAACGGTCCACCCTTCAAAGCTGCCATAGTTCCCCTGGCCCCACGGGCGTGTCAGTGTGAATTCTGTCTGTGTGCCTTGCTCTGAACAGCCCTGGGCAGAGGGGCAACTCCACGGGCCTCCACCCAACCCCTCCCACTCTGGGGACCCTGCCTGTTCTCCCTCTCGTCGGCCTGAGGCCACAGTCTGGCCAGCGCAGGGCCTCTGCTCCCACCAGGAATGGCCCCGCTGGCTCCCACAGGCATCCAGTTTGCAGAAATGATGCAAATGTCATCACATCCCTTCGAAAGCAATTAAACTCACCTGGTTGGCAAGAGAATTAGAAAGTGACAACAGACAAGCCCTCTCTCTATTACGGGGGATCAGCCCCCAAACGAGTATTTAATTCACAGATTGTGTGGGACATTAACGAGGAGCGGGTGCCCAGCAGGCAGCACCACGCGGAGGCTGGCAGCCCTTCTGCAGACGCACGTGGTAGGTCTGGCCTGTAAGCTGCTTACCCTGCGAGCCCCTCCTGACCCACCCGCCATGGGCCCTGCAAGGCTGGCCCCCGGGACTCCACTCCAGGCCCCCTTGCCCTTGGCTTCTCCTTGGCGTCAACCACTGGGAGGCCTTGCAGGGGATAAGAGGGCTGAGCTGGTCTGGATCGGCAGCGGCTGAGCTCCCCCATCTGAGAACACAGCTCCGGGGAGACAGGCCCCTCCGCCTGCTGCATCCTTCTCTCGGGCTCAGGAGTCCCTGAGTGCTCCCCTGTCCCTGGTTGGTTCCTCCTCATTAACTCTGCTCAGTTACCCTCTGGAGTAAGTGATCCGGTTCTCGGCCAGCGCTAATTCAGCCTCGGGCTTTGACAGAGAGCTGAGTCTCAGCAAAGCGTTCCCAGCCTCTGTGAGGGGCTGGGGCCACCATCAGGTGGGTTTAGAGACTGAATTAACCAGATCCAGAAAAGAATGATCCATGAAAAAACAGCAGTGTCTCTAGTGACATGCCTAAGGTTCTGTCCTCAGGCCTGTCCATGCAACACTGTTGTGAGCAACTTGGCAGTGGACAATGATTGCTGCTGGCCCCACTGCAGAGACAGCTAATACATGGATGGCAGCATGTGGGATCCAGAAAGCTATCAGCCATCTGGAATAAAGGGCCACATTCAGCAAATACATCTCGACAGAGCTAGATGAAGGCTTGGGGTTTAGAAGACCAAAGGCATAGAAAGGTGAAGGCTCAGTGCGAAGCCTGTGGGAGACAGACTTGGGTCCAGGCACCTGCAGGTGCCGTGGGCGGCACTGGAGGTTGAGCAGGAGGAGCCGGGCCCCATCAGCAGGGACAGTAGTGCTATGGGGAAGGCCTGGAGGGGGCAGCCAGGCCGGGCGTACAGGACACTGAAACTCATTGCAGCCGTGACTGAGGCAACCAGAGAGCCTGGGAACAGGTGGGCCAAGCACAAAGGTCATGAGAGCCAACGCCAGGCCCCAGCGGGATTGTCTTGGGGAGATAAAAGCAGGGACAGTGCCGAGGACTTTCTCCCGCTGATCCCTTAAGCCCAGAGCAGCAGTAGGACCAAGTCATGAGCCAGAGACTGCCCCGCTTCAAGCCGCATGCTCCTCACCACCCGCCAGGGTCCTGAGGGAGGGCCCTTCCGACCTCACCCCCGAGTCTGTCACTCCACGAGGCTACGAAATCCCTCAGCAACATGGAAAGGGACGACAGAGAAAACTCAGAGACAAGGAAATAGGTAAAAGAAATAAAATCCCTACAGATTAATTTTTAAAAGCAGTATAATTTCAGAACAGCCAACCCTGAAACAGACTCACATATAGCACATAAGATTTTAGAAAAATGCTACCAGCTGTTTTCAAAGAGAAAAAAAGACATCACATCAATTGATGAATAGAGATCAGGACAAAATGGTTCTCTCTGGTTCTAGGAAAACCACTGCTGGAAGCAGTAAAGAACAGGCTGGTGCTGCCAAAAGAATGTTCCGTAAGACAACACACCCGCTGGAGAGACATCTGCATCCGTGTTGTATTAGTCAGTTTAAGCTAAGACGTGCTGTCATAACCAGCTACCCCCAGATCTCAGCGGCGTCAACCCCGAAGGTTCTGGCCCCTCTCGCTGCATGCTTACTGCAGGTCGGCGTATCCAGGCTGAGGGAGTAGCCCCTCTCTCCTGGCAGCGGGCAAGCAAACACACCCGAGCCACGCGACCACTCCCAGGCCCTCTGCTCGGAGGCTTATGGCACTCACCCGATTTCATTGGCCCAAACAAGTGGCATGGCCGGGACTTCCCGGAGCAGCCGCCGCCCTCCCAGGAAGGGCAGGGTAGGCAGTTTGAACAATAAGACCATCGACCACACGTATCCAGAATCCTATCTAATAAAAGAGAAACATGGTAATTGGCATACGACTGCTACCCTTCCCATTGGCTAATCAGTGAGATATGCAAATTAACTGTCAGCCAAGATGGCGGCCGGCAGCCAGGCAGCTTGAAACTAACATGAGGCTTGGTTGCCTCAGTGACGGAGGACTCCAATGTTCCCGCCTGCCGCTGCAGGCCTCTGAGCCTGCAGTTTGAAACATTGTAACAAATATAGAAGATAAACAAAACCCCAGAAACCAGCTTTCAGTGAGCCGGGATCTCAGAGCTGGAGTTGATACAGTGTCTCGATTATAGAACCCAGCAGAGGCCTCAGAGCTGGAGCCAGAGCTAAAGCTGGCCCAGAATAAAAACAAAAAAGAAAAAAAGGAGCAGTTGAGAGCTTCAGTCACCCGCGAGCCTGAAAACAGCCCTCAGCCCCTCGCCCAGGCTGGCCAGGCACTCCAGTGGGGACCCCCACCCTGAAGGGTGTGTGACCAGCTGCAAACAGCCATCATCCCCTCACCCAGGCTGGCCAGGCACCCCAGTGGGGACCCCCCACCCTGGTCCAGGACACCCTTCAGGGCAAACCAGCCAGCCCCACCCATGCACCAGGCCTCTATCCTATATAGTAAAAGGGTAATATGCCTCCCAGCACCAGGATCAGCAGAGCCGCGAGGCCTCCCGGCACCGGGATCAGCATGACAGGGGGCAGCGCCCAAACCCCCTGATCGCCCTGCGGCTCTGTGTGTGACAGGGGGCGGGGCAACAACCTCCCTATCCGCCCTGCTCTGTTTGTGACAGGGGAAGGCGCCCCAACCCCCTGATCAGCCCTGCTCTGTGCGTGACAGGGGGGAGCTCCCAAACCCTCTGATCGCCCTGTGGCTCTGTGTGTGACAGGGTGCGGCGCCCCAACCCCCCTGATCGCCCTGCGGCTCTGTGTGTGACAGGGTGCGGCGCCCCAACCCCCCACCCCCACGGGCCCTGCTCTGTGTGTGACAGGGGGTGGCGCCATAACCTCCCCATCGGCCCTGCCCTGAGTGTGACAGTGGCAGCGCCCCAACCCCCCAATCAGCCCTACCCTGAGCATGACTGAGGGTGGCATTGCAACCTCCCAATCCGCCCTGCTCTGTGCATGACAGGGGGCGGCGCCCCAACTCCCCAATCGGCCCTGCTCTGAGCCTGACCAGGGGCTACACCTAGGGATTGGGCCTGCCCTCTGCCACCCGGGAGCAGGTCTAAGCCAGCAGATCGTTATTTCCCGAGGGGTCCCAGACTGCGAGAGGGCACAGGCCAGGCTGAGGTACCCCTCTTCCCCCCCGAGTGCACAAATTTTTGTGCACCGGGCCTCTAGTATAGAATAAGTGAGTGGAGGCTTTTGTTATGGGAAAAATGACAAATGTAAGAGAAAATGCAGGGAAAACGCAACTGCAGGGGCTATGGTTCCCAAAGGAGACCGAGCAAGTGGCCATCACACTACTCATCAGCCCAA
Organism: Myotis daubentonii; assembly: GCF_963259705.1. Classification (NCBI taxonomy): domain Eukaryota; kingdom Metazoa; phylum Chordata; class Mammalia; order Chiroptera; family Vespertilionidae; genus Myotis; species Myotis daubentonii. The sequence continues at coordinate 4,373,990 of NC_081852.1, forward strand.
CAGACAAGCCCCCGGAACTGAAGGACAATGGAGGTTAGAAATCAAAAGGACAGCCCTGCCTGTGTGGTTCCGTGGGCAGAGCCTTGGCCCGAGGACTGCAGGGTCCCGGGTTTGATTCCGGGCAAGGGCACCTACCTTGGTTGTAGGCTCAATCCCCAGCCCTTGGTTGGGGTGCATGCGGGAGGCAACCAATCAATGTATCTTCCTCACATTAATGTTTCTCTGTCTTTCCCCAGCCCTTCCACTCTCTCTTAAAATCGATGGAAAAATATCCTCAGGTGAGGATTAACAGCAACAAAAAGAAATCTAAACAACACACCTAAGGAAAAGTGTAGACACAGCAAGGACTGCTAAGTTTCACAACTGAATCATGGTTACATTTCAAAGAAAAGAGAGTGGTGTATTCTGGTAGGGAACCGTGCAGGCATAGCCTCACCCAGGTGGGCCCCGACGGGACTCCAGGCAACAGGACAAGGGAAGCCTGCCCGTGCACGCCACAGCCTTGCCCTCAAGCCTGGAGAGAGCCCCCAAGAACATGGTTTGCTTCCTTTGAGGAGCCAGCCCCTGCCCCGAGGAGGTCCAGCCCGGGCTGACCTCTTTGCAAGCTGTCAGTTCAATAGTTTTTCCCGAAAGTGTAAAAACAGGACCAGGCGCTCCCAGACCACACAGTCTGTTTCTCTCCTCCCTCCCACTGCTCTGCGCCTGCCCCTGTCCGTCTCCTGAGGATATGGGGGTGCCCATCTGCTGTGCCTGTGAACTAGTGTGCAGAAAACAAAACATCTGGGTCATCACAGAATAGTATTAAGTCAGATACATATAGAATTACATAAATATTAATGTATAAACTATGAAGAAAAACAAGGGAAACTCGGGTACCACCAACAGAGGGGAGAAAATCTGAAAGTGTCAAATCAGAAGGAAAGTTAATTATTTCAAATTTAATCAAGCATAGAGCACAGCTGGAATTGCATCCTAATAGAGCTGCCTGTGTGTGTGAGCACATATGAGGTAGGGGAAGGAGAAGAGAGGGGACCAAAGACAAGAGGAGGGAGAAGGATGGAGGGAGCACAGTAAGAAAGTGGGGTGCACGGAGGCGGCGGGGCGCAGGCGGTCCTGCCATCGCTCCTGAGCAGGCTCCACATGGGACCCACGTGGTAGGCCGGCGCAGGGTCCCTCCCCCGAGATGGACGGGGCATGCCTGACCCGCTGGCTCACAGAGAGCTGGCTGGGACTGGGCTCCCTCCTGGGGTTTCTCATTGGAGGAGCAGGTGAGAGCCCAGGCAGTGGTTTCTCCCTGTGACCTAACATGCCGGCAAGTATTCAACCAAAACTGAGCTTGTTTCATGGGAGTCAGCCCCATCTGGTCCTAAGACAACCATGAGTCCGCCCCCCGCTATCCCAGCCTGTGGAGCCCCACCCCACCATGGCACACCCATGTGGAGTGGCCTGGGCAACCACCACCCGTCCCTTCCTACGCCTTGTTCTCTCTCGACCTGAAGAGGGAATCGGGCACTGCCCACATGGCTCCTTCCACTTTGGAGCCAGCGTTTCTAAGCACTGACTGTGACGGGCACTAGCTACACACGTGCATAGCACTTCATGATGATCCTTACGCCCACCCTCACAGCGCGGGGCACCAGTGGCACTCCCACTTTAGAAGCAGGGCAGCCAGGCTCAGAGAAGTTAGGCAACTTTACCAAGGCCACACAGCAGGTGGCAGAGCTAGATTTAGATGCCGGGTCTGCCTAAGATCTGCACTCCCCCAAGCGCCCCCCTCGCCCCGTCCCGCCCTCCTCCTCAGATCTTTACAATGGTCTCCAGCACACTCCCGCCTGGCCCCAGCAGGGTCTTCAGCAGTTCATGTCTCAGTGGGGACCCAGACACACTGAACTAAACTATCCCAACACCAGGTCAGCGCAGAAGCTCAAAGTGGGGGCCAAGAAGGGCGTGAGGGGCTGGGCAGCTGCTGAGCCGGCCAGGAGGGTGGGAACTGCACCTCCAGAAAACGGGCAATCACCAGGCAGCCGCCTCCCCGGCGTCCGCGTGGGACAGTGAGAACCTGATGGCGGGTGGTGCTCGCTCTGGTGCCGGCAAGACAGCCAGTTCCCTCACCTGCCGGGAAGGAATGTTGTGTCTTCTGCTTAGGCTTTCATCTGAAGCTGAACAAATCTGTGGGGGCAGGCGACAGAGTCCTGCCTCGGGAGCCACTCCACGCCTCCCAAACAGGCGTGGCAGGGGCGGGGTGGGGCTGCAGACATCTGCTGCCCAGGGACACATCTGGGACCCCAAGCCTGTTCCCCAGGGAACAGGACGCCCAGCACATGGGACAAGCCCACAGCATCCAGGCTCCGTGCCCGGTGCTTCCTCCTCACACCCTAGGAGATCTTGCGAGGATCATCCCCATTTTCTGGATGACGAAACACGCTCAGACAGGTTATGTGACTTGCAATATAACAGGACAGGGTCAAGTTCAAGGCACCTTGTCTGAGCCCAGACCTCTCTCTCTCTCTCTCTCTCTCTCTCTCTCTCTCTCTCTCTCTCTCTGTAGGGCTGGCCGGACCCTAGGATAGAGGGAGGTGCCGCAGGACCTGCCAGCACTGGAAGGGGCGGGCTCACAGCTGGCACAGACCCCCCACTTTGTGGTGAGGACTAGACTGGAGAGGACTAGCACCCAGCCTGGCGCTGGGAAAGTGCTCAGAACTCGTTTCTCAGAGGGCCGAAGGCTCCACAGCACGGGGCCCCATCTGCGCTGCCTCCTGGGACCCGAGCGTCTGAAGAGCCTGGTGACACCTGCTAGAAGCCCCACCGAAGCCTGGGGTCGGGCAGGCTTCCTCTGACCCAGGCCAGGCCTGGGCCGTGCTCTGGACTTTCGTTACCAACTTCTGCGCAGATGAGTCAGAAACTGTGGGAACAGGGCAGAGGTGGGGCAGCAGGAAGGAGGGAAAATGCAGAGCAAGCCAGAGGCCAGCTACTGCCAGGACCTGCCCCGTCCCCAGGTGCACTCCCAGGCCCTCGACAGGACCCGGTTACCCACCCTTGAGGGCCCAGGGCAGGCGCATGCATGTAACACACAGGAAATCTGTGCGTCCAGGCAGCCACTAACCAGCATACACATCAGCCCTGCTCCCCGGCAGGGTCTGCAGGAGTTCCTGGCCTCAGGGGGACCCAGACGCCACACGCTGCCTTGCTCACCACTGATCTCTGGGACCAGCGCAGCCCGGGGGAGTAGGCACTTCGCCATCTCACAGGGCGTTACTGGGCAAGGGCCTCCCCTGTGCCAGGGCCTGCTCCGGGCTCCGCTTCCCATCCAAGCCAGGGAGTATTGTTTCACTGTCTGCAGGGGCACAACCGAGGCTCAGGGAGAAAGCCATCTGCCCAGCGTAACACCGCTGCGAGGTGGCAGCCTGAGTCCGCCTCAAGGCCTGTGGCTTCCCACTGCCCATGCGGCTCCCAGCCTCCAGGAGGAGGAGGGAGGGAGGGCAGGGCTGTTCTGGAGCAGAAGGCAGCTAACGCGCCCCTGGGCAGCCTCTCTGAGCCCTGCCCCTGCTGGGGCCTGAGCACCCAGTGCAAGAGCCCAAAACCACGGCCTTTAAATTTACCCCAGAGCAAAGCCAAGTCTCCCCTGAGATTCTGACCCCACCCAGCCAAGGGCCTGCCGGGCACCCCGCTGACCTCAGGGAGCCCGTAGGGAGCCTTGTCCCCCTCCCAGCCTCCCTGGGGGCTTGGGTCCTTCAGCACAGCCCCCTGCTCCAGGCCGTGAGGGCAAAGCCCAGCAGCGGATCAGCAGTCCCCTGGGTCCCCACACCCCGCCCACTTGGGGGAGATTCGCTGGGAGCCGGACTGCTCCGATGGCTGCGCCCTCAAAGGTTGGCTGTGGGTGGTGCTGGAAGTCCAGGACTCCCGCAATTGTTATTCCTCCCCGCGGCCCCAGTAGGAGGGGCCGCCAGCCCCATCTCCCCGTTAACGTTAACCAGGGAGCTCAGAGAGGTTAGTGACCTTCCTGAAGGCAGCGCAGCTGGTGAGCAGCACGAAAAGCCCTAGCAGCACACACTGCCTCTCCACGCGCCGTCCACACCGCTGGGGCTGCCCGCCCCCAAAGCCACCGGCGGCGACAGAGCCGCAGGCAGGGCCCGCGCCGGACCGGACCGCTCCCTCCGGAGAGCTGAGCCCAGCACAGGCCGCATTTGTGGGAAACCCGGGCTCGGCGCTGAGAGGGGGTCCATTTATTCTGGAGAAAACACCTTTGTTCTGCGAGTGAAGGGAGCCATTTCCAACAATTTCATGCTCTGTTCGCCGGCCCGGCGCTGGGGTTGCTGCGCGAGGCTGGTCCTTCGAGGCAGAGCAGCACATAATGAGGCTTCTCACTCGCTCCCCATCCTGCCAAGAGCCGGAACATTTATCCATTTCTCTGACATTACACCCCCTGCATTTTATCTGCTTAAAGAAAGTTGGTGGTTAGAGTGTGACTGGCCGAGAAACGCCCGCATTCGATTTCCTACACCACGCCCGCCAGCCTTGGCCATCCTGGCCTCGGTGGTCCCGGCTGGGAAGTGGGGGGGACAGGAGCAGGTCTGGTGTCTCCCAGGGCCCACACCCCGCGGGGACAGCTGTCTGGAACAGGAGCGCGCAGCGATCCCGACTCACCTGCGGCCCTTTCTCCCCGTGGCCCACAGCACAGGGCACAGTGGGCAAACGCGGGCCTGGGCTCGGATCCCGGCTGCGCCACTCAGAGCTGTGTGACCTGAGCAGTCCCTCCACCGGTGCCTGCCTCAGTTTACCCACCTCCTTAGGGTTGTTGTGAGAATTCAATGAGCTAATCTTTGTAAAGTGCTTAGAACAGTGCCTGGCACATATCAGGTGCTGAGGAAAGGCTGGTTTAGCACGTGCATCATTTTTAAAATTTAGGACAAGTGTTTGCAAGCAGGGCTTTGAGACAGGCTGGACCAGCAGTCGCCAACCAGTAGTCCGTGGCCCACTGGTGGTCATGAGGTCCGAAAGGTTGGTGACCACTGATTTAAGGAAACCTTTGGAGCAGCGGTCGCCAACCAGTGGTCCTTAGGTCCTAAAGGATGGTGACCACTGGGCTCGGCCACAGGGTCCTAAAGGCATCCTGAATAGAGGGCCGCGAGCAGAGCCGGCCAGCCCCCCACCCCAGCCACTCGGCCCCCTTCGCTCAGCTAAGAACAGAAGTGACGGTGCACTTCACTTAAACCACGGGCTCCACGGCTGGAAAATGTTTGGAAGCCCTTCTTACACTCCATGGCCTCATTTCCAAGGAGCACACTGGGAGCCAGAGCAGAACTGGCCCGGCCCAGCAAGCTCGTGACAGAGACTGGGGCAGAATCAGGCGCTCCGGCCCCAGGTCAAGGTTGGTTGGCTGGTTGGTTTGTTGGTCTGTTTGCAGCACGGGACCTCCAGATGCCCGTTCACCTCGTGATCAGTAAGGGTCTGACCAGCCTCCACCTAACGCTGGTCAGACTGACCCACCCATTATCCAGGCTGCGCCCCTCTTCCATCCCCGCAGCTGCAGCGCCCTCACACTGGAGCTGACAGCCGGCCCCGCCGGCAGATGAAACCCCTCAGACTTCAACGTCCCCACCTCTGGAGGCTGGCACCTCCTTGTCCATTTGTCCTTCACTCATCTCCTTTCACCCTCCAGTTCTCGGCAGCATTTCCTTGGTCTGGACACTTGCCCGAACAGCCTGCTTGCTCCCCCTATGTCTTTTCTGCCTTATCACCCCGAATCCCCGCCCCACAGGCTGCAGACCAGCCCAGGGCTGGGTGACATCTGGCCCCACCACCACAAAGCTTTGGATGCAGGCCCTTTAAATGCAGTTCACACCCAGCCTGAGCTCACCACACCCATCTAGGGGCTGTCCCCAGCCAGGCCCAGCCCCTGAGCACCTCCCAGAGGGCTGGGTTCCGCAGAGAAGGAGATGCCACAATCTTCTGGATCCGAAAAGGCTGGCCCAGTGCCCATGTGGCCATCGTGGTGAATGAGGAGCCAAGCCGTGTCTGTCACCGAGGGAGGAGCTGTGTCCCAAGAAGGAGCCGCTCTGCCCAGGCAGCTGCAGGCCCAGCCCTTGCCTCCTTCAGAGCAAGAGAGGCAGTTAGGCGGGCAGACAGCCGCCCAGCACAGAGACCTCCCATACACTCGCTGCGTCACCACCGCCCCTGCCTCGGCTGCCCCACAGACGAAGAGGCCCCTCCAACCTGCAGCCAACCGCACCCTTTGCCCACCAGAAGCTCCCAGAGGAGAATAGCTGCTTCCTAACCCCCAGGAAGTCCCCTGAACACTGCCATCTGCCCTCGAGGCCTGAGACCAGCAAGTGGGACCCCCCCACTTGCCCAGCCCGTTTCTGCCCAGCCTCAATGAGGCAGGTAAAGCGCCATGGCAAGGAGAAGGTCCTGGCCACACCCGGGACAGACTGGGGCTGCTCATGCCTCCCCACGGCCAGCCTGGCCCAGACCTTTAGGCTGAATGGCCCACCCTGCGTGAGCTCCTGGAACCCTGCCTTGCCAGCCTCCTAGTCTACTTCCCTGTCTGCTCCCCCTCTTTTGACCTGTGTCCTGCCCTGGCTCTCGTGCTCACTGCTGACTGATGCTGCCACCTGGGAAGAGGGATGACGCCACCTGGGAAGAGGGATGACGCCTGGCTCATCAGTTTCTGGTCATTTCAGCCAGACCCAGCCCAGCCCCGGATACCCTGAGCCAGGCACTGTGCTGAGTGCTTTAAAGGCGAAGACGTAGATACACCCTCTGTCTCACAGCTGAGGACGCCGAGGCTTGCCCAGGGCAACAGCTTCTCAGTGGCCCAGCTGGGTCTGAATCAGAGCCCCGAGTCTTACCACCAACCATGTGGCTGGTATGTCCTCAGATCTGTTCTTGCCCTGTGCGTGTGTGAAATCAGACCACACATATCTGCTCCTGCAGCCACGCTGGACGGATGGAGGAGACCTGGGCCGACAGCCATGTTTTCTGTGGGTTCTGAGCAGGGGTCTGTCTTCCTTCAGTGCCACTGAGACTCACCTGTCATGGGCAGTGAGAGGAAATCAACATTTTACAGCAATAAAAGACTGCTCCTGGCTGGACATCAAACAAATCAATCTTCTCCGACACTTAATTTTCATTTTGCAACTTTCCCCCAGTGACAACAGCAAGTAATGACACTGAGAACCTGCGAAGTCACTCAGCTCCTGGCTGCCCTGGCTCAGCCTCTCCACTTCCATGCCCACCTTGGCTCCCCTTGCCCCCCAGACCCAGGCTGCAGAGAAGACCCTCTGCCCAGGAACCCCTCACAGAGCCTCAGGCCCAAGCTGCCCCTTTGCGGTGCTGAGACAAGAAACACGCCTTCAGAGCTCAAGCACAAAGTCGCTGATGACCCTCTGGCCAACAGTATCCACCCCATCCTCGCTGGTCCCCGCCCGAGCGCATGCTATCACTGATCCTCTCCAAATATCTCATCATCATAGACTTCAACACACCTTATAACCCCAGCACCTGCATCAGCACACAGTGACACCGCGGTAATCAGCTAGTTACTGCTAACAGGGAGGGGAAAGGGAGGCCAGACACAGTGGCACGTCATTCGGCAGCTTCACCAGGAAGCTGCCAGCTTGCCCTCCCCAGGGGCCCCCGGCCTATTCCCTGCAGAACACTGGGGGAGGGGCCCAACAAAGGGAAGACGGACACATGCCCAGTAAGCGGGGGTGGCATGGGGAAGGGACGGGTATGGCCGTCACACCTGGGAGCAGAGGTGCTGGGCCAGAATGGGTGTGGCCACTGCAAGTGCATGACAACGTGGGGTACACAATCTCCTAAACAAGGGGCTCTCTCTCTCGGGACTCCTGGCTCGTGGGCTCTGTTGCTCCTGCTCCTGGCGCTCTCCCGTGTTTCCTTCACAGCCACGTGGCCCACGGGCCCCACACGCAGGGGACTAGCAGACTGCAGCTGGGAGCACAGCTAAGCCAGCCTGATGCGGGGCTGCACCAGCCTCCGCGCGGAGCGGAACCCGGACACGGCTGATCCTAGCTCTGCTCCCGGCAGGTGGGCCTTCTCCTTTGGCAGGACCGAGGGACATGACACCTTGGAAACTCGGGTTTGATTCCACAGAAACAAAGCTTTCTACCAATGAAACGTTCCCAGAAAACCCCTTTTCTCAGGGTATCACGAGAAATCCGCCCCCACTGGCAGCTCCCCTCCGCCCCTCCGGTAACAACAGCACCAATCACCCCATCAGAAACCTTCAAAAGCACACCCTCTCCCTCCCCAAACCCATCATGAACACACACACACACCCTCTCCCTCCCCAAACCCATCATGAACACACACACACACACACACACACACACACACACACACACACACACGGCATTCCTGATTACTCCCAAATGCTGCCAACAACCCTGAAACCACCACGTCTGCTCCCCAAACACACATCACCAATTCCCAGCACCTCCATGTCGCTGAGGAGACCCTGGGCTCTGCACCAGTCGCAGCCCTGCCTGAACCTGGCCCACGGCTCCCCTCCACCTGTGAGAGGTGGTAGGTCCAGGGAGCAGGGGCAGATGAGGCAGGCCCAGTCCCAGGGAAGGCCTTCCCCAGCTCCCCACCCCAGGTCCTGAGCTTGTATCAGCTCAGTTCAGAGCACGGACCCCAGTCCTCCTCCCCCAACTCCGTGGCCTGCTAGGATGGGTGGCTTCATGGTGAACCCAAAGCAACTGCAGCAGCCTGCACAGGCTCAGGAAACACCGGGGGCTCACAGACAGAACTGAACTTACTCACACACGGTCTTCCCAGGAGTACCCCAGCCTTTTCCAGCAGGGCTACCAGGGAGTGGGCTCCCCCTTTCCCTCCACTTCCCAGAAATGCTCAAAACCTGAGCATCTAGCCCCCCCACAGCGCTCCTGAGCTCAAGAACAACAGCCACTGCCATTGTGAGTGGCCCTGCAGCCGAGCACAGTACCGAGGCTGTGTGCTCAGCACAGGCCGCCTCAGCCTCCCCAGGGGCCTGGGTGGCACAGCAGCCGACAGCAAGACCGTTAGTGACTAAATGGCAGAGGAGGGCTGTCCACCTATTCTCTCATGAAATAGCTCAGCCACCAGGCTCGCTAGCTAGTGTCACCTGATAGATCCTCCCTTTCCCCAACTGGTGGGCGGAGTATGACGTAACCTGCAGCCCGGAAATACCTGAGTGACTAACCGTGTACCTTATATGGACGATACATTGGACCACCGATCCACACCTGCCTTTACCCCAAACAATCTGAGGAACCAGAGGTCAGACAGAAACTGAGTCACGTAGAAGCCCCGGCCTGTACAGAGGCCCGCTGAGCTCGCCCACAGAGAGCCCCATTCAGTCTGATGGGAAGAGGCAGCTCCCTCAGCCCTGCCCTGGCGCCCAGCAGGACTCGGAGCTGTGTCCCTCTCCTCCTAACACCAACTCGCAGCTCCAGGAAGTGCACGCGGCAGTCCCTGCATCTCCCTGGCAACCCAGGAGCTTTTGTTCCTGAAGAATGGAGCTGATTCATGCCCCAGGGTGAACAGCAGGGGTTGCTGGCAGGAGGCAGGGTTGAGCGGCTCTGCAGCCTGGAGCACCCCAGGCCCGGCTGGTGCAGGCGGGGAGAGGACCTGGCTGGGGCCCTTCCCACTGCCCACCTCACCCAGAGGCCAGAACTCCACAGCTGCGCTCAGCAGGGAGGCAGCAGAGACCGGCAGCCTCGCTCCTGGCCCTCCCAGCTCTCTGCCTCTTCCCCTTCCCCAAACTACAGACACACAGGCCACTGGCATCCGCCCAGAGCCCGCTCCGTGCCTGTGCACCCCTGCCCCTCAGACTGCAGAGCCCCTTCCAGCTGGCCCCTTGCTGGGATTTCTTGTATTTGAACCGAGGGTTCAGGGTGCCCCTTTGCGGTTCTCCACCGGCAGGATGCAACGCCGCCCTGCGCCCCACACTTGGCGACAGCCCTTTGTGGAGTTCAGGCTGTCCCTCAACCAGACAGTGAGCTCCTGGAGGCGGGGAGCAGGACCGTCTGCCTGGGCAAAGGAGAGACCCTCACGGGCTCTGAAAGTCATCACTGATGGGACAGCACAGAGCAGCCGCCACAGATGTCACTGCCACCGACGCCGGATAAACTGCCCCTGCCACGGAGCAGGCCCGGCAGGTGACCTGACTGGCCAGGACATGCATGCCGTTGTGATGTGTATTCATTCAGGCCGAAGTTTCACAGCTGGTTCTTGCTTCTCTACCAATATCAAGAGCGTTTGGATAGTGAGTGAGGCTGAAGCCTGAGGCCTGCAGGCTGTTTGCTAGGGCACAAGCTGGCCTGTTCTGGCTGTGCAGCGAGCGAGAGAACAAATGCACCCTGACTGGCCAGGGCACAGGAGCCAGGACTCTGCAGGATGCCGCTCAGCTCGCCCCCGCCCCACCCCACCCACGCTGGCTATCCGAGTAGGCCTGCTTCCAGACGTGTTTTAGAGGCCTGCGATGACCACATGGCTAAATCTCAAAAAGAAAGAGAAACTGGGCCATGTTAGAAAGATTGAGGTTTGGAGGCAGTTCAAATCCAAGCGAAGACACTTCCATGACCTTGGACAAGTCCCTTCACCTCCTCGATGTAAAACATTGCAACAATACCTATGCCCCAGGGTGACCCTAGAACCAGGAGTGCAAACCCTGGGTAGGGGCCTAGCACCTGGGGAGACTCCTTGCTCATCCTTGTCAGCCCTTGGATTACCTCCTGGACGCCTGGAGGTGGGGAGCCGGCTGAGCCAGCCTGAGCCCTGAGCCTTGGCGCTGGCACCATCCAGCCAACTAAGGACAGGCTGTATCTGAGATGCCTCCGCCTGCCACCCATATGGGCACAGGGAGGCCCCAGGCTCCTGGTGTGCTGGGCCCACCAAGTCACCTCTGCCCCCACCTCTCACACATGCGCATGGACAACGGCAGCCCTCTGACAGTCCTATTTCTGGCTCCTCTGGGGCACCTGAACCCTGGCCTCACCGACACCTTGTGTGCGAGGAGTCCTGCCCTCGCCCTTAGCCCTTCCTCTCTTCTCCTTGCGTCCCATGGCCCTTTCCTCAGGCTCCATCTATGAGGCGTTCACTGTCCTTTAGCCCCCATGCCAAGCAGAAGCCACTCTTGAAGCAGGTTGGCAACAATTCTTGGAGACAGGGACACATCGATTTGCTTCCTGTTGTCACACTAAGCCATCAGACTTATCCGATTAAAGGCCATGAAGGGGGGAGGGTAGGAGATGAGGGGGTGCTGTTATTGGACAAGGGGTCCCACGGGAACCAGAAATTGCATCTCTAAGAATGCAGTGCAGAAACCGAGGCCCACACAGTTCCTGTCGGGGAGGGTCCAGCTCCAGCAGGTGTGGGACTTGGGACAGGAGGATACGCCCAAGAGAGTCACGCTGTACAAGGACACGCTCTGCATGGAGACATGGGAGCCACATGTATGACCTCCTCCTAGCTCAGTGATGGCGAACCTTTGGAGATCAGCGTGTCAGCATTTTGAAAAACCCTAACTTAACTCTGGTGCCGTGTCACATACAGAATTTTTTGATCTTTGCAACCATAGTAAAACAGAGACTTCTATTTTTGATATTTATTTTATATATTTAAATGCCATTTAACAAAGAAAAATCAACCAAAAAAATGAATTCGCGTGTCACCTCTGTCCTAGGTGCTGGGTGCCCTCCGGGTGCTTTACATAGTCACCCCAAGAGAATCTTACAAGACGCCAGCCGTTGTCCATTTCCTGTGCCTGCAGCCGCTGAGGCTCCGACAAAGGGCGGAGGGGGTTCCCACGTAGGTCTTCCGACTGCAGGTCCCAGCTCCTTCCTACAGCCTCCTCACAAGAGCAGCCACCCTCTTCCCTAAAGGCTGGAGAAAGCTATCCTGATCTGTAGCACTTCCTGGGACAGCATTATGATTGCATTAAGTGCAAAAGATTTCAAATAAATCTAATTCTTCATCGTTTGGAAACATGAAACATCTACTTTGCCTCAACAGCTGCGTCTCCTGATTAAAATGACTACACCACTCCCCACCCCTTCACACATGGGCTCCTTGGAGGCGCAAGCTATATATTATTCACCCAACACCCACAGGATCCTGGCATAGGTATCAATCAATAGCAGGTTAAAGGCTTAAATTGTCCCATTCCCACTTCATCCCAACAATCGTCTCTGCTCCACCATCCCTCACGTCTTTTTTATTTTTAAACTAGAGGCCGGGTGCACAGGCTCCGTGCACTGGGAATCGGCCTGCTGTGGGAGCACCGCTCATCCCGGTCAGCCAAGCGGCTGTGGACACGCCCTCTGAGTGGCTGCTCCCTGGCCCAGCATCTTCCTTGAAGCCAGAGCACTCGCCTCTCCAGGGGACACAGTGGGGGCTGGGCCCAAGGACAACAGCACTGAGAGGCGGCAGAGTAGGCCTCAGTCCCATGGTGGCCATGAACCCGCATCCCAGCCTCTGGGGTCAGCTCTGTGAGCCTGGCGGCCGTGCTGCACCGCCTGTGGACGTCTGGAGGAGGCAGCAGGGAGCGAGGAGGAGGAGCCTGGGATGAGGAGGCGACGATTGCAGCCTAGGTTCCTGCCCATCAGCCTGGGGTTCGCAGCAGGAGCAGCCACTCATCCTGGTGAGCTGTGGTAGCGCACTGACCACCAGGCAGCAGCTCCCGCATTGAGCATCTGCCCCTGGTGGTCAGTGCGTGTCTAGCAACTAGTCAACCGGTCGTTCTGGTCATTGGGCTTTTATTCTACAAGATTGTTTGCCTAGAAAATTTGTGGTTTAATTATTTGTAAAGAGTATGAGACTTAGACTGAAAGTGATCTTATGTATCATACCCACAAAATTGCATAGATGACTGACCACTTTTAATTTATGTCAATTACCTGAGAGTCATTTATATTTGGAAAGGTTATTTGAGGGGTGGTTCTACTTTTCTACTTTTCTTTTGGGGGGGGGGGCATAAATGGTAGTTGTATTTGACACTTTAATTAGAATCCTAGCGCACTGTAAGTGAGAGGGCTTCGGTGGTCACCCGTGTACCTGTCTTCCTGAAGGAGGAGTCCCCCCACTGGTCACAATCCTGTCTGTCCACTCAACAGGAAGGTCAATGGGAGGGGAAACCCCAGGGCCTCAGCGGAGCCAGTCAGAGCTTGCTATTGTTAATACACAGTTTTTCTTCCCATTGAAGCGACGTGTCTTCTGCTCACTTGCACCCAGCCACCCAATTCTGCTCTCCAAGTTGAAAGCTAATTCTTTTCTTAATAAACCGTTATTGTTGAAAGTAGCACATATGTCCCCCTTTTCCCCCATTGACCCCCTCCCCCCCCCTCCCCTCCCCTCACCCCAGGCCTCAGCACCTACTGGCTGTGTCATTTTGACTTGCATCTCTCTGATGACCAGTAACTTTGAGCATTTTCTCCTATGTCCCTTGGCGATCTGTATGTCCTCTTTGGAGAAGTGTCTATTTAGGTCCTTTGCCCATTTTTTAATTGCATTGTTTGTCTTCCTTATGTTAAGTTGAATGAGTTCCTTATATATTTTGGATATTAACCCTTTATCAGATGTATCATCGCCAAAGGTGTCCTCCCATGCAGTGGGCTCTCTTATTGTATTGATGGTTTCCTTTGCTGTGCAGGAGCTTTTTATTTTGATGTGGTCTCATTTGTTTATTTTCCCCTTAGTTTCCTTTGCCCTAGCCCAGTGGTCAGCAAACGCATTAGTCAACAGAGCCAAACATCAACAGTACAACGATTGAAATTTCTTTTGAGAGCCAAATTTGCCGACCACTGCCCTAGGAGATGTATCTGTAAACATATTGCTACAAGAGATGTCTGAGATTTTGCTGCCTATGGTTTCTTCTAGAATTTTTATGGTTTCACAACTTACATTTAAATCTTTTATTCATTTTGAGTTTATTCTTGTGTATGGTGTCAGTTGGTGGTCTAGCTTCATTTTTTTTGCATGTATCTGTCCAATTTTCCCAGCACCATTTATTGAAGAGACTCTCTTAACTCCATTGTATGCTCTTGCCTCCTTTGTCAAATATTAATTGAGCATAATGGCTTGGGTCAATTTCTGGGTTCTCTGTTCTATTCCATTGATCTGTATGCCTGTACTTGTACCAGTACCAGGCTGTTCTGATTACGGTGGCATTATAGTATAACTTGAAATCTGATATTGTGATTCCTCCAACTTTTGTGTTTTTTTTCAAAACTGCTGCAGCTATTCGGGGTCCTTTTTGATTCCATATAAATTTTTGAAGTATTTTTTCTACCTCTATGAAATATGCCATATTTTAATAGGGATTACTTTGAATCTGTAGATTGCCTGGGGTAGTATGGACATTTTAATGATGTTGATTCTACCAACCCATGAACATGATATATTCTTCCACTTGTTTATATCGTCTTCTATCTCTTTTTTCAATGTCCTGTAGTTTTCTGAGCACAAGTCTTTTGTCTCCTTAGTTAAGTTTATTCCTAAGTATCTGAATTTTTTTTGTTGCAATGGTAAATGGGATCTTTTTTTAGTTTTTCTTTCTGAGAATTAATTGTTGGTATATAAAAAAGCCATTGATTTTTGGGTGTTGATTTTGTATCCTGCTACATTACCAAACTGATTAAATATAGTAATAGGTGTACTGGTTAATAATGGCAGATTTTGTAATCAAAGAAAACATGATAATTTCATGAGAAACATCAAAAGTGCTTTATTCAAAGTAATGTCCATCGCTAGCTACACATTTCCCCCATCTTTCAGGCAATTTGTGGATACTGTCTAAATAGAACTTTTCTTGTTTTGAGGCAAAGCATTCAGAGACACAATTTTTCACTTCTTCATACGTTTTGAAGTGCTGCTCAGAAAGTGCATCTGCCATCGATCGGAACGAGTGGTCATCTGAAGGAGCAAGGTCTAGTGAATACAGCGAGTGGGTTAATACTTCCCAGGCAAGATCTTTTAATGCATCTTTACCTGGTTTTGAAGTATGTGATAGTGCGTCATTATGAAGCAAAATTACTTTGCCATGTCTTCTGGCACATTCTGGTCGTTTCACAATCGAAGCATGGTTCAAATTGATAATTTGTTGTCGGTAGCGATCAGTATTAGTGGTTTCACCTGGTTTTAGAAGCTCATAATACACCACACATTCGTGATCCCACCAAACACAGAGCATTGTCTTCTTTCTGAAGCGATTTGGCCTTGCAGTCGATGTTGATGGTTGACCTGGATCAACCCATGATTTTGTGCATTTGGGGTTCTCAAAATAAATTCACTTTTCATCGCCAGTCACAATTCGATGTAAAAAAGATTTCCTTTCATGCCATTGAAGCAACATTTTACTGATGACTTTTCGGTTTTCCATTTGTCTTTTGTTCAGTTGATGTAGCACCCATTTTCCTTCCTTAAAATCTTTCCCATTGCTTGTAAACAATCAGAAATTGTTTGCTGAGCAACGTTTAATCTTTCTGCAAGTTGTTTTTGAGTTTGACACACATCTTCATCCAATGATGCTTGTAATTGTTGGTCTTCAAACTTTTTCGGTTGACCTGGACTTTCTTTGTATTTCACATCGAAATCATCACTTTTAAAGCATTTAAACCAGCGTTCACAAGTATCTTGAGATGGAGCATGTTCACCATAAGCTTCCCGAAGTATACGATAACTTTTTCTTCAAAATAAAGTAATGAATTAAAACTTCCCACAAGTGCTTTTTTTGGCATGAAATTCGACATTTTTAAGTGTAAAAATATCTATGATGTTAACACCTTCAGCAAATTTGACATATGAAGTTTTGAAGCTTGTTGTCAATACAATAAAGTAGCATACATATCATATCACATATATATATCAACATATGTGTAACTCCATCTATTGAAAAAAAATCCACATTACTAACTGGTACATCTAGTAGTGTTTTGGTGGAGTCTTTAGGATTTTCTATGTAAAATATCATGTCATCTGCAAAAATTAGTTTTAATTCCTCCTCTCCACTTCGGATGCCTTTTATTTTTTCTTCTTGTCTGATTGCTGTGACTAGGATTTCCAGTACTATCTATATATATAAAAGCCTAAGCAACCATTCGACTGTTAGCTATGAGGTACGCTGACCACCAGGGGGCAGATGCTCAACACACAGTCATGGAAACATGGAACAGACTGATGAATCTCAGAGGGAAGGGGGAGTGGCGAGGGCAGGAAGAGATTAACCACTAGAGGCCCAATGCACAGATTCATGCACCAGTGGGGCCCCTCAGCATGGCCTGCGGGGATCGGGCCGAAACCGGCTCTACACCATCCCCCGAGGGGCCCCAGAATTTGAGAGGGTGCAGGCCAGGCCAAGGGATCCCACCAGTGCACAAATCAGTGCACCAGGCCTCTAGTGTTGAGTAAGAGTGGTGAAAGCAGACATCCCTGTCTTTTTCCTGTTCTTAAGGAAAATGTTTTTAGTTTTTGCCCATTGAATATATTGCTGGCTGTAGGTTTGTCATATATGACCTTTATCATGTTGAGATATGCTCCCTCTATTCCCACTTTGCTGAGAGCTTTTATCAAAAATGGGTGTTGGATTTTGTCAAATGCTTTTTCTGTGTCTATTGATATGATCATGTGATTTTTGGCTTTCAATTTGTTTATGTGATGTATCATGTTTATTGATTTGTGAATATTATACCAGTCTTGCATTCATGAAATAAATCCCACTTAGTCATGGTGTATGATCTTTTTACTATATTGCTGGATGTGATTTGCTAATATTTTGTTTAGGATTTTAACATCTATGTTCATCAGGGATATTGGCCTGTAATTCTCTTTCTTTTTAGTGTCTTTATCTGGTTTTGAAATGAGGATAATGCTGGCTTCATAGAAAGAATTTGGAAGTGTTCCTTCCTCTTGAATTTTCTGAAATAGTTTGAGTAGTATAGGTGTTAGCTCTTCTTTGAATATTTGGTAAAACTCCCCTATGAAGCTGTCCGGACCTGGGCTGTTGTTTGCTGGAAATTTTTTTATTACTGCTTCTATTTCATCATTTGCTATTAGACTATTCATATTTTCTGAGTCCTCCTGATTCAGTTTTGGGAGATTGTATTTTTCTAGGAATTTGCCCATTTCATCCACATTGTCCAGCTTGTTAGCATGTAATTGTTCATAGTATTTTCTTACAATCCTTTGTATATCTGTGGTATCAGTGGTTACTTCTCAACTTTTTTTTTCTGATTTTATTTATTTGAGTCCTCTTTGTTTCTTGATGAGTCTGGCTAATCGTTTATCATTTTTGTTTAGCCTTTCAAAGAACCAGCTCTTGGTTTCATTGAACTTTTGTATATATTTTTTTTGTCTCCATGTTATTTATTTCTGCTCTAATCTTTATTATTTCCTTCCTTCTATTTACTCTGGGCTTTTCTTTTTGTTCTCTTTCTAGTTCTTTGAGTTGTTAGGTTAGTTTATTGCTGGTTTTTCTTGTTTTTTTGAGGTAGGCCTGTAGTGCTATGAACTGCCCTCTCAGGACTGCTTTTGCTGTGTCCCAGAGATTTTGAGTTGTTGTGTGTTCATTTTCATTTGTTTCCAGGAAGTTTTTTATTTCTTTCTTCAGCTTATTAGTAACCCAGTCGTTGTTTAATAACATGATATTCTGCCTCCATGTGTTTGTTTTGGGGTGCTTTTACTGTAGTTGATTTCTAATTTCATTCCACTGTGATCTGAGAAGATGCTTGATATGATTTTAATCTTCTTGAACTTGTAGAAACTTGTTTTTGTCCTAACATGTCATCTATCTTTGTGAATAATCCATGTACTCTTGAGAAAATTTTATATTCTGCTGCTTTGAGTGAAATGTTCTTTAAATTTCAATTAAATCCATCTGATCCAGTGTATCTTTTAGAGTCACTGTTTCCTTATTAAGTTTTTGTCTGGAAGATTTATCCAGTGAAGTCAGTGGGGTTAAAGTCCCCTATTATGACTGTATTGTTGTTGATCTCTCCATTAAAGTCCCCTAGAATTTTTTTTATATGTATTTGGGTGATCCTATATTGGGTGCATATATGTTTACCAGGGTTATGTCCTCTTGTTGGATCGATCCCTTTAGTATTATGTAGTGACCTTTGTTGTCTCTTGTGATGGCCTTCATTTTAAAGTCTATTTTGTCAAACATGAATATTGCTACACCAGCTTTTTCTTCTTTTCCAATCCCTCCCTCTCATTCTGTGTGTGTCTTTTGTTCTGAGATGGGTCTCTTGTAGACAGCATATAGCTTGGTCATGTTTTTGTATCCATTCAGCTACCCTATGCGTTTTGATTGGAGCACTTAATCCATTTACATTTACGGTTATTATTGATAGGTACTTATTTATTGCCATTTTAACTCTGTATGCCTAGGTTTCTCACTCTGTTGCTTCTTCTCACTACAGCAATCCCTTCAGCATTTCTTGTAATGCTGGCTTGGTGGTGATGAACTCCTTTAGCCTTTTTTTGTTTGGGAAGCTCTTTATTTGACCGTCTATTTTGAATGATAGCCTTGCTGAATATAGTAATTTTGGTTTCAGATCTTTCCTTTCCATTACCTTGAGTATTTCATGCCATTCCCTCTGGCCTGTAGAGTTTCTGATGAGAAATCAGGTGTCAGCCTTATGGGGGTGCCTTCGTAGGTAACAGTTTGCTTTTCTCTTGCTGCCTTTAAGATTCTTTCTGTGTCTTTGATTTTTGGGCATTTTAATTATGATGTGTCTAAGCATGGGGGAGGGCAGAGTGGACTGGAGTTGTGTGAGCAGAAGCCAGGATTGGGGACTTGGGGTTAGAGCTCAGAAGGCAGACACCCCCAGTTTCCTATGCTGAGTCAGTCCTGGCTTCTGCTCACACAACTGCAGTCCACTCTGCCCTCCCCCTGCCGGAGTACAAGGTGGGTGGCTCCACAGGGAATTCTGTTCATTGGCCCTTTAAAAGGGTGCCTGAATTTTCAGCTGCCACTTCCTGGCAGACAGCAACCCTGCTGCTTTTCACAGCCAGATGTTACGTGGGTACCCTTCTCAGTTTTGATGTTCTCTGCTGGGGGGGGCAGCTTGGGGATTAGACACAAGAGTTCTCAGTGGCATCCCCCGCCCCCATAGCTGAGTTATCTCTCCTGCACTTCAGTTGCCATCTGTGGGAGCCTGGCCAGCCCTTTTGTGCCTCCGCCCCTCCTACCAGTTTCTATGCCGTCTCCACTTTCAGTCCTCAGGTATCAGGGTTCTCTCCTGCAAGTCTTCCGTTGATTATTCAGGATGTTTTTCTATATTTTAGTTATAATTCCAGTTTGTTCCTGGGAGAATGTCCATGCAACATCCACTTACTCTGCTGCCATTTTCTAAATCCTCCCTCACATCTTCATACTCTCCAATCCCTCCATCATTAAATAAACCCAAATTATCAATATTAAAAACAATAATAATTTAGACTTCTGCTTCTGGCCAAGATGGAGTAACAGAGACCAGCTTTACCCTCCCTCCTGAAAACAAAACCAAAAAAGGGCTATAATATATGAAACAATAGTATCCAAAAATATATAGAAAAAAATAAAGAAAGAAAATATTAGTGAGCTGTGGAATAACTTCAAGTGCTCTAATAAGTTTAATTGAAGTCCCAGAGGAGAGGAGAAGGAAAATGAATATATATATATATATATATATATATATATATATATATATATACACACACACACACATATATATTCTTGAAAATTTTCCAAATTTTATAAAAACTATAATCTCACATATCCCAGAATATTAATAAATCCCAAGGACCAGAAACATGAAGAAGAAGACTACATTAAGGCACATCATAATCAAAATGTTCAAAGTCAGGATAAAGAGAAAAATCTTAAAAGCAGCCAGAGAAATAAGTTGTGTTATGTACAGTAGAACAAGGACAAGGATGGTAGCAAATTTTAAAAGAGAAGACAATGGAGCAATGTCTTTTAAGTTATTGAAAGAGAAAAACTATCACCCTAGATTTTTATACCCAACAAAAATACCTTCCAAAAAATACAAGTGGAGCAAAATGGCAGAATAGGCAGCTGTTAGTTCTCATCTCCCTACAGAAAAAAAAAATTGTTTAAACCACAGGCAGAAACTCCCAAAACCAAATTTTTGTCAGAACTCTGCAAAAAATTCAAAGGTTTACAGAAACCAAGAGAACACTTGATCAAGAAAAAGTCCATTCGGTTCTGGCTGGGTAGCTCAGTTGGTTAGAATGTCATCCCAATATGCCAAGGTTGCAGGTTTGATCCCTGGTTAAAGCACATAAAGGAATCAATCAATGAATACATAAATAAGTGGAATAAGTCAGTGTTTCTCTCTCCCGTTTTCCCTCTCTCTAAAATCAATAAATTAAAAAGAAGAAAGAAACAACTTGAAAACAGTAGAAAAGCACTGCTACATTTTTACTTGCCCTTGCCCCACTAACCCTCCCAAAAAGCAGCAGTCTTAAAATGGTGTAGAACCTTAATTCCTGGGTCCGGAGGGAACAGAGAAGACCTTATTCACAAATTATTGTGGATGTCTGTTATAGACTATCTTGAGGCTACCTGGAAAACTAGGCACTAGCCTATATTTTGCCTAACTCAAAACTTAAATCAAAATGCAGCAGTCATTGGTTGAAACACTGCAAGGTGACAACAACCCAGAGACATTTGGGGCAAAAGATACAGGTGAGCCCTAACTGGTTTGCTCAGTGGATAGAGCGTCGGCCTGCAGACTGAAGGGTCCCAGGTTCAATTCCGGTCAAGGGCATGTACCTCGGCTGCGGGCACATCCCAGTAGGGAGTGTGCAGGAGGCAGCTCATTGATGTTTCTCTCATCGATGTTTCTAACTCTCTATCCCTCTCCCTTCCTCTCTGTAAAAGGTCAATAAAAAAAATTTTTTTTTAAAAAAAAAGATACAGTTGAGACAAAGAATAGCCTGCTTGAAGCTCAGAAGAAAAACCTGGGGGAGACTCTTAAGAAATTAGGGTATTCAAAAGCACTCACACTATCACAAGGAAAGGTGCATACTCAAAAAAAAAGAAAAGAAAAAAGAAAAGAAAGAAAGAAAACTGAAAAGATCCTAAGCGTTCATTTCAGGCAATGCAAGCCTGGCTAGGTGTTAAAGGAATTCCCTAGCACCGTGGTCGACAAACTGCGGCTCGCGAGCCACATGCAGCTCTTTGGCCCCGTCAGTGTGGCTCTTCCTAAGTCTTAGGAGCACCCTAATTAAGTTGATAACAATGTACCTACCTATATAGTTTAAGTTTAAAAAATTTGGCTCTCAGAAGAAATTTCAATTGTTGTACTGTTGATATTTGGCTCTGCTGACTAATGAGTTTGCAGACGACTGCCCTAGCACACAGCCTGCAAATATCACCCAGAGATGTTTGGGGTTTTTATTATTTGTTTGATTTTGTTGTTGCAATTGTTGTTTTGCTTTGTTTTGAATTCCTGGCATTCAATAAAATCTCTATCAAAATAGTAGCTGAACACAAGATAAAGGAGCAAACTTCAGTTACCACACAAAACAAGGTATACAGTATTTTCAAAAATAGTCTGAAAAAAAGTCTCTAAGCAATGGATACAGTATTTAGCCTTCAACAATTTTAAAAATATCAAACTCTGAGAAGAGGAATGCATATAATTTCCAGAGTGAATGCATTATAATATTGAAATATCCAGTTTTCAACCACAAAAATCACAAGGCCTACAAAGAAACAGGAAAGTGTGGTCCACTCATAAAAACAAAATTAATTTATAAAAGCCATCCAGAGGAAACTTGGTCATCAGAATTAAGAATATTAACTTTAAAACGCCTGTCGTAAATATGCTCAAAGAGCTTTAGGAAAATGTGAACAAAAAACTAAGAAAATCAGGAAAACTATATATAAACAAAATGAGAACATTAACAAATAGAAATTATTAAAAGGAAACAAATAAAAATTCTAAAGCTGAAAAGTATAATAAATGAAAAAAAATTCAACAGAGGTGTTCAAGAGAAGATCCGAGCAGGCAGAAGACTCAGAAAACTTGAAGATAGAACAACTGAAATTATCAGGAATAAAAGAATTTTGAGATGTGAATTTTATGTTATGTGTATTTACCGCAATAAAAAATAACAGTGAAAGTAAGACATTCCAAAATAAACAAAAGCTGAGGGCTTCCTTATAAAAATTTTAAAAAGTTAAAAATGGAAAAAGAGAACCAAGATGGCAGCATAAGTTAACGCCGGAGTTTGCTGCTTTGAACAACTACTTCAAAAGTGAAACCAAAAAACGGAAGGGACATCACCCAGAACCACAGGAACGCTGGCTGAGTGGAAGTCCTACAACTAGGAGGAAAGAGAAACGCACACGGACACTCAGAGGAGGCGCAGTGCTGAACTCAAATTCTGAGGTGCGGAGTGCGCGGAGTGGGCTGGCGGAGGAGGGCGCAGTTGGCGTTTTCAATCGGGAGGGAGTCGCAGACTCTGAGCTCCAGATCCGGGCGAGTCTTTAGGGACCCAGACTCAAACGGGAGAAGCGGGACTGTCTGGCTTCGGTCAGAGCGAGTGCAGCTTTCTCTCCCAGCTTTGCAGCGGGTGCTGGGACTCAGAGAGGCAGAGCCCCTGGGGACAGGACTGAGAGCCGCCATAACTGCTCTCTCCAGCCCACCCCATTGATCCTGTGCGACCCGCCCCGCCCAAGCCCTGCACAGAGGCATTTGCCGGATAGCCTCAGGCAAAGGCTAGATTAGCACCTCCCTAGAGGACAGAAGTTCTCTCACTGCTGACACAGCTGATTCTCATAGCCACTTGGCCTGGAGGTCAAACCCTCCCTGGGATTAGCTACAACAATCAAGGTTTAACTATAAGACTTCGAACAAAGACCACTAGGGGGTGCACCAAGGAAGCATAACAAAATGCGGAGACAAAGAAACAGGACAAAATTGTCAAAGGAAGATATAGAGTTCAGAACCACACTTTTAAGGTCTCTCAAGAACTGTTTAGAAGCCGCCGATAAACTTAATGAGATCTACAAGAAAACTAATGAGACCCTCGATGTTATATTGGGGAACCAACTAGAAATTAAGCATACACGGACTGAAATAACGAATATTATACAGACGCCCGACAGCAGACCAGAGGAGCGCAAGAATCAAGTCAATGATTTGAAATGCGAGGAAGCAAAAAACATCCAACCGGAAAAGCAAAATGAAAAAAGAATCCAAAAATGCGAGGATAGTGTAAGGAGCCTCTGGGACAGCTTCAAGCGTACCAACATCAGAATTATAGGGGTGCCAGAAGATGAGAGAGACCAAGATATTGAAAACCTATTTGAAGAAATAATGACAGAAAACTTCCCCCACCTGGTGAAAGAAATGGACTTACAGGTCCAAGAAGCGCGGAGAACCCCAAACAAAAGGAATCCAAAGAGGACCACACCAAGACACATCATAATTAAAATGCCAAGAGCAAAAGATAAAGAGAGAATCTTAAAAACAGCAAGAGAAAGAAACTCAGTTACCTACAAGGGAATACCCATACGACTGTCAGCTGATTTCTCAACAGAAACTTTGCAGGCCAGAAGGGAGTGGCAAGAAATATTCAAAGTGATGAATACCAAGAACCTACAACTAAGATTACTTTATCCAGCAAAGCTATCATTCAGAATTGAAGGTCAGATAAAGAGCTTCACAGATAAGGAAATGCTAAAGGAGTTCATCACCACCAAACCAGTATTATATGAAATGCTGAAAGGTATCCTTTAAGAAGAGGAAGAAGAAGAAAAAGGTAAAGATACAAACTATGAACAACAAATATGCATCTATCAACAAGTGAATCTAAGAATCAAGTGAATAAATAATCTGATGAACAGAATGAACTGTTGATTATAATAGAATCAGGGACATAGAAAGGGAATGGACTGACTATTCTTGGGGGGGAAAGGGGTATGGGAGATGTGGGAAGAGACTGGACAAAAATCGTGCACCTATGGATGAGGACAGTGGGTGGGGAGTGAGGGCGGAGGGTGGGGCAGGAACTGGGAGGAGGGGAGTTATGGGGGGGGAAAAAAAGAGGAACAAATGTAATAATCTGAATAATAAAGATTTAATTTAAAAAAAAAAGTTAAAAATGTCCTTCAGATTAAAACTAAAGGACATTAGATAAAAACTCCAAGCTCTATGGAGGAATAACAATCTCCTAAGTGATTTTTATAGACTAAATCATGTCCCTCCAATTCATATATTTAAGCATCCCTCCCACCACGTGACTGTATTGGGAGTAAAAAAAATAGTTAGGGTTAAATGAGGTCATAAGGGCAAAGCCATGATCTGAGAGGAACAGTGTCCTTATAAGAAGAGACCTTGAAAACTAGCTTTCTCTCTTTCTCTACCACCTGAGCCCGGTAGAAGCAACCAAATCTGCTGGCTATTTCATCTTGGACTTCCCCATCCTCCAGAACTGGGAGAAAATAATTTCTGTTTTAAGGCACCAGCCAATGGTATTAGGTGATGGCAAACCCACTAACTAAGTCTGTGATCTCTGGCACATGATCGTACTCATTATGAGTGTCCCAGAAGGCGAAGGACGAAAGAGCAGGAGAAAGAAAAAATATTTGAAAAAATAATGGCCATGGACTTCCCAAATTTCATTAACTACGTAGATTTATAATTCCAAGAAGCTCAATGAATTTTGAATAGGATAAACTAAAAAAAGACCCACACAGAGACCCATCAAAAGAAACAGTTGAAAGACACAGAACCTTTTTTTAAATGCTCACCCGAGGATATTTTCTCCATTGCTTTCTTTTTTTTAAGAGAAAGGGTGGGAGGGGGGGGAGGGCGAAAGAAACATTGATGTGAGAGAGACACATCGATCTGCCGCCTCCTTCACAAGCCCCAACTGGGTCAGGGATCTAAGCTGCAACCCAGCTACGCGTCCTGGACCAGAAATCAAACCCACAACCTTCTGTGGGTGGGCTGAGGCTATGCCCGCTGAGCATGCCAGCCAGGGCAGCACAGAGGGAATCTTAGAGGCAGCAACAGCAAAGTGGCTCATCACGTACAGTGACCCCCAGTGTATTGGCTCCTGGAGTACTGTCCCACTGGGCGTCTCAAACAACCGAAATGCATTGTCTGTTTCTGGTGGATAGAAGTCTGGAGTTGAGTGACTGGCAGGGTTAGGAGGGAAGACCTGGTCCAGGCCTCCCTGCTTGACTTGTACATGCCTGTCTTCTCCTGTGCCCCTCACAGTCTTCCTTCTGCGTGTATCTACTTCTGTGTCTAAATTTCTCCTTTTTATAAGGACACCTATCATACTGGATTAAGGCTCACCCTTAATTATCTCATCTTAACTAATTACATCTGCAATGACCCTATTTCTAAGTAAGGTTACATTCTGAGAGACTGTGGTTAGGACTTTAACATATGAATTGGGAGGGGGCGTATGAAAATTCAACGATAATGCTCAGGAAGATTAATGGCCAATTTCTCATCAGAAATCAAGGAGGCCAGAAGGCAGTGGGAAGGACATAGTTAAAGTGCTGGGGGAGGAGGGGAGCCATCAACCAAGAACTCTACATCCAGCACAACTCCTTCACAAAATGAAAGATTATGGTAACTGACATACACCAGTAACTAACGGGCAGACATTGTACGATCCTGTTTAGATGAGGCACAGAGAGTAGTTAACTTCATAGAAACAGAAAGTGGTGTGGCTGCCAGGGGCAGGGGAAAAGGGGGGTTGAGGAGCTATTGTTTAATGAGCACAGAATTTCAGTTGTGAAAGACAACAATATTTCTGAGGTGGAGGGTGGTGATTGCACAGCATTGTGAATGCACTTAATGCCACTGGGCTGTACATTAAGTACAGTTATGATGGTAAATGTTATGCTATGTATATTCTACTTCATTTCATTTCATTTTTGTCACTTAAAACAACAGAAATTTATTCTCTCACAGTTTTGAGGCCAGAAGCCTGAACTCAAGGTAGCAGCAGGGCTGCCCTTCCCTGAGCTCGGGGAGCACCCTCCCTCCCTGCCCCGCTTCCAGGGGCCGCCCCACTCCTAGCGGTGCCCTCCAGAATCAGCCTTCAGGGTCCTCTGTCTCCTCCTCGTCCTGGTCTGTGCCTCCCCCACTTCTGTCCCTTAAGAAGACCTGACACTGCATTTAGGGTCCACTCAGGAAATCCAGGAGGATCTCACCTCAAGATCTTCAACTTGAATGGTAACTCACAGGACCTGGGCACGGGACATGGACTTCTCTTTCCGAGGTCCACCATTCAAACCACTACAGGTACATGCTCTCGGTTTAAAACATTTTACAACAACAAACATTTTTTAAATATAGTGGTGATTAGCGTGTTACAAGATAAGACAAATTTACATTTAAAAAGTTGTCTATTGCCCTAGCCAGCGTGGCTCAGTTTGTGGAAGCATCGTCACATATACTGAACGGTTGTGGGTTTGATTCTTGGTCAGGGCACATGCCTAGTTTAGGCTGCATGTTCAGTCCCCAGTTGGAGCACCGATGGAAAGCAGCCATCAATGTTCTCTCTCCTCCCTCTCCCTCCCTCTCCCTCTCTTCTCCTTCTTCCTCTTCTCCCTCTCGCTCTCCCTCTCTTCTCCCTCTCCCTCTTCCTCTTCTCCCTCTCCCTCTCCCTCTCCCTCTTCCTCTCCCTCTCCCTCTTCCTCTCTTCTCCCTCTCCCTCTCCCTCTCCCTCTCCCTCTCCCTCTCTTCCTTCCCCTCTCTCTAAAATCAATAAGCATATCCTCAGGTGAGGATTTAAAAAAGGTTTCTATTAACTTGTCCCAGTTTTCTAGAAGCACTGGCCTGCCTTCCATCGACTTTCTTTTAAATTGGACTTAATAAAGTGAAATCATCTCTCTCCAAGAGACAGTAAAGTGTATTTCTTTCTTTATCACTTTAAATCTTTTTTTCAATTGCAGTTGACATACATTATTATATTAGGTTCCGGTGTACACCACAGTGATTAGACATTAAATAACTTACTGAGTGGTCATCCCAATATCTCACATCCATCTGACACCAAACAGTTTTTAGAACATATTGACTGTATTCCCTCTATGGTACTTTACATCTCCATAACTACTCTGCAACAACCGATCTGTACCTCTCGATCCCTTCATCTTTTTCACCCACCCCCCCAACTCCCATCCCCTTTGGCAACTGTCAAAATGTTCTCTCTCTGAGTCTGTTTTAGTTCTGCTTCTTTATTTTGTTTTTTAGATTCAATTATTAATAGATATGTCTTTATTGTCATTTTATTATTCATATTTTTTATTTTTTTTCTTCTTCTTCTTAAAGAAGACCCTTTAACATTTCATCTAATACTGGCTTGGTGGTAATGAACTTCTTTAGCTTTTTCTTGTCTGGGAAGCTTTTAATCTGTCCTTTGATTCTAAATAACAGCCTTGCTAGAGGTAGAGCAATCTTGGTTGTAGGTCTTTGTTTTTCATCACTTGGAATATTTCTTCCCAATCCCTTTTGGCCTGCAAAGTTTCTGTTGAAAACTAAGCTGACCATCGTATGTGTGCTCCCTTGTAGGTAATTAACTACTTTTCTCTTGCTACTTTGAAGATTCTCTTTGTTTTTAAACTTTTTCATGTTAATTATGATGTGTCTTGGTGTGGATCTCTTTGGGTTCATCTTGTTTGGGACTCTCTGTTCTTCCTAGACTCATATGTCTATTTCCTTCACTAAGTTAGGAAAGATTTCTGTCATTTTTTTCAAATAGGTTTTCAATTTCTTGCTCTCTCTCTTCTCCTGGCATCCCATGATGCAAATGTTGGTATGCTTGACACTGTCCCAGCGGCTCCTTACACCATCTTCTAGGGGGTGGGGGTCCTTTTTCCTATTTTGATCGTGTGTCTTTTGCTTCCTTATATTCCAAATCACTGATCTGATTCTCAGCTTCATCTACTCTACTATTGATTCCCTATAAATTATTCTTCATTTCAGTTAGTTTACCCTTCATTTCTGACTGGTCCTTTTTTATGCTGTTGAAGTTTGCACTAACCAGCATCCTTATAACCAGTGTTTTGAATTCTGCATGTAGATTGCTTGTCTCCATGTCGTTTAGTTCTTTTTCTGGAGTTTTGTTCTGTTTGTGTTTGTTTGCTTTTTCATTTGGGACATATTTGTCTCCTCATTTTGGCAGACTCCCTGTGTTTGTTTCTATGTATTACATAGAGCTGCTCCATCCCCCAGGCTTGGTAAAGAAGCCTAACGTAGCAGGTGTTCTGTAGGAGCCACTGGCACAGCCTCCCTGATCACCCAAGCTGGAATTTGAGGTGCTCCCCCTGTGTGGGCTGTGCACACCCTTCTCTTGTAATTGAGTCTTCATTGCTATTGGCACATTAGTGGGAGGGATTTACCCCAGGCTGAGCAGCTGCAAAGACTGGCTATGACCACCTATACCATGAGGATCAGCTGTGCAAGGCCCACCCCACAGAGCAGGACCTACTTCAGGAGGGCTCTGGTGCCCGCTGCCTCTGTCCCTTGAGTGTGTCATTTGTGGATGGTTGGGTGGTGATGCTTCAACGTGGTCTGAAGCTGTCCACTGGGTGCACTGGCTCTGCAGCCTCCCAGGAGGTGCAGGTCAAAGTCAGCCACTGCCTGTGTTCTGCCCAGGGCACCTGCTTGAGCTACAAAGCAATCTGCAAATGGCTGCTGCTTGTGCTGGACTTAAGAGGTGCCTAGGAGAGGCCAAGCTGTGACCCAAGGTGGGCTGCTGCGAGTGCCTGGTCTGGGGCCACTTAGCAAGAGGTACGCGGCATGCTAAGGCCAGATGCTGCTTGTTTGAGAGATTTTAAAGAAAATCTGAAGCCTGAGCCAAGACAGGCATTCGTATAGAAAAGCCACCGGAAACAGGTTGGGTGGGCATGAAAGTTAGGTGGGGCAGGGCTTCAGGGAATCACCAGGGTGAGGCCAACGGTGATAACAAGGTTGATGGAGACTCGGATATGGCATCCGCTTGCTGGCTCTATGGAGGGAGGCCTCAGCAGAGGAACAGTGGCCTCCGTCAGCACTTCTCTCTGGGATCTTGGAGGAAGCTGCCAGCTAGCTTCTGCCCTGGTGCCAGAGAATTCAGTTCCTCCCCGTATGTTTCTGGTACCTTTCAAGCTGCTGCCCTAGTGCTGGAGCTCAGATTGCGTGAATCAGAGTAAGTCCACGCGTGGGCCCTTTAAGAGGAACACCTGGGACTCCAGCAGCCTCCCATCTCCCTCAGCCTCAATCCCCACTGGTTTTCACAGCTCATCTGTAAAACATGTTATAGGGACTTCTCTTCCAGGAACCAGAACCCTGGCTGGAAGGCCTGGTGTGGGGCTGGGGCCCTCACTCCTCAGTGGGAACCACTGTAGCCGAGATACCCTTCCCAATTTTATCCACCACATGTGGGTGTGAGATGAGCCCACTTGATGTGCCAGTCTTAATATGCCTTCTTTGTTATATTTTCATTTATTAACTTGAGAGAGAGAGAGAGAGAGAGAGAGAGAGAGAGAGAGAGAGATTGACTTGTTGTTCCACTTATTTATGCATTCACTGGTTGCTTCTTGTATATGCCCTGACCTGGGATCCAATCCGAAACCTTGGGCTCAATAACAGTGTTCTCTAGTTCAGTTGCAATTCTGATGTGGTTATGAGAGGAGGCAAGTACCAAGTTTTTTGTTATGTATGTTTTACCACAATAAAAAATGAAAGCAAAATTAAAACATTCGCAGAGAACAAAAGCTGAAGGAGTGTGTTAGGTCTTCCCTATGAGAATGCTAAAGAGGGTCCTTCAGGTTGAAACGAAAGGATGCCAGACAGTAACTCAAAGCTATGTGATGGAGTAATGATCTCCGTGAATGTAACGACATGGGTGAATAAAAAAGCCATTGCTATTGTATTTTTTATTTGTAACTCCACTTTTATTTCCTACGTGATTTAAAAGACAAATACATTTTTAAAGATATATAATTTATAATAACAATATAGATGATATAATTTATGGTAACAATAACATAAAAGGGGATGGAGCTGTACAGGAGCATAGCTGTATGCTATTGAACTTAAGAGAGAATCAATTCCAATTACATTCCTATACATTTAGGACATTACATGTAATTCCCATAGTAACCACAAAGAAAATACTAAAAAATATACACAAAACAGATGAAATGGGAATCAAGTGGTTTACTACAAAAAAAATTGTTTTTAATATACCAAAAAATCAGTAAAAGACAAAATGAGGGACAAAAAGCTATCAGACATATAGGAAACAAATAGCATAATGGCAGAAGTCCGTTCTTATCAATGGCTACTTTAAATATATATGAGTTGAACTCTGATCAAAGGCAGAGACTGGGAGAATGGATTTTAAAAACACAATTCAACTAGATGATGTCTCTAAAAGACTCCCTTTAGATCCAAGGCATACATAGGTTGAAAATAAAAGGAAGGAGAAAGCTAGTCCCGACACATGGTAACCAAAAAAGAATCAGAAAAAAAGGAGGCTTCATGCCAAAACTGTTAAAATAGACCAAGGAAAACATTATATATTGTTTCTATCTTGAGAATTTGTTTTAAAACGAAGAGTAGACTTCCAATTTCCCGTTCTGCATGTAAGGAGCTTGGAAGTCGTCGCTCTGTCCTAAGGACCCGTGAAAAGCTGAGCAGACTGAAGAACCAACAGGTCTCCTAGGGACCACAGGAGAGGTCAGAACGCAGGGCAAGCTGCTGCCCCCGAGCTGGGGGGGCGGGCAAACATGGGCGCCCAGCTTCCGGGTGAGTGAGAACCGCTGGGGAAGACAGTGCCAGGCGGGATCATCTGAATTGTAATCGACAAATTGATGGAGGATCAGTGTGGACAACTTTGAGAGTTAAAAACCCTAGGGAAACCCAATAATAGAGGAGCCTCCAAAATCCTGTGCGATTTAGCTCCAGGAGAGCAAATAAGTTCCCTCAGTAAATGTCAGAGAAAAATCCCCTCACGCTGCTGGGAGGGGAGCGAAAGGAGCTGTTTTCTAGTATGCCGGAGCACTCTGTACTGCTGAACCAGGCCTGCCCTCACAGGGAACTAGGCTCCGGAGCCTAACCAGCTCGCCTGCTGGATAGAAACACCCCCACCAGCCCACTCTGCCGATCCTGTCCCAGCTAAGGTGGGGGAAGCACTGAGGAACACTTGTGAAGCTCACAGGCCAGAGGCACTGTCCCGCCCCAACCCCTCACCACCCATCACTGACAACAATTCATAGCAGCTCCTTTTGCCAGGTACATCATGCTCAGCTATCAAGAAAAAATTACAAGATATATAAAAAAAATACAATTGCAAGAGACGGAACAAGTATCATATCAGAAACCAGACATGGCAAGGGATATTGGCATTATCAGACCAAGATATTTTTTATATTATGATTAAAATGCTAAGGGCACTAATGAATAAAGTAAACAGCATGCAAGCACTGATGGGCAATGGAAACAACAACATGGAAACCCTAAGAAAGAACCAAAATAAACGCTTGAAATGAAAAGCATTATAACAGAAACGAAGAATGCCTTTGATGGGCCTGCCTATGTGGGCACAGCTGAGGAAAGACGCTCTGAGCTAGAGGATATATTAACAGTGTCCTTGAAAACCAAAAAGCAAAGAGAACAAGGGCTGGGAGGGGGAGGCGGGGGGGGGGACCAGAACAGAATATCCCAAGGCTGTGGCACAACTACAAAAAGCATAACGTAGTGCGGCAGGAGTGGCTCAGTTGGTTGTCATCCTGTGCACCAAAAGGGTCAGAGAAAAAGCCCCTCACGCTGCTGGGTTTGTGGGTTTGGGCCCCAGTCAGGGCACATATGGAAAGCATCCAATTGGTTTTTCTCTCTTAAGGCTCTCTCTCTCTCTCTGTCCGTGTGTAAGGACTTTTTAAAAAGTATAACATACATATAATGGAAAGGAGGAGGAGGAGGAGGAGGAGGAGGAGGAAAAAGTGTAACTAAAGAAATATTTGAAACAATAATAACTGAGAATTTCTCCCAAATTAATATCAGATACCAAACCACAGATCCAGGAAGCTCCAAAAACACCAAGAAGGATAAATACAAAACAAAAAAACTAAACCTGTGCATATCATTTTCAAACTATGCTAATCACTGATAAAAAGAAAATCCTGAAAGAAGCCAGAGAGGGGAAAACGCCTTACCTGTAGAGAAACAAAGACAGGAATTACATCTGACTTCTCCACAAAAACATGGAAGCAAGAAGAAGCTGGAGTGAAATATTAAAATGGAGAAAGAGAGAGAGAGAACAACCTAGAATTCTGTAGCCTGTGAAACTATCCTTCAAAGGTGAAGGAGAAATAAAGACTTTCTCGGACAAAAATTGAAAGAATTTCTTGCCAGTAGACCTACTCTGCAAGAAATGTTAAAGAGAAGGAAAATACAGATAAGAAACTAAAGTGAACATAAAGTAATAAAAACTATCAGAGAATAAATAAAATTAAAACTTTTTTCTTATTGTTAATATCTAATAGAGAACAATTTGTTCAAAATAATAATACCAACAATATATTCAATTATGTATTGTGTGTGTATATCCTTATACATAAATGAAACAAATGATAGTAATAACACAAGAACGGGAGGGAAGAATGGTATTTTTGTTATTATAGGACTAGAGGCCCAGTGCACGAATTCGTGCATGGGTGGGGTCCAGCCGGCCGGCCCCAATCAGGGTGGATCGGGGCTGGGTCTGTTGGGAGGAGGAGATGGCGGGAGGTTGGCTGGCCAGTCTGCCCCAATTGGGGTGGATCAGGCCCAGGCCAGCTGTGGGGAGGGGCTCCACCCCCGATTGGGATTGGGGGCCAATTGGGGGTGTGGCTGGCCATGGGAGGGGCTGTGGGCAGTGGGCCAGCCAGCCCCACCCCCAAATGGGGAGGGGGTGCCGATCAGGCCAGCAGCCTGGGGGAGGGGCCATGGGTAGTTGGCTGGCCTGCCCTGCCCCTGATCAGGGTGGGGGGGCCATCAGGGGCCAGTGGCCTAGGGAGGGGCTACAGGCCGATCAGGGTGTTGGGGGCCCATAGGGGGTGGGCCAACTGGGGGCAGGGCCAGCGGGGGAAAGGGGGTGGGGCATTTGCCTGGCCGATCCACCCTTGATTGGGGTGGGAGAGTCTGGTAGTGGGCAGTACTTATTAAAGGATACTTTTGAGAACAGTAACTGGAAAGAATGGGAAAAGAGCAGGTTTGAGCAGAGGTATAAGTAAAGCTGCAATGCTGGCCAGCCTCAGTGAACCACATAGAGAGCTCTTGGGTCAATGGGGAAAAAGGAGACATATGTACCTGATCAGGCAGTTCGCTGGCCACAGTGGGTGTCATAGCAACCGGTTATTCCGGCGTTACGGTCGCTGGCTTTTTATATATAGACTAGGGGCCCGGTGCACAAAATTCGTGCACTGGGTGTGTGTGGGGGGGAGTGTCCCTCAGCCCAGCCTGCCCCCTCTCACATACTGGGAGCCCTCAGGCGTTGACCCCCATCACCCTCCAATCGCAGGATCGGCCCCTTGCCCAGGCCTGACGCCTCTGGCTGAGGCGTCCGGCCCGGGCAGCGGGGACCCACAGCTGCAGCGGCCCCATGATCGTGGGCTTCGCTTTAGGCCCATGCAAGGGACCCCTAGCTCCTGGGACTGCCAGCTTCGACCGTGCCCAGCTCCCATCGCTGGCTCCACCCCTACTTCCTGCTATCACTGGCCAGAGCGGAAA
Organism: Myotis daubentonii; assembly: GCF_963259705.1. Classification (NCBI taxonomy): domain Eukaryota; kingdom Metazoa; phylum Chordata; class Mammalia; order Chiroptera; family Vespertilionidae; genus Myotis; species Myotis daubentonii. The sequence continues at coordinate 4,407,727 of NC_081852.1, forward strand.
AGGCACCTGATTCTCCGATCATGGCTGGGGGGCAGGGCAAAGGCGGCCCCAGGGCTGCCTTTGCCCTGCCCCCCAGCTCTTTGCTCCCCCCTGGGTTTCCGATCACTGTCAGTGGCAGGGGGCTTCTTCCTGCTTTCCCTTTCGCCTCCCTGCATTGTGCCTGCATATGCAAATTAACTGCCATCTTGTTGGCAGTTAACTGCCAATCTTAGTTGGCAGTTAATTTGCATATAGCCCTGATTAGCCAATGAAAAGGGTAGCTCATACGCCAATTACCATTTTTCTCTTTTATTAGTGTTGATACACTACCCATTAAGTGGTATATTGTAGTTTGAAAGTGTACTTTGATTAGCTGTAAATGGATTCTTAAAACACTAGGGCAACCACTAAAAAAAGTTTGCAAAAAAAGTATAACCAATGTGCTAGAAAAGGAGAAAAAATGGAATCATATACAATGTTGAGTAAAATCACAAAAGGCAGAAGAATGGAAGACAAAAACAACAACAAAGAACAAGGGCAACAAATAGAAACCCATAACAAATATCAACACTAATAAAAGAGAAAAATGGTAATTGGCGTACGACGATACCCTTTTCATTGGCTAATCAGGGCTATATGCAAATTAACTGCCAACTAAGATTGGCAGTTAACTGCCAACAAGATGGCGGTTAATTTGCATATGCAGGCACAATGCAGGGAGGCAAAAGGGAAAGCAGGAAGAAGCCCCCTGCCACTGACAGGGATCGGAAACCCAGGGGGGAGCTAAGAACTGGGGGGCAGGGCAAAGGCGGCCCTGGGGCCGCCTTTGCCCTGCCCCCCAGCCATGATCGGAGAATCAGGCGCCTTTGCCGCCCTGGCCAGTGATAGCAGGAAGTAGGGGTGGAGCCAGCGATGGGAGCTGGGCACGGTCAAAGCTGGCAGTCCCGGGAGCTAGGGGCCCCTTGCCTGGGCCTAAAGCGGAGCCCACGATCGCGGGGCCGCTGCAGCTGTGGGTCCCCGCTGCCCGGGCCGGATGCCTAGGCCAGAGGCATCAGGCCTGGGCTGGGGGCAGAACCAGTGATGGGGGGAAATGAGGGTCCCCTGCCCAGGCCTGATGCCTCTGTCAGCGGCGTCAGGCCTGGGCAAGGGGCCGATCCTGCAATTGGAGGGTGATGGGGGTCAACGCCTGAGGGCTCCCAGTATGTGAGAGGGGGCAGGCTGGGCTGAGGGACACTCTCTCCCCCCCCACCCAGTGCATGAATTTCGTGCACCGGGCCCCTAGTGGTATAATCAATTACATCAATAATCGTTTTGAATGTCAGTGGTCTAAATGCCTGAATTAAAAGACATAAACTGATGAACAGAATGGAACAGAAGCATGGATACATGGAACAGACTGGCTGGTGCCCGAGGGGAGGAGATGGGGGTGACTGGATAAAGAAGGTGAAGGGGTTAGCTAAAGAACATACATGCACACCTCATGGACACGGACAGTAATGTGGTATAGGCCAAGGGAGGGAGGAGTGGAGGTGGATGGAGGTGGGCAACGGGGGGTGGGGGAGAAGGGGACACCTGCAACAATGTCAACATTAAAAATTTTAATTGAAAAAGAGAGAGCATCAGAGTAGACCAAAAAACATGACCCAACTAAACATTGACTATAAGAAATCCACTTTATATTTAAAGACACATAAATTTAAAATCAATAGATAGAGAAAAACAGACCATGCGAATAGTAATCAAAGGAAAGCTGGAACAATCTTAACTTCAGACATGAAATTAAGGAAAATTATCAGGGATTTTAAAGGTATTACATAATGATAAAGGGATCAATTCTCTAAACAACAATTTTTAATGTATATGCACCTAAAAACAGAGCATCAAACTACATGAGGCAAAAATGTGATTGGCCACCGCATCTCACCTAGACACTCACACCCCCCCGCCCCCCCCCCCCCGCCCCCCTCCTCTCCAGCCACGCTCCACCCACAGCCAAGGGATCCTTCTGAAAATCAACTCTCATTTCACTCTTCTGCCTAAAACCATTGAGGCACAAACCACTTGGCTGTGGTGGATGAAGGGCCCTTCATGGCCAGGGTCAGGCCTCTGCCTACCAGTCCACCCTCACCTCCTCCCATCCCCCACACTGCACTTCCTCTAAGGCACCAGCACCCTCTCTCCACCCCAAGGCAACTCACTCTGCGTCTCTCCACGTGCCTGAAATGCCCCCAGCTCCCAGGTGCCTCCCCCAACTCCTCCATCAGCCTCCAAGACTGCTCTGGCCCCAGGCCCTCCTCCAGGCAGACCCCTCCGCAGGCCAGCCCTCCACCCACACCCCGACCTCAGCTGTGCTGCCCACAGAGGTGGAGTCAGGGGCCCGGACAACTCAGACCCTAAGGCCAGGCTCAGGCCTCTCTCTCCCTTCAGCTCAGCACAGTGGCGGTGTGCCAGGGGGAGCCCACTGCCCGGCCAGTGGGAGCAAACACGGGCCCTGGTCAGAGACAGAGAGCTGGGCTCTGGAACTTGGAACAAGCTGTGGGATACACACACACACACACACACACACACACACACACTCACCTGCCCTCGCACACACAGCCCTCCTCTCTGGTTGCAGCTTGGCTCTGCCTGACAGAAGCACAGGAATCGGGAGGCTCATCTCACGCTCCAGAACCGCCCAGTGCCCCCCAGGAGCACGCCCAGGGCCCCCGGGAGGACGCCCAGTGCCCCTGGGAGGACGCCCAGAGCCCCCGTCAGCACGCCCGGTGCCCCCATCAGCACGCCCAGAGCCCCTGTCAGCACGCCCAGTGCCCCCGTCAGCACGCCCAGTGCCCCCGTCAGCACGCCCAGTGCCCCCGTCAGCACACCCAGTGCCCCGTCAGCACGCCCAGAGCCCCCGTCAGCACACCCAGTGCCCCGTCAGCACGCCCAGAGCCCCCGTCAGCACGCCCAGAGCCCCCGTCAGCACGCCCAGTGCCCACATCAGCACGCCCAGTGCCCCCGTCAGCACGCCCAGTGCCCCCATCAGCACACCCAGTGCCCCCGTCAGCACACCCAGTGCCCCGTCAGCACGCCCAGAGCCCCCGTCAGCACACCCAGTGCCCCGTCAGCACGCCCAGAGCCCCCGTCAGCACGCCCAGTGCCCCCATCAGCACGCCCAGTGCCCCCGTCAGCACGCCCAGTGCCCCCGTCAGCACACCCAGTGCCCCGTCAGCACGCCCAGAGCCCCCGGGAGGACGCCCAGTGCCCTGTCAGCACGCCCAGTGCCCTGTCAGCACGCCCAGTGCCCCCGTCAGCACACCCAGTGCCCCGTCAGCACGCCCAGAGCCCCCGGGAGGACGCCCAGTGCCCCTGGGAGGACGCCCAGAGCCCCCGTCAGCACGCCCGGTGCCCCCATCAGCACGCCCAGAGCACGACTCACCTGGCCACCCCACCACCTGCCACTGGTCTGGGCCATGCTCCCAGCCCTTCTGCTGGCTCTGGGCTCCCCAATGGAGACCCAGCGCTGCTGCACACTTGGTCCCACGAGGGAAGTGTGGCCGGAGAGGCAGGCAGGGAGGTGACGAACCGCCCCCAGGTGCGGATGCTGGGGGCTGAGCAGCCTCTGCTGTCAGGGCCAACACCCCATCAGAGAGAGGGGCCAGAGTCCCAGGAAGGCTGGTGGCCGCGGGGGGCAGGGCTGTGGGGCAGGGTGGAGAGTGGCCTGTGGTCACTCAGTTGGGCTGTCCCGATCCACAGGTGGCTGGCACAGTCCTGTCACTCGGCCTCGGGCCATGGCCTACATCACAGGGATGGCAGCAATGGGTCACAGAGGTGCCATGAGGCTGTGCCATCCTTGGCCCGGCCCCATGGCGCTACCCAGCTTCTGGCTCCAACATCGGCAGTTCCCCTCTGTGAGGTGCCCTCAGGGGGAGGCGGTGAGCGGCCCCCCTGGTGACCAGCGGCCTTCGCCTCTGCCCCTCCCAGGCAGGGTGAGGGCCCAGGCTGGTCCTGCACACACCGCCCCCTTCTGCCCCCCAGCACCAGCCACATCAGACCCAACAGCTTGGAGAGGCCGAGTGGCCCAGAATGACAGGTGGGCCAGGCACCAGCTCCCACTGAGCCTCAGGGCGCCTGCAGCGAGCTCCTGATATTCACAGAGAAGCCCTGTGGCAACACGCTCACCTAAACCAAATGTGACGTCTGACTGACCACAGAGGATGCAGCCAGGAGACTTGGGACGCAGAAACCGGGGGAGCAGCTTCCAACAAACAGAATGGCCTGGGTCCTGCTGAACGGGTCCATGAGCCAGGAAACCTGGGCCCCACAGTGGCAGCCAGGCAGGCGGTGCAGCGGGAGGGCGCAGGCCCGGCTGAGGGACTCACCCCTGAGTGCACGAATTCCGTGCACCGGGCCTCTAGTACATATGGAAGGGTTCCCTCAACCAGGGTTCCCTGGCCTCCTCTCAGTGCTCCTCCATCTCCCCACCCTGAGCTAGCAGACCCCCTCACAGACTCAGTTTATCACAACAGTGACCACCAGCCAATACACTCTATAATCTACTAATCACTTTGTTGCCTCCACTACAGTGTAAACCTCAAGGTGTCAGAAACCCTTGTCCAGTGGCTGGAGCAGAGGAGTGCTGCTGCTTGAGACTGAATGGTGAGTGGGTGAAGGGATCCGCTCCTCCGGGGTCCTTGTGGGGCTGCTGGTGCCGCTCAGGGCGGTGTTCCTGCTGCGAGCTCAGGTGGGGGAGGGCACACCTGCCGCCTCACTCCCAGGGGCGGGGCAGCCCTGAACCGGGCCCAGGACCAAGGACAACAGCTTGCTTTGTGGAGAACACAGAGGGGTTTGCTCTAGTACCGGTTTGGGGTTTTTGTTTGAAATGTAATATGATATATGGAATCCTATATAATAAAAGCCTAATATGCTAAGTGTCTGGTCAACGGGTTGGCCGTTCAACCAATCAAAGCAGAATATGCTAATGATATGCTAAGGCCATTCAACCACTCACTATGATGTGCACTGACCACCAGGGGACAGACGCTGCGACCGGTAGGTTAGCTTGGTGCTGGGGTCCGGAGATTGGGACTGAGTGAGAGGGGCCGGACATGCCCTGGAGCCCTCCCATAGTCCCTCCCAAGATGGTCAACCTCCGGCATCCCTCCCCGGCCCTGACTGTGCACTGGTAGGGTCCCTAGGCCTGGCCTGCACCCTCTCGCAATCTGGGACCCCTCAGGGGATGTCGGAGAGCCGAGCCAGTTTCGGCCAGATCCTGCAGGCCAGGGGACCCCACTGGTGCACGAATTCGTGCACCGGGCCTCTAATATTAACAATAAAAGAACAAATCTTTAACATGTAACTGGTTCTGTTTGACAGAGCCAAGTAATCAAATCAAGTAGCTTTTCTTTTATGCCCACTCTGCTCCTGCACTGGACAAGGATCTCTGACACCTTGGAGTTTACAGTCTAGTGGAGGCAACAGAAAATGATTAGTAGATTATAGAGTATATTAGTTGGTGATCACCATTGTAGACAAAACTAAGTCTGTGAGGGGGTCTCTTAGCCCAGGATGGGGAGATGGAGGAGCACTGAGAGGAGTCCAGGGAACCCTGGTTGAGGGAACCCTTGTTGAGGGAACCCTGGTTTAGGGAACCCTTATGCAAAGGCCTTGGAAGCCAGGAGGGAGCCTGTGGAGCTCTGGGAAGAGACACACTTGTGCTGAAGGCAGCTCAGAGCAGCACCGTGGCCCAAGGCAATAAGCCAGGGCCGGCGGGAGCTGGGCAGGGAGAGAGGCCATGCCTGGCACCGCCATCACCATGTTAGCCTTTGCTGTGTGAGATGGGGAGCCAGGGGTTCTGATCAGAGGAGTGGTGTGCCAGGAGCTGTTTGCATCAGCATCACTCTGGCTGCCGGGTTGTGAACAGACCAAAGGGGTAAATGCAGAGGTGGGGAGGCCATTCCTCTAACCCAGGGGAGAGCGGTGGCCGGTTGGACCAGAACAGCAGCCATGGGAGTGGTCAGTGGGGTGAGCTCGGAGGACAGGCTTCTGGGATAAGAAAAAAGGAGGAGAGCGAGGGGAACCCCACAACCTTGGGCCTGAGCACCTGGAACAGTGGACAGATGGAGAAAACTCAGGAGCCCACGTAGACTGGAAAGCCAAGCTTCACTGGAAAATGCTCATCTGAGAAGCCTGTTGCCTTCCGAGCAGACAACCTGGCCACCCGGACGGACAAGCACGTCTGGAACTGAGGCCGGAGGCCTCATGGGTCACAATGCCTGGGCGTTATTCGTGTGTGTGTGTGTGTGTGTGTGTGTGTGTGTGTGTGTGTGTTCTTTAAAGGTCGCCAGGGAAGGGAGGGTAACTGGGGAAGGGAAGACGTCCCAAGTCTGAGGCATGGGACCCTGCCATGCGCAGTGGTCAGGGAGAGGACAGGGGCCCAGTGCGGAACTGAGAGAAAGGAGCCTGTGGCCCACCCCAGCCCAGTGGAAAGGGGGAGGGGCTGTGTCAGGTTCCAACTGCTGCCGATGGGTCAGTTAGAAGACTGAGATGTCTGGGTCACAGGACACGGTGACATGGACGTCTTGAGGGCACTGAGAGGAGCTGTTCCAATGGCACCGTGAGAGCACCGGTGCTGTAAAGGGGACAGGGAAATGGGACAGCGATGGAGAGGGAATGGGGCCGAGCGAGAGCTGCTTCGGAAGGACAGCACCGTCTGCTTGGAAGCTGACGGCAGAGCGTGCTGATGGAGGAGAGACGGGAGAACTGCTAGAGCAGTGGTCTGAGTGCACGAGAGGGGACAGAACCCCATGCCCCAGGCAGGCAGTGCCTCCCCTGGGGCCTGGGCAGGGCAGGGGAACCCAAAGGAATTGAATAAAAGAATTCTATAGTCATTTGGAAAATAAACAGATGAGAATATTAAATAAAATTCTGTAAAGAAAAATAATGAGAAGAAACTAGATATAAAAATGTATTACAGAACAATAATAAGTAAAGTACTATAGAACTGGCACAAATGTAGAAATATGGGTCTGAATTTTTTAATCCATAAATAGACCTTACTGCACATAAGAATTTAATGGATTACAAGATAGGCCTCACCAAATAACGTAGAAAGAAATTCTAGATATATAATTGTGCTGTGATAACTGGTAGTTTTGAGGAAAAGTAATTAATTCAGAAAAACACAACTTCACACAGCAAAAATAAACTCTGGAAATATTAAAGAATCAAATAGAAAAGTCAAATGAGCCCTAGCTGGTTTGGCTCAGTGGATAGAGCATCATCAGCCTATGGACTGAAGGGTCCCGGGTTCGATTTCAATAAAGTGCACATGCCTGGGTTGCAGGCTCCATCCCCAGTAGGTGACATGCAGGAGGCAGCCAATTTATGTTTCTCTCTCATCGATGTTTCTATCTCTCTATCCCTCGCCCTTCCTCTCTCTCTAAAAATCAATAAAAACATATTTTTTAAAAATAATCAACCAATTAATGCATAAATAAGTGGGACAAATAATCGATGTTTCCCTCTCCCTTCCTCTCTCTCTAAAATCAATAAATTTTTAAAACTAATCTAAAATGGGAAGTCATTTCACATCTATTAAAATTGCAACAAAGAAAAACAACAGTTGGTAGCTGCAATGACAAATGCTTGCTGAGTGACAATAAAACTGACCTCACACAGCTGATGGAGAAACGCTCCTTTTTAAAAACAATTTGGCATTACCATTGCAAGTTCCATAAAAATGCTCATAGTCTTTGACCCAATAATCTCACTTTTCTTGAAAAAATAATTCATTAGGAGGAAAAAACTACTTTAAGATATTCAACATTGCATGATTTAAAATATCCAGAAACAGAAAACAATCTAAACCTCTAACAAAAGGTGATGTTTAAATAAATTAAAGAACATCAACCTAGTATACCTTAAAGTTATACCATGATATATGTTGATTATTCCTCATTAAAACTGCAGGGGGGGAAAGAAAATTACATAAAGTTAAAAAACAACCATAAACCTAATGGCCAATTTTTATGCAGCTATCCTATCTAATAAAAGACAAAAAGGGTAATTGATCGTACCTTCGCTATGCTTCCCATTGGCTAATCAGCTCCATATGCAAATTAACTGCCAGCAAAGATGGCAGCTAATTTGCATACTGCAGGCAGGGCTGGCCAGCGCCAGATGCCATCCGGGCCCCGTGTGCGGCCCTGGGCGGCCGGGCTTAGGCGGGGCGAATGCGTCACCTAAGCCCCGCCCCAGCCAGGACCCCCATGCGCCGCCTAAGCTCCACACCGCCGAAGTCCCACCCCGAGCCGGGACCCCATGGCGATCGCAGAGCAGGCAAGTGCGGAGGGCGGGCGGCCCCAAGGTGGGCCTGCTCCTGGGATCGCCATGGGGATCCCAGAGCAGGCAAGTGCGGAGGGTGGCCCGCCCCTAGGTGGGCCTGCTCCTGGGATCACCATGGCGATCCCAGAGCAGGAAAGTTCCCCATAGGCTGCACCCAGCAGGGCCTGCCCCCGGTCTCTACAGTGATCCAGTGATCCATGAGCAGGAAAGCGCAACCTGCAGGCAGCACCCTACCCTGGCCACAACTAAAGGGAGAGAAAAACACGCAGTGGAGGCCAGGAGCCTGAGAGATCAACACAGAGGGGTGCCTTCTCCAAGCCTCCATAGTGTGGCTGGGGGCAGGCCCCCAGCGGACACATACACACACACACACACACACAGGACGCCTGCTCCGAGCCTCTGCTGCCAGACTGTGGCCATCAGTAGGACATCCGGACTGTGAGAGGGGCAGGCTGGGCTGAGGGAACCCCACTCCCCAGTGCACAAATTTCGTGCACCGGGCCTCTAGTCCTATATAATAAAAGCCTAATATGCTAAGTGTCCAGTCATCCGTTTGTCTAGTCAACCAATCAAAGCATAATATGCTATGGTCGTTATGACATGTACTGACCACCAGGGGGCAGATAGTCGACCGGTCGACCAGTAGCTATCATGTTCACTGACCACCAGGGGGGCAAACACTCTGACCAGTAGGTTAGCTTGCTGCTGGGGTCTGGCCGATCGGGACTGAGCGAGAAAGGCCGGACTTGCCCTGGAGCCCTTCCGCAGTCCCTCCCGGCTGGCCAACCTCCCGCATCCCTCCCCAACCCCAATTATGCACCAGTGGGGTTCCTCGGCCTGGCCTGCACCCTCTTGCAATCCGGGCTGAGTGACCCCCTCCCACTCCCCCCCCAAGTGCACAAATTTCATGCACCAGGCCTCTATCCATATAAACCCTAATATGCAAATTGACCGAACGGTGGAATGACCGGTGGAACAACCCATCGCTATGACATGCACTGACCGACCAGTGGCAGCGGTGGGGGACGGGGGGTGAGGCCAGCAAGCAGGTAGCACCAGGCCAGCCAAGGCGGGTGCAAGGGTGGCCCCTGATCGCCCCACTGGTCACCCCACAGAAGGAGGAGACTGGTGGCAGCGGTGGGGGGCGGGGCCGGTGAGCGGGCAGCACCAGGCCAGCCAAGGTGGGGCCCCCCACTAGTCACTCCACAGATCGACCCTGATCACTGGCCAGGCCTAGGGACCCTACCCACACATGAATTTCGTGCGCCAGGCCTCTAGTTGAAATGGTAATTATGAAAACTCTGTAGCAATAGTGAAAAGTGTTTACAGTATCTAGTCTAATAAAAAACAAACATGCAAATTGACCATACCTTCGCTACCCCTTAAGCCACGCCCACCAGCCAATCAGAGCGACTATATGCAAATTAACCCAACCAAGATGGTGGCCAGCAGCCCCAGAGCTGAAGCGAGCAGGAGGCTTGGTTGCTCCAGTGATGGAGGAAGCCAAGCTTCCCACCGGCTCTGAGCTCCACTGAAGGCAACAAAGTTTCAATTATAGAAGATAAATAAACCCCAGATACCTGCTTTCAGCCGGCCGTGGCCACAGAGCTGGAGCGAGCAGGAGCTGGCTCTGAGCTCCACTGAAGGCAACAAAGTTACAATTACAGAAGGTAAATAACTCCCAGAATAAAAAAAAAAAAAAAAAAAAAGAGGGAAAAAAAGGAGAGGCTGGGAGCTTCCGTCACCGGGGGGCTTGGCCAGCCTGAAAATGGCCCTCAGCCCCTCACCCAGATTGTCCAGGCACCCCAGTGGGGACCCCCACCCTGAAAGGGGTGTGACCAGCCTGCAAACACCCATCAGCCCCTCACCCAGGCTGGCCAGGCACCCGAGTGGGGACCCCCACCCTGAAGGGGGTGTGACCAGCTGCAAACACCCATCAGGCCCTCACCCAGGCTGGCCAGGCACCCGAGTGGGGACCCCCACCCTGAAGGGGGTGTGACCAGCCTGCAAACACCCATCAGCCCTCACCCAGGCTGGCCAGGCACCCAAGCAGGACCCCCACCCTGATCCGGGACACCCTTCAGGGCAAACCAGCCGACCCCCACCCGTGCACCAGGCCTCTATCCTATATAATAAAAGGATAATATGCAAACTGACCCTAACAGCAGAAAGACTGGGAATGACTGGTCACTATGACACACACTGACCACCAGGGGGCAGACACTCAATGCAGGAGCTGCGCCCTGGTGGTCAGTGCGCTCCCACAGGGGGAGCTCTGCTTAGCCACAAGCCAGGCTGATGGCTGCCAGTACAGCGGTGGTGGTGGGAGCCTCTCCCGCTTCCTCAGCAGTACCAAGGATGTCCGACTGCAGCTTAGGCCTGCTCCCCGCTGGCAAGTGGACATCCCCTGAAGGCTCCTGGGCTGCAGGAGGGATGTCTGACTGCCAGCTTAGGCCCAATTCCCCAGGGAGCAGGCCTAAGCCAGCAGGTGGTCATCCCCCAAGGGGTCCCAGACTGCGAGAGGACACAGGCCAGGCTGAGGGACCCCCCCCCCAGTGCACAAATTTTTGTGCACCAGGCCTCTAGTAATAAATAAAGCTGTAACCAAAACTGTAGTTGTGTTGTGACTAAAAATATGTCTATGGACAAGGACTGTCAGGGAACAGAGACGATGAGAGTAGACCCCAGGGGCTTCGCTCTGCTGTCTCCATTGCAGTGCAGTAGCACTGTGTGTGTTACAGAGAAGCTGGGCAGGGCTCCCTCCGGCTTACCTGACCTGCACCCTGAGTTCCAAGAACCGGTTGCTGGGGCTGAGGAGTCACCGCACCCTGGCCATTCTGGGTCGGTCCCGGGGCCTCTGCCCTGCTCTCCTGGGACGCCTGAGCCACTCCCTCCTCCTGGAAAACTCCCCGGCTTTCAGGGCTTGTTCGTGGGCCTCCCCCCGACCCCACACTGCATACAAAGTCCACCATCGCAGCACCAACAACCCTCCTGCCTGGCCGGGGCTCCTTGAGAGCAGGCAGTCCTCTAGACGCCCAGTGCTGCCCTCCGACCAGGTTGCTCATCTTTCAGACATCACTGGCCTCCAGCTTTATGCCAATCCCTGAGGGGCGCGTGGAAAAGTGCACAGAAGGAGGGACAGCATCTGGGCTTCTAGAAGCTCCTGGGTAGAAAGGAAGGGCAGCGTGCATGTCTGAGGCACCTCCGGGGTTCCCCGCCTCATCCCATCCCATCCTCACGGACCCTGCAGGGGACCTGCATCACCTCCACCTTACAGATGCCTCAATAAACTCCGGGAGGTGGCGCCACACAGCCAGGAGGGGACACAAGTCTGCGATCGATGGGAAGGTCGTGCCTGCGCCCTGCACCCTCACTCTGCCTGTCTGTCCCACGGGACCTGCAGGGCAGCGCCTGGCCTTCCGCATGAGCACTAGGAACTCAACGACACCGCTGGGTGGGTTGTGAGGGTGCAGCCGAGAGCCTGCAGAATATACAGGGCTCACCCTGCCCCCACCCTGCGAGGCCCCGACAGTCTGAGGCCGCAGCCACATTCCCTGCCCCAAAGAGACTGCGTCTGACACTCACAGTATCAACAGCTGCTCTGGTTGGACAAAGGGACAGACCAGGCTGGAGGTGGGCCCTCTGCCTGGGCTCTCCAAAGTCACATCCCCTGGAACCTCCAATGCGATGGGGTTTGCAGAAATCATTAGTGAAGATGAGGTCATACTGGATTAGGGCCTACATACTTCCAAGGCCCGGTGCCCTTAAAGGAAGAAGAGAGGACGCATAGGGGCACGCGGGCCTCAGGAAGGTGGAGGCGGGACAGGCAGGGGGCATCCACACGCCTCCAAGGCCAAGCACTGGGAGCCACCAGGAGCCAGGAGAGGCCAGGAAGGGTCCTCCCCCAGCGCTCAGAGGGAGCGGCCCTGGGACACCTCGATTTCAGACTTGTAGCCTCCAAAACTGAGGGAAGAATAAATTTCGGTTGTTGGAAGCCACCGGTTTGGGGTAGTTTGATGCCCAGTGACTCAGACAGGACCCTGGCCCCGGCTGCAGGGAAACGCCTTTCCTCGCAGGAAGTTCCGGAAGCACCACCTCTGCTGGTCCTGCCTCTGGGCCAGCCACCAGCCTCTCCCAGGCCCCGGCAGGGCCTCAAACTCTTATGCAAGGCGTGGTCATAACTTCGGAGGAGGGCGGAGACTGAGGCTCTGGGCTCCGCCCAGTGGAGACAGTGACTCCCACCCCCGCCTGGAAACTGGGCTGAGTCCAGAGGGCCAGGAGCCTGGGACCCGAGGGAAGAATGGGAGACGACAGAACCGCAGTGTCAAGGCCGCAGGAAGAGCAGGAGCTCTGGAAGCAGGAAGACAGTTCGGATCACTCCACCGTTGACCAGCGGTGGTCTCCCAGAAGGGACCACGGGAGGGGAGCATGGCACCCCCGCTCCTTCCACCGCCAGGGCCTTCTACAGAGTGCCCTCCTGCCCTCCGGGAAGGTAAAGGGAATCGATCCTTATCTGACGGGTAAAGTAGGCCTCCACAGAAGCAAGGGAGAGACAGCTGGGCCAGCTCCCCAGGACCCAGTCGCGGGTCATAGATAAGCCGGGTGTATGCAGACCTGTGACGCCCCGGGCTGGCCCTGCGGCCGAGGCCTGGCCGACTGGCTCAGGCCGGCTCCTGACTTTCTGCTTCAGGAGGCATGAAAGAATAAGCCAGAATCAATCAGCCCATCTCTCCATCTCAGCCACTGACAGCCTTCATCTCCGCTCATTTTCCTTCCCGTTGTGCTAACGGTGCGTGGCTTAGCCAGAGCACAGAGAAGATATAAAATGACGCAGCCTCGCCTTCCCCCTGAGCCTGCACACGGTGCTTTCCCAGATCTGCCGACTCTTTACAGAGAGCCGCAGGCACAAATCTCACCCAGAGTTAGGCTTGTTTCTCAAGTGCCCACCAGCCCGGCAGGTGGACCCTCACGCGCAAGTACCAGTCCCACCTGTTTCCCAAGGAGAGAGGCGCAGGACCCGGCCAGCCTGGGAAGGAGAGGGCTCTCAGCCCCTCGCCTCATCCTGCCTCGGCCTGGCGTCTGCCTGAACCACTGTCATCACTGGCCCAGGGGTGACCACCATCACTGACCACCCCCCCACGGCAGGCCCTTCACCCTCCTCAGGCCTCCGTCCATCAGAGAGCAGCTGTCAGCAGCCTTCAGAGACTGGCTATCGGGCTCAATGGCATGAACGTATTCTGGAACCCTAGCTGGTTCTGTGCCTGAAGGAGCCTCTTAACCATCAAGGCTGTCCTCACTCCCCAAAACTGAGCTCAGACACAGGCCGTGGCTTGCCACCTCTCTCCTGAGTCACACACTCTGATGGGCTCTGACTCCACCTCCCAGCCACCCTGGCTCCTGGCCCAGCCTTGTTTCTCTGTGAAAAGCCTCACCTTGCTCTACACAGCTCCATGCCTTTGACCTTTAGCTTCTCTCCCCACCCTGGGATCTGGGCTGGGCCACGCCCAGCCAGGGCTCCTGCAGGCAGAGCCTGGACACAAGCAGCAGGTTCCTGGGGCTCAGTCCACAGGGGTAGACACGCCTCCTGGGAGTCACGGCAGCAGCAGAAAGCTGCGGTCCTCAGCCTGCGGCGGCACTTCTGTGGGTGAGGAGGGACACGTGGTGAGGAGGGACAGCTCTGATATCCCGCGAGGGTTGGCGAAGCACTCCTGGGTGTCTTTTGTGAGTGAAAACTTCTAACAGCTCTTTGAGAATCTGATACAGCTAATGAATCCCCAAATGTGTCCCCTCACACCTAACAGCACCTGCTACAATCCCAAGCAGTCAAGGACTTTTGACGCCCAACCACGAGTCACAGTGAACACTGTTTTATGTGCCACTTGACACGATGCAAGAAGCAGCACATGGCACCCCAAATGTCTTACCTGGATATCACTCACCTCCAGACCTGACTGCCAATTTACATACGATGATGAACAAGTTAAGTGACACCATGAGGAAGCAACCAGCTGGATCTGGCAAAGGAACCATTCTACAGGGCACTGGCCCAGGTTCTCCAACAAGCCCATGTCATGGGAAGAAATGGGGAATGTTCTAGACCCTTGCAACTCAAAGTATACTCCATGCAGAATCTCAGGCCTCTCTCCAGCCCCCAAATCAGAACTTGCATTTTAGCAAGAACACCAAGTAAATAAATCATACGCACACACAAACGTCTGGCAAGCCCGAGTCTAAATAAGAAGAGACATGAGAAATAACAACCGATGGCAATATATAGTCCTTAACTGAATCCTGACTTGAACCAATCAGCTGTAAGGGATACTCTGGAGGCTGCTAGGGAAATTTCAATATGGATTGTTAGATTATAATAGGAAAGTATGATTATTCTGCTAGGCATGAAAATGGTCTTGTGACTGGGCAGGAAAAATGCCCTTACAATTTTAGGAATGTTTACTTAAGTATTTATGAATGAACTATCATGATGTCTGCAATTTATTTTAAAATACCCCCCCCCAAGAAAAAAAATAAGATGAAGCAGATACACAGCAAAATGCTAACAACTGTTAAACCCAGGTTATGAGAATGTGGGTGTTTGTTACACTATTCTACTACTTCTCTTAGGTGTGAAAAATCTGTATAGTACAAATTAGAAATAGAAGGAAAGAATATTTTACTTCGGTAAAGAGATTTTCTAAACTGCAAGTGGAGTTGCCGGGTGGTTCTCTGGTCGCTGGACCTGGGCTCCACAGCCAGGGGAGCTCACGTTTCCGGAGCAGCTGCTATCTACTAGGTGTGGCAGGAATTGACATTTCTTTTCCTCATTTATCTTCACCTCGGAGATGGCCCTATTAGCCCATTTTACAGGTGAGATCCTGAAACCCAGCTGCCCACAGGATTCCACCTGGCCCCACATCACACAGCTGCTACCGCTGGCGTCAATTTCCTGATACCCCAGTGACCTGCAGCCCACCAGCAGCCCGCCTGTGAGTCTCCTTGGCGCCCTTGCGCCTGGGCAGGGGATCCTGCTGGCCACTCCCCCAGGTCCTGCCTCTGTGACTACCATATTTGTCCGTGTATATGACACCCTCATGTATAAGACACCACCCAATTTTCTAACCCAAAATTAAGAAATCAATATTTTAAATATTTTGCTGGTTTCCCTCTGAAGGCCTGCTTTTTTGGCATCTTAAGGAGTTGTTCTTCCTGTTTTCTCCACGGTCTGGTCACACGCTCAGTGGGACGAGGCCCACATGGTCTCTCTGCAGTTGTTTCCATGCTCTTTTGCACAGCTGATTACATTCAGTTTGAATTTTGCAGAGTAAGACAATCGCTTACTAGTATTTATCTTTTTGTTTTTTGTCATCTTTATGGGCTCAGAAGGCTCTGGTCCCTGTTGCATCTGCGCACTCTCCACCTCCACCTCCAATTACAGCATCAGCTGACGTCAGTAACAATAAGGCTCATGATTGGAGGAAGCCTGTTTGACAAGGTATAGGCAGCTACGCACCCACATGGCTCCCTCCTCAGCTGACTTCGGTGTATAAGACGTCCCTCGGTTTTCAGTCTAATGATTTTAGAAAAAAATAGTGTCTTATACATGGAAAAATACAGTACCTCCAGGCTCACTGGCCTCAAGGCAGCCAACTTTTTAGAGGCCCCACAAATGTTCCCTTTTCAGTCTCAGATATTACACTGTCCTTTCCCACCCTTGCTGTCCGCCCCCCCCCCCCGCCCCTCCGCCCGCAGGATGCTTGCTAAGGGTCCCAGCCAGGTTGCCCTGGGAAGAGGCGATGTGAAGTGTTCTCAGCCACTGTTCCCGGGCAGGCTGCTGGAGCCCTGGCCAGGTGATGACCTGCTCTCACCTCGCTCAGAGGGGGTCAAAGGGCTCCCCAGCTCACTTCACGACATTTCTCTGCCTCACCCACACGTCCTGCCTCAATAACCTGCTCCGAAATGCACTCTGCCCACTGGCATGCCCGCCGGTCTTCCCTGGGCACCCAAAGCCGCACGTTTAAGCTGCAGCGCAAAGGGGAACAGAACAGGAGCCTGACTGAGAGGAGGAAGGTGTCGGCAGAAGGGATCCCTCACCTTCCGGGGCCTGCGCACACGCCACGCGTCCTCTCCGCAGCCGCCACATCTGGCTCCCTGTGAGCTCTGGCCCTTCCCTGCCACAGCTCTGCTGCCAAGGTTCCTGAGGGCCCCCCTGCCCCACACCCCAGACATGGACAAGCAGGCACCTGCTGGGCCCTAAAAGCTCAGCTCTGTCCACTTCCCCGACCCAGAGGGCACAGCAGGTACCAGGGCTGCAGGCAGTGGCCCCCAGAGGCAGAAGGGGAAATGGAGAGTAAACTAAGGCTGTGCCTCGCCCCGCCCGGCCCAACACCTCACTCTGCCTCCAGCACTCCTATGAGATTCGAGCTATTGTCTTCTCACAGAAGGATAAGGGAGCATGTCACAGCCCAGACATGGAGAAGCAGGAGCAGAGCCCAGCCCGGCACACTCAAAACCCACACTCTGCATTGTCAAGCAGTGGGGTGCTCTCAGATCCGAGCCTCTTGGGTTTAAACATGTAGTATAGGAGCATTTATCAACCCTGTTGGCATTGTCCCCATCTGTGAGGTTTAATTTTATGTGTCAAATTGGCTAGGCTACAGTGGCCAGTTATTTGGTCAAATACTAGTCTAAATATTGCTCTAAATGTATTTTTTCGATGCGATTTAGCAGTTACGTCAGTAGATTCTCAGTAAAGCAAATTATCCTCCACAATTTAGGGGGCCTCATCTAATCAGCTGGAGGTCTTAAAAAAGAGGAGCACCCCCACCCCCAGGAAGCATGTCCCCTGTGAGACAAGCTGAGAAGCAGGGCTGTGCCTGCCCTGAGTTGTATCCCAAAACTTTCCTCATTTCTCTTAAAGGGACTAGAAGTGACATGGCTGAGAATTGATCTGTCCTTATAATTGTGTAAAACCTAAAAGAAAGAGCTGTTAGTTTATAACCATGTGGTTCTCAGACTTCATTCCCCCCACCCAGAGGGCAGAGCAAGTACCAGAGCTGCAGGCAGAGGCCCCCAGGGAGGGAGGGGAAATTGGAGTAAACTAAGACTGTGCCTCTAACCCTAACCCTGCCCTACCCATGACCCCTCATTCCTTCCTGCCCTGGGAGCAACAGAATATCTAACCTCACATCTGGGGAGCCAACAGCACTGGGGTGGCCTCTGCATGCACACAGAGGCTCCTCAGTTCAGAGAGAGGGGGTAGGGCCTTTGTCAGCCCCAGGCATCACTCTCAGCAGCATAGGAAATGGAGGTGAGGTCGCCCCGGAGCCTGGCTGCTGTGCTCCCTCCAAGGACCTCAGAAGAAGGACCCTCTGGGAAGGGAGGGCTGAGACTCCCCCTGAGCACTGTCTACATTTGTCTCTATTTTCACAACAATTCTATAGAGTAGGCGACACTGTTCCCGTTACAGCTGAGGAACGCAGGGCTCCGGCCGCTGTCAGAGGCCTCCTTCCGAAACCAAAGCAGGATGGTGGGAAGCCAGGTTCACAAATGAGTGTTTCTGACTTCAAAATCCAGCCCAACCCCCCACCAACACTCGGGGGGCAGCAGTGCCCCAACATGTACCCTTTCTACATTTGGAAATGTTCCCCCTCAAGGTCTCCAGCGTGGGAGACGCTGAGTCCACCTGGCATGTGAACGCAGAGAAGTGGAAATGCCTTAGGGATCAGCCCACACAGGCCCATTGCGCGTCTTTACACAACTTGGGCCCCGGCCTCCTCTCCAAAACTTGCAAGGAAGAGTCCTCAGCCCAGATGGCCTCAGTCCCAGGCCCAGCGGCCCTCCCCTCTGGCCTTGGCGCCCACCAAGCTGTGAGTGTCAATGGGCCTGGTGGCTTGTCTAGGGCTCTCTGGAGCCACGGCCAGGGGAGAAGGCTGCTGGCCTGTAGTCCTCCCCGGTCACCTCGCTCCCACTGACTTGAAATGGCACCTAATCACACTTGGC
This sequence comes from Myotis daubentonii, assembly GCF_963259705.1. Taxonomy (NCBI): domain Eukaryota; kingdom Metazoa; phylum Chordata; class Mammalia; order Chiroptera; family Vespertilionidae; genus Myotis; species Myotis daubentonii. The sequence goes on from NC_081852.1 coordinate 4,426,030, forward strand.
ACGCCCTCGCCTGCTTCAAGGCGGCTTCCAAATCACAGGGAGGGTATGAAGAGCTGCTGGGAGCTCCTGAGAATAACTTGAGGTCACCTGGCTCAGAACACAAGGATCTCACGTCCCTCCATTCTCTCCCTCCTGTCCTTGCCCTGAGTCTGGCGTTCAGAGCCAACAGTCAAAGCAATGAAGAAGCCCTAGCCAATTGCTCAGTGGTTAGAGCATCGGCCTGTGGACTGAAGGGTGGAAGGTTCGATTACGATCAAGGGCACATACCTCAGCTGCAGGCTTGATCCCCGCCCTGGCTGGGGTGCGTGCGGGAGGCAACCAGTCGGTGTGTTTCCTCACATCGATGTTTCTCTCTGTCTTTCCCCATCTCTCTAAAAATCAATGGAGAAAATATCCTCTCGTGAGGATTAACAAAAAAAAGAAAAGAAAGAGAGGCACAGTGAGAAAGGAGATCTGCTCTCCAGGCTGAAAACAAGGGCCTTTCCTGAAACAGGCCCAACGTCCTGGGGGACGTGCTGATACAAAGAGACCCAAGTTGCCTAACAACTCGGAGTTCCAGAGGGGGCAGGGCGCCCACGCTGTCTGAGCGCAGAAGTGGCACAGAAGTGCTGATGGTGGCGGCACTGCCTGGCGCTGTCCAAGGTCCTGACCTGCACTCCTGAAGTGTGCCTTGGCCAGAGCAAGGAGGGGAAGAACACCATTCTTTCTTAAAAAACAATTGTTTTATTTTTCAATTACAGTTGACACACAATATTCTATTAGTTGCAGGTGTTCCCAGTGATTAGACATTTATGTAACTTACAAAATGATCAGCCTGATAAATCTAGTACCATCTGACACCACACACAGTTATTAAATTACTGACTATATTCCCGATATCGTACTTGACATCCCTATGACTATTCTGGAACTACCAATTTGTACTTCCTAATCCCTTCACCTTTCCCATCCCCCCAACACCCCTCCCATCTGGCAACTGTCAAAGTGTTCTCTGTATCTGTGAGTCTTTTTTGGTTCCACTTAGTCATCTATTTTGTTTTTTACATTACACATACAAGTGAAATTATCAGGCATTTGTCTTTCTCTATGTGACTTATTTCACTCAGCACAATACCCTCTTACCTCAGATGGCAAAAATTCATTCTTTTTTATGGCTGAGTCATAATCCATTGTATATATGCACCTCTTCTTTATTCATTCATCTATTGGTGGACACTTAAGTTGCTTCCGTATTTTGGCTATTGTAAATAATGCTGCAATGAACATACAGATGCATATGTTTTTCAGAATTAATGGTGTGGGTTTCCTTAGATAAATACCCAGAAGTGGAATTGCTGGGTCCTTCTCTGTCTCTTATTACAGCCTCTGTTTTAAAGTCTATTTTGTCTGGTATAAGTATTGTTACCCCAGTGTTTTTGTTTGTTTTCATTTTTATAAAATATCTTTTTCCATCCCTTTACTTTCAGTCTGTGTGTGTCTTTTGATCTAAGTGAGTCTTTCATAGACAGCATATGTAAAGGTCTTGTTTTCTTATCCACTCAGCCATCCTATGTCTTTTGATTGGAGTATTAAACCTATTTTCATTTAAAGTAATTTTTGATAGATATGAATTTATTGCCATTATATTATTATTGTTGTTATTGTTATTCAAGAAGATCTTTAACATGTCTCATAATATTGGTTTGGTGGTGATGAACTGCTTTAGCTTTTTCTTGTCTAGGAAGCTCTTTATCTCTCCTTCAATTCTAAATGACAGCCTCGCTGAGTAGAGTAATCTTGATTGTAGGTCCTTGCCTTTCATTGCTTTGACTATTTTGTGCCAATCCCTTCTGACCTGCAAAGGTTCTGTTGATAAATCAGCTAACAGTCTTATGGGAGCTCCCTTGTAGGTAACTGCTCTTCTCTTGCTGCTTTTAAAATTCTCTCCTTGTCTTTAACCTTTGGCATTTTAATTATGGTGTGTCTCGATGTGGACCTCTTTGGGTTCATCTTGTTTGGGGCTCTTTGTGCTTCCTGAACTTGTGTGTCTTTTTCCTTCACCAGGTTAGAAAAGTTTTCAGTCATTATATCTTCAAATAAGCTCTCAATCTGTTGCTCTATGTCTTCTCCTTCTGGTACCCCTATAATGCAGATGTTACACTTGATGTTGTCCCTGAGATCCCATAAACTATACTCATTTTTTATTCTTTTTTTTTCTGCTGACTGGGTGTTTTCTGCTACCTTGTCTCCCAAATTGCTGATTTGACCCTCTGCTTCATCTGTCCTGCTGTTGATTCCTTCTAGTGTATTTTCATGCTGTTGAAGTCCCACTGAGGTCTTTAACCATCCTTAAAACCACTGTTTGGAACTCTTCATAGTTTGCTGTCCTTCACTTCATTTAATTCTTTTTCTTGAGATTTCTCCTGTTCTTTCATTTGGGACATTTTTGTCTCCTCATTTTGGCTGCCTATTATGTTTGTTTCTATGCATTAGGTAGATCTGCTATGTCTACCAGTCTTGGAAGGGTTGGCTTATGTAGTAGATGTCCTGTAGGGTCCAGTGGTACAACCTCGCCAGTCACCCAAGCTGGGTGCTTATGTGTGCCCTTCTCCCCCATTTGGGCTGTGTGCACCTTCAGTTGTTGGCACATCAATGGAAGGGGTTGACCCTTAGGCTGATCAGCTATGAGGACCAGCTGCAACTATAGCAGAGGAGCTGCTGTGCAGGGGCCAAACCCATGGAGCAGAACTCACTTCAGTGGCACTCTGATGCCCACTGATTCCACCCCTTGAGTGTGTTGCTCATGGATGTGGTTGGGTGGTGCTCCAGCATGGTCTGAAGCTGCCTACTGGGTGCACTGCCTTAGGGACCTCCCAGGAGGTGCAGGCCAAGGTCAGCTGCCACCTATGCCCTGCCTGGGACTACCCAGCATGAGCTACAAAGCAATCTGCAGGTGGCTGCTACTTGTGCTGGACTTGGAGGTGCCGGGAGAGGCCAAGTTGTGAACCGAGTCTAGCTGCTGCTAGATGAGCCTGGGGCCACTTACTGGCATGCTGAGGCCAGATGTTGCTTCTGGGGATTTGTGCAACTTTGAGAGAATTTAGGAAAGTCCTCAGTGTGAACCAAGATAGGACATTTATATGGAAAAGCCACTAGAAGTGGCTTGGGTGGGCCCAAAAGTTGGGTGGGAGGGGTCTTAGGGAATCATGAGGGCAAAGCAAAGAGTGTGAGTCTTAATAAAGACTCAGATATGGCGGCTATGCATGCGGGGGAACGGGGGGGGCGGGAGGCTCAGCACAGGAACAATGGCCTCTGACAGCACTTCTGTCTGGGAGAAAGCTGCCCCCCTAGCCCTCATCCCAAAGCCAGACAATTCAGTTCCTCCCCACATGTCCTGGTGCCTTTCAGGCTGCTGCCCCAGCACTGGAGCTCAGAGCAAGTGAGTCTGAATGAGTTCGAGTGAGCCTTTTAGGAGGAACATCTGCGACTCCAGCTGCCTCCATCTCCCTCAGCCTCAATCCCCACTGGTTTTCACAGCCAGAAGTTATGGGGACTTCTCTTCCTGCACTGGAACCCTGGGCTGGGACGCCTGGTGTGGGGCTGGGACCCCTCGCTCCTCAGGGGGGACCTCTATAGCTTAGATATCCCTCTGAATTTTAACTACCACATATGCATGTGGGACCAGCCTGTTCTGCATCACCTCCCCTTGTTCCAGTCTTGACCTGGCTTCTTCTGAATGTCAGGTCCACCATTTTTTTTTCTTTTTTGAGAGAGAGAGAGAGAGAGAGAGAGAAATGACCAAAAATCAAAACCCACAATTTTTTGGTATATAAGACAATGCTCTAACCAACTGAGCCACCTGGCCAGGGCAGGACACCATTCTTTATCCCCACATCTAACTGCCGACTTGGAGTGAATCTTACCATCCAGAGTTCAGGTACTAGATCTGCCCTCACCTCTTCCATATGTCCTTCTTGGCTGCTCTCCCCAGATACTTCACTTTCCAGCCAGACCCTGCCGGAGAATGGCTTACCTTAGTGTCCATGGACCTGTGAACTGAGCGCCCCTCTGAGTGATCAGATGGGCCCCTCTACCCCCAGACCTGAACTAAGGCCAACCAGACTGGGTGACGCCCTGACGCTTGGCAGCAGCCCAGAGCCACTTCAGAATCTGTGGCTATTTGGTTCAAACAAGCTGTTGCTCCTATACATTCTGACAAGTTGGGGAGTCTATGCCCACGTGTGTTGGCGGACTAGGAACACAATATGCCCCCCGTCAGCGTGACCTTGTGTCACTGTTCACGTCATAAACCCTCCTATCGTGTGGCACTGACCAAAAGAGAAATCTGCTGTGCTCTAGCCAGAGAGTGTACTGGGTTCAGTAGTAAGTATGTAAGTATGTAAGTATGTTAGAGGGTTTCTAAAGATATAATTATTGGGTCATTTTCGTCTGGAAACAGCCTATGCTTTATGTTAGTAGGGAGACCATATAGTAAATTTGTGGATTTAGCAGAACCTGTATAGAACTTGAGATTTATAAGCCACAGGGGAGACAGGGGTGGGAACTACAGAGCATTAATTTTCTTGAGATCACAAGTGTCGAGAGTCGTAAACACAGCTGGACTTGACAAAGTGAAAAAGAGGGTCCAGTTTACACAAAAGACTGCAGGCTCCATCTCACTCACCCATAGAGGGGTCTTCTCCTTATGCTACCGAATGACAATTAACAAAGAAGTAACCAGCAGCACTGGGCCTGTAAGAACTGTTTTGGAGGCGGCACTGGGGTAGAGTGGAGGGGATACAGGAAGACGTGTAGGCGAACTGCGAGTAGCAGCAACGCGACGTAGAAAGGCAACACGGAGGTTTTCCTGGTTTCAGACCCAGCGGCCAGATGGTGGAATCCTCCCTGCAGCAGATCCTCAACAGCCACTGTTTCACCGAGAGAAGGAGGGGAGTAAACCCAGCGCCAGTGGTCACGCCAGTCGCACCATGCTCATCAGTCTGCACAGCCGCGCAGCCGCAGCAGCAGAGTTCCAGGGTCTCCTTAACTGCAGTCCCCTGGGCCCAGGGCCACGGGGTGCTCCTCATGTCCCTCACCCACCCCTCGAGATCCCAGGTGGGCGAGGGAATAGTCGGAGGGATCCCAATCTTTCAGCTAATTTTTTTACTCGGATAATAGGCTGAATGTAACAGAGGAACTAACGTCTATAACAAGACGAACATTCTCAACGTCCAGACCTGGCTCTCAGATGCCAAACACGGTAACTGGAGAGCCGTGCTGAGCAGCAGCTGCCTCTGCATCCAGATCCCAGGCGGGGCTCTGCCCTGGGGAGCAGACAGCTCGCAGGTCTCCTGGAGTTTGCAGAGGAGCAGCTGCATGCTGGCCATGTCTTCATTTGCCTCCACAGCTCCGTGATGGCAGAGCCGCTCTGCTCCGTCCCTGCAGCTTTATGGGCTCTGAGACTCTGAGACCGGGCAGCCCTTGCCCCCAGGAGACACGACACTTGCTTCACGGCCACACATTTGAGAGTCTTCTGCCGAGAGCGGGCAGCAGTGCACCCCCTGCACCCTCACCTTCCCACCACTGACAGATCATCGCGAGAGCAGCAGTGCACCCCCTGCACCCTCACCTTCCCACCACTGACAGTTCACGGCAGCTCATAGCCCCATGTGCGTCTCGCTTGGTGCTGGTGGTGTGGCCAACTGCTGCACGGGCTGCAAATGCCAGGCCTATCCCCTCTGCTGGGTTTGTCCGCATGTTGTAATTGTGCCAATAAATGCTCACTCCAAATGAGCGGCATATTTCTTAAAGTTTAATATTGTGTTTGTGATACTGAAGTATTTGCTTTAATTCTAAATAAAAATTTATATTTTAATTTTGTATTGCTGGTTTAAGGTGATACTGATTATCCTTGTACTTCAAACAGGAGTTTTCTTATTTAAAATTTTATAAACAGTTTTAGGTCTCAACTTGGAAAGATAGATATTAATCTACCCTTCTATTGCTTTCAAAAAATCTGAATAAAATGATGACATCTAAAAAAAAAAAAAAAAGGAAGAGGTGTAAGGGTAGGTCTGGGTGATCTATGAAATGAATCACCTAGGCCTGCGTTGTAGAGTTCTGGCCTGATACTTGCCTGTTGTGTCTTTTATTTGTACGGTTTCAAGTAGAGTAAGAATCTGGAGGCGTCCACACGGCCCTATCTGCTCTGGCTGCAGCACCCCGACCTCAGGCGCCTAGACTGCAGTGGGTCACGTGGGCATAGTGATTAGCAGCATGACCTCTGGCCTCCCTTGTCATGCCAGCGAAGAACCCACTCGAGGGAGACTGGGAGTGGGAGGGGTCAGGACACTGACCCTTCGACAGGCTTCCTCCTGAAATGTCTTGTGCAATGTGCACACCAGGGAGCACCGAAGTGGCTCCTCCCGCCAGGAGACATCCTCTCCAGTGCAGCTTCGAAGCCAGCGCCTCAGTGAGCGCAGCCCTGCAGCCCCAACCCTGCCCTGCATCCCACCTGTGACACCCACATCCAAGACAGAGTCCATGCCACTCTCCCTCCCCACGTCGAGCACAAGCCAACTCCACCCCACCTCAGAACTCACAGATAGATCTGCTCAAGCCCCTTAGGTCCACGCTGGCGGCCTGAGGCCACCTCAGGGCCAGCAGCCTCAGCCCCACCATCTGCACAGCTTGAAATTCCTTCTATTGTGGCCTGGGCCAGAACCCAAGTGCACAGTCCAGTCCCCTCCTCCCCCCCGCCCACCTCATCCCGCTCTCCTGCTGCTCTGCCCTGGCCCAGAGTCATTTAGGGACAGCTCTCACACCCTCCTTTCCCATCCCCAAGCCCAGACCTTTCTAACTGGGCCACAGCCATTAGTGGATTTCTACTGTAAACAGACTCAGCCCAGTGCCCCTATCTTCCCCTAGGATTCCCTCCAACAGACTACACCCCAAGGTGCTGCTCAAGTCTTTATATTCTTGGCCTTGGTGCCTCCTCAACCCCCAGAGCTCTCACCAGATCCTGCAGGGGTGTTTCCCAACCCAGGGTGGGACAGAGTGTCTTATCACGCATGGGTGTGCCCCCGACATGCTAACTTCCCTCCATCCTGTGCCTGACACCACACCAAGCCTTGGGTCTACAAGAGTCCAATCATGCCCTAGCTGGTCTGGCTCAGGGGTTAGAATGCCGGCCCACAGACTGAAGGGTTGCAGGTATGACTCTGGTCAAGGGCACATACCTCCCCCGCCCTTCCACTCAGTTGCAGGCTCAATCCCTGGCCCTGGTGGGGCATGTGCAGGAAACAACCAGTCGATGTGTCTCTCTCACATCAATGTTTCTCTCTCTGTGTCTCTCCTCATCCCTTCCACTCTCTCTAAAAAAAAGAAGAAAGACTCAAACCACAGTTTGAGTCCTGAGCCTTGCAGTGCCAGGTGTCTGAGTGTGGGAGAGGGGCAAGAATGGTTCCAGACTCCAGGTTTACCACCACCTACTCTGTGCTTTCTGCAAAGAGGCTAAAAATTCCAGTTGATGCCACTCAGACCCAGCCCAACACACCTGCTTCCCTTCTGTCGTCTCATACCAGAGACTGCAGGTGCATTCCAGTCGCTGGAGCCTGAAATGTCCCCACATCTATTGCTGTAGCTTCCGAAAAGCCAAAGCCGGAGGGATTGACAGGCCGGCCAGCTTTGCGAGCACCGGGAAGTGGTCTGCACAATAGCCACCTGGTATCTCCGAGCTCAGAGCCCTCCGTCCCAGACCGCAGAGGGTGCAGGAAGGTGAGTGATAGATCTCCAGCCAATCCATCTGGAGAGAGCTCGTGGGTCAGGACGGAGGAGGGGGGTGAGCAGAAGGTGGGGAAGAGGAAGAGGAGGGGCAGCGGCGGGTTAGGAGGAGGGTTAGGAGGGACAGGCTGACATTTGCTGAGCGTCTCCTCTGTGCCAACCAGGGAGCTAAGACATGTATGGATGCTCTGTTCAATCCCCCAAAGCCTGGTAGGTAGGCCCTGTTTACCACCGAGGAAGCCAAGGCTCAGAGAGGGACGAAATGGCCCAGCAGCACGCAGCCAGTAAGCAAAGTCAGGCCGGCAGAGCTGAGAGACCACGCCGTTTCGAGCAGAGGAACACCCGGCAGCTGGGAGACAGTCACAGCCACAGGCTGGCTCCCGGATGTCCCATCTTATCACGCATGGATGTGCCCCCGACATGCTAACTTCCCTCCATCCCAACCTGACGGTGTTACTGGTTCTCACATGCGTGTATATGCATGTGCGTGCACGTGTGCGCGTGCACACACACACACACACACACCACTCTCCCCTCCCAGCCAGGCAAGGCGACTACCGAGAGCACACCTTTCCGAGCCAGCACTGGAGAGGGTCACAGGCCGCTCAGCCCTGGGAAGCGGGAAGCCGGCCTCTGCGGGACATGCTCACGGGCTGTGCTCTCCCTGTCCCTCCACCGACAAGCGGAGCCTGGCTCAGAAGCGCCATCAGACGCACCGGCAGCACCACGTCTTCACTCGCTGCTTCTGCAGCCCGTGGGCCAACGTTCCGAGGGACCCGATGACGCAGCCCAGGGCACCTGCCCCACGTGGAGAGAGCGGGAAGCCGCTTCCCCTGGGGCCGGTCTCATTTCCCGACACGTGTAACGTGCGCCCGGTGCCGGCTCTATCTGCTGAGGGTCGACTCCCGCAGCCTGAAACCCACCCTAAAGTAAGCCGTACATGAGCACAGATGCGACAGGTCCCAAGGCCGTCCCAGCCCTGACGTGCGGCTTACAGATGGCTCAGGCCCTGAGGCCAGGGCTCCGCCCGCCCAGCTCCTTCCTGTGTCCAGCGGGGCCCAGAGGGCTCGGCCAGGGAAGACATCAGAGGAAACCCCACCTGGCCCAGAAACGGGGGTGAGGAAGCTCAGGGTTCCGGGGACGCTTGCACCAGGCCTAGGAATTGTGACAGGTGCCCTGCAAAGAAAGGCCAGCGGGCCAGGAGGAGACCCCAAGGGGGCAGCAGCACCCCTCACAGGTGTGCCAGCAGCCTGACCCCTCTGCGGAGCTGGATCCTGGGAAATGTGGGACTGCCTGCTGGAGCCTGGGCCAGTCCCGAAGACCAGTGCAGGAGCACCCTAAAAACCACATGGGCAAGGAGCCCAGAGAGAAGATCCCCGGGCCCGTCGCTGAGTCATCAGCCCCTTATGTACCTTCGCCCCATGGGGAGTGCTCCCCAGGACCACCCTCAGTGGGTCTGCAGTCAGGGCCCACTGTGTCCTTCCCGGGACCAGCCTCCCGGCCCAGACCCACCGCTGAGCGGATCCGGATCTGTGGTGAACTCTCTAGTTCAGGGCCCCCAGCCTCTGCTGGACCTCCAGGCTTTGCCTGTCAATAGCATCACCTTGGGCTAGTCCCCACCCTCCACAGACAGCACGACCTTGGGCTAGTCCCCACCCTCTGCAGACAGCACGACCTTGGGCTAGTCCCTACCCTCCACAGACAGCACGACCTCGGGCTAGTCCCCACCCTCTGCAGACAGCATGACCTTGGGCTAGTCCCCACCCTCCACAGAAAGCATCACCTTGGGCTAGTCCCCACCCTCCACAGACAGCAAGACCTGGGCTAGTCCCCACCCTCCACAGACAGCAAGACCTGGGCTAGTCCCCACCCTCCACAGGCAGCACGACCTTGGGCTAGTCCCCACCCTCCACAGACAGCATGACCTTGGGCTAGTCCCCACCCTCTGCAGACAGCATGACCTTGGGCTAGTCCCCACCCTCTGCAGACAGCATGACCTTGGGCTAGTCCCCACCCTCTGCAGACAGCATGACCTTGGGCTAGTCCCCACCCTCTGCAGACAGCATGACCTTGGGCTAGTCCCTACCATCCACAGATAGCAAGACCTGGGCTAGTCCCCACCCTCCACAGACAGCAAGACCTGGGCTAGTCCCCACCCTCCACAGACAGCAAGACCTGGGCTAGTCCCCACCCTCCACAGACAGCAAGACCTGGGCTAGTCCCCACCCTCCACAGACAGCACGACCTTGGGCTAGTCCCTACCCTCCACAGACAGCAAGACCTGGGCTAGTCCCCACCCTCCACAGGCAGCACGACCTTGGGCTAGTCCCCACCCTCCACAGACAGCATGACCTTGGGCTAGTCCCCACCCTCTGCAGACAGCATGACCTTGGGCTAGTCCCCACCCTCTGCAGACAGCATGACCTTGGGCTAGTCCCCACCCTCTGCAGACAGCATGACCTTGGGCTAGTCCCCACCCTCTGCAGAGAGCATGACCTTGGGCTAGTCCCTACCATCCACAGATAGCAAGACCTGGGCTAGTCCCCACCCTCCACAGACAGCAAGACCTGGGCTAGTCCCCACCCTCCACAGACAGCAAGACCTGGGCTAGTCCCCACCCTCCACAGACAGCACGACCTTGGGCTAGTCCCTACCCTCCACAGACAGCAAGACCTGGGCTAGTCTCCACCCTCCACAGACAGCAAGACCTTGGACTAGTCCCCACCCTCCACAGACAGCATGACCTTGGGCTAGTCCCCACCCTCCACAGATAGCATGACCTTGGGCTAGTCCCCACCCTCCACAGGCAGCATGACCTTGGGCTAGTCCCCACCCTCTGCAGACAGCATGACCTTGGGCTAGTCCCCACCCTCTGCAGACAGCATGACCTTGGGCTAGTCCCCACCCTCTGCAGAGAGCATGACCTTGGGCTAGTCCCTACCATCCACAGATAGCAAGACCTGGGCTAGTCCCCACCCTCCACAGACAGCAAGACCTGGGCTAGTCCCCACCCTCCACAGACAGCAAGACCTGGGCTAGTCCCCACCCTCCACAGACAGCATGACCTCGGGCTAGTCCCCACCCTCCACAGGCAGCATGACCTTGGGCTAGTCCCCACCCTCCACAGACAGCACGACCTTGGGCTAGTCCCCACCCTCTGCAGACAGCATGACCTTGGGCTAGTCCCCACCCTCCACAGGCAGCACGACCTTGGGCTAGTCCCCACCCTCCGCAGACAGCATGACCTTGGGCTAGTCCCCACCCTCCACAGGCAGCATGACCTTGGGCTAGTCCCCACCCTCCGCAGACAGCACGACCTTGGGCTAGTCCCCACCCTCCACAGACAGCATGACCTTGGGCTAGTCCCCACCCTCCACAGGCAGCATGACCTTGGGCTAGTCCCCACCCTCCACAGGCAGCATGACCTTGGGCTAGTCCCCACCCTCCACAGGCAGCATGACCTTGGGCTAGTCCCCACCCTCCACAGACAGCACGACCTTGGGCTAGTCCCCAACCCCATTGGCTTCAGTTGCCTCCTCTGTGGGAACAATACCTCCTCTGCTGTCAGGAGAATGAAATGGGCAATGTGCACCATGTGCTCAGCACAGCACCTCGTTGGGATCCCATAAAGCAAAGCTCATGCTCTCCCCGTGGCCTCTGTCCTCCAGGCCCACATCCGGGCTATCACCTTGAACCTCAGGCCAGACACAGCCACATCCCAGGCAGGATGCCCAGACCCAGACAGCCACACTCACCAGGCCAGGGTGGCTGGAGCCACAGGAAGAGAGCAACTCTCAGGGCAGGAAATGGTCTGTGTGGCTAGGGGGATGCAGCCCTGTGGGCGTGAGGCTGAGCAACTCCTCTCAGAACCCCCACGGCCTCTCTGAGTCCCACAAGGAACCTAGATTTATGTTACTTAGCCTCCTCACCTCCTGATCTACCTCCTGCCCAGCAACCCACCCGTCCGACCCCCACTAACCATCCAGCTGTACATCCATCTGTCCATTCACCTTACTCTTCATTCACCCATTCTTCCACCCCCCACACCTGTATCCCACCTGTCCACCTTTTCCTAAACCCCTTTATATATCTCTCTCCATCACCCATTCACCCCTCTACTCCCATCTACACTTCATCAATCCACCCAGCCACCCAGCCACTCCCATCCTCCAATCCATCTACCCTCTACCTATCCAACTCCAATCTCATCAACCCACCATCCACACATCCTCTCACTGACCCCTGACTCAGCCAGCCGTAAATTCATCCAACCAACCATTCATTCATCCATCTCTCCCTGCACACCCATCCTTCTAAATCCTACCTACCAACTCCATCCACTCCCCACCCACGCCTCACCCACCCACCTACACACCCAGCCAACCTCCACGCCTCTACTTTTCTCCCGAAGACTGAGAAAATGTGTCATAGCATGCAACACGAGCTCGCACTGGCCATGAACCCAGCCCATGGCTGCCCAGTCCACTCCGGTCCACGCTGGGCACCTCTACTCAGCCAACACCCCCACCACCTTCAGGCCCTGCACTCTCCCCAGGCGCACGTGTGTCTCCAGCTTCGCACTGCGCTCACCCTCCACCGCCAGGCCAGGAGCCAGGCCTGCAAGTGGGTCCAATCACAACAAGGCACAGCCTCCCCAGCTCAGAGCTGCAGCGGCCCCATCCGGCAGGCCGGCCTGGCCCTGAGACCGGAAGAGACAGTTCCCAAAGCATGACCCTCAGCTGCCCCCGCAAGACCCCAGGCTTGGGGAGCCGCACAGCGCCCGCTGGAAGAGCCTGGCAGCGGGGTGAGCCGAGCAGCCTCATTTTCAGAAGGCGGGGTAACTGTGGGGAATAGTTCTCACCTGTGCTTTCTCCTCGCATGCACACACACACCCTGGGATGGGCCACACACACACACACACACACACACACACCCTGGGCTGGGCCACACACACACACACACACACACACCCTGGGCTGGGCCACACACACACACACACACACACACACACCCTTGGCTGGGCCACACACACACACACACACACACACACACCCTGGGATGGGCCACACACACACACACACACACACACACCCTGGGCTGGGCCACACACACACCCTGGGCTGGGCCACACACACACACACACACACACCCTGGGCTGGGCCACACACACACACACACACACACACACACACACACTGAACAGAGCAGACGGTGAGGTGCTCGCGGCAGGGTTTCTGGGAGTGTTAGGAGTGAGCGAGGAGAAAGCACAGGTGAGAACTATTCCCCACAGTTACCCGCCTTCTGAAAATGAGTCCACGCCGTTTTCCGTGGGGCACCCGCGGGCCTTCTCACCCCGCCTTGGCTGGAGGGCGAGGAAAGGCGGCAGGCCCGCAGCGGGCACCCTGCCCAGAGACCTCCGTGCTTCTGCCGGGCCACGAGGACAACGGGCCCTTCCCTGCTCTGCCTCGGCGAGAGGAGGCCAGGGGAGGCCGCCAAGGTGTGTCCGTTTGGCTCCGACAGTCCGGAAGGCCAGACACAGCTTCCCAGCTAGAAAGCAAAGGCCCCAGGGGCTAGGGGCACCCCCCCCCCACCGGCCTGCTCCCCGAGGCCTGAGAAAGGCCCAGGCCCACCTCAACGCGGCCAGACTCGAACCAACGCAGCACCTCAGTGCTGGTGCCAAGTGTGGCCGCGCTGCTGTGGGTGCCAGCTCCCACGCTGCCAGGGCGAAGAACCCAAGGGCGGGGGCGCCTCCTCAGACACCTGTCAGCGCTGCCGGGGGACTTCGCCTCCTTCCGCCTCCGCGGCAGGGCCGGCCTGTCACTGAGCGTTTAACAGACTCCACGCCCCTTTTCCAGCTGTGCCCACTGCTCCTCAGCCAGCGTAGGGCTGCTTCTCCCCACCGTGCCATGCCCGTCACAAGCCAGCACTCCGGGGAGCGATAAGACCTTCGGGGAGAGAGGCAGGGGCAGGGGTTTGGGGCCCATGGGACACACAGGAGCTAAGCAGCCAGCCCCCATACTGTCCACCCAAATTCCTCTCAATAACGACACAAGGCTGACCCCGGAAATCACGCCCACGTGCAATGACTCGGGCATGGTCCTGGCCACAGCTGCCATGCAGAGGCCGCCCAGGGTGGGAACATGCCCCCACTGTCCCCAGCCACGCTCTGGGCTCTGCTCCGGCAGCTACGCCGAGCCCCTGCGCCCACCCACAGGCCAGCCAGGCTGCCGCTGCGGGTAAAGCCCCAGTCGCGCGCCCTGCTGTGAAAATTCCACTTCCACCTCCCGGCAATGTCCTGGAGATGAGAAGGCCTGTGCCCTGCCTGTCCACCCTGCGGGGACTCACTGAGCCAGGGCCAGGCCTGAGGACAGGGGCAAAGGAAGGGAGCGGGCGAGAGGAAAGACTCGTCCTCCTGAGACCCTATGGAGGCAGGACAACTTGTTGGACCCTCTCATTCACTCACTCACTCATTCACGCACCTGAGCACCTACTGAGTTCTAGTAGGAGAGAAGGCACTGACATGAGCAGATGCATGTGACGTGTTCCAGAAGGGGAAGGGAATCGGGCCTGGGGAGTGGGCTCTAGTTTAAAATAGGGAATTAGGGTAGGTCTTACCAAGAAGGTGACATTGAGCAAACACTCAGAGACGGTAGCAGAGGAAGCCACATGGTGTCTCAGAAAGGACACTCCAGGCAAAGGGAACAGCGAGTGCAAAGGCCCTGAGGCCGGGCCATGCCTGGGTGCACAGGAGCACCGCGGAGGCCATGTGGCTCAGGCAGAGGGAGCGCAAGGAGAGAGGAAGGAGAGAGGGTAGCAGGGGACCAGATCAGGGGTGGCCTCACGGGCTTCAACGCTAAGGGAAGCGGGGTGCCACGCAGCGCCTAAGCAGAAGGCTGCGGTCTGCCTTTGTTTTCTGTCTCCCTCTGAGATCTCCTGGTAATAGAAGTGCGGAGACTGGACACAGCTCCACAAACTCTCCACAGTCCCGGGGGGGCTACAGCCACAGGGCCACGGCTCAGAGAGGTCAGGGAGGGGACCCCAGGTCACTCACCCAGGACCGCGGGGCCAGGAATCCAAGCGGGTCTCTAGTTGCTGCCTCCAGGCCCCTAGGAAAACTGCCTGCTGCGCGCGACCTGGCTGGCCTCGCCCATCCCCAGGCAGCCCGCACCCAGCAGGTGGGACTACGGTGCCTGAGCACTGCAGTCCCTGGGGAGGAGTGCAGTGCAGGGAGGAGCGACAGGGAGCCCCTCCCTCAGCCTCTTCACCCCCGGCAGACCCCGTGGACCCCCAGCTGCCCTC
This sequence comes from Myotis daubentonii, assembly GCF_963259705.1. Lineage (NCBI taxonomy): Eukaryota > Metazoa > Chordata > Mammalia > Chiroptera > Vespertilionidae > Myotis > Myotis daubentonii. The sequence continues at coordinate 4,441,090 of NC_081852.1, forward strand.
TCCCATGGCTACAGGAACAAACCAGAGCTGTAACACTGGGCCAGGAACCTCCAGTGCCCATCTATGCAGTGGCTGCGGCCACGGCTCCCTCCAAGGGCTCCCTGAGATCACCTGGAGGAAGGAGGTCTCGGTGTCTGCAGAAGCGGCTCATGAGGACAGTGACAGAGGCAAAGACAGTGCTGGTGGCTTTCAGGAGGACTTGCTGGGTTTGAGTCCCAAGGCACTGACGTGTTACCTCGCCCCTTTGAACTCCATCAAACTCCCTCCCAGGGTCAGAGAGCCCAGTGTGGGCTGCAGTGAAAAGCAGCTGCCCCTGGAGCCGGCCCTCCCTCCAAGACGGCAACAAAGTAATGAAAATGCAATCACATACTGAGACGGCACCCCTCGCCGCCACCCCCACGCCCCTCAGGCACAGAGGTCCTGGCCGGCCTCATGCCTGGGCCCCGCAGCCCACGTGGCAACGCACGTGGCAGACGCAGGATGAACAGCAGGCAGAGCGCGAACTCAGGGCACAGACTCCCGCCGCGGGCTGCGGGCACACTGCGGCCAGCCGGCCCGAATGAAGGTCCCTGTCCGGCTCTGGCTCCGAGATGAGGCACTAGCCATCGGGCCTGCAGTCCGGAAAGGCTGCACGCGGTGAGCAGGGCCCTGGCCGCCTCCCAGAGCAGCTGACTCCCAACCGTGGGGCGCTGTCAGGGCGGAAGGGGGCAGATGGGCACGTAGAGCACACTGACCGCATGGGCATACCCTGAAGACACTGTGCCAGGTGCAAGCCAGTCACAGGAGGGCAACGCCGCATGATTTCAGGTGGGATGCCCAGAGCGGGCCTGCTCACCCAGCCACGCGGTGGGCGGCAGGTGCGGGCGGCGGCGGCAGGAGCGTGCGCACTTGCTCGCTGGGTCCACAGTCCCGGTTTGCGGCCCGACTGCCTCCGGAAGCCCACGGGGACGCTGCCCAGCTCCGCTCACCTCGGGGCCACTGGGCTGCACACTCACGCACGGTTAAAGTGGTCAGTTCAGTGATGCGTATTTCACCACAACAAACACACACACCCACTTAGGACTCGACCTCGGAAAAGTGCCCCAAAGGAGGTCAAGTTGTAGTCCCACGGCGTTCGTGGCAGCATCTTTATCAGAGCAAAGTGTTGGGAAGAGAAGGGAAGTGATTGCGTCAATTAAGGTCTAGTCCAGCCGTGGGCAAACTACGGCCCGTTTGAAATGAATAAAACTATTGAAAAAAAAGACCGTACCCTTTTATGTAATGACGTTTACTTTGAATTTATATTAGTTCACACAAACATGCCATCCATGCTTTTGTTCCGGCCCTCCGGTCCAGTTTAAGAACCCATTGTGGCCCTCGAGTCAAAAAGTTTGCCCACCGCTGGTCTAGTCACTAGAGAAATGCCAGGCGTCATTAGAGCAGTAACGACAAAGACCCTGCCGTGACGCAGGAGCGGTGCCACAGCACGCACACGTGGGAGCAAGGCCGTCCGTCCAAACCAGCGGCCCTGGATCAGATGTGGTCTCAGGACGTGCTCAGCCCCTGCTTCCCAGCACAACGCCTAAGTGACACAACAGGGAAGTCATTCTTAAAGGCCTGTGACAGCGCTGGAAAACATGGTTCTTAAGGGGGCAGAAATCACAGGGAATCCTGAAGGCGGAACGCTGATGGGTTCCGAGTGGAACGGCAGCACCGCCTAAAGCACGCCCAGGAGGGCGGCAGCCAAGCTGGAAGCCCAGGACATGGGGACCCAGGAGGCCTGGGGGGCGGCTGAGGCGAGGTCTGTGGAGGTGTCCCTTCCCACAAGGCCAAGCAGTGACTGCAAAAGTGACAGCCCACAAGAGCAAGGAGCAGGAGTACTTGATTCCCAGGAGTCAGGCAGCCTCACGGGCACCAACACGCAGGAGGGAAGTGGAACCCCACACCCCAACACCGGGATCTGGTGCCCCAGGTACCAACCCAACCACGGCTGGGGACAGGCTCAGCCTCCCAGGCCAACAGGAAGTGTCCAAGACAAGTACACAACCCAGAATCACCGCCTGCATTTAAGAGGCATGTCAAACGCATCCAGCACAGCCATAGCCCTGAGGACACAGCGGGCCTGAAACAGAACCCCACCCAGGACCAGGGCTCAGCCCGGGAGGAAGGGCAACTAGTCTGGGAAGCACCCACTTCAGGGCTGAAGCAGGAAGGGGCTGAAGCAGGAAGGGGCTGAAGCAGGAAGGGGCTGCAGAGCAGCACGGAGCAAATGAAGGGCAGGTCAGGGGCCTGGAGACGGAGACAGGAATGCTCCCAGATGGTGGCACAAAAGCCCAGATGAAAGGAATGAAGGTCAGGTAGAGGGCAATGGGGATTAGGAAGTCAGTGTCATCTAAAGGGAGCTCCAGAGAGATGGCCGAGCGTGCAGGAAGGCAAAGTACATAAACCCAGAGGGCACCAGTCCTCAGACGGAAAGAACTCGCCACATGCAAAGTAGGGTTACGTAAAAGATACTATTTAGACACAGAATGGTGAAATGTAAGAACCCAGGGAAAAAAGACACAGGCCGCGGGCTGGCGAGCCAGGCGCCTGGCTGTGACCCGTAACCCCTCTGCCAGCCCTGCGCCTCACCCTGCCTCCTGTCCCTGTCCCCCTGTCAGCTGCAGGGGCGGTGCCTGCCCTGTGTGTGCCCTGGCACAGAGCCCGCCGCGTGTGACAGCGCCTGTGCAGTGAAACCGGGTCTCGGTGCTGAGGGCAAAGGTGTGAACCTTGAATTCTCTACTCAGCCCTTAGGAAGGGAACAGGCATTTCCAGACCCGGAGGACACAAGTTCATGGCCCACTTGGAAAGACGCACCAAGTGGTGGGCTCTGGCCACCACGAAAAATGAATGGGACAGGGTTTCTGCAGGGCGATGAAGATGTTCTGGAGTTAATTCACTGGAAGTCACCGAATTGTACAACTTTAAAATGGTTAAAATCATGAATTTTATGTTATGCAAATTTTACCTCAATGACAACAAAAAATGAATCCAAGAACAAGATGCGGAAAACAAAAGCAGCAGTGAGAAAAACTGTAAACTCACTATTATTACCATCCATTGGGTGTAAGTGTTAACATTGGAACTAAAACCCTGGTTGGTCTCTTCTGAGCCTGTGGTATGGGCCGGGTGTGCGGGCCGTTCAGACACATTCAAGCTCTTGATTTGTTCAGGGCGACATCCAAGCCCATCAGTCACCCCATCCAATGTAAATGGATTAACTTCCCCTAATAAATACAACAATAACAAAATGTTTTTTACAAAAGATATAAAAAGAAGCACACAGGAAGGTTAAAAATAATAGGATGAGAAAGGCAATACCAAATAAAAGATAAGCCAGAAAAAGGGTGTTTATCAGACAAAACAGAATTCAAGATGGAAAGCACTCAAAATAGACAGGGAAATTTCATATTGATAAAAGGTAAAGTTCACCCCAAAAATATAACAGGTGTGGCATGTTATGAACTCACAACACAACTTAACACAATTTCAAAATAGATAAAGCAAAGCTGACACTAATTAAAGAGGAAACCAACAAATCCACAATCACAAAGGTGACATCAACATTTTTATTTCAGAGTCAGTAGGAAACAAATAATAATATGAAAGATTTCTCTAACTCACCTATAGGTTTATCTAATAACTAGAGGCCCGGTGCATGAATTCGTGCACAGGTAGAGTCCCTCAGCCTGGCCGGCCATCAGATGGATCGGGCCAATCAGGGCTGGCTGGCTGGGAGGGGGAGCGGGGCACAGGAGGTTGGCTGTGGGAGGGCACTGACGGTCAGGGGGTAGCTCCTGCATTGAGTGTCTGCCCCCTGGTGGTCAGTGTGCATCATAGCTACCTGCCGGTCATCTGGTTGTCTGGTCATAACAGTGGCTTAGGCTTTTATATAGAGAGATATTAATTTTATTCAATATCTGAACTTGTATTCCAGGTTCTGTGTTAAAGTTTTGCATATATTAAGCAATTTCATGTTCACATAACACTATAAAGTAGGCACTCTTATGCTGCCCGATTTACACGGGTGAATCTGATGCCCAGGCACTTGCCCCCACCCTGCAGCCAGCAGGCTGGGACCCACGCCCAGCACTGGCCCGAGGCTGCTCTCGCCCCACTTCTGCTCTCTTGGCCCCAGAGACAGCACCGACTTTCCCACGAACACCCGCTCTCCACAGGGAAAGTCTCAGGGAAGCCCTAAAGGGAAATCACTCAGATGCTTATTGTTGGTGAGCTGAGTCCAGTGAAATAAGATGGGGAATTACCAATGAAAAGGAACAACCTCCAACCCATATGCCTAGAAAACTTACAGCATGCTTTTGTAACTGCTGCCTTAAGAGAACACGACAACAGAAATCCCAAACTACTTAGAAATAAATTGAATGGGGCATCTGCTGGGTTTGACCAAAATAGTGCTTAGTACCACCTTTCATACCGCTAGGTAAAGTAGGGATCAGAAAGGCCACCCTAGCCTGACAGGGTATATCTGTTTCCTTGAAGCCACAGCAAGCATTGTGCTTAAAGGTGAAACTCTGAAATAGTAGTAGTTTACCACTATCAGTACCTAGCATTGTCCTAGGTGATATGATAACACCTGAAAAAGAAATCAGGACGAGATAAAAATTGGTATGTTTTGTAGAAAACGGGAATAAGCCCCAAGAGAATCAACTAATAAATTATTAGAGCTCATAAGGGAGCTGAGCAAAACTCGTGGATATGAAATCAATATGCAAAATGAATAGCTTTCGCATATGCCAGCACTCCCAATTAGAAAATGTAATCCAGAAGAAAACTCATTCATATTGGGGGGGGGAAATCTATAAAACCCCCAGGGATAAGCCTAATAAGAAATGTGGAGAAACATCGATGAGGAGAACCAAGATGGCGGCATAGGTTAATGCCGGAGTTTGCTGCTTTGAACAACTACTTCAAAAGTGAAACCAAAAAACGGAAGGGACATCACCCAGAGCCACAGGAACGCTGGCTGAGTGGAAGTCCTACAACTAGGAGGAAAGAGAAACGCATACGGACACTCAGAGGAGGCGCAGTGCTGAAGTCAAATTCTGAGGTGCGGAGTGCGAGGAGCGGGCTGGCGGCGGAGGGCGCGGTTGTTGTTTTCAATCGGGAGGGAGTCGCAGACTCTGAGCACCAGATCCGGGCGAGTCTTTAGGGATCCAGACTCAAACGGGAGAAGCAGGACTGTCTGGCTTCGGTCAGAGCGAGTGCAGCTTTCTCTCCGAGCTTTGCAGCGGGTGCTGGGACTCAGAGAGGCAGAGCCCCTGGGGACAGGACTGAGAGCCGCCATAACTGCTCTCTCCGGCCCACCCTGCTGATCCTGTGCGACCCGCCCCGCCCAAGCCCTGCACAGAGGCCTTTGCCGGATAGCCTCAGGCAAAGGCTAGATTAGCACCTCCCTAGAGGACAGAAGTTCTCTCACAGCTGACACAGCTGATTCTCATAGCCACTTGGCCTGGAGGTCAAACCCTCCCTGGAATTAGCTACAACAATCAAGATTTATCTATAAGACTGCGAACAAAGACCACTAGGGGGTGCACCAAGGAAGCATAACAAAATGCGGAGACAAAGAAACAGGACAAAATTGTCAATGGAAGAAATAGAGTTCAGAACCACACTTTTAAGGTCTCTCAAGAACTGTTTAGAAGCTGCCGATAAACTTAATGAGATCTACACGAAAACTAATAAGACCCTCGATCTTATATTGGGGAACCAACTAGAAATTAAGCACACACAGACTGAAATAACGAATATTATACAGACGCCCGACAGCAGACCAGAGGAGCGCAAGAATCAAGTCAATGATTTGAAATGCGAGGAAGCAAAAAACATCCAACCGGAAAAGCAAAATGAAAAAAGAATCCAAAAATGCGAGGATAGTGTAAGGAGCCTCTGGGACAGCTTCAAGCGTACCAACATCAGAATTATAGGGGTGCCAGAAGATGAGAGAGAGCAAGATATTGAAAACCTATTTGAAGAAATAATGACAGAAAACTTCCCCCACCTGGTGAAAGAAATGGATTTACAGGTCCAAGAAGCGCGGAGAACCCCAAACAAAAGGAATCCAAAGAGGACCACACCAAGACACATCATAATTAAAATGCCAAGAGCAAAAGATAAAGAGAGAATCTTAAAAACAGCAAGAGAAAGTAACTCAGTTACCTACAAGGGAATACCCATACGACTGTCAGCTGATTTCTCAACAGAAACTTTGCAGGCCAGAAGGGAGTGGCAAGAAATATTCAAAGTGATGAATACCAAGAACCTACAACCAAGATTACTTTATCCAGCAAAGCTATCATTCAGAATTGAAGGTCAGATAAAGAGCTTCACAGATAAGGAAAAGCTAAAGGAGTTCATCACCACCAAACCAGTATTATATGAAATGCTGAAAGGTATCCTTTAAGAAGAGGAAGAAGAAGAAAAAGGTAAAGATACAAATCATGAACAACAAACATGCGTCTATCAACAAGTGAATCTAAGAATCAAGTGAATAAATAATCTGGTGATCATAATAGAATCAGGGACATAGAAAGGGAATGGACTGACTATTCTTGGGGGGGAAAGGGGTGTGGGAGATGCGGGAAGAGACTGGACAAAAATCGTGCACCTATGGATGAGGACAGTGGGTGGGGAGTGAGGGCGGAGGGTGGGGTGGGAACTGGGAGGAGGGGAGTTATGGGGGGGAAAAAAAAGGAACAAATGTAATAATCTGAACAATAAAGATTTAATTTAAAAAAAAAAAAAAAGAAATGTGCAAGATCTGTATGAAGAAAAATGTAAAACTCTACTAAAAGCATCGAAAGGCTCCAAATAAGTTGGTTGGTTCTTGAATGTGCCCTAGCCAGGGATCAAACCCACAACCTTGGGGTATCGGGCCAACGCTCTAACCAACTGAGCTACCGGCCAGGGCTGGTGCTGTTCTTATTTTGAATTAGATATAGCAGTAGGGCAGCCTAAAGTCCCAGTGCCTAGAGATTCCACGGCTCACTGTGCCCTGGTCAGACACTAGTTATGTACACCCAGAGCACTAGCCAGCGACTGCTCACGGCAGAGACCTCCCCTTCAGCCACGGCACCGGGCAGAAGCTGCACAAGCAAGTCCAGCCGAGAACAAAGCACGCACACGCTGGGCACCAGGCAGCCTTCGCTCGCGGCTGTGAGTCCCGATGGCCTCGCTGAGGAGAGTGCCTTTGTTAATTATGTTTACAAGGAACTATGTGGATAAATAAATTTAAATGATAATATTCTTATTAACAATTAAGATCTGCTAGAATGGCATATGTCATGTAGCTAGTATGAAAAGACTCAGTAATTAGGGAAACACAAATTAAATAACAGCAAAGTACCACCTATTAGCCATCAGATTGGCAAAACGCAAATGTTTCTGAGCCGTGTTGCCGAGAACCCGAGAAAGCAGACGCTCCTCCCCGTCGGGGGAGCCGCAAACTGACAGCTTTCTAGGAGGGGCTGGGCAGAGCTACTGAGAGATGCACCTGCAAGCCTCGCCCCCGCGGGCCCACGTCGTGGAACACACAGGCGTGTGTAAGAATGCCGATCACAACTGGTTTGTAATCGCAAAACATCAGAAAGGGCCTAAATATCTATCCAGAGGGAAGTGTGGCCTAAGAATCTCTTTAAAATGCCATGGGTTTATGTGCACTAGCACAGCGACTTGCAAGACACACTGGTGAGTGGAAACGAGCCAGGCCCAGGACAGCAGGTGCAGTGGGCATTGTTTATGTAGTTAAAACACAACGCAAAGCTCTGCCTTCCATTTGTGTGTACATAACGTAAACACAGAGAAGGTTCTGGAAGGATACAGAGCAACCGGACTTCAGTGGTCCTCCTGAGGAGGGAAATGGGACTTTGATTTCTCTTCATTATGTCTTAAATCTGTTATATTGTGGCGTTTAAAGAAACTGAATGTTAAGGTTGAAGTCAAAACCAAGCCAGCAGCCTGGGCTCAGCCGGTGCAGAGGAGCCCGCAAGGAAGGCGGCTGGAGCGGGCGGAGGCCGTGCCCGGCTGCTCCCTGGCGACGTTTATCCACCTCCTCGTGCTCGGCAGCCCGGTCTAATCTTCCTGCAGTAACTAGGATCGCTTTCACAGTCAGGAAGTCTCAACAAACATCTTCACGTGCAGACGGCGAAAGCCCCGCAGCTCCCACGGGGGCGTCCTCTCACCCTGGGGACTCGCGAATCCAGGACCCGGGGACTCGCTCTGTTTACGGCCCTCCAGGACCCACCCAGGTGGCCACTGCCCGTCACTGGGCCCAGAACTCCGGATGCTGCCAAGCACTCACAGGGAATGAGGGCCTGGGATTGGCCAAAGGACCGAGCACCTCCGCTCTGCACCTGCCCCCCAGGGGTGCGGGACAAGTCCAAGGAGCCCCAGTGAGGGACTGAAGCAGAGGCGCAGAGTCCTCGGCAAATCTTCCACAGGTGGAGAGAGAGGCAGGTCATCCCTCCCGCCCGCAGAAGGAAGTTACCCGCTGGCTGCCTGGCTCACCTGCCCTCGTCAGTCCTGCCAGCGGCCTGCCACTGCAGCCCCCCATGTTCCTGAGCACCCCAACCATGTCAGAACCTCGGGGCCTCTGTGGTTACCAAGGGCCACCAACCGCTAACGAGCCGGGCGTCATGGTCCACATGGCCACAGGGCAAGCACCCCCACATGCACCCTGAAACCAGGAGCCGGGATTCGGGGTGACGTTTAAGCCCCTGGCACCCTACCTGGGAAGGGCGTTGGACAAGGACCTGCCTTTGGGTCAGGGATGGAGCAGAAGGGGAGCGACTCCGCTGTGGCAATAACAGATGACCCGGAAGACTCAGTATATTTATGCCACTTTCTGTGCCCGTCCCTACGCTATGCACCCACCTCCTCACCAGGCAACTTGCAAAACCCAAACATCCCAGCCAACTCCGCGCCAGGGCCGTGCTGGGTCTCCCTGCTCCACCCAGCACTCCAATCTCCTCCCCACCACACTCTGGACAACTCAGATGCAACCCCAAGAAACCAGGGTCTTGATCTTCCTGGAGAAGGTGAAGGGGGCCTCCCAGGGTGCACACCAGGCCGCCTCGGGACTCAGCGGCCGCACCGGGGCTTTCTCACTGCCTCCTGCTCAGCTTAGCCTCTGGGAGGGAGCCCCACAGCCGGGCCACTTGGCTCCCATCGGCCCCTGTCCAGCCCCATGGTCCTGCCCCCACAGCTCAGCTGCCAGCAGCCCTGCCCTCCCGCCCACTCTGGCCCTGAAGGCCCTCCCCCGTCCCAGCGTCAGGCACCTGGGCCTGTGTCAGGGATGCGACTGGGAGCTCGCCCAGGGCAGGACCACATCTCTGTTCCTTCCGAGTCCCCACCCCATGGAGAGGCTCAGAAACATTGCTGAGTGAACCAGGCATCCTGCCTGCCCTCTGACCCCAGGCTCACCATTCCCTCCGCAGGAAGAAGCGCACACTCTCCCCGCTCCCCCCCCCCAACTCCATCCACCCCAGGAAGCTTAAGGGGCCCTCCCCTGGGAGCCTCCCCACTGCCAGCACCCTCTCCACAAGCTCACCCACAGCCCAGGGCTCAAGAGGCCACCAGAGCCGACAGGGAGACTGCACTGCATGGCTGCAGTGGCGCCCGCGCAGCCCTGCCCGCGTACCAGGCCCCTCATCCAGGCAGCCCATGCCCGGCCTCACCGAGTGAGATGGTCGCTGTCAGAGTCCCCCCAGGCCAGGCAGCAAGGAGAGGCCCAGACCGTGGCCGTGGCGTGTGTGAGGCCACAACAGGAAGAGAGGCTGGGAATTAATCTGTGTGGCTCACGGCAAAGCCCACGGAGTCCAGGTGCAGGGGTGGGGGAGGAAGGGGGAGACAGGCCAACAGGCACAGGCAGGCCCGCAAAGCCCACGGCCGGTTCCTGCCCCGGGCGGGAGCCCAGGCTCCGCAGGCTGAGGACAGGGCAAGGTCTCCAGCAAGGGGACCCGCCGACAGCCCCACCACCCTGCTGAGCAGGAGGGAAGGAGAAGAGCAGGGTGACAGGGGGGTGACAGGCTGCGGTGCCAGGCCAGGCTCGAACCCAGGCCTCCTCTAAGGACACCCCATCTCTGAAGTGGCCAGGGCCTTCTGGCAGGCGGGTCGGGCAGGTGACCAGTCGCCACTGCAGGGCCCAGGCTTGGCTTGTTCTTTGGAATGTGCGACAAACTCACCTCCCCCCACCCCGCCTCCCCAGCTGCCCAGAGCCCTGCGGCCTCGGTAAGCACCTGCCCAAGTTCCCAGGGGCTCCTGGCCACGCTGCGCCCGGCAGGAAGCACACCCAGAGCCCGAGAGGGCCTCCCTGGGGTGAGTGCCCGGCTGAGGCCCGAGCGGGCTCAGGAGCTCGCTGTCACCGGGCGCCACCCAAGCACACGGAAACCAGCGGGCAGGGTGGGCACAAGGCTGCCGGGAGCCGGTCCATGCTTGCTGTTTCAAGGGACCTGGCATATATGGCATACTGTTCTTAATATGTTTGCTCACCTTCTTGGCGCTGTGTTTTAACCAAGGTCACCTCTCCGAGAAAGGTTGTTTCCCCAGGTAGGGATTTTCCCCTGAAGTTAGGGAGGGGATAAAACCCCTCAACTAAGTGCAAGGCGGGTAATTAATCACTTTTACTATGAACAATCATGCTTAAGCTACATAATCTTTACTCCCTGGAATGGAGATAAGAAACGCCCTAACCTTTGTAATAGAGATTGATAGGATTGAATCAACTGGTATAAATACAGATGTAACAAGACAGCAAGACACACAGAACTTAGAACAGAATCAAGAAGACAGAACCTACACGGAGCCTAGAGACAGAAGAACTTCTCTGGAGAGAACATGGCAAAAGATCCTGGACAGAAACTGGCCTCAGAACCTAGAGACAGAACCTAGCGAGAGAACATGGCAAAAGATCCTGGACTGAACCTGACTACAGAAATTGGCAAGAGAACCTGACTAGAACCTTGTGACTGAACCTGGCTGGAGAACCTGGACAGAACCTGGCTGGAGAACCTAGCAAGGGAACATGGCCACAGAACCTGGCTGGAGATCCGAACCAGAACTTCTCTGGAGATCCAGACCAGAACTTGGCTGGAGATCCTGGCTAGAGATCCTGGCTAGACTGTTGATCAACTGAATGCTGTCTTCGTGTCATTCCTTCTTCGCTGACTCCGTCCACACCTTTGGGGACCCCTGGACCTGCTGGGGTTGGACCCCAACACAAGGCGGGGCCTTCCCAGCGGCGGCCTGGCCGGGCAGGGCTGAGGGGAGAGGCCCCCAGTCTCCCCGCAGTGGCACCACAGGACCCGGAGGAGGTAGAACAGAAGGAGCCCAGACAGGCTCCCAGTTCACTCCGCTCCCTGGGGCCGTGACGGAGAGTCTGCCTCAGTTTCCTCATCGCAGACGGTGTGTCTTGCGGATAAACACTAGTGCTCGTAACACCCCCGCCAGAACCGGGGAGCCAGGCCTCCAGAACCTCTTCTCCACGCGCCCCCACGCACGTCAGACACTCGCCTCAGACATGGAAACACCGCAGCCCAGGAGGGAGCAGGGGGGGCGTGAGTTGGCTGCCCGGCCTCCACCCCTCTCGAGGTTGGCCTGGCTCCTTCACTGCCCACTGCCACCCTCGGAATCAAGTGGACTTCCTGCCGAGGACGGGAGGCCACCCAGGGGAAGGACAGGCACAAGGAGCCCGTGCGAGGAGAGGGAAGGCTCCAGAGGGGAGAACTAGCTGAGCGAGAAGCCGGGGGAGGTGGGGAAGGTGGGGGAGAGGGCTGGCAGCTGGCTGAGAGCTCTTCTGGTCCCTCAGCCACGTGCGTGCGGTGGCCAGGGCATGTGCCCGGCCCTCTTCAGGGGGAAGGACTCGGAGAAGCTGCTTTCAGATGCTCTTTGCTGCCAGCCCCAAAGGGGTCTCCCAGCTGATGAGAAGCCCTGTGCCCAAGCCACAACCCCTTCCTGGGCAGCCACTCCTCAAGGCTGAGGAGAGGGGTATGCAGGGCCATCGACTCAGCTCCGGAGCCCCTGGGGTGATGCTAGGGCTGCCTCTGAGATGGCCTCCCTGCTTGTCGTGGCCCCTGCCCTCTCTGTCCCTCTCTCCCTTCCCCAGGCGTGGACCCCAAGAGCACCCATAAGAAGCCCCTAAAAGCCAAACTCCGTATACATTTTGGGAATTACCCCCTCGTCTGATACATGATTTGCATTCCAGAGGTTACCTTTTCACTGTTAATTATTTCCTTTGCTGTGCATGAGACTGTTAGTTTCATGTAGTCCCACTTGTCTATTTTTGCTGTTGCTGCCTGTGCTTTTGATGTCAAATCCATGAAATCATTCTCAAGACCAATGTCATGAAGCTTCCCCATTTTCTCTAGTTTCCAGGATCGGTTCTGACGTGCAAGTCTTCGATCCATTTGGAGCTGACGGGAGTGTCTGTGTGGCACCCGGCGGTCGTCCCATTCTGCCCCTTCCCACGAGTAGTCGGCACCGCGTCCAAGGTCAGCTGACCACACGTGTGGATTACTAGTATTTCTGGCATCTCTACTCTGTTCAACTGGCCTATGTGTCTCAATAGAAAAAAAATACTAATAAGCCACTTAAAAATGGGCTAAGAACTTGAATAGACATTTCTCCAAAGACAAACAAATGGCCAAAGAGACGTAAAAAGATGCTCAGCATCATCAATCATGGGGAAATGCAAATCAAAGTGACAATGAGCTCTCACCTCACACCTATTAGGGTGGCTATTCCCAAAGAAAAAGAAAAGTGTCGGCGAGGACGTGGAGAAGAGGGAGCCCTTGAGCAGTTAGCGGGAATGAAAAACGTGCAGCCACCATGGAAAACAATATGGAGATTCCTCAAAAAATTAAAAACGGTTACCATATGATCCCACAATCCCACTTCTGGATATACTAGAGGCCCAGTGCACAGCCGCGGCCGGCTGCTGGCCGGGTACTCCCTCCCTTCCCCCGCCGCCTGCTGCCACGGGGCCTCCCTCCCACCCACCCCCTTTCCTCCCTTCCCCAGGCCAGCCCGGCCCCTGGTCGAACTCCTGGATGAACTCCCGGCAGAGGAGACAATTTGCATATTACGCTTTTATTATACAGGAGGATCCAAAAGGATTGACATCCGGAACGTAAAGAAATATTAGAACTCCTACGTTCATTGCAGCATTATGCACAACAGCCAAGACGTAGAAGTGACCTAACTGTCCACCAAAGGGTGGATAAAGAAAATGTGGTGTTGGGGAAACCAAGATGGTGGCACAGGTAAACACCGGAGATGGCTGCCTCGCACAACCGCTTCAAAAATACAACTAGAAGACGGAACAGACATCACCCAGAAGCACAGGAAGGCTGGCTGAGTGGAAATTCCACAACTAGAAGGAAAGAGAAAAGCACATTGAGACTCAGAGGAGGTGCGGTGCGGAAATAAAATACAAAGGTGCGGACGTGCACGCGGAGCCGCTGGCGGCTGAGGGCGCAGTTGTCGTTTTCAATCGGGAGGGAGTCTCAGGCTCTGAGCTCCAGTTCCGGGCGAGTCTCTAGGGACCCAGACTCAAACGGGAGAAGCGGGACTGTCTGGCATCGGTCGGAACTCGAAGGCAGCTTTCTCTTGGAGGCCCTCACAGCGATTGCCGGGACCTCTGAGGGCAGGACTGAGAGCAGCCATACTGCTCGCTCTGCCTGCCCTGTTGATCCCCTGGGACCCCACCCCACCCAAGCCATGCACAGAGGCTTTTGCATATGAAAGGCCCAGCCCTTTGTAATCTGAAAATTACTTAACAAACTGCAGCTACCCCAAGGCCCCAGGGCAACTTGCATTGCTTTACAGCTGGCTTCTGCTGGGTAGCCTCAGGAAGAGGCTAAATTAGCACCTCCTTAGATCCAAGAGCCAATGTACCCAGTGGTCAGAGTGGGACCATCCAATTAAAAGTCAGATCCATAAGGGACACACTCAAGGGGCAGACTCAGTGAGCACCAAAGCCCCACTGAAGCAAGTCTTGCCCCATAAGGGTGTCTCCAGCACAGAAGTTCTCCCACCATAGATACAGCTGATTCTCACAGCCAATTGGCCTGGAGGTCAAATCCTCCCAGTGATACCAACAGCAATCAAGGCTTAACTACAACAACACTGTGCACAAAGCCCACAAGGGGGTGCACCAAGAGTGTCCACCTCAGGTAATTGGGGAGGCTGAGCCACTGGGCCCTATAGGACACTCAGCACAGAAAACCACTCTATTAACACAGGGAAGCATAAAAAATGCAGAGACAAAGAAGCAGGTCACAAATGACAGAAATGGAGGAAAACAAACTACTGGATATAGAGTTCAAAACCACACTTTTAAGGTTTTTCAAGAATTTTCTAGAAACTGCCGATAAACTTAATGAGACCCTCAAGAAATCTAGTGAGACCCTCAATGTTGTGATAAAGGACCAACTAGAAATTAACCATACACAGACTGAAATAACGAATATTATACAGACTCCCAACAGCAGACCAGAGGATCGCAAGAATCAAGTCAAAGATTTGAAATACAAAGAAGCAAAAAACACCCAACTGGAAAAGCAAAATGAAAAAAGAATCCAAAAATATGAAGATAGTGTAAGGAGCCTCTGGGACAGCTTCTAGCGTACCAACATCCGAATTATAGGGGTGCCAGAAGAAGAGAGAGAGCAAGATATTGAAAACCTATTTGAAGAAATAATGACAGAAAACTTCCCCCACCTGCTGAAAGAAATAGACTTACAAGTCCAGGAAACACAGAGAACCCCAAACAAAAGGAATCCAAAGAGGACCACACCAAGACACATCATAATTAAAATGCCCAGAGCAAAAGACAAAGAGAGAATCTTAAAAGCAGCAAGAGAAAGGAAGTCAGTTACCTACAAGGGAATACCCATACGACTGTCAGCGGATTTCTCAACAGAAACTTTGCAGGCCAGAAGGGAGTGGCAAGAAATATTCAAAGTGATGAATACCAAGAACCTACAACCAAGATTACTTTATCCAGCAAAGCTATCATTCAGAATTGAAGGTCAGAGAAAGAGCATCACTGATAAGAAAAAGCTAAAGGAGTTCATCACCACCAAACCAGGATTATATGAAATGCTGAAAGGTATCCTTTAAGAAGAGGGAGAAGAAGGAAAAGGTAAAGATACAAATTATGAACAACAAATACACATCTATCAACAAGTGACTCTAAGAATCAAGTGAATAAATAATCTGATGAACAGAATGAACTGGTGATTTTAATAGAATCAGGGGCATAGAAAGGGAGTGGACTGACTATTCTCGGGGGGGAAAGGGATGAGGGGGATGAGGGAAGAGACTGGACAAAAATCGTGCACCTATGGATGAGGACAGTGGGTGGGGAGTGAGGGCAGAGGGTGGGGTGGGAACTGGGTGGAGGGGAGCTATGGGAGGAAAAAAGAGGAACAACTGTAATAATCTGAACAATAAAGATTTAATTTTTAAAAAAAGGAAGAAAATGTGGTGTCCCTACAATTCAACCTTACAAAGAAAGAACCCAGTAATACGTGACATGGGTGACCCCGAGGACATCGTGGTCAGTGACATCAGCCAGTCACAGCAGGACAAACACTGCACGATCCCCTCCCAGAAAGTATCTGCAGTCAGAGTGCCCTCTGCCCAGAATGCCCTCTGCCCAGAATGCCCTCTGCCCAGAGTGCCCTCTGCCCAGAATGCCCTCTGCCCAGAATGCCTTGCATCTACTGTATGCATAAGAAGCTCCTCTTCATAAGGCACAGAGGCACAAGGGATGGCCAGGGGCTGGGAGGGAGGGGACACGGGAGTCTCTGCTGAGGGGCCGAAAGCTCGTCGTGCGAGACGTTCGAGACGTTCGCCGTCTGGAGACCTGGGACAACAGGGGCCCCTCCTGAAGGCTGCCCTGTACTGACAAACCTATTAAGAGCACAGTCACATTAAGTGTTCTTACCACAATAAAATAAAGATTAAAAATCAGCCTTACAATGCCAAAGTTGTTTCCCAGGCACCTACCTCATCTCCCCGGGGGCGTCCCAACCCGTCCTTCCAACAGTGAGTCCCACAGAGCTGCCTCCTGCAGAGCCTGCTCCTCCTGGACGTCTGCCCCAGGAAGTCCCACCGCCCCCAAGCTTCGCCATCGAGATTAGCCTCACTGCCTTCCCCTGCTCCTCCCAGCTGCCCATCTCCCCGAGACCTGAGCCGACTCGGCCTTCACCCTGACCCTCTCCTTCCCTCCCGGCAATATCCAGAACCCCCCTCCAAGCTCCTGCCTGGGCTCACAGAGCCCCTCCTCCTTTCTCCCTGGCTGTATCAGCAGCCTCTCCACCCACCTTCCTCCAGGATGACCTCCCAGAAACACAAGCCTCTTCACATCTCCCAGCTTCAAATCCCCCAGCTCTTCTCAGCCGACAGATTAAGGTCCAGCTCCTGTCCGGGGAGACCTTCTCACGACTCAAATGTCCAGCCCCTTCTCCCACCAGCTCTTCCCTCGTACCAGGGATCCAGCAAACCACGAGGATCCCTCACAGCTTCCCTCCTCTGCCTAAAGTGCCATCTCCCACCCCATCCTATCCTTAACCTTAGACAACCTGGTCAACTCCTAATTACACTTCAAAACCCCAATGCCAGTGTCCTCCAGGAAGCCTTCCCTGAATTCACTAGAAAACAAAGCTTCCCATAGTCTATGCTGCTTCTGTGATAACTTCCCATTTATTCCATTGGCTGTAATTACTGGTTTCCACACACATCCGCCCTCCCCCTCCAGAGTGGGAGCGCGTTGAGGGAAGGGTACACTGAAGCCAGTCTGCAGTCCCCTGCATTTCGCACAGTGTGCCTTGCCGTAGCTCTCAATAAACGTTTGTTGAGATTAAATAAAATAAATCCACTCTGCTTTGGATGCCAGCCACCTCCCCCTCTCCTCCCTTCCCGCCCTCCCCGGCTCCCCTCCCTTCCTCTTTGCTCAGGTGGTGCTCAACCCCCCAAGGCAAGACCTCCCCTCCTGCGCCACTCAGGGCAAAGCTGCTTCCCTCCCTTCGACCCCTGGCCCCGCCCAGCCTTCCAGCCCCTCCACCTGCTTGACTGAGGACTGACACAACCTGTGCTCCTACTGCACTGCCTTGAACTGCTTTGAAGAGCACGGCACCTGCTCACACATCAATTAAAATTATAATTAGGTGGTGAGTGTATAATTAAAATGACACGTTCCATCTCCCTCATTTCCCACTGCTGCTGGCTGTCGGGATGAAGGAAACCAGTCCCCTGGAGGGAGGTGGGGCAGGGGCCACTCTGGTCTCTGAACACGCGGTGCTTCCGCCCTGGTGTCTCCCTGGCACCGGAAGCAGCTTCCCAAGGCTGCCCTGGCCAGCCTGCGTGAGAGGGCCCTCTGTGCCTGTGCAGTCGTACACACTCCCTGCCTCGTTACGTCTGATTCCTTTCACGTGTCAGACTTCTCCAGGTCTCCATGCCTTTGTTCCTGGAGTGCCTTCTGCCTGGAATGCCTTTCACCTACTGTACGCGTAAGAAACTCCTGCCCATCCTTCAGATCCCAACTCGGACTTCCACCTGTGCTGGGTCGAAGGACACAGGGAAAGATGCAGTCCCTGCTTCAAGGCACAACAGTGCTGGGCAGGATGGCCCCCATGCTCCAGGGAAGTTACTGAGGTCCCGGTGCCGCACCGTGGGCGGGAGGCTGGAGAGGGGACGAGGCCTGCAGAGCCGCCCGGTCCTCCATCCCTCCCACTGCAGGGGCTGCAGGGTCACTCTTCCAGAACACAGACCTGTGGGTCCGCTGCCATCCGCAGCCAGCCCGTGGCACCGCAAGTCCATCTGTCCGGTGCTTGTCCCGCTAACGAGCAGAGTGCAGCTTGCCGGAGACATGGGCTATCGGAGGGCGCGCTGCAGAGGTTTCCCCGCCGGGAGCTGTGCCAGCACCCAGCACCCAGCACCCCCGCTGCAGATGAGGTCTGGGCGGGGCACGGGGGAAATCACTCCTTGCCTTTCTTAAACTAACTCACTTTGTCGCTGCTGTGAGCGTTAAAACCTGCGTGTGTTAACGCCTGTGAGCTCACCACGCTGACCCTGGGCAGCCAGGGCCTGCTTTGTCCCGAGACCTCCTTCGAGACACCGAGGCAGGGAGGCAGGTGCTAAGTACCGCCTAGGCGCAGTGCGTCCCCCAGGGTATTTTGTAGAGGCTGCCTTGGATTTCCAAAATGGGTTTTGGGAAGCGGTAGCTACATATGTGAGCCCTGAGGAAAAGAAGGCGCCGACTGAGAAGGGCTTCTGGAGGCTACCTGGGCTCAATTTTTTAAAACAGAGCCCAGGATCCATTTCTGCACAGGAACGTCTCACACAAACTGCCGGCCCCTGCGCTGAACTGCCGGCCTGCACTGTGTTGCTGCCATCTAAGCCAGCCCTGATAAAGGTTTCCTGGAACCCTATTTCAACCAATAGCATCGAGGCTTTCCTCATCCAACCAGAGCTGCACAGCTTGGACCAATCTGAGTGGCTCTTTTGTGCCAGATCAGAACAGTGCCTTTTGGCCCAATCAAACTGTGAGGATTCGGAGAGGTTGGACCAATCAGGGACCAGGGGTGGGGACTTCTGTCAATGTAAGCCAGCTCCCCCAGCTCCCTGAGTGCACTGTCCCTTTCCACCGAAGACAGAAGGCTGTCTCCCTGGCTGGGCTTAACTGCAGAGGATGTCTTAGCAGAGCTGTCTAGCTGGAGAGGGACCCGGCCCAGGGCCACCTGGCCCAGGGCTATTCCCCGGCCATGGGGGTGCTGTAGTGCTGTTCACGGCCGTGGTGCTGTTTGCACGGAACTACGTTTCTTTCTTCACCACCCAAATTGGGGATTCCTGCTGGCAAATGAATTGGCGCCAACAACCTTGGGTTGACACCTAGAATGTTACTAAGTGCTCTGCCAAAGAAGTTTCATGTTCAACTGAGCCTGAAAATGCTGAGTTCACAAAAGTTACTGGCCTTCTTGACTGCAGGACTTCTCAGAGCCTGAAATACGCCAGTGTGCAGGTGATGTCTCCAGAGAGGCATCCAGCTCAGTCACATTGTACAACCACGGAGTCTGTTTCTGCCACAACACTTCGTAGAACTAGTTGTAGGAACTCAGGTGGAGACGTGCTGTTACTTCCTTTCATGTCTCACCAGCCTGGAAAGTGGCTATGGCTGTCCCCACCTTAGAAATGCTGACACAGGCACATGAGGCCCTCCCACTCGCTGCTGTACTCCCAGCACCCAGCACAGGGACAGCAGGCGGCAGGCCCTCAACACCCAGTTGGGAGCTGCATTAAGAGATGCCAAGTCTTGACTATGGCCCAGTCCTGGCCCAGAGCAAACCCTCAAGGGACCTCCCCTAGGTCCAGCTGAGCCTGGCTTCCTCTCCAGCCAGGGAGGGTGGGAAGCCGGGGCCCTGAGTGGACAGGAAGGGGCAGCAGCCGCTCACCTTTCTGCAGCCTGTGTTGGCTGCGTTGTCCTCCTAGGCGTCTGATCATTGGACTGAGAGTCCAGTGCTGTCTGAGGAGCGTGTCGCTGTGTTTACGACAGAACACACACATGCGCACTGAGGAACGCTAACAGGGCTCCCAGTGGCGGGCGCAGATGCTAAAGCTAGTGCCCACCATGATCTCCAGCCCCAGCCCCGGGCCAAGCACACGTCTAGGCATCGGAAAGCGTTTGGAGAGAAAGAACATGACACCTCAGAGACAGGAGGGCAGGCGCGAGGGCTCCGAGAACGTCCGAGTGGCTGAAACGGTCACAGCCCATGCAGCCTGCTGGCTCAGGGGCTTAGAGCCCAAGCAGGCAGTTGAACATGAAGCCCAGTGTGCACCCTGGCGGGGAAGTTCAGTTGGTTAGAGCCGTGGTTGGCAAACTGCGGCTCGCGAGCCACACGCGGCTCTTTGGCCCCTTCAGTGTGGTTCTTCCTAAGCCTTAGGAGCACCCTAATTAAGTTAATAACAACGTACCTACCTATATAGTTTAAGTTTTAAAAAGTTGGCTCTCAGAAGAAATTTCAATCGTACTGTTGATATTGGGCTCTGTTGACTAGTGAGTTTGCCGACCACTGGGCTAGAGCATCCTCCCAACATGCGAAGGTTGCGGTTTGATCCTCAGTCAGAGCACACACAAGCATAAATAACAAATACTTTACTCTCTCCCTCTCCCTTCCCCTCTAAGAAAAAAAGAAAAAAATCCAGTGTGTGTCCACAGCCTGGCCTCTCCACTGTAACCACTAGGCCTGCTTCCCACCTACACCAGTCCCACACCTCCCCAGGCCCGAGCGGGCTCTGCCCACCATCCCTTAGGAGCTGGAGCCCCGGGTGCCCCTGCCCAGTCCAGCTGCAGGGCTGGCTTTCATAGATACGAAAGTCCAATGACTGGGTGACAGACCTCATGTGCCAGGAGGCAACAGGCACAGTCAGACCAGGCCTGGCTCCAGGGAACATGGCCATTGTTTTATTTCATGCAAGTGTCACCCATTCAACTGTACACATTCTAGAAAGACCCTGTCACACAGCCCAGCTGCCTGCCTGGCCCACCTATCTGACTGCCTGATGGATCAACAATGGCTGGCCACAAGCCTGCCCAGCAAGAACAGCCATGAGAGAGGACCCCAGCACGCCAGCCACCCCTCCAAACTGAGCGAGGGCAGGACAGGACTGGGGACTGCTTTGGGGTGTGCCAGGCTGGGAGCCTCTCATCCTTGACCCATGTGCCAAGGAGGCTGTGGCCTCCCCTCCAGTAAGACAGGCCCCAGCTGCACCACAGAAGCCTCTGTCTGGGGAGATGTTGGCCCAACTCTGAGACTCTCCCCAGAACTGGGAAGGAGACGGTGCCATCCTGAATGAGGAGACTCCCTGCCAAAAAGGGAGGCCCGGGCCTGCTGTGAGGACAGCTCGGTGAGGCGTGAGGACGGCAGAGGCCGGAGGGAGCTGCGGGGGCGGAACTGCCCGTGGGGCAGCCATGGCAGTGGCAGAGAGAGTGACCAGCACATTTACCCTTCACCTTGTTCTAAGGCAGCGGTTCTCAACCTGTGGGTCGCGACCCCTTTGGGGGTCGAACGACCCTTTCACAGGGGTCACCTAAGACCATCGGAAAACACATATATAATTACATATTGTTTTGTGATTCATCACTGTGCTTTAATTATGATCAATTTGTAACAATAAAAATATATCCTGCATGTCAGATATTTACATTATGATTCATAACAGTGGCAACATTACAGTTATGAAGTAGCAACGAAAATAATGTTATGGTTGGGGGTCACCACAACATGAGGAACTGTATTAAGGTGGCGGCGTTAGGAAGGTTGAGAACCACTGATCTAAGGTCTCTGCTTTCCCTTTGGGAACTTTTTATTCCAATTCCACGCAGCCTTGGCGAGGAGTGACGCACATGCAGCCCCGTGAGGACACCCCACCCTGTGGCACTGACTGGCTCCTGGACGGGCACAGGACCCGAAGGGGCCAGCAGAGGCCTCTGAGGCCTGCTCCCTGCGAGCAGACAGGGAACTGGCCGTTGCCTGACAGTTTGCTCAGAAGGAAGGACGCTGACTGGGGGGGGGGGGGGGGGGGGCAGGGGGCTGGCAAAAGAACAGAGGCCCGCACAGCCAACAAGCTCACCCCGCAGCTCAGGGCCCAGCCTCTCCTGAATCCCCGTTTGGCAAAAGCCAGGGTGAGCTGAGTCCCTGTCCCGTAGGCTGGATTCATGCAGGAGGCTTGCTGCTCCCTCCCAGGTCGGGCCCAGCTGCCACAGGAGCCCCACGATGATGCCATCCCAACAGCCACGGGTGCCCTCCCTGCCCTGCTTCACCAAGCTCAGCCCAACCCTGAAGTCCAGCAGGAAGGGCCTCTGCCCAGGCCCTCTGGCCCCGCTGGCCCCGGGGCCCTTCCTGGGCAAGCGCAGCTCCGTCCTCTGCCGCTCTGCGAGTCCTCCCTTACCCTGCCCCGGCCTCCACCCCCGCACGACCAGTTCCGGGCCCTCAGCGTCCCGCACATGACAGGGGCTTGGCAGGTGCTGCCGCCGACGCGTGTTGGAGAGGGGGATAGTGAGCGCCACCCAGCACCCCAGGCCCGCTTTAATTCGCACAAATACCTGGGTAGCAGGTGCTGTGCTTATCCCCATTTTGCGAGAAAGTGAAGCTCAGGGGGCTTAGGCAAGTTACTCAGGTCAAAAGCTCTCCCGCCAAGGTCTCTCAACCCCCCCACCCCCGCCACCCCATTAGACAGGGAGCTGCACACACTGCCACAGCCACCACCCACCCAGCACTGGCCCCGACGGGACGCCAGTGACCATCCGTGGAAGGGACCCATGTCCTCAGTGGCACCACGCCTGGGCATCTCCTAGGAGCTTTCCAGAAATCCCGCCCTCCAGAATAGCCTGGGAGGAGCTGCAGGGGAGGGCGGGGGTAGAAGGCACGAGGCTGGCAGAGCTGGGCCTGGCACCGCAGAGCCCCACGTGGGGGACGGTGCCTGCCTGGGGTGGATTCAGTGCTCACCCAGGGCTGGCTCCAGCCCACTAAGTAGCCTGAGGCTCCCAGGGCTCGGGCGGTCCCGCTGCACCTGGAGGCTGGGCCAGGCGGGCAGAGCTGCGCTGCCGAGGGCACACTGGGGTGTTCTCCCCTGGGGAGGAAGGCGGGAGCTGGCCCTCAGGATGGCCCCACTGAGCACCCGATGGGCAGTGCTGAGGCCAGCCACCCCTCGCTGAGGAGCCCAGGGCAACAAAAGAGGAAAGAAGGCCACTCCAGAGGTGGCCTCAGGAGGGAGGAGGGACTCTTGGGAGAGCACCGGCTAGCGCCCTGCGCCAGAGCCTGGTGGCCAGCTCAGAGGCATCCCGTCACTCATGCAAGCGGCACTGACTGGGCATCAGCCATGTGCCAGACCCTGTGCCAGGGATGGGGACCCAAAGGACTGCCATCCCCGCCCTCCTGAAGCTTCCGCTCGGGCTGCGAGTGGACAAGTATCGAACATCCAGACAAATGGCAACCGGGACCGCGATGAGTCCAGCAGAGAAGCAGGGCCTGAGCTCCAGGGAGCGGCCGGGAACAGGGTGGCCGCGGTGCCATTCTGAGCAGAGCCGGGGGAGGAATTTGAGGGAGCGCCTGCAGCAGGGGAGGCTCAGGACGCGGGTTCCCAGGACCACAGCCAACGGGAAGCAGCTAAGCAAGACGGAGTGCAGACGAGTGGCTCCCAGCATGGGGATAAATTAGTGAGAAATGCATGGAAAACGAAGCACCAAACCACCAGAGTCAGTCACTGCCATCAGGGGAAATAAAATGTGGAACAAGAAGGCAACGAGAACAGGGAAACGTGCCCGACCGGACTCCCGAGGGGGGAGGTCCGGGTGCGGGACGCTGCGGGGGTCGGCTGGAGGCTCCCACATGCAGACTTGAGGCTGAGCTCTCATTCTGAGAGATCCCCTTAGAGGGGGGACCCTGGGGTTTGCCAAGGGATTCTGAGCCTGGAGTGTTCCGCCAGGCTCTCCAAGCCTGAGGGTCCACATTTAAGGGCATTAATTCTTGAAGGTCCCTAGGGGGTGGGAGGTCCTGAGCGTGAGGTCTGTGCTGGGACAGCTTGTGGAGGGGTCGCTCCGGGCCATCCAGCGGAGAGGTGGTGTGGGCGAGGCGCAGCTGGGGCTCAGCCTGCCCACCTGCTCACCTCTGACCCTTTAGGAGACTCTGGCCTCTTCCCAAGCCACTGTTACAAGACCCTTAGCCAAAGGGGCTCCAAATACAGTGCCCATGTGCTCCAGAAGCCGGGACAAGAAGCGGGCACTGGACAAGGCCACGTCCCATGCTCTCACACAGACGTCCCGTCTCCTGGCACCTGCTACCACGGGAACAGAGAGGGCTGCGAACCACCAAGGCCACACAGCCAGGCCCGATCCTGGGTACTGTGGCCTCGGCCAAGGGAACCAAGGAGGCTGAGTCCCACCTGCCCCCAATACACACCACAGCACTCAAGTCAGCGCCACTGGCCTCAGGGCCTGGAATCCTTTCTGATTGAGGCAGCCTCACCCAGTTCAGAGGTCTATTGACCAAGCCGGGGCCCCCATAGATACCCAAGGGGGTGCTGAGGCAGGGCCAGGCCCTGCACAGAACAGGGAGGCAGCTGAGAGGCACTGTGGGCCTGGAGGGCAGGAAGCCCGGGCAGCCCGCCTGCTCCTGGCTGGGCACACCCCTCGGCAGAGGGCCAGCGCCCAGCAGGCAGCGCAGCCTGCGGAGCACCGTCCACTCCACAGGGCTCCCTTGGGAACATGAAGAAAAGATCAGGGCTTCCTGCACATCCCCAAGGTCAGGGCCAAGCCCAGAGTAGGTGCTCAGGAAATGGGTGCATGGATGGATGGATGGATACATGCATGATTTCCTTTCTCACATCCTCACTGAGAGATCAACAGAGAAACTCACACAGCGAACAAACGTTCTCCCCGCTGCAGCCAAAGGGCCCAGGCACTTGGGCCAGTAAACCACAGCCGGAAACACAGCTGCCCGAATCCCACCCAGGAACCCGCTGGGCTTTCCGAAGGCATTGCCCTGCCTTCTTCTAACGTAACAGAACCTCCCAATTCTCATCTGACGCTACCTCAGAGCTAATTTTCTGAATCTCTATATACAATAAGTCATTTAACAAAAAAAAACCCTGTATCTACAGGGTATGCAACAAAGGGAGATTTCAAAGCCCATTAACTCGCAGAGATGGTATGTTACTGGGAGAATGTGGGCTGTATAATTAAAACGATTTAAATCTGATTATAAAAAGGCAGTGGGCTTCACCGCCTGCCGCCATCTCACTAATGGAAAGAAAACCAGTATCTTGAGTTTTTAAAATTCCTGTAAAGTTATGAGTGAGAGCACGCACGGAGCGCGCCGCCCACGTCGCTCTGAGATAAGACGGCGCCCCTTTCAGAGGAACGCTCCTCCCGCTCCTCCCGGACCACAGCCAGCGCTGCCCCGGGGAGCTCTGCGTGGTGTAACGGCTTCTGGTGGCGGAGGGGTTCTTCTGGAAACCCGTCTCCGAGTGAGTGATGCCTGGCTGTCCCTGTCCCCTGCCTACTGAACTCCAGAACCCAGAGTCTGGGAGGGAGAAGCAGGAGCCTGGGCCTGGGCCTGGGCCTGGGCCAGGGGGAGGCACCAAAGGACAGTTCATACCCAGCCAGGACCCCCCCTGTGGAGCAGAAGCCTGCATTTCAGCCTGACCTCGAGGAGCGGGGCGGACTGATGAGAGACATCGACAGTGACGAGCTCACCCACTGCGGCAGGGCCTGCGGGGCAGGCAGTGGGTTGAGCTGACTGTCCCCTTGGTTTCCACATCCCCATGGGCCTCCCCTCACAGTTCAAAGCCTAGAACCAGGTGTATGGTTCTCGGCCGTGATGCCCTTTCGATGGTCTACAGCCTGCACCCCTTACCTGCCTAGAGGCTCATTCCCTAGAGACTGAGCCACTTCTGCCAGGACCACAGAGAGGCAGCCCTAAGACCCGCAGGTCTCACCAGCTATCGGCACCCTCCACTATGCCCAGCAGCCCCGGACAGCTCATGGATCCTGCCCGTTCACACCTCGGAGCCCTTGCTCAAGCTGTGCCCCTGCCTGGAGGTCCTCTGGCCTTTCTCCCCCTGACCAACCCCCATTTCCCGCTTCAGACTCAGCTTGGGCGTCACCTCCTCCGGGAAGCCTTCTTGGTGCTCCAAGCCAGGGTAGGTCAGGCACCCACTGTGCTCCATAGCCTGAGCTGACTTCATTCTCTTGTAACACGGACCACATTTAGCCCACTAGACTGTCCCTGGCACCCCAGCTCTGTTGCCACAGCACACAGTGGGGGGGGGGGGGGTGCTCACTGCTCCACATGGCCTGCCAGGGTTTCCCCAGAGAATGGTTTTGATCAGCTGGAAACATCCTCTGAGCCCCGGCCCACCTCACGCCCCGTAAGGAGGCTCAGCTTTCTTCCTGACCCCGTGCCGGCTTTCTCCAGCGTAGTTAGTAATTTTAAAACAATCAAGTCCAGCAAACCGTAGCCGATTAAGTGAGGACTGGTAGCTGGTGAGCCTCCCGCAGCATCGCCTCTGCCCGGGCCTGTGTTTAGACGGGGTGACTGGGGGGCTAACCAGCCCCTGGTAGAGATAACCTTCTCGGAGCAGCCAGCCGCCTAATGAGGCTTCAGGGGACTCCTTAACAAGATCAGGGAGGGCCAGAGCTCTGCCTCCTGGTGCGGAAGATTTCTATGCAATTAGACCTTCCACAGGGCAGGCGCTGCCCAGGAGGCTGCGGAGCCTCCATAAGGCAGCCCCTCCCAGCATTCCTGTGACTGCCCTGGGGCAGGGTCTCCACCACTGGAAGGAAGAGCAGAGCTGGCATTCCGGGCCCTCCCTTCCCCTGCATCTTGGACGGAGCTCTCGGGGGCCACCATTGGGCATCTGGAAGAAGGGAGCAAGATCCCTGCCCACGGTGGGTGTGGGGACAGGGGAGACCCACCCACGTGGAAGAGGCCAAGGGCACAGGTTGTAGCTACATATAAAGTGGGGCTGTGGTTCAGACACCCTGCAGCCTGGTAACACACCCCATCAGGCCACCGGACAGGGAGGGGCTCTCTGGGGAGAGGACCCCCGGGTCCACCCACCACTGGGCCCGCCCACCTGCAGGTGTGTATCCTCGAGCTCCCGTGAGTGCAGGCCCCCACGGGTACAGCCTTTAACCAACACTCCCGCTGTGCTTCCCGCGCAGAGCCAGGGAGGCAGACACACCGGACAAGGCAGAAGCAGGCGGCCGCCTCGGGGAGGGAGCTGAGCGGAGGGAGGGCCTCCTGAAGAGATGTCACGCTGAGGCTGGGAGGCGACAGGGACACTGGGTCCAGGAGCCAGTGGCGAGCAGTTAGGGAGAGCAAGGCCCTCTTGGCACAAGGCCAGGGACAAGGCCAGACACCCGCCGAAGCCAGACCGCGAGGCCGCCAGGGCTGAGCACAGACATCAGCCCGCAGCCGGGCGGCCAGGCCTGGGGTCAGGAAGTAAGTGGGGCCACCCGCGGAGCAGGTTCCTGCAGGCGGCACAGGCAGGTTCACCTCCCAGAGGCGCCAGGCAGAGCTCCGCCAGCACTGCCCAGCTCCCAGGGCGGGCTGGCACTCCGCGGACACCTGCTGTGGGCCCTGCAGCGGGCGCCTCTCCTGGCGGGAGCCACGCAGCTGACAGGCGGGCGTCGCGCTCAGGGCTTCTGACGAGGGCGTGCTCAACACCGACAGAGCGTCGAGGACCCGCAGCCCTGCTCCCCGAGGTGCTCATCCTGCTTCCTCAGACGCCAGCCTGGCAGGGGTGCTGGCGACATCCTTGCCCTGGCACAGCGGGCCAGCTCCTAGCACCTGCCAGGGGGCTGGAGGAGCGGAGGCAGAGCCCCTCCGCCAAGCGCACAGCGGCCAGGCTCCCTGGCTCCAGACCTGTGGCTGCTCCTCCCTCCCCCAGGCCCCCTCCTGCCCTAGTCACCCCATTTCACAGGCGGAAACAGGCTCCCCAGCCCACCAGAGGACTCTGGGGAGACGAGACAGAGGCCCAGGTCCTGGCTCACGCCCAGGACCCAGCAGCCACAGCCCCCGAGCCTCCAACAGCCGCACCTGGACCCAGGGCAGCTTCTGCTTCCGGCAGCCCCGCCCCAAGGCCCACGCCCCGCCACAGCACGGCAGGCGCGCCTCGAGCCTATGGACGGTGTGGACAGGCCACGGGTGCTGAGCCCTGACAGCAGCTCAGGCGGAGAAATGCCTTCTGAAATGGGGCCACAAACCCAGGCCTGTGTCTGCCCCACAGAAGGGCCAGGGGAGACCTTCAAACCCCGAAGTGACCAGGAGGGCCGGGCCGGCTCAGCAGGCTGCAGGCGGCTGGACGGGGCTGTGTAAACGCCACCAGCCTCCCGGCCCCGCGTGCCCCAGGAGCCCGGGGGTGACCGTGAAGGCAGGACCGCAGTGGGCGGTAGGGCTCTCAAGAGTGGAGGTCTGTGTGTCCGTCCATCCTGTCATCCATCCGGGACTTTTCCTGAGCACCCGTGACCAGCCCTGGGCACCAGGTGTGGACAGACACCTCTGCTTTCTCACAGGCTTCCCCAGGAGCCGGTGGCAGAGCCCAGGGCCTGGCCACGAAGCTCCTGCAATGACGGAGGATGAACCGAAAGGCTCAGCCCCGGAGGACTCCAGTGTGGCGATTCCGTGACGCCGGACGGCAGGCAGTGCCGGGTGGGAATGGCGCGTCTGGGCATGGCAGGTGCAGTAATGCGGCCAGCAAGTGGCCAGCAGCGAGTCACTGCTGCCACTCTGTGTCCAGGGGCGGGGGGGGGGGGGGGGAGTGGCAGGGGGCTGGGCCCGCATGCGGAGCATGTCTGGAGTCGGTGCAGACCGCACGGCCCCAGCAGGCTCTGCTGGGAGGAGCGCCAGCCCGGAGGCGAGAGTGCAAGTCCCCAAGCTCCGAGTGACTGGCCGTGAGGCGCTGGGGAAGCTGCACAGGAGCCGAGCAGCATGCCGGGCCAGCATCTGACGCTTCAGCCTTTCTTGGACCAATGGCTCCCGCAGAGCCCTGGGTGGCGCTGCCCGCCAGCGCTCACTCAGCTCCCTTAGTATCAGCAGAGTCCAGAGCTAGCGGTGAGGCCTCGCCCTCCATGGCCACGCGCACCATGAGGACAGCCGTGCCTCTGCTCCTTGCGCACCTGCTCGTGCCAGGCCCCGCTACGTCCTCCTTAGTCATTACCTCACCTGGTCCTTAAGACAGCCTATTGGAGAGGTGCCACTGTCCCCACTTGACGGGCGGGAAGCTGAGGCCACAGTCCCGTGCTCAGGCACGCAGGCGCTGTGTAGGAGGGGCAGTGACAAATGGATGGATCCAAAAGAGAATCAGGTGAAAAGTCACCAGGCTCCAGGCTGTGCAGCCCGAAAGTCCCTGAGGGGCACAGTGCTGCCTATAGCATCTAAAGGGCTGGGGTGGAGGCAGCCTGGCTGGTATAAGGCTGGGTTAGAGACGAGAATCTTCAGTCCTCAGAGGCACCTGCATCTCATGTGATGTGTGTGATCCCCAAGCCTGGGAGGGGCAGGGCTGGTCCACCCCCTCAGTAAGTTCACCACAGAGTTTGGCCCGGGCCGGCTGTGCCCACAGCCCCCCTACCCCTACCCCACCCCCTCCCCGTCTCAGCTCAGGCTGCCATAACAAAATACCATACATTGGGTGGTTCCAACAGCAGACATTTATTTCTCACAGTCTGGATGCTGGCAAATCCAAGACCAAGGTGCTGGCTGATTCAGTCCCTGTAAGAGCTCTCTTCTTGGCTTGTGACCGCCACCTTCCCACACGGTGGGAAGAGAGCAGCTCTCTGTCTGTTCTTATCACTAATCCCACCATGGAGGCCCCACTGTAAGACCTCATCCAAACCTAATCACCCCCGAAGGTCCCACTTCCAAATGCCATCCCACTGGGGGCTGAGGCTCCAACATATGAATTTGGGGGGTGACCACCATATCACCTCCAGCTCTGGACACCAGGACCCGGTGATTCTGCTAACCCACATGGCTGGGACCCCAAGAAAACCACTCCCTGGGGTGGACAGGCAAACTGGCTCCCACCCTCACCCCACAGACATGATGCCAGGGTGCCAAAGGAGATGCCAACAGTAAGGGCCAGGCCACTGCCCACAGCCTCCTCCTGACCTTGGACAAGTTGAATGGCCGCCACCACAATGACCATTCCACTGGGATGACCTCAGAGGGGCCCAGAGTCAGGCCCACACGTCTGGGCCCAGGGATGGCCCCAGAGTGAGGGGAAATGGTATTCAGTGCCCCGTGAACTTCCCTGTCTTAGAGCCAAGGGTACCACAGGGCACAAAGGAGACCAAGTCCCTCTCTTTCTTCAGCCCCGTCACCAGGGGACGGCGCCAAGCACGAGCAACGGGAAGCACTGACCAGGGCCCGCCTCCTCTGGGCACTGGGGCACCCTGGGATGTGACCTCTGAACTGAGGCCTGAAGGACATCCAGAGGGAGGACGAAAAGGGAAGGGGCCAGAGGGGCTCCAAGCAGCAGCCAGGTGCCCAGGCAGCACAGGTATCTGCACCCCATGCACATACATACACACACTCACAGATGCACACATACTCATACACACACTCACAGGCACACTCGCACACGCATACACAGGGCAAGGGGTCTCTGCCCAGATTCCGTGGAATGTCAAGGACCTGACCCAGCCTCCTAGACAGCTCTCCCTCGGCACTGCCGCCCTCCCCCCACCACCACCGTGCTCCCCAGAGGCTTGGCCACCCTGCCTCCTGTCCCTGGAGGCACAATGGCTTCAGGCACCCCTGCAGCCCAGCTCAGCGCTGTGAGCTGCAGTGTCACGCTGCGCTCCCATGGCCTTTAGCAGGTGCACGGGAGAAGCCCAAGCCAGCCCTGAGCTGAGGCTCCAGCCTGGGGAGAGACTGACAGGGAGAGGCCCTCCAGGGCTCCAGGCCCAGAGCGGGAGCTACAGGAGTCGGGGCGATCCACCAGACACGTGGGCTGTGTGGAGCTCTGGGTGGAGTCCTGAGAGCCACCTAGGTGAGCAGCAGCATTTGATGTCTGCAGCCATGGCAGGAAGGTAGCAAGGACCCCAGGTGCCAAAGCAGGGCCACCTCAGTGCCTGAGACAAGCCCAGGGCCCGAGTGTGGTCCCTCCTTCCTCCTCCCCCTGCCTCTGGGTGCTCAGATGAGAACAGAAGCCCCAGGCCAGGCCGGAGCAGAGCCAAAGCTCCACTCTGCGCAGAGCAGGAGCACGCGGGAGGGGCAGAGCTGGCCAGGCAGCAGGCCGAGTGTGCAGGCCAACACAGAGGGACTGAGCCAAGGGCTGCCGCTGGACGTGGTGGAGGAGGGGGCTGGGTGTCCAGCCAGTGGGGTCCACATCTCTGCCCTTACCTGGGAGTTGGCAGCAGCAAGGAGTGTCATGTACCCATGGCAGGGGCCCAGGAAGACAAAAGGGAAGGTGGCCAGGACACAGGGAGGACGATGCTGACCACACCCACTCTGAGCCACCCCACGCTGCTCCCCGGCAGGGGCTGCTGGCCGACACCCTCTTCCTGCCCAGCACACATCCCTCTCTGCCCATCACCACTTCACAGAAACTGAGGTTTGGAGGACAGGGCGAGTGACCTCTCAGCCAATCTGTCACTGAGCTGAGATGTGAACCTAGACCTGCCTGACCCCTTCCACCAAATAGAACAAGTTATGCTGCCCCGGGGCAGGCTCTGGGGGCTGGGCCATGCTGGCCAGATTCCAGCCACTCTGCATTCAGAACAGCAAGACGGCAGTGCTGTGCAGCGCCAGCCCCAGGCTCCAGAGCCCCAGCCCGCAGGTGGCTCTAGACCAGCGATCGCCAACCGGTGGCCCACGGACCAGGTCCGAAAGGTTGGCGACCGCTGCTCTAGACGGCCTCCACGGGTCAGGCCCTGCCTCCTTCCCTGCCCTCCGGGACTTCCAAAGGTGAACTCAACTCCCAGCTGCCCTGAACGGTGCAGGGGCTGGAGGAGCCTGCCAGCCCAGCCAGGAAGCGCAGGAGACCAAGAGCCGCTTGGGACAATGCGGGCTGGTCATGTGACCACCATCCCTACCCTCTGCTGGCCCTCAACTGGGCGTTTTAGCCAGTCTCCTCAGCTGACCTTCATGCTGTCCTCTGTGTTGTCACGTCTTCCAGTCGAGGAAACCGAGGTAACTGCCCAGAGGCCGAGCAGAGCCGGGAGGGAGCCCAGTCCGTAAGCGAGAGCAGCAGCGCCCCTGCCCAGCCCTGAGCACCTCATCTGTGCTTGTGTGGAGGTGGAGGCCCAAGCTGAGCACTGGCAGGGACGGCCCACGCGTCACTGAGGGAGCGTGGCATCGGGCTGCCTCTGCCCAGGGCTGGCAGAGGACTGATGGGAGGGAAGCAAACGGAGTAGGCCAGCCAGGGCCACATGTCCCAGGTCTGGCTGGAAGAGGAGGCCTAGCCTGAGTGAGGACCCCCCTGGGCCCTCGCCCCCTGGCCTGCCCCACCCACGGCTTCGGCCCAGACACATGTAGAAGGGCCATCGAATCACCTTGTAGCTACCCTGCTGGCGCTGCAGGCCGGGGAGAACCCTGGGTCTTTCTCTTTCCAGTCCATGGCCATCGGCCAGAAAACTGGCTGTTGATAGACTTTGAGAGCCCAGCTGCTGGGGAACTGAACACGGACCCAGTGCCTTGTGAGGCTCCATGCCCGTCAGAGAGGCCAGACAGCCCCCCCCCCCCGAGAAAGGGGCTGTCCCAGGCCAGCCCATGGCAGCGAGATGAGTCTCTGCCCAGCCCGACACTGTAACAGAAGAGAAAGGAGCTGCTGTGCAGGAAGGCGGGGAGAGCAGGGCACCGGGAGGGGTGGGGGAAGCAGGGGAAGTCGGCATGAGGCACAGGCCACAGGAAGAGCTGATTTGCTGCACCCCAGCTGAGGGGGCTCATTGGTGCTGGCGCTGGCAATGGGCAGGCCTGGATGTCGATCTTCGCCTCATTACTTAGGAAGCATTTAGCCCAAGCCTTCTGGGAGCTGGGCCTGTCAAGAAGACAAGATTGGTGAGCTCTGAGAAAAGCACGGGGGACAGCCCAGGCCTCCTGACTTCCCACCAAAAGGCTGCCCGCGCTTTCGGGGGCCGAGGGACAGGTAAGTGAGCGGCAAAGGGAAAGTGACAGGAAGCGCAGACTGGATCAACAGGACCCAGTCATCTACGCTTGCTCATGGTTTGCGTTTCTTTGTTGTTGTTCTCATGAGTCACCAAGGAAATGGGAGGACTGTTTTGCAGGCGCAGGGTAGTAGGTATTTGTCATTTACCAAATACTGCTAGTTCTCCCCTTTCCAGGCACATGGTACGCCTATGCTTCCTGGATCCCGCATGCCTGGCTGCGACCACGTGACTAGTTTCGGCCCAGGAGTGTTTAGCAGATGTGGCAGGGATGTGTCATGTCCAGACCGAGTCTCCCAGAGCTCTCTCTCCCTTTGGCACAGCAACTGGCAATATTCAAGCTGAGTGACCGTGAGGAGCCAAGGTCTAAGCTGACCAACGATGAACACGTAACACAGACAAGAGACAACTTCTTGTTACGTTATGCCACTGAGTTTGGGATTGTTTGTTATACAGCAGAGCTTAGTCTATCCTGACTGATACAAAGGGAACCACAGAACAAAACCAAAGGACAGGACAAACAGGCACTTCCCTGGGTAGCCACGTCTAAAAAGACTCACCCCAGGGGTCAGACTGGGTTAGCAATGGTTTGGGAACAAGAAGTGCAGACTGGATGTTTCAAGTGTTTAGGACAGGGGTCCTCAAACTACGGCCCGCGGGCCACATGCAAATACAAATACTGTATTTGTTCCCGTTTTGCTTTTTTACTTCAAAATAAGATATGTGCAGTGTGCATAGGAATTTGTTCATAGTTTTTTTTTAAACCTAGTCCGGCCCTCCAACGGTCTGAGGGACAGTGAACTGGCCCCCTGTTTAAAAAGTTTGAGGACCCCTGGTTTAGGAGATGGCATCTTCTGGGTCATGAGAAGGCCGTGTAAGGAAGAAGACGGCGGGGAGGGGACTTGGCATCTATAAGAACGCAGAAAGACAGCCTGTCTGCCGTTTAAGGTGCGGCTCCGAGTGCCACGTAGCACCCTTCGCTTCCTCCAGGGGGAACCTGAAGAAGCGGCCCAAGCCGTGCTCCGACAGGACGGCTGCTGAAGGTCCTGGGAACAGCAGCACCAGGACACACGGGTCTCACTAGAGCCTCAGCCTCCTGCCCACACGCCTGCCTGAGGGGTCCACCTGTGCACCGCCAGGGAAGCCGACCTCCCACTCTGGGAGCAAGGTCACGGCAACAGGAACTCTGAAAGGGAGCCTCTAGAACCAAATAAGAGGACGTGGTGGGACAGGAGGATAGTCTATAAGATGACAGTGTGCGCATGTGTGTGCATGTGTATGTGCATGTGTGCATGTGTGTGCACGCACAGGAGGGGCCCTAGAATGAAAGAGACCTCTGAAGCCGGGAGTTCAGTTCAGGGAAATGGCAGTCATTCCTTTGCACAGCCACAGGCTTGAGAGAGATCCAGAGTGAGAACTAGATGGTCCCCCGGCCCCAGCCCAACCACAGTGAGGGGCCACCAGTGCCCGCAGCCACGGCACAGCCATCTTCAGGCTGAAAGCATCGCTGCAGCAGCCCCTGCGGGGCCAGGAAGAGCAACTGCGTGTGGCACTCACGCGAGACTGGCCTCTGCAAGGCGCCACCGTGGACCCTGGTGGGTGGTGAGGTAGCGGTGGTGAGAGAGGGCAGGGGAAGAGAGAGGGGTCGGAGAAAAACCTATCCAGGTAGGAAAGGAGGTCAGGGGCCTAAAGCAGACTCTTTAGGAACTTCTTTAGGCAGAAGAGCTTCCAGGCGCAGCGCATGGGTGTCATGAAGAGCGAGCACGGGTGAGTCGCAGAGGCCCACGGGCTCAGGGTGCGTGTCTCCAGAGCGAGTGGCAGACATGGACACATGGCTATCGTTCCCAAGTGAAGAGGATGCCACCCAGTAAGCCAACCGTGAGAAAGGGAAGGGCGCTCAGCATGCACCGGCTACGCTGGGCACCGACAGGTGTGCCAACATGGAAGCAGCGAACAGCCCACAAAGTTCCGAGGTCCTACCCCCGGAACTGTGGCTGTGTGCGGCCGCGTGGCAAAGCGGACTAAGGCTGCAGGTGCAGTTCTGGCTGCTGATCTGCTGACTTTCATCCTGGGTTATCCAGGTGGGCCCACGAGTTCCAGGAAGAAGGAGGCGGAGAAGCAGAGGTGGAGAGGGGGCTGTGATGACAGAGCAAGGCCAGAGTGACAGGCTGTGCGGCCCCCACCCACCAGAGCTGGCTGGACGATGGAGAAAGGGGCCAGGGGCTGAGCAAGGCGGGCGGCCTCCGGGGGCTGGGAAGGGGGAGGTGGACCCTCTCCTGCAGAACATCTACGCACCAGCCTGGTGTCAGAGGGCAAGGGGCGACCTAGACGTGACCAACACAAAATGAACAAGACCATCAGATGGCCATCAAAAGCTCAGTTTTATTTTCATTTTAGTTCATTATTTCTTCATTTTATTCTGTGAACACCAAGCTATACTTTGGTGAATTTTACCTTATCTTCCTAAAATACTTTTGCGCTTATTGTAACTAAAAGGAATATTGCCTCATATATGTTCCTTTTTCTTTCTTCTTCCCTAAATTGTTACCTTTCCACTCAATGACATATCTCTACAGCATAACCCATAACTTGAGTCTTTCACTCACAGTAAAATACTGTGAATAGAGGAGGCCAGAACTCAGCCAGTTCTTTTACACATTCATGCATTTATATAATCTTCTCCTTGAGCAGGCACTTTAAAACAATACGAAATTTTTTTATTTAACAAACTAGAGGCCTGGAGCATGAAATTCGTGCACTGGGAGGGGGGATCCCCTCCGCCCAGCCTGTGCCCTCTCACAGTCCAGGAGCCCTTGGGGGATGTCCAACTGATAGGGAGCAGGCCTAAGCCGTCAGTCGGACATCCTTAGCGCTGCCGCAGAGGCGGAAGAGGCTCCCAACACTACCACTGTGCTCACCTGCCGTGAACCCGGCTTGTGGCTGAGCGGTGCTCCCCCTGTGGGAGCGCACTGACCACCAGGGGGCAGCTCCTGTGTTGAACGTCTGCCCCCTGGTGGTCAGTGCACATCATAGTGACCAGTCAATCCAACGTTTGGTCTATTTGCTTATTAGCCTTTTATTATATAGGATTAGTATCTCTTCTAGTATCTAGAAGACAAGTCTTCACACTTTTGTTATATGGACTTTGGTAAGTTTAAGATACATTTTTTATCTTTATTATTGAAAGTATTACAGATGTCCCCTTTTCCTCACATTTACCTCCCTCTAAGATATAACATTTTAAAGATTTAAGAATCATTTCTGTTACTTGCTTACTTTAAATCCTCATCAAATGCATATTTCACTAAATGCAACCCGTTCTTTTACATCAAGGTGAAAGAACTGGCTGACCAACTACCTCAGGACATAGTTTGTACGGAGCTTATACAAACAGCCTACAGAAACCGTAAGTATAAACCACAGGACCAAATTCAAAGTACTTTCTGATTTTCTCCAGTAATACTTCAGCATATCTCAGCATAAATGGTTCCACTCTTTAAACAATAACTTGTTTTGAATATTGAAAAACATATGCAGCCGCTGAAAGTAATGTTTACAAATACTTCACGGTGATTTCAGAAGTCCCTGACCTGGTAAATAGAAAAGCAGGATCTAGACCTGAACAGGATGGAGCTCTCGGCATTTGTAAAATATGGTGGGGGAACGAGAGGGGCGCAACAGACGGAGAATTCAGAATGATGCTGTCCTGTCTCGCTTTTTTTTTTTTAACTTAATAGCACTTTATTGTATTTTAAAAAACAAAATATTTTTAGTCTGAAAGAAGTTATTTCCAGTTTTCATCATTTTAACTATGAGTCTGACAGAGAATCAAGCGAGACCTGGAAGGAAGGAAGGTTTGGGTGAACTGCAAGGTTATAAACCTAATTTCTCCCAAATATAAACTGTCCTGATGCTTCCTGTACATTCCACATTTTATGGAATGAACCTGCATTGTCCTTTCTCTCACATTATTAAATTAATTCATGCTCATTGTAGCAATGTATTTTTTTAAATAATTGGGGGTGGAAGCTAAGTAAAAAGCTGAAAGTAAAAAGGGTCCACTCTCAAGATATCCACTAGCTGAAGAAATGATGCAGCTGAAGCTATCCACAGCCTCAAAGCAGTGAGATGAATTCACAGCGGGGCACGGAGAGGGAAAGGCGCTCACCGCACTCTCACCACAGGCCTTCCTCAGACATGTCCGCACACCCGCTCAGTGCATCCTCACAACACGCCCGAGGCAGGTTCCATCACTGTTCCCGTTAGCAGATGTGGCAACGGCAGCTCAGAGCAGGGCCGGGACTCCCCCCGGTCCCACTGCAAGGGAGGCGAGCAGGGTCTGAAGAGAGTTCCTGGGGCTCCAGCAACCAAGCTCCTTATCCACATGGTGCTGTCTCTTGGACTAAAATGGGGGCAGAACCAGCTCAATCCCCAATCCACAGGCGGTCACTGATGCTCCCCAGTCCACGATGGAGACTAAACCCCAGTCCGCCTTTGCCCCTTCACCCTTGGCCTCTTCCCCCACCAAGAAGTCCTTTCCTATCCCACCCAAACTGTGTCTGCCACCCATGCCCTGCTGCAATGAGCATCCAGGCCAAAGAGATCAGATAGCCAGCCAGCAGGGCCAAGCCACGACGGAGAGCACCCCA
The DNA here is from genome assembly GCF_963259705.1 of Myotis daubentonii. NCBI lineage: Eukaryota > Metazoa > Chordata > Mammalia > Chiroptera > Vespertilionidae > Myotis > Myotis daubentonii. The sequence continues at coordinate 4,478,443 of NC_081852.1, forward strand.
CAGGGCACAGAAGGAAGGACACCCAGCAAGTGGAGAGCCTGCCCCGGAGCCCAGGTAAAAGGAGCCTCTGAGCGCTGCTCTGCAGTCCCAGGCCCAGGAGGGGCTGGCTCCTCCCACCCCTCACCGGCAAGGTTCTTCGCAAGGGCACAGGATGACACGGACGGCTGCCCACACAGCTCAGACACTGAAAGCACCTGCCCGCGTTAACCAGCGCACCCTCCGGGCAGCAGCAGCTCAGCACCACCTGGTCAGTGCCCCTGCACCCGGCCCCACGGCCTCAGCGGCTGTGCACACACTCCCTCCCACACCACTAGGAGGCCGCGTCAGCCACCGTCGTGGGGCTGAGGTGTTGTTCCAGTTACACAATTAGAGAAACTGCCTCAGGAAAGCAAGGTCTCTGACAGAACAAGTCCCTGGGGGAGCCCTGTGTCTCCCGGACCGAGTCACACTGGGCGTGAGGCTGAACGGCCCACAGCTAATTGTGTGCGGCCTGTACTCTGTTGGTAAGTTGTTGATTAGTTGACAGCAGTTAAAAATCAAATTTTACATTCAAGTCCAGATCCAGGATTCCTCAGCACATCCACAGCACTAGGACTTTCATTCCCAAATGGCAAACCTGGTGAACGCTGGGAACACAGGCAGGGTCCCACAGCACGGCGAGCTCCCGGGAGAGGGACAGGTGCGGCCCCTCTCTGAACTCAGCTACCAGACAAAGCACGAATGTTCGCAGAGACAGGTGTGGGGGACAGTATCAAGGTAGCAGGAGGCACTGGGAAAAGCTTATGTCACCCCAGATCCCCACTCCAGCTGGGTGGGTGCTGCCTGAGCAAGCACACCCGCCCTGAATGGAGCCCACGTTCACGAGGGCACACAAAAGAAATCCAGGAGCAGGGAAAGTGGAGGCAGGCACTGCTGGTGGGACCAGACGCTAAGGACAGGGGATCCCCCTCCCGCACCGCAGTCGACATCTGACCATGGGGGTCTGCCACTGCTGGAAGCACAGCACCCGTAACAGGCAACAGCAGCCTCACCCACTCACAGCCACCCCAAAACTCAGAGCGCTGGCTCTGTATCACCCCTCACGACCTCCTTGGACCTTCAGGCCCAGGTGGGCTCTCCCTCTCTGCCGACTCCCGGAAGACCTCCTGCAGCCAAAGTTCTTCCCACGCAAGCTCCCTCCTTCTGGACCGGGACCAGAGCCTCCATGGAGTCCCCTACCTGCGGCACCTAAGAAACCACAGCCAAACTGAGCCATGGCACCCAGAGGACCCTGGGCCTAGGGGGCTGGGGGAGGGGGAAGCTGCCTGCGCCCCTCACCCCACCTTCTCCTTACACCCTGTGCTCCAGCTGCTCCTGGGAGAAGCCCCCACATTCTGCGCCCACCGCTGTGCTCTCTGTCTTCAGCACTCAGAGTCTAGATGCAAGAGGGAGGCAGAGGAGAGGAAAGGGGCCAGGGCTGGGCAGATGTCAGGGGCGGGGAGCCTCAGGCGCTGGCCAGGAAGTGGGTGACAGGGGAGGAAGCCGGGTTCCAGAGCCAAGCCTAGAGCCAGCTGGGAGAGAAAGAAGGGGCCCAGAAGGAGGAGGGAAGGGCAAAGGCTGCCTGCCACCTCCGCCCGTCCAACTCTGCTGCCCCCGCCCCAGGCCCTGTCTGAGGCAGAGGCTGTGCCCCACCACCCCAGGCGCAGGCAAGGGTTTACCTGCAGCCAGGCCTGGCCCAACTCCTCCTCTCCTTTCCTGGTCAAACAGCGCCCACCCCCGGCCCAGGCGGAGACAGCGGGAGCTGAGAAACCGGCTCCTCCAAACCAGGCCGATAAGCAAGGCCAAACGAAACGTGGCGCCAAGGCACTGAGGGGGCGCTGGGCACGCACCGAGTGTGAGGGGAGAGGGGAGACGACAGGTTCACTCCCTCGCCAGGCCGAAGTGAGGAAGACACCAGCCATCTAGGTCAGGGGTGCCTGGAATCAAGCACACCCACCCACAAACACTCAGAAACAAAGACCCTGAGCCAGTCACTCCTGCGCGCCCAGCGCGGGGCCACACGCACCGACCCAGTGGGAAGTGGCCGCACAACTCGCCACACGCTCCTAGGAGCCCAGCCGGCCCAGTGCAGGGCACTTCCAGCTGCCCAGGGCACGGGCTCCGTGGCCAGGCCCTTCGCAACCCGCAGGGGTCCTCTCTGCGCAGCCTCGAGGCCGCGGCCCAAGGAGCCCTGGGCACCACGGCCACTCACCTTCCTGCACGGCCTGGAACGGGTTGTTGGCCTCGATGACCTTGATGGAGTAGGTGATCTTCTCGCTCTGCAGGATGTCATCGTTGAGGCTCAGGTCAGATATGGCCAGCTGGAACACTCTGTCGTCCTTGGCCGCATTCTCCTCGAAGATGGCACCTGGAGGGGGAAGGGGTCAGGACAGGCCTGAGGACCCCCCTCCCCCGCGGCTGGCAGGCCGCTGGTGGGTTCGGACTGGCCTTTCAGGACAGTGAAGGCTTTCCTAAGACAGCCAGCAAGGACGGCCCACACAGTGCCCATGTGCACACCGCTGGCAGGAGTTCCACATGCACATGGCACACGCGGCCACCCAGGCCACACAGGTAGGCATCTCACAGCCAAGCCACCTCCTGACCCAGCCGTGCCCCACACAACTGACTGCTCCAAGCTGGAGTGGCCCCTGGCAGCACACACGGCCCTGACAGCCACAGAGCTCCCCACAGGCAGTGTCCCCTGACCAGTCCCCAGAGGGAACAATGCCTTCTCCCGCCCTGCAGTCCCCTTCGTGTGGAGGCGAGCACGCAGGTCCCTGTCTCTCCCACCCAAGGGCCCTGGGTACCAGCATTTCAGTCCCAGTCCCACTCCGGCAACTCTGCCCAGTGGGCCTGCTCCCCCTCCCTCCCAGCGTCCTCCTGCGCAAAAGTTGAGGGGAGGGGACTGCCCCCTTCTCAGCAGGGCTGGGAAGCCAAAGGGTGCGGGCGGGCCTTGACAGAGCCTCCTCAACCACCAAGCTCTCCTCCGGGTGGCCTCTGGCTGGCCTTTTGCAAGCTTAGCGCTCCTTGGCCCACTCTGACTTCCCTCGCCCTGGTCTGGCCCTGCAGCCTGGGCAACGCCGGGTCATCCCACCCTGGCCAGGCCCCCAGGGTCCCCACGGCCCCAGAGCTGAGCCCGATGACCCTCCTGGAGCTGGCGGGGGCAGGGGAGGGAGGCCCCAGCTCCACAAACACCCAGAGCCGCAATGCTGACCGGTGACCCCGAGCCCCGAGCCCCCCTCCCCCGCGGGAAGCTGGTTTGACACCCTCTCCCCCCAACCCCGCCCCGGCTGGGGGTGGGGTGATGCAGCTCACCAAACCCAGGCCTGGTCCCCCCCCATCCCCATCACCCCCTCCCCGCCCCGCCTGTCCCACCTTCTCCCCCACCTCCGAACCCCCAGTGGTGCTCCCTGGTCTTCCCCAACTTCCGGAAAGGCAACTGCAGGGCGGCTCACCCAATAGCCCGCGGTCAGCCCCCCACCAGCCCAAGTCCTGGAATCCTTTCCCGGCTGCTCCCAACTCCCACACTCCCCTCCGTCGGCCCCTCCTCCCCTCGCTCTCCACCTTCCCCACGGGCTCCCCCATCCACCTCCTCCCGCTCAGTGCACTCCCCGCGCCGCCTCCGCTCTGCTTCCCCAGCTCCCACCCCCGGAGGGCGAGCGGCCCAAGGTGGACCGGGCAACTCCGACTGCCCAGGGGCTGCAGTCGCCACAACCAGACATCCACACCCCCACACACTGACACGCGGAGAAACAGGCAGATGCCGTCCACTCCAACAGGCTGGCGGCCAGGCTGGCACGCACCACACAGGCTCGGACGGCCCCGCACCCAACGCCCTCTCGCAGCGACACCAGCGCGGTGCCAGGGGCGCACACAGCGAGCCCGCGGGCAGCACCCACCCACCCGCACACAGGAGCCGCTGGGGCCTCTTCCGATCCTGCCGGCAACTTGGCGAGCCCTGGGCCGCGCCAGCCCCCGGCTCCCGCGGCTCGAGCTGCGCCGAGGGGCTGGCCGGACCGCCGACGGCTCCTCTGGGGGCGCGGGTCTGGGCGCAGGTCCAGCGCCGGTTCCCGCAGCCGCGGCCTCGGTGTTGGCAGAGGCCGCGGGCCCCGCGCGGGGACTGGAGCCGGGGGAGCGGGGCCCGCGGGAGCGCGGCGCGGCCCTTCGGTGGAGCAGCGCCCGCCGGGCCCTCGGACCCGGGAACCACCAAGTTTGGACGCCGCGCACCCCCTGCGCCGCCGAGGCCCCCGCCCAGCCTCCGCCCGCCGCTCACCGATGTGGATGATGGAGTCGGCCCGCACCGACACGCACTGGCAGATCCAGGGGAGCAGCCACAGCGCCAGCGCTTCCATGTCCCCCGGGCGCGCGGCTCATCCGCCCGGGCCCGGGGCGAGGCCGAGGGCAGCGCGGAGCGGGAGGCGCCGTCCGGGTGCAGTCCCGGCCGCCCCCGGGAGAGCCGGCCCGCCCGCGTCTTCCCCGCCGCCCGCCCCTGCGCCCGGCACCCCGAGCCCAGCCCAGCCCCGCGCACTCGGGCTCCCGCTCCGGCTCCGGCTCCGGCTCCGGCTCCGGCGGTGGCTGCGGCGGCGGCAGCCCGAGTGCAGGCCGGCGCGGCGGGGGCGGCGGCTCCCGCGGCTCGGGCGGCTTCGGAGGCGGCGGGGCGGCGGGCGCGGCGGCTCCGGGACCGCGGTGTGTCTGACCGGCCGGGAGCGAACTGCGGAGGACGCCCCCTCCCCTCCCCGCCCCTCGGCTCCCCCCGCGCTCCCGCCCTCCGCCCCCCGCCCTCCCCGCGGCCACGTGACTGCGGAGCCTCCGCCTCGCGCGCGGCGCTGCCCGCTGGCGGCTCGGAGGGGCGCCGGGTGCTCCGCTCGCGGCTGGGGACGCTCGGAGGCCCGCACCGCGGCGCGCCGTGACCCGGCGGCCCTGGCCGCGCGCCCCATGCGCCGGGGGCGAGGGGATGGAGAAGGGTCCGCACCCGACCGCTCTCGGAGGCCCCGGAGCGCCTGGCGCCCCCGCCGCAGCCTGGAGCGTCTCGGGCATCCCCCCAGCTTGGGGCCGAGAGCCCCGCGAACCGGATCCAGGGAGCCGGCGGAGACGGGCGGGGCGCCGAGCGGGCACGGGGTGCCCGGGGAGTCAAAGGGACCGGCCTCAGGCGTGCGTCGCCGAGCCGGGCGGGGACCGCGAGCTCGAACCCTAGCCTGTCGCCCGGTCCTGCGGGCGCCCCGCCCCCGCCCTGGGGCCCGCGCTCAGCCGGGAGTCCGCGGGAGGTTCGGACTCTGAAGCTCAATTCATGGCCGGAAACCGGCGCGGCCGTGACCGCGGCGCCTGGACGTGAGGAGCCTTCCAAGCGGCGAGGCTCGGGCTCCATGGATCCTTCGCGCGCGAACCTGGGCGGGGGCCGGCTCCACGCGGCGCGCCGGGCCGACGGGCCCTCTCCGCCGCCGGGCGAATGCCCCATCTGCCGCCAGCCCAGCGCTCAGCTGTCTGGGCTCGAGCCTGGGAAGAGGCGGCGAGCGGGACGCGCAGCTTCACACCCGCCCCCGCCCGGAGCGAGCCGGGCTCCACGTGGCACACCCAAGGCTTCGGGGAGGCAGCTGAGCCACCCAGACCCGGATTCCACGGAAGCTCGGCCGGGCGCCCGAGGCAGAACCCCCATGCAAGCCGCCGCTCCCGCGAGCCCTGGAGCCCCTTGGTCCCTGCCCTGCTCCAAGCCATGCGTGCAACACCCCTTACCTGGAACTCCCCGCGCAGTGGGAAAGGCGAACACACAAAAAAACAGATCATTAAAAGATGGGCAAGGACCTCGAATGAGCTGCGTATGCACAAGCATCCTGGGCTCTGAGACCGCTTGGGAGGGAGAGTCTGGGAGGGCGTCCTGGAGAAGGTGACATTCTAAAGGTTGAGTGGGAGCTACCCTGGGAGCGGAAGGGAGGCTTCCAGGCATGAACGCTAATTAGCCAGCCAAGGCAGGAAGAAAAGGGTGTGTGTGTGTGTGTGTGTGTGTGTGTGTGTGTCCCAAGCTGTGAGCAAATTTTACTTTGGAAAGGTGGGGAGGAGCCTGTGCAGGTGGGAGCAGGCTCAGAGAGCAGTGAGGCCGCCTCTGCAGTGGGCTGATGGGCTGACTCGCTGGGCAGGGCAGCCTGGTGAAGAGAAGCTGGCTGGGAGAACCGGCAAGGAGCCACAAGGCAGGCAACGTGAGCTCCGGGATGTGGAGGCTGGCGGGTGAGCAAAGGAATGCCTGTGCCTGCGGGAGGCTAGGCTACCAGGCTGAGGGGCACCCCCACAAAAGCACTTCCTCAAGAAACCTGCCTTAGGAGCCTGAACTGTGCAACATGCATGCCCCCAGCCTCTCCAACCGCAAGCCTCCATGCTCATCCCCTCACAGTCCCACCACCGTTCGCTGGTTGTAGGGAGCAGGGAAGTCGGGGGTTTATTATATAACAGTTTGGTTCCTGTGGTGACTGTTTCCACTTTGGGAGGATGGTGGGTGTGGTCGGGGGCTCAAACCTGAGGTCAAGAGCCACAGTATCAAGGGCCCCCCACTTTGTGTGAGCCCCTGCAGGTGTTAGCAGGGTCAGCGTGTGACACTTCTCACCCAGGTAGAAGTTTCTCTTGATGTGTGTTATGCCAGGTGGGGGAAGCATGATTGCAGCTAGACAAGCCTCAGACCCTCCCAAATAGTAAGAAGACAACCCACCAACACACGCAGTTTTGGGAAGACTTCTGGCCGTTTCTGGTTTGGATGATGAGGTCCCTCTGGTTGGGACCTGAGGCTAGGACTCAGGTTGGAATCTCCTGGAAGCTGTTGGCCTGGGCAGCCTCACCTCCTGTCCCGGGTACCCCCTCCCCTCCATTTCCCACAGTGTGGGGTCCTTTCCCATCCCCAGATGCTCATCTCTGCTCCCAGGCCAGGCCAGTGTCCTCTGCCAGACCGGAACGCCCTGGGCACCCCTCGCCTGGCCGCGAGGGCCCTCTGCATAGGCCCCTGTCCCCTGGAGCTGGGAGGCAGGCCCAGAGATCGCTGGGCCCTCTGCACACCCATCTCAAGCAAGACGATTTGAATCCTCGCTGCAAACTGAAGTCGGGATTGCTAGATTCAGAGACTTTATTGGGGCTCTATCAGGCTCATCAAGCCCCTAATTACTTATTGATCCTGGCCAGCCCAGTCCCTTTAAGCCCTGATAACCTCTGGGACTGCAAAAGCTGCCTGCCAAAATCAAGCTTCTGGAAGCAGCTCTCCCCAATGAACAAATTCACCCCTACTGTAACCACCTGGCTAGGGAAGCCAGATTCGCAAGCTCTGTCTCACGTGATGCATACCCATTTCACAGAGGGGACGCCTGAGGCTCAGAGAAAGAAGGGACTGGCCCAAGGCAGCAGGTGAGTTGCTGGCAGACCCAGGACTCAGTCCTATTGGTTTTGCTCCTCGCTACACAACGGTGTACCCACGGAAATTGAAACTCAGTCAATAAATCCTTCTTTTGCAGAGTTCAGCCAACACAAATGATTGCTTTTTCTAAAGAGATCTTCAGAGTGACTCTACACAAGGAAACTGAAAGGGGTGCAAAAAATGCACTGGGCCCACCGGGAATCTCAGCTGGAACACCTGGAGGCCAGGAGCTTGCTGCCAGAGCTGCAGGTGAACTGTTGAGGCAGGGAGAGAGGCTGCCGTGGGCCACTGGAAGCCACAACCACTGCAACTTAAAGCTTTGTCATTGCACACTTCCAAGGTGGAGCTGGCAGGACCTGCTGCTGGGCTTGGTCCAGACAATGAAGACATGTCGTGATGGCGCTGTTTACTGAGGTGGGGAAGGAGCACTGGGAGGAAGTGGAGCGTTCTGGTTGGGTGTGTTATGTATGAGATGCCATTACCCATCCAAGTGATAGCAGCAGGTATGAGGGTGAGAGGTGAATACGATGAGATTGGAGAATAGCAAAAGCTCTGACATCCAGGACCTCATTGGCCATAGTAAAGAATATGGACATTATTTTAAAGTTACAAAATATCAAGAAAGTTTTTTTAAAATGAGTTGCACACCTCTCCTTTCTCTCTCACTTTGCTTTCACTCCACCAATAACGGGACTAAGGAAGGGCCGGCTGGAGTCCTGACCCTCCCAGGGGACTGCTGCCCTGGCACAGCCCCTGCAGGAGTGCCCCCTCCCCAGTCATTTCCTCCTGGAGAGCCCCCGACTAGACACGTACTGTATCCGACTGCCCCTCTCCCCAGCGTGGAGCCAGCCCAGGATTCCTAGGACAATTCGGCCCAGGCCCAGAGGAGCCAGCCAGCAGCTTAGAAGGAGTCAGGCTTGGAGCCTGCAGCCAGAGCCCCGGGCTGGGCCTGCCCCTGGGCTCCAGGGACCCACCCTCGCCAGGACTGAGCTCAGGAAATCCCTCTGACCCCACCAGGATTTTCTTTAAAAAACAGAACAGCCCCTGTGTTGCTTACTTCACCTCTGCTTTGTCTTCCTTCCCCATCTTGCTAAACTCTTTCATCTCGCTTTTACTGTTTCTCAGCTTGTATTTACTTCATTTGAGCTTCTTTTATTTTTTATTTTATTTTTACTGGGTTTGCCTCATAGTTTTTATTTTCAATTTCCCAGGCTGACAATCTTTTGCATCACTCATTCTATTATTCCTTCTATTCATCCGGCCTTCGCTTTTCCCAAGGTTAGGGGCAGGGGGCGATGGCCTGAGGGTGGCCTCCCTGCACCCACCTTGCAGGAGCCACCAGAGCAGGACCCATGGATGTGCCCGCCCCCTCTGCCCACAGCCGGCCTTTGTGCCTTTCTTTCCACTGCACTGCCCATGGCACAGGCCAGCACCACATGCCACACCCCACAGCCAGTGAGGAGGAAGGAAGCCACACAGGGATCTCTGGACATACAGTCCAGAGCAGGCCCGGGATGGGGCGCTCCGTCTGCTCAGAACAAAGATCGTCCCAAAAGCTACCTGGGTGACAGTGCTGCCTTCACAAAAACAAGCTGGAGCTGCAGAGGTTCTCCCTGGACCCATGTCTCCAGGTAGGGGGTGGCAGGACCAGACGCCAGCCCAGGCCCACTGGGGTCCTCATGTTGACCCCCAGGGATCCCCTGGCCCAGTGAGTCCAGCAAAGCCGAGCCCTTCCTCAGGCCCCTCCGAGGCCAGAGAGGCAGGCGGAGTCGGCACAAAGGTTTTACACATACAAAGGGAAGCAAAAGGTGAGCTCCCAGGAGGGACCCCAGGAGCAGGGACCCTCCAGGTGTGCGTCCCCCACCTGGGTCTGAGCAGTTCTTGGAGGAGCAGGCCTTCTGGGGCTCTCAACCCCCCCACCTCCATCGCTGCACATGGATGCCCTGTGCCCATTGTGCGTGAAGAAAGGGTTCCGCTACTGAGAGTCTAAAGCAGTGGTTCTCAACGTTCTGGCCCTTTAAATACAGTTCCTCATGTTGTGACCCAACCATAACATTATTTTCGTTGCTACTTCATAACTGTAATGTTGCTACTGTTACGAATCGTCATGTAAATATCTGATATGCAGGATGGTCCTAGGCGACCCCCGTGAAAGGGTCGTTCGACCGCCACGGGGGTCGCGCCCCACAGGTTGAGAACCGCTGGGTGTGAACCCGCAGCCCCAAAGAGTCTCTTTCTGAGCCCCTGGGCTGCTTTCTAGGGTCCCTGTTCCCAGCTACAAGGCCTGAGGCTCCTCCCTCCGTCCCCAGCCCTGAGCTCTGTAACTCTTCTCTTTTACATGTGGGGAGCTCCCACCTCCTCAGGTAGGACCAAGTGGCAAGAAACCAAATCCTGGCCCGTCTATCCCCAGAGCTAAAGGCAAGCCCCCTCACCCTCATCAGTCACAGCCCTGCAGACCCAGGACACGGAGCACCACAGGGGCCCCCCCGCCCCTCTCGCCTGCCCCAGGCTCCTCCTGCCCCTGCCACCTGCTGCAGTGGGTCCCTGCAGTGCACTCCACGCAAGCTGAACCGTGGCCGTGGCCAAGTTAAGAACCACAGTCCATGCAGAGAACCACAGGAGAAGCACACACTAGTAAAGGAACGCAGAGGTTAGGGCGGCAAGATGTGAAGAGGAGTCAGTGAGGGGCCAGGATGGAAGTTGCCCGAATGGTCCTGGGGCCAGACTCTCTCCTTGCCAGGCAGGTCGGTACAGAGCAGCCAGAGCCCCGTCACCCACGTGTCCCCAGAGGCATCCTGGGGAAGCCCTCAGGCTGCTGCACAGCAGCCTCAGACAGAAGGGTCAAGCCACCAGGATGCCCACAGGAGACTGGCCCATCCTGGTTCTGAACAGGGCATCTGTGCCAGCCATAGGCCCTCTGCCCTCTGCAGGGAGGGGCTGTAGGTGCCCACAGGTGAGGTGGGCCTTGGGGCTCACCCCAGCCTGCTCCATGTCTGTGATGGGGCACAAAGTGTCAGCTGCACACCAGGCTCGGAGCTGCGCCGTGGAGACCCCAGACACTTGGTTACATGAATGTGAGAGGCCCATCCATCCCATCTCTTCCCATCCTAAGTCAAGCACAGCCCAGCAGCTCCCACAGCCTGGGCCTGCACCCCTCAGAGCTGAGCCCCCACTTTCCCAGGGGCGGGCAGAGAAAGGGGGAGCTACATCTGCTTGGAGCCCTGGCTCATCTGCAAAAAGCCCCTCCCCCAGACCCAGCCCTCCTGCTTTGCAGCCCCTAGCAGGTCTGGGCACCCTGCTCATGGACACACCCACGGCCAAGAGCAGGATTGCTGGCCTGGAAACCTCTTCCTCCATCAGGCAATGAAGCAAGGTTGTGAGTGATTTTCTCTGAGTGTCACGGTGCATTTAGCACCCAGCGGTGACGGTGCTACCTCCAGGGGTGCTCCTGGGTCTCAACTTGGAGCAGGGCCTGCCCAGTTCCTCCAGAAGAGGAGGGGAGGTGGCCCAGGCCCGGGCCCGTGGCTGACATGCTGGGCAGCCTCGGGCAAGGTCCCTAACTTTCGGGACATTTACCTAGAAAACGGAAAGACCAGGTTTGGTGTGGGAGAACACGTGGGCGTGGGAGGGAGCAGAAGCTCCAAGAAGAGGCCGCAGAGGAGGAGGGGAGCCTGCACGTGTCTAACCCTTGCCAAGGGCCAAGCCTGCGCACCACAGCACCGCACCCACCTCGATGCCGGGAGCTGGCTGGCAAGGAAGAGCAATGGGTGGAGATGAGGACGGGGCCTCAGAAGAGAGGCCCTGAGGACACAGGCCTCCCAGGTCCTCTTGAACTGTCTCCAGAACCAGGACAGGCCAGTGGTCAATGGGGAGGCAGGAAGAAGCTGCCCCAGGAGATACGAACAGCCCTCGGAGGCCGGAGGGAAGGGGCAAGGCTCAACCACAGAGAGGCCGGGTCCTACTGTCACCTGCTCATACGGTTGGTGATTATACAAGACCCTGTGAAAACACAGTTTTCATCCCCAATCTACAGATGAAATCACTGAGGATCAGAGCAGTAAGGTCACTGGACAGCTCATGGGTGTGGCAGACTAAAACGTATATACCAAAGGACATCCAGGTCCTGATCCCTGGAACCTGTAAGTGTGGCCTTGTTTGGAAAAAGCGTCTTCGTAGATGCGATTGAGATGAGGGAGCGTCCTGGACTGCCTGGGTGAGCCCTAGATGCCATCACAAGTGTCCCTAGAAGAGAGGCAGAGGTGGATGCAGACAGAAGCAATGTGGCCATGGAGGCAGGGACTGGGTGATGCAGCCACAAGCCAAGCAACGCTGGCAGCCACCAGAGCCAGAAGAGGCCAGGCATGGGTCCTCCCCAAGAGCCTCTGCCAGGCTTCAGACTCTGGCCCCCAGAACTGTGACCGAACACATTCCTGTTGTTTTAGGGCACCCAGTTTGTGGTGATTTGATGCAGCTGCCACAGGAAATGAACACGGTGAGGAAGCCAGGATGCAAATCCAGGTGGGTCTGGCGTGGGCCACCGGCCTGTGCGTGGGAACAAACTTCAGCTGGTTTCAAGAAAAAGGCCCCAGGGCAGTGGGCCAGCCCTGCCCCCGCCCAGGCTGCTGCAATGGAGAGCGAAGGCAGCCGGAAGGGAGCAGGCCTCCCTGGGCAGCCAGGGGTCTGCACTTCACCCCATTCTCAGAGCTGTGCTGGCCTGTGGGAGGGGTGCAGGAGAGGGGGGCACAAGACTGCAGGGGGGACATAAGACACTGGGGGGTAGGGGCGGCCAGGGGATTGTTAAGGGCGGGGGGGGAAAAAAGGACACATATGTAATACCCTTTGTAATTCTTTCAGCAATAAAAAAAAAAAATTCTGGGGGTGGTTTGACTCTTGGTCTAAGGAAATAACCAAAAAAAAAAAAAAAAAAGACTGCAGGGGACAGGAATCGATGGGAGAGGCCTAGGCACCTCTCCGTGTGTCTGCGTCCACCTGCAGCTGCCTTCACTCTGCTCTGGCTCCCCTGTGGCAAGCCACACCCACCCCACGTCTTAAAACATAGCAAGTCCTTTGTTCCTCTGGGCCAGTGGTCGGCAAACTCATTAGTCAGCAGAGCCAAATATCAACAGCACAACAATTGAAATTTCTTCTGAGAGCCAAATTTTTTAAACTTAAACTATATAGGCAGGTACATTGTTATTAACTTAATTAGGGTACTCCTAAGGCTTAGGAAGAGCCACACTCAAGGGGCCAAAGAGCCGCATGTGGCTCGTGAGCCGCAGTTTGCCGACCACGGGCTAGGCCAGCCCATTTGAAATGAATAAAACTATTGAAAAAAAAGACCGTACCCTTTTATGTAATGATGTTTACTTTGAATTTATATTAGTTCACACAAACACTCCATCCATGCTTTTGTTCCGGCCTCCGGTCCAGTTTAAGAACCCATTGTGGCCCTCGAGTCAAAAAGTTTGCCGACCCCTCGGCTAGGCAAACGCTTGTTTGATTATCTAGTTTGATAGAAAATGCCAGAAAAGATGAAGGAAGAAATTGCAGTCACTCACAATACCAGGCCGTGCTCTTCCTGGCCTTCCTCCAGCGAGGAGAGCCCTGGCCTTTCTGGCCAGGGAAGGGGCCAGAGCACCGCTCCTCAGGACCAGAAGGCAGCACCTTGGGGGAGAGCCGCGGCTCCCTGTCCCCTCGGCTGCCTGGATGTGGAGAAGAGAGTCAGGAGAGGCTGCCATCTGCGGAGCCTGAGAGGCCAAGAGGCGGCGGGAGCACAGGCGGCAGGGGCACAGGCGGCAGGGGCACAGGCAGCAGGGGCACACGCGACAGGGGCACAGGCGGCAGGGGCACAGGGGGCAGAGGTGCAGGTGGCAGGGGCACAGGTACAGGGGCATAGGCGGCAGGGGCACATGCGGCAGGGGCACAGGGGGCAGGGGCACAGGCGGCAGGGGCACAGGCGACAGGGGCACAGGCGGCAGGGGCACAGGCGACAGGGGCACAAGTGGCAGAAGCACAAGCGGGAGAGGTACAGGGGGCATAGGCGACAGGGGCACAGGTGACAGGGATACAGGGGGCAGGGGCACAGAGGGCACAGGCGACAGGGGCACAGGCGACAGGGGTATAGGTTGCAGGGGTACAGGCGGCAGGGGCACAGGCGACAGGGGTACAGGTGGCAGGGGTGCAGGTGACAGGGGCGCAGGCGACAGGGGCACAGGGGGCAGGGGCACAGGGGCACAGGTACAGGGGCACAGGTGGCAGGGGCACAGGCGACGGGTACAGGCAGCAGGGGCACAGGCAACAGGTGCACAGGCAGCAGAGGTACAGGGGGCACAGGCGGCAGGTGTACAGGCGGCAGGGGCACAGATGGCAGGGGCACAGGCGGCAGGGGCACAGGCGGCAGGGGCACAGGCGACAGGGGCACAGGTGGCAGGGATACAGGGGGCAGGGGCACAGGCGACAGGGGCACAGGGGCACAGGTGGCAGGGGCACAGGCCACGGGTACAGGCAGCAGGGGCACAGGCAACAGGTGCACAGGCAGCAGAGGTACAGGGGGCACAGGCGGCAGGTGTACAGGCGGCAGGGGCACAGGTGGCAGGGGCACAGGGGCACAGGTGGCAGGGGCACAGGCCACGGGTACAGGCAGCAGGGGCACAGGCAACAGGTGCACAGGCAGCAGAGGTACAGGGGGCACAGGCGGCAGGTGTACAGGCGGCAGGGGCACAGGTGGCAGGGGCACAGGCGACAGGGACACAGGTGGCAGGGGCACAGGCGACAGGGGTACAGGGGGCAGGGGCACAGGCGGCAGGGGTACAGGGGGCAGGGGCACAGGCGGCAGGGGCACAAGCGGGAGGGGTACAGGGGGCACAGGTGGCAGGGCACAGGCAGCAGGGGTACAAGTGGCAGAAGCACAAGCGGGAGGGGTACAGGGGGCACAGGCGGCAGGGACACAGGCAGCAGGGGTACAAGCAGCAGTGGCACAGGCAGCAGGGGTACAGGGGGCACAGGTGGCAGGGGCACAGGTGGCAGGGGCACAGGTGGCAGGGGTACAGGTGGCAGGGATACAGGGGGCAGGGGCACAGGCGACAGGGGCACAGGGGCACAGGTGGCAGGGGCACAGGCCACGGGTACAGGCAGCAGGGGCACAGGCAACAGGTGCACAGGCAGCAGAGGTACAGGGGGCACAGGCGGCAGGTGTACAGGCGGCAGGGGCACAGGTGGCAGGGGCACAGGGGCACAGGTGGCAGGGGCACAGGCCACGGGTACAGGCAGCAGGGGCACAGGCAACAGGTGCACAGGCAGCAGAGGTACAGGGGGCACAGGCGGCAGGTGTACAGGCGGCAGGGGCACAGGTGGCAGGGGCACAGGCGACAGGGACACAGGTGGCAGGGGCACAGGCGACAGGGGTACAGGGGGCAGGGGCACAGGCGGCAGGGGTACAGGGGGCAGGGGCACAGGCGGCAGGGGCACAAGCGGGAGGGGTACAGGGGGCACAGGTGGCAGGGCACAGGCAGCAGGGGTACAAGTGGCAGAAGCACAAGCGGGAGGGGTACAGGGGGCACAGGCGGCAGGGACACAGGCAGCAGGGGTACAAGCAGCAGTGGCACAGGCAGCAGGGGTACAGGGGGCACAGGTGGCAGGGGCACAGGTGGCAGGGGCACAGGTGGCAGGGGTACAGGTGGCAGGGGTACAGGGGGCAGGGGCACAGGCGGCAGGGATACAGGGGGCAGGGGCACAGGGGGCAGGGGCACAGGCGGCAGGGATACAGGGGGCAGGGGCACAGGTACAGGGGCACAGGCGGCAGGGGTACAGGCGGCTGGGGCACAGGGGGCACAGACGGCAGGGGCACAGGTTGCAGGGGCACAGGCGGCAGGGGTACAGGGGGTAGGGTCACAGGCGGCAGGGGTACAGGCGGCAGGGACACAGGTGGCAGGGGCACAGGCGGCAGGGGTACAGGCGGCAGGGATACAGGGGGCAGGGGCACAGGGGGCACAGGTACAGGGGCACAGGCGGCAGGGGTACAGGCGGCTGGGGCACAGGGGGCACAGGCGGCAGGGGCACAGGTTGCAGGGGCACAGGCGGCAGGGGTACAGGGGGTAGGGTCACAGGTGGCAGGGGTACAGGCGGCAGGGACACAGGTGGCAGGGGCACAGGTGGCAGGGGTACAGGGGGCAGGGGCACAGGTGGCAGGGGTACAGGGGGTAGGTCACAGGTGGCAGGGGTACAGGGGGCAGGGGCACAGGTGGCAGGGGTACAGGTGGCAGGGGTACAGGTAGCCGGGGCACAGGCAGCAGGGGCACAAGCGGCAGGGGTGGGCTTTCTCAGTCCTGGACACATGAGACAGCTAAGACCTGTTTGAAAGTTTTCAGTTTCACGTCCTAACTGATACCACCCAGAAATAACCACTTGACATTATGTTTTTCTTCCTGTCCTTTTTTCTACTCAGGTATAATTTTTCTTTTCTTTTTTAAATATATTTTTATTGATTTCAGAGTGGAAGGGTGAGGGAGAGAGAGATAGAAACATCAATGATGAGATTTATTGATCAGCTGCCTCCTGCCTGCCCCACACTGGGGATGGAGCCCACAACCTGGGCATGTGCCCTGACCATGAATCAAACTATGACCTCCTGGTTCATAAGTTGACGCTCAACCACTGAACCACACTGGCCAGGTATCTCAGGTATATTTTCAATCAAAGTGGACAAAAGTGTCACTACCTAAATTAATTTCACTTGCTTATTGTCTGTTTCTATAGAAGGTAAGCCTCATGAGAAGGATATTACCTATCTTCTTCAAAATTGTATTCCCTTATCTAGAACAGTGCCTGGCATGTCTATATGTTCAATAAATGTCAGTTAAATCAATGAATTAATTAATTAGTAAATGAACATTTTAATGTACTTCCCCCTGCCAAGAAATTGTTTCCTGAAAACATTATTTTTAACAGCCAATTGCAGTTCTATCTCATGAATCTATCAAACTTTATTTAACCAGTCATTGGCTATGGGACATTTTTCTTCCAATTTTCACCATTATAAACAATGTCACTGTAAAAATTCTTATACAGGCATTTTCAGCTCTTATGCAATTATTTCCTTAGGATAGATGCCTAGAATAGTTATGCATAATTTAAACCTCTTAATGCATATTTTCAAAATTGCTCTCCATCGCTGCTTTTTAAGCCACTTTGCATTTTCATGAGCAATTCATGGAAGTGTTTGTTTCTCTGCACCTCCACCAACACGGCATTCCTGATTTCTAATTTTTTTATTTCGAAAAGCTGTGCCTCCCAGTTGCTTTCATGTGCATTTCCCGGTGGTTGCTCGGTGTGTGGCTTTGGGCAGGTCTTTGGGGCCCGGGGGTTGGCCTGCATCTGCCATCATCCACGGGCGCTGCGTGACCCCACGTGGTGGAGATGGGGTCCCCTTGGCCAGGGTTCAAGCTCCTCCATGAAGTGTCGGAAGAACAGCCAAGAGCTAGACCCTTGGGGTCCCTGAGGTTCCAGGACCGGAGCCACTGAGGCGGGACCTTCCTTGACAGGAAGCTGACGCCAGGCGCTGAGCAGTTAAGGACTCTGAAGGGCTGAGCTTGGGGGGGGGGGGGCGGGGGGGGGTCAGGAAATAGCACAAGCAAAGACACTGATCAGGTTCGAAATGGGGCGCCGCACGCCCAGACCAGCCCTCGCATGGGGACCACACAGCCAGCCGCAGCCGCCGCCGGGAGAACCCGCGCCCCGCGGGTCGCACACGCCCGGAGGCTCCCCAGGCCGAGGCCGCCCGCCCGCGCTCCTGCTCCCCGCACCGGCCCGCCCGAGCCCGGCGACACCGCACCGGCACCCCCAGCTCTCAGAGGGGGGCCGTGCGTGCGCGGAGGGCGGGGCACAGCGCCAGGTGCGCCGAGGGGTGGCGGGAAGGCGGTGGGGCGCCCAGGCCCCGCGGCGCCCGCGGCGGGCAGAGACGGCCACCGGTCACCGGCTCCCCGCTGCCCGCCAGCCCCGCCGGCCAGGGGACCACGCACCGGACGCAGCCCCCCACCCCCACCCCCGCTGCCGAGGCGGGGCCGCTGCGCGCCCGAGGGCAGCCGTGGTGCGACGCTGCCCCCGTCTGGCGGCCCGGGGAACAGGCCCGGCTGCGGCCGCCTGGAGCGCTCGGAGGACTGGGCTGGGGACACAGGCGT
Source organism: Myotis daubentonii (assembly GCF_963259705.1). Lineage (NCBI taxonomy): Eukaryota > Metazoa > Chordata > Mammalia > Chiroptera > Vespertilionidae > Myotis > Myotis daubentonii. The sequence continues at coordinate 4,496,023 of NC_081852.1, forward strand.
CTTGACCTGGAAGGGGGAGAGCTGGCTGGAGTGCAGACAGGCCTGATCGCCAGGAAAATCGCAGCAATAATGCCAGCACTTACTCTGCGCCAAGCGCCGGCCCAATGCCCTACATTATTCGCTCCTTTAATCCTCACCCGCCTTGATAAGGAGGCCTGCTAATCATTCCCCTATACCAGAGGGGAAACAGGTACAAAGGCTCTGTAACTTGCCCAGCCATTAAGTGGCAGAGTAGGGTTTGAACCCAGACAGTCTGGCTGCAGAGTCCGACAGCCTTTGAGCCACCTGAGAGTCAGAAAGGGAGAGGGAACCTTTGCCTTGAGGTGTCCCCACACAGCCACTCTACAGCAAGCGTGTCAAACTCGCGGCCCGCGGGCCACACGTGGCCCACAACGGATATTTTTGCGGCCCAGCCAATATAACAGTATGTAAGAAACGTTTTAATAAAAATTTCCTAACTTAATTTTTACAACAACCTGTTATACATAATTATTAATAACGAACTACAACATTCGCTAATGACTGATGACTATAATCGTGTTGCAGTCATTTCCCTTACGGGCCTTACACGCAGGTGCGCCATTTCTCTCCACTAATACCAGCAGCGAATATTTTAGCAGCCAATGGCCACGTCATTAGTCTTGGACTGACTTGTTTGGTGTGGGCAACAGGAAATATTTCTCTTTCGGAGAATAAGAAAAATAGGTTTATTTGCGTTATGCTTATTAATTTGTGCAGTTATTCAGTGTCTGGTAAGTTAATGTTCAATAACAAATATTAATTTTTATTAAAATATTCTATTATTTTATGTAAACAATTACTCGTTTATTTCAGCCCTTTGTATTCAGCATGTCTCTATTGAAATAAACTGTTTCTATGAAAATTGAAGCTTTTGTTTTTTTGCGGCTACATACACTTGAAGCTGGTTTATCTGGCCCGTGTTAGCCTTTGAGTTTGACATGCTTGCTCTACAGTATCTAGAGCTGGGCCCTTCTGGCTGGGCCACTGCTGCCGAGGGGCAGACAAGTGTCCTCCGCCGGTTATGAACCATGCTCTGTGTGGGCCTAATTGGGGCTGCCCTGAGCCTTCCCCGTGTCCACGCAGACCCCAGGACCCAAAGAAATGACCTGGGTGCCTTTGTCATAGGCCCACCAAGACCCCAAGCAGGAAGGGGGCCGGGGCCTTGGTGAGGCCTCCGTGCACAGCGGCGGTGCTGCCCCCAGCACCTCCTCTCCTCTCCCCATGTCGCTGCAGACGTTTCAGGCTCCATTTTCTCCAAACCAGATGTCCAAGTCTGACACCCTGTCAACAACAAGATTTTAAAATGGGCAAAAGACTTAAATAAACATTTCTCTAAAGAAGATATGCAAATGGCCAATAAGCACATGAAAAGGTGTTTAAAAATCACTGATCATTACGGAAATGCAAGTCAAAACCATAATGAGATACTACCTACACCCACAAGGAGAAAAAAACACCAAAACGATACAAAATAACAAGGGTTGGTGAAAATGTGGGGAATTTGGAAACCTGTGTATTGTTGGTGGGAATGAACAATGATGCAGCCCCCTTGAAAATAGTATGGAAGTTACTCAAAAGATTAAAAATAGAATTACCACATGATCCAGCAACTCCACTTCTGGGTATATACCCAAAAGAATTGAAAGCAGGACCTCAAAGAGATATTTATATACCATGTTTGTGGCATTCGAATAGTCAAAAGGTGGGAGCAACCCAAGTGTCCACCGACAGATAGTTTTTTAAAGGTGGTCTGTCCATGCAATGAATATTATTCAGCTGTAAAAAGGAAATTCTAGCGCATGCTACAGCCTGGATGAGCCCTGAGGGCATTATGCTAAGTGCATAAGCCAGTCACAAAAAGACGAAGACCCCTTGTTTCCCTCATGCCGAGTATCTGGAGAAGTCAAATTCAGAGACAGAAGGTGAAGTGGTGAGTGCCAGGGGTCGAGGAAGGGGGGGAGGGCAGTGGACATTTAATGGACGTGGAGTTTCCATTTGGAAAGATCAACAAGTTCTGGGGATAGTTGCACAACAATATGAATGCACTTAATGCCACTGAATTATACTCTTAAAAACGGTTAAGGTGGAAAATGGTATGTTATGTGTATTCGTCACAATAAAAGTAAAAGTAAATTAGGGATGGGTTTGGGGGGCGGGGTGAAAAAGGTGAAGGGATTAAGAAGTACGAGTTGTTAGTTACACTAGTCAGGGGGTGCAAAGGACAGCTCAGGGAACACAGTCACTAGTATTGTAATGACCGTGCCCGTGGGAACTGGAAATGTCAAGGGGACCACTTGTAAAGTATAGGATTGTCTAACACACCGGAAACTAACGCAAAATAATCTTGAATATAAAGTGTAACTGAAAACAAATTTAAAGTAAATGAAAGAAACCCTTTATGGAGCCCCCTGTCCTGCAGAAGGCAAGGCCCGGCTCCTCCCTGTGTGAGCAGCGCAGGCCTGACTCCCAGGGAGGCCCCTCCCCTGGGCCCTGGGCCAGCACGAGGGCTGCAGCCAAGTTTTCAGGAGCCCCTGGCCCAGGCTACACCCGTGGGTCTAGGAATGGCTGCTCATCTAAACCAGGCAGTCGCCATCCTTCCCGGCTGTTTTTACCTGGAAGAGAAAGAATTGGTCTCACAGTCCCCCACTCCTAACAGCTGTCCGCTGTGCCCTTGAAGGAAGTCCCAGTCAGTCACATAATCAATAAGAAACCTACACCTGGATACTTCATCGCAAAACAACAGAAACCAAAGACACAGAAAAATCTTAAAAGCAGCTGGGGAAAAAACAGCAGATTCTGCCGGGAGCCAATTCCAGCATGACAGCAGGGCTGAGTCTGGAGTGGCCAGGGCATTTCCCCAAACCTGAAAAGGATGCATTAAAATCATTGCTTGCTGCCAGACAGCTCAGGGCATCTTAATCTACATGTTATTGCCTCCTACTGGCCAAACACCTGAACAGCCCTAACTCTTCCATTCTGACAATGGACTCTGTGCAATACCCTGACCCTTTGAAGTGTATATCTACCTCACCTAAGGACAATTTGTGTTAATAAAAAGCATGTAGTCCTGACATGAGGAGAACTTAGTTTCTTTAGCTAGGCTCCTCTGACCCCCAAATGCCTTTCAAAATTATATTTCGTCTCTGGACTCTTTTTTTAAAAAATAAATCTTTATTGTTCAGATTATTATAGTTGTTCCTCTTTTTTCCCCCATAGCTCCCCTCCACCCGGTTCCCACCCCACCCTCTGCCCTTACCCCCCCACTGTCCTCATCCATAGGTGTATGATTTATATATATATATTTTATTATTATTATTATTATTATTGATTTTTTACAGAGAGGAAAGGAGAGAGACAGAGAGTCAGAAACATCGATGAGAGAGAAACACCAATCAGCTGCCTCCTGCACATCTCCTACTGGGGATGTGCCCGCAACCTAGGTACATGCTCCCGACTGGAATCGAACCCGGGACCCTCCAGTCCGCAGGCCGACGCTCTATTCACTGAGCCAAACCGGTTTCGGCAGGTGTATGATTTTTGTCCAGTCTCTTCCCACACCCCCACACCCCTTTCCCCCCTGAGAATTTTCAGTCCACTCCCTTTCTATGCCCCTGATTCTATTATATTCACCAGTTTACTATGATCATCAGATTTTTTATTCACTTGATTTTTAGATTCACTTGTTGATAGATATGTATTTGTTGTTCATAATTTGTATCTTTACCTTTCCTTCTTCTTCCTCTTCTTAAAGGATACCTTTCAGCATTTCATATAATACTGGTTTGGTGGTGATGAACTCCTTTAGCTTTTTCTTATCAGTGAAGCTCTTTCTCTGGATAAAGTAATCTTGGTTGTAGGTTCTTGCTATTCATCACTTTGAAAATTTCTTGCCATTCCCTTCTGGCCTGCATAGTTTCTGTTGAGAAATCAGCTGACAGTCGTATGGGTACTCCCTTGTAGGTAACTGACTTTCTTTCTCTTGCTGCTTTTAAGATTCTTTCTTTGTCTTTTGCTCTTAGCATTTTAATTAGGATGTGTCTTGGTGTGGTCCTCTTTGGATTCCTTTTGTTTGGGGTTCTCTGCGCTTCCTGGACTTGTAAGACTATTTCTTTCAGCAGGTAGGGGAAGTTTTCTGTCATCATTTCTTCAAATAGGTTTTCAATATCTTGCTCTCTCTTTTCTTCTGGCACCCCTATAATTCTGATGTTGGTATGCTTGAAGTTGTCCCAGAGGCTCCTTACACTATCTTCACATTTTTGGATTCTTTTTTCTTTTTGCTTTTCCGGTTGGGCATTTTTTGCTTCTTCATATTTCAAATCTTTGACTTGATTCCTGAGATCCTCTTGTCTGCTATTGGATCTCTGTATATTATTCTTTATTTCAGTCAGTGTATGCTTAATTTCTAGTTGGTCCTTTTTCATATCCTCGAGGATTTCACTAAATTTATTGGCGGTTTCTAGAAAATTCTTGAAAAACCTTATAACCGTGGTTTTGAACTCTATATCCAGTAGTTTGCTTTCTTCCATTTCTGTCATTTGTGACCTGTTTCTTTGTCTCCGCAATTTGGCTGCTTCCCTGTGTTGATAGAGTGGCTTTGTGTGCTAGGTGTCCTATAGGGCCCAGTGGTTCAGCCTCCCCAATTACCTGAGGTAGACACTCTTGGTGCACCCCTTTGTGGGCTTTGTGCACAGTCTTGTTGTAGTTAAGCCTTGATTGTTGTAGTTATCACTGGGAGGAATTGACCTCCAGGCCAATTGGCTGTGAGAATCAGCTGTGTCTACAGTGGGAGAACTTCTGTGCTGGAGACACCCTTCTGGGGCAAGACTTGCTTCAGTGGGGCTTTGGTGCTCACTGAGTATTCCCCCTGAGTGTGTCCCTTATGGATCTGAGGAGTTGTAATCTGGATGGTCCCAATCTGCCCACTGGGTACACGGGCTCTTGGATCTCTAAGGAGGTGCTAATTTAGCCTCTGCCTGAGGCTACCCAGCAGGAGATACAGAGAGATCTGCAGATTCCTCTCCCTTGTTTGGGGTTTGGAGGTGCCCAGATGAGGCCCAGCTGTGAAGCAATGCAAGCTTCTGTGGGGCCTTGGGCCTTCTTTTGGATGTTCTGGGTCTCTCTGATCCAGCTGCAGTTTGTTAGGTAATTTTAGATCTCAAAGGGCCAGGGCATTCATATGCAAAAGCCTCTGCTAGCAGCTTGGGTGGGGCGGGGTCTCAGGGAATCAACAGGACGAAGCAAACAGCTATGGCATATCCTCAGTCCTACCCTAAGAGGCCCCTGGTCTCAGTGTCCAGCAGTAATAGCTGCAAGCACCTCTGAGAGAAAGCCGCCCTCAAGTTCTGCCGGAAGTCAGACAGTCCAGTTTCTCCCCGTATGAGTCTGGGTCCCCAGAGACTCGCCCGGAACTGGAGTTCAGAGCAGTCTGGACTTGAGACTCCCTCCCGATTGAAAAAGACAGCCGTGTCCTCAGTTGCCAGCCCTTTCTGCATGCACCTCCGTACCTCTGCACTTTACTTCCGCACCTCCTCTGAGTCTCAGTGTGCTTTTCTCTTTCCTTCTAGTTGTAGAATTTCCACTCAGCCAGTCTTCCTGTGGTTCTGGATGATGTCCGTTTTATCTTTTAGTTGTATTTTTGAAGTGGTTGTGCAAAGCAGCAATTTCCGGTGTTTACCTATGCCACCATCTTGGTTTCTCCTCTCTTCTACTTTAATCTCTCTCAGGTTAGAAGGCCTCCTGACCCAAGACCCTCTTGAGTTTCCGGTTCATCACCATTGACCAGGAGACTATGTTTGTTCTAATCAAGACTTGGAAGGGAAACAAGTTAGAACCTTCCTGGGAAGGGCCCTACCTGTCTTGCTTACCACAGAGACTGTTGTTTGGACTGCAGAGCGAGGTTGGACCCACCACATACAGGTTAAGGGCGGACACACCTCAACTTGAACAGCCATACCAGGACATATCCCCTTGAAATTGATGCTAAAAACTGTGAGCTGCCTTAATAATCATCATGTACTGAGCTCTATTTGTTTTAGGGATCTGACAAATTGCAGGGGCTTGCAATGTGGGCTGGAGAAAAGTGTTCAATCTGGATCATGCTTACCCAGTTAAGTTATTAGTTATAGGTAACTTAATGACTTGGATATTTCAGCCTTTTGGTCAAAAGATTGGCTAGGACTAGATTTAGGAGTAGATGTCACAGGACAAGATCCCCTAGGCCACTGCCACCACCATGCAAACAGAAGTAGGATATAAGGGAACGAATGCCTGGGTGGAATGGATTAACTATCCTACATGCCCTGAATAAAAGTGGCTGCTATGCTTGTGTGGCAGGAAGGCTAAAGTCCCAAATGATCCCATTCCCATTCGGATGGACCTCAGATAGTAACGGGATGGAATGTGTGCTTGCCTTGTCCCAGGAGGAAACTGCCTGGGGAAATGCTTCCTGTAAGACTCTCGCCCTGTTGTTCCCATTCAACAGGGGTAAAGAGCTAGAACCCGCCCCGCCCCCCCCCCCAAAATGATCCGGCCCATCCTCCGACGTAAACTATACCTCCTGCCTCTCAAGGGGGCGGAGGGGGGAACAGTGCTTGGGGTTTATGAGAAATGTATTCAGATGCATAAATGGCCAAGCATCCTCAGAATCCCATCATGCTGCACTGTCGGTGCCCGTGCTGATGCCATGGGGGACCCTGACTTGGGCCTTGCCCAGCAAATGGAGTGGAACTTGCCCTCTGATACAATTGGCTATCCCTTTCATGTTGGCATATCGTAAACCTTTTGCAATGGACAGACAGACTAGGAAAAGGAGAGAGAGTCCAGGGGGCTCCTTTGATCCCCATATTTACACAAATTCCACTGGGGTTCCAAGAGGGGTGCCAAAGGAGTTTAAAGCTAGAAATCAGATTGCTGCAGGATTTGAATCTTTCCAGTTCTGGTGGCCACTGTGAACAAGAATGTGGTTGGATTAATTACATATAGATATAAAAGCCAAACGGCCAGAATGCCAGAACAACCAGAACAACTGGAATGACCGGTCGCTATGAAGCACACTGCAGCCAGTCAACCAGCCCAATGGGGGGGGGGGCGGCCCTGCCCCTGATCAGCCCGCCCCACCCCGATAGGGGGCAGGGCTGGCCAGCCAACCACCCGTGGCCCTCCCCCCAGCCGGTCCCGCACCGGATCAGCCCCCATTGGGGTGGGCCAGCCGGACCCCACCTGTGCACAAATTCATGCACTGCGCCTCTAGTATCCTATATAATAAAAGTCCAGCAACCAAACGGTGGAACAACCAGAATGACCGGTCGACCAGTCGCTAGGATGCACACTGACCACCAGGGGGCAAGATGCTCAACACAGGAGCTGTCCCCTGGTGGTCAGTGTGCTCCCACAGTGGGAACACTGCTCAGCTGACTGAGATGAGTGGCTGCTCCCTGCAGGCCATGCCCCCAACCAATGCACAAATCCCGTGCACCAGGCCTCTAGTATTTACTATAACCAGCAAAAGTTTGTTAACTATACTCAAGACGCAGCTAAAGGGGTAGTGAACAGCTAGATGCCACCAGCAGGATGACCTGGGAGAACAGGTTGGCCTTGGACCTGATTCTGGCAGAAAAAGGAGGAAGATGTGTCATGTTGGGGCCAGTGCTGGACATTCGTCCCTGACAACACAGCAGACGACTGTCGCTGAGGCCCTAAGGCATCAGCAGCTTTAGTGACGAGTGAGCGGGAGCCTGGGATCGAGGCTCCTTTTTCGATTCACTAGAGTGATGGTTTGAAAGTGGAAGAAGCGATGGTGTCCACTTCACCCCTTTGATTGGGAGTTACAGTGATGGATGTCACATCATCCCATGTCTTACCCAAAGGCTAATTGAAACCGCATTGACCAAACAGCAAAACAGTCTTCTCCTAGACACTGTAGAGCATGAAAGTCAATGAATGTCAGCCGAGTTTGAAGAAAAGAGTATAAATAAAGAAAAGAGGGGGAATTGTGAGAATAAACAGTCATCTTTTCTGCCGAAACTGGTTTGGCTCAGTGGATAGAGCGCCGGCCTGCGGAATGAAAGGTCCCAGGTTCGATTCCGGTCAAGGGCATGTACCTGGGTTGTGGGCACATCCCCAGTAGGAGATGTGCAGGAGGCAGCTGATTGGTGTTTCTCTCTCATCGATGTTTCTAACTCTCTATCTCTCTCCCTTCCTCTCTGTAAAGAATCAATAAAATATATTTTTTAAAAAATAAATAAACAGTCATCTTTTCTATTTCTTTTTTAAATTTAATTTTGTTTTATTTCTTAAAATATTACAAAGAGTATTACACATGTCTCCTTTTTCCCCCCCTTGATATTCCCCCGGCCTCCCCTACCCCCCAGTGTCCTGTGTCCATTGGTTATTCTTATATGCATGCATACAAGTCCTTTGGTTGATCTCTTACCCCTCCCCATCCCTCCCCAGGCTTCCCACTGTAGTTTGACAGTCTGTTCAATGCTGCTCTGCCTTTGTATCTATTTTTGTTCATCAGTTCATAATGGTCTTTATTATCCATAAATGAGTGAGATCATGTGGTATTTTTCTCAGCTTCCCAGGGGCCATCGCAGCCTCGCAGAGGCCGTCTCAGCCTCGCAGGGGCCGTCTCAGCCTAACAGGGGCCGCTTCAGCCTCACTGGGGCCGTTTCAGCCTCACCGGGGCCGTCCCAGCCTCACAGGGGCCTCTCAACCTCACCGGGGCTGTCTCAACCTCACCGGGGCTATCTCAAGCTCACCGAGGCCATCTCGGCCTCACAGCAGCTGGCTTGGCCTCACGGGGGCTGGCTCAGCCTCACGGGGGCCGTCTCAGCAACACGAAGTTTGGCATTCTGTCTTTTGTTGGGCGGCTCCTTGCTGGACAAAATCTCCAGGAATTCTTGCTGGCTGAATATCTGGTATGCCTGCTTGGATTTCGTTTTCTACTAAGTGCAAAGATTGCTTGTCTGCCGTCTCCCGGCGTCCCATGTGAGACTGTATCTGGTGGACCTGCTTGTGTGTTTGCTGGTACAGCGGTTCCATGTTGCCAGCCCAGTCGGGTCCAGCTCCGGCTTCCTCCAAACCTGATTCTTGAGTGTGTCTCTTATGAGTGGGAGGAATTGACATCTGCAGTTTGTTGGGTTAAGCTGCAAAAGCGCAGGTGGTTCCTTATGTGCCACTGGCACAGCTTGGGTGGGGATGTAAATTGAGTAGGGTGGGGTCTCAGGGAATCACCAGGGCGGAGCAAACAGCAATGATGTCTTCGCGACTCCTTGCCTCTCTGCGACTCCGCGTCTCCGCGTCCCCGAGTGCCGGCAAGCAGCTCCTCGAGAAAGCTGCCCTCGCTTTCCAACCTGCTGCAAGGCCGTCCCACCTCTCCCCTTAGGGGTCTGGGACCTCAGAATCCCGCCCCAAACAAGCTCAGTGGATTCGAGAGTTTGTAACCCCTCGATTGAAAAAAAACGCGCATCCAGTTGCAGCCCACCTGGCGCACGACTTTGTACCTCTGTTCTTGGCACCTCTGCATATCCTCCTCAGTCTCAATGCTCTTCTTTCTTTCCTTCCTGATGTAGAACTTCCACTGGGCCAGCTTTCCCATGGTTCTGAATGATGGCTGTTTTGTCTTATAGTTGGTATTTTCAATGTTGTTGTGGGAGGCAGCACACACAGGTCTGTTCCTTATGCCGCCATCTTGGTTCTAAATAGTCATCTTTTCTGTTAAAGAACAGTTTAGGCAGCTGCTATGTTGGCTCATGTGACTTGGCAGCCACCATGTCGGCTGCATGACTTGCAGCTCCCTAGGGGCCACCATCTTGAAACAGCAAAGGCCCACCCCTCCCTTTGAATTAGCCAATCACAAAAGACTGTGCCTGAGCACCAATCAAGAGTGAGGAACAGGTCATGAGCGTCAGGATTAAAAAGCCAAGCAGACCTCCTGCTCAGTGTGCGTGAGCTCCCAGACCATGTGCACACCCTCCTGCAGGAGGAAAGATGCTGCCTGCTGCCTGGCTCCCCATATGCTTTGTGTTCCACCAGGACCCCTGGATTTGGGGGCTCACCTTATTCCTTTTTATTTTTTTAATTTTGTTTTATTTCTTTTTTTTTTAAGTTCTTTTTTTTTAAAAATATATTTTATTGATTTTCCACAGAGAGGAAAGGAGAGAGGTAGAGAGCCAGAAACATCGATGAGAGAGGAACATCGATCAGCTGCCTCCTGCACATCCCCCACTGGGGACGTGCCCGCAACCCAGGCACATGCCCTCGACCGGAATCGAACCTGGGACCCTTCAGTCCGCAGGCCAACACTCCATCCACTGAGCCAAACCGGTTTCGGCTTGTTTTATTTCTTAAAGTATTACAAAGAGTATTACATATGTCTCCTTTCCCCCCCGCCCCCTTGACATTCCCCTGGCCTCCCCTACCCCCCAGTGTCCTGTGTCCATTGGTTATTCTTATATGCATGCATACAAGTCCTTCGGTTGATCTCTTACCCCACCCCATCCCTCCCCAGGCTTCCCACTGTAGTTTGACAGTCTTTTCAATGCTGCTCTCCCTCTGTATCTATTTTTTTTGTTCATCAGTTCATAATGGTCTTTATTATCCATAAATGAGTGAGATCATGTGGTATTTTTCTCGGCTTCCTAGGGGCCATCGCAGCCTCACAGGGGCCATCACAGCCTCACAGGGGCCGTCTCAGCCTCTCAGGGGCCGTCTCAGCCTCACAGGGACAGTCTCAGCCTCTCAGGGGCCGTCTCAGCCTCACAGGGGCCGGCGCAGCCTCACAGAGGCTGTCGCAGCCTCACGGGGGCGCCGCATCCCACATTGGGGGTGAAGTTGCGAGTCAGAAGCTCCTCTCGCTGTCTCTCCTAATGCTCCCTTGCGTATTGCTGATGCTGGAAGTTTCTGAGAGCAGTCTACAGGTGCTGGACATCATACTTTAACTGGTCAACATGAAGTCTAGCATTCCGTCTTTTGTTGGGGCAGCTCCTTGCTGGACAAAATCTCCAGGCGTTCTTGCTGGCTGAATATCTGGTATGCCTGCTTGGATTTCGTTTTCTACCAAGTGCACAGACTGCTTGTCTGCCGTCTCCCGGGGTCCCATGTGAAACTGGATCTGGTGGACCTGCTTGTGTGTTTGCTGGTACAGCGGTTCCATGTTGCCAGCCCAGTCGGGTCCAGCTCCGGCTTCCTCCCAACCTGATTCTGCTTCTTGAGTGTGTCCCTTGTGGATGCGAGGTGTTGAAATCTACAGTTTGTTGGGTTAGGCTGCAAAAGCGCAGGTGGTTCCTTATGTGCCACTGGCACAGCTTGGGCGGGGATGTAAATTGAGTGGGGCAGGGTCTCAGGGAATCACCAGAGCGGAGCAAACAGCAATGGCGTCTCCATGACTCCCTGCCTCTCTGTGACTCCGCATCTCCGCGTCCCCGAGTGCCGGCGAGCAGCTCCACGAGCAAGCCACCCTCGCTCTCCGACCCGATGGGACCTCAGAATCCCGCCCCAAACAAGCTCAGTGGATTCGAGAGTTTGTAACCCCTTTCGATTGAAAAAAACCGCGCATCCAGTTGCAGCCCGCCTGGTGTGCGATTCCGTACCTCTGTTCTTGGTGCCTCTGCACATCCTACTCAGTCTCAATGCGCTTCTTTCTTTCCTTCCAGTTGTAGAGCTTCCACTGGGCCAGCCTTCCCATGGTTCTGGATGACAGCTGTTTGTCTTATAGTTGATAGTCTCAATGTTGTTGTGGGAGGCAGCACGCACAGGTCCGTACCGTACGCTGCCATCTTGGTTCTCTCGCCTTATTTCTTACAGGTCCACCCCCAGCCCCAGTCGGGGCACATGTGGGAGGCAACCCTCACATTGATGTTTCTCTCTCTGTCTCTCTCCCTCCTTTCCACTCCCTCTAACAATCAATGAAAAACCATCCTTGGGAGCACTGACAATACATATACAGAATAATAACAAAAATGCTACATATAAAGAACTATAACTCTCATCCTTAGAGTACTTAGGATGAGAGTTATAGTTTTGAAGGAAGAAAGGCAGAAAATTAATGAGAAAGCATCTATTTTAAGCATTAGAAAAAGGAAAGTAAAATAACTCAAAAAGGTAGAATAAAGAAAATTATCTAGAGTAGAAATTGATGATATATAAAAGAAGCACAAAAAATACAATGGAGAGATCAAAACAAAGGGCCAAAAAGGGCTCTCTAAAATCTCTAATGACGCTGAGACCACTGGTGAAAATAAGCACAAAGGGGCTAATTTTTTCCATTGACTTTTAGAGAGAGGGGAAGGGAGGGAGGGAGGGGAAAGAAAGAGAGAGAGAAACGTCTTGCTTGCCTCCCTGCCTGGTCAGTCTGGACCAGGGACCAAGCCTGCAACCCCGGTGCGTGCCCTGGACCATGCCCTTAGGTGCACCAGGCCAAAGCTCGAACCACTGAGCACACCAGCTGGGCTGACATACTATGCTTTTTTTTAAATTTAAATTCTTTATTGTTTAAAGTATTACCTATGTCTCCTTTCTCCCCCCATTGACCTCTCCCCAGCTGTTCCCACCCCCCATACTATGCTTTTTTTAACCCATTTATGTCGCTTATTAGCAGTCTCCCATACTAGATTGTGGGCACCCAACAATAGGGTTGTGGGTTTCTTTTTTTTTTTAATATATTTTATTAATTTCTTACAGTAAGGAATGGAGAGGGATAGAGAGTCAGAAACATCGATGAGAGAAACATCGATCAGCTGCCTCCTGCTCGCCCCCAACTGGGGATGTGCCCGCAACCAAGGTACATGCCCTTGACCGGAATCGAACCTGGGACCCTTCAGTCCACAGGCCAATGCTCTATCCACTGAGCCAAACCAGTTAGGGCGGTTGTGGGTTTCTTCAACACGGTACCCCCAGGGCCTGGAGTATTGCCTGGCACGTAGAGGAGTGGACCACCGTTTATTAAGGGTAAAGACTTGCACACGCGGTAGTAAGACCACCGAACTCAGGTTTGCACCCAGGTTGGCACCCAGGTGTCTCCATGAAGCCACTGGTACCATCAAGGGCACGCAGGGAGAGGGGCGGGGCCTGTGGCAGGGCGGGGTCAGATCGGAAGCCCCGCCTCCACCTGGAGGATGGTTCTACGGCTCAGCTCAGTGGGATTCCACGTGTTAAGCAGAGCAGTGGTTCTCAACCTTCCTAATGCCTCAACCCTTTAATACAGTTCCTCATGTTGTGGTGACCCCCAACCATAAAATTATTTTCATTGCTACTTCATAACTGTAATTGCTACTGTAAACAATATGTAATTATATATGTGTTTTCTGATGGTCTTAGGCGACCCCTGTGAAAGGGTCGTTCAACCCCCAAAGGGGTCGCGACCCACCGGTTGAGAACCGCTGAGCTAGAAGGTGGCGGGACCTCTTCTCAGGGACCTCTTCTCATCACCAGAGGGCCAAGTTCGTTGCTGCTGCCAGAGGGCGACAGAGCCTCAGGTCCCAGCCTCCTGCCCCTATCTCGTCCGACCACAGGTGCTGAGCAGCAGGGACTGACAGAGCTCGGACCCTGGGCCGAGGCAGAGGAACCGCGGGCCCAGGAGAGAGGGACCTCTAGTGTCTGAGCTAAAGCCTAAAGATGAGTCAGTATCCAGGTGAGAAGCAAAACAGTGTAGGAACCTGGGCCCTTAGCGACTGGGACAGGGACGTCCCCTGGAAGAGCCGGTGGGAGGCCAGAGTGGCTGGAAGAGAGCAAGGCCCAGAGGGCTGCTGAGAGGAGGAGGGCTGGAGGGCTGGCTATGGTTGGGCTTTGCCCAAAGTGCCACTGACAGTTGCACTGTTTGTTAGGGAGACGGGCTACGGTGCTTTGATAGGAAGGAGTGAGGAATGGAGAGCAGAGTGTGGCTCAGGGACAGTGCAGTGGTGGCCTGGACTAGCGCATTGGAGAGGTGGAGAAGTGATCGACTTATTTTCAAGTTCGATGGGACATGGGATGAGTTGATTGCATGCGGGGTGAGGAAGAAAGAGGGACCTAGCAGACACCCCCCACCCTCCAGGGTTTTGGTTTGAGCAGCTGGGGAGATGGAGCTGATACATGATAAAGGGGGTGAGGGGTGGAAAGAGAGTTCCAGAAAGCAATTTGGGGCTCATTAAACCTAGACACTTAGGAGAGTAGTTCAGACTGACCCACTTCCTATGAAGCCATGAGAGAAACTGCCTCCCAGGAGGTCTCCAGCGAAGCTCAGGTCCTTTGCTCCCTCCAGCCGAAACTGCCTGCTGAGGTGGGGCCTGGGTAAATGGCACAGCCAGCCCCCGTCTGGGCGAGGCATGTAAGGACAGGAAGATAAAGCAGCAGCAAACGAGACTGTCAAGTGTATCTGGTGATGGCAGCCTCATCGGCCTGCCTGTGCCCAGCTATGCCCAGCCCCCGAAGCCCTGCAGCCCCTGAGCCAGGGAGGGCGCGGCCTCGCTGCAGCCCGTGCTGTGGTTATGAGTGGGGACAGTCAAGCCAGACTGTCTGGTTTGTAGTCCCAGCTGTGGTTCTGCCACCTGCATAGCCCTGAGCAGTTTTTGTGCCAGCTTCCTCATCTGTAAAATGGGAATAATACCTCTGTCCTATGATTGTGGTGATGCACCTAAAAGGGTAGCAGCACATTATAAAGAATTCTGTGTTCTATTAGGAGACCATGATGATGTGGGAGCAATGAGAGCCCTGGGCCAGGTCAAGCTGCAGCCACAGGTTTCTTTAACATCCCAATTTTTCAAGTTCCTTTCCACCACATCTAATGTCCGAGGAAGCCACCAGATGGCGCTGTCACACTGGTGCTCAGCAGAGGGGTCAGGCTGGGAGGCAAACAGGGCAACACAATCACCGGGAGCTTTGAAAAAATACCAGTGGCCCCTCCCTCCCCTTGGGGCTCAGGCTCCGTGGGCCTGGCCATCCGCCTGGGCAGAGCTCCCAAAGTGGTTCCAGTGCACAGCCAGGGCCCAGAAGCTCCGGTCCAGGGAGGGCAGGCAGAGAGGTTCGGCGGGGGGCAATTTTATTTTTTATTTTTTATTTTTTAAAAAATAAATCTTTATTGTTCAGATTATTACATTTGTTCCTCTTTTTTCCCCCTATAGCTCCCCCCCTCCCAGTTCCCGCCCCACCCTCCGCCCTCACTCCCCACCCACTGTCCTCATCCATAGGTGCACGATTTTTGTCCAGTCTCTTCCCGCATCTCCCACACCCCTTTCCCCCCCAAGAATAGTCAGTCCATTCCCTTTCTATGTCCCTGATTCTATTATGATCACCAGATTATTTATTCACTTGATTCTTAGATTCACTTGTTGATAGATGCATGTTTGTTGTTCATAATTTGTATCTTTACCTTTTTCTTCTTCTTCCTCTTCTTAAAGGATACCTTTCAGCATTTCATATAATCCTGGTTTGGTGGTGATGAACTCCTTTAGCTTTTCCTTATCTGTGAAGCTCTTTATCTGACCTTCAGTTCTGAATGATAGCTTTGCTGGATAAAGTAATCTTGGTTGTAGGTTCTTGGCATTCATCACTTTGAATATTTCTTGCCACTCCCTTCTGGCCTGCAAAGTTTCTGTTGAGAAATCAGCTGACAGTCGTATGGGTATTCCCTTATAGGTAACTGAGTTTCTTTCTCTTGCTGCTTTTAAGATTCTCTCTTTGTCCTTTGCTCTTGGCATTTTAATGATGATGTGTCTTGGTGTGGTCCTCTTTGGATTCCTTTTGTTTGGGGTTCTCTGCACTTCCTGGACCTGTAAGTCTATTTCTTTCACCAGGTAGGGGAAGTTTTCTGTCATTATTTCTTCAAATAGGTTTTCAATATCTTGCTCTCTCTCATCTTCTGGCACCCCTATAATTCTGATGTTGGTGCGCTTGAAGTTGTCCCAGAGGCTCCTTACACTATCTTCGTATTTTCGGATTCTTTTTTCATTTTGCTTTTCTGGTTGGGTGTTTTTTGCTTCTTCGCATTTCAAATCTTTGCCTTGATTCTTGCGCTCCTCTGGTCTGCTGTTGGGAGTCTGTATAGTATTCGTTATTTCAGTCCGTGTATGCTTAATTTCTAGTTGGTTCTTTATCATAACATCGAGGGTCTCATTAGATTTCTTGAGGATCTCACTGCATTTGTCGGTGGCTTCTAGACAGTTCTTAAGAGACCTTAAAAGTGTGGTTCTGAACTCAATATCCTCCATTGACAGTTTTGTCCTGTTTCTTTGTCTCCACATTTTTTATGCTTTCTTGGTGCACCCCCTAGTGGTCTTTGTGCGCAGTCTTGTTGTAGTTAAGCCTTGATTGATGTCAGCAATACCGGGGGTGATTTGACCTCCAGGCTAACTGGCTATGAGAGTCGGCTGTGTCTGCAGTGGGAGAGCTTCTGTGCTGGATCTCTAGGGCGGTGCTAATCTAGCGTTTGCCTGAGGCTATCCAGCAAATGGCTCTGCGCAGGGCTTGGGCAGGGTGGGGGAGTGGGGGGTCGGGGGTCGGGGAGGGGGGGCGGGGGGGCGCAATTTTAAAGGCCAGCTGAAGAGGACACTGGGACCATCTGGCCATGAAGTGGGAGCACCCGCATCACCCAGAGGAAGGAAGAGGCAGGCCATCGGATCCGCGGTCAAGGGCAAGGAGTGGGGAGGCTGTGAGGGGGAGTGCTTGGGCGTGGCTGGGAGGGCCCAGCGCCTGGAGCGCCCAGGATGTCGGGCGGAGATACACTAAACGGACAGTAGAGGCACCGATGAAGATGGGAAGGGGAGGCTGGTGCAAGGCACGTGTAGACGGTTGGGCGTGGAAGCCTGCGGGAAGGGGAAGACCGCAGGGCGATGGGCGGGAGATGTGGAGCCAAGGGAAGTTTAGGGTGGGGCCTACTGGGCATGGGGTGCTGAGGGAAAGCCTCCAGGAGAAAGAAGAGGGGGGGGAGCAGGCCCCTGAGAGATGAGACAACACAGCCTAACCCTCTAAGCCCTGAAGACCCACCTCAGAGTGAGGGGAGGAGGGAGGTGCTGGGTAAGAGGGTGAGAGGAGCCAGGAGATGGGGTGCGGGGTCAGGGCTTACTTAAAGAGAAGGGGAGCCTGGAAGGAGAGGAGAGACACCCCAAAGCAGCAGGAGGACATGGACTCCAGAGTCTCCCAGGCCCAGGGGGCGACGGGAGAAGAACAGCCTGCACCCCGCCTGCTGTCCGGAGGTGTGGGGCCCAGGGTCTGCAGCCTGGAGAGTGCTGGGGAAAGGGGGTGGGGAGAGTGGAGGTGGGGCCATTGGAAGGGCTACAAGGGGCAAGAAGGGACCAGGGGAAGCTTGGTCCCTGAGGCTGGGCCTCACGCCTTCAGCCCCAGCCCCTCCCTGCCAGGCCCGGCCAGGCCTCCTGCTGCTGCCAGTCTCCCCAACCTCAGAGGAGCGAGGTCGGCCCCCCTTCGCCCGGAATAAAGCTGCACCCTGCAGGACCTGCGGGGCGCCCCTCCTGGGGCCTGTGCCCCTGCAGCCCAGGGCAGACTGCTCCTCGGGGCGGGGATGGACGGACAAACATAAGTGAATGGGGCTTGAAAGGTAATATTTGGGTGTCCCAGGGAATGCACTGAGCAGCACGGGTGAAAGTCCCAAAAACTTCCAACTCAAATGAAATGGGAAGACCAAGTCGGAACTCCTGCCAGCCTTCTGCCCACCTCCTTCCCTGAGTGGGACCGCACTACTCCCCCCAGATGGACTGAAGCTGCAGCAAAGTGTGCAAGGGACATGGTGGTCAGGGAGTGACACAGCCCCACCCAAGCGCTGAGATGGGGACCAGGAATATGGACACACCAGAGGAACGCAGCTACTGGGGGCGGGTAGTTCTCATACTCGGACGGCGAGACTCACTGTTAGGTAAGGAAGGGGAAGGGGGAGGGAGGGCTGGGGGCGCTGTAGACAGCGGGGAGGACACTGCCTCTGGCAGGATTCCGGCTGGATTTGGGGCAGCCGGGCAGTGGAGAATGAGGCCAGCAGCCAGAGGAGCAGCCAGGGGAACAAACTCCCGCTGGGCCCTCCCGTGCCTCATCTCAGGCCCCTCCTCCCAGGGGCTGGTACATCTGCTGCCCAATCAAGCACTGGTAGATTGTTCAGGTCAGCAGGGACACAGCACTGCACCACAGTGATAAAGGTCTGTTTTTTAATTCTTTTCCAACTCTTCTGATTGCTTCACTGGGGCGGGGCCAGGCGTACTACCAATGCAAAGCTAATATATTTTTTCCAATATATATATATATACTAGAGGCCCGGTGCACAAAAATTTGTGCACTGGCTGGGGGGGGAGGGGGGAGCCCCTCAGCCAAACCTGTGCCCTCTCACAGTCTGGGACCCCTTGGGAGATAACCACCTGCTGGCTCAGGCCCGCTCCCGGGGGCAGATGGCACACCCGATCCCGCAGTGTCTGCCCCATCTCCCTGTCGCAGATGGCAGGCCTGGATCCCGCGCTGGGGCGGGCAGCGGCTCAGGATTGTGCTGAGGTCCCTGTGGATGTTCAGGCTCCGAAAGCATAGTTTTTCTTTCTTGGTTTTGTTTTTACTTCTTAAAATTGAAATGTGTTAAAAATATTTTTTTTAAAGAATAGCTCAAGCACCCAGTGAGGCCTTTCAGCCTGGGGTGCTTGCTTGTGTTGTCCGCGTCTAAGCTCGCGGCGCTGGAGCGCCCCCGGGAGGTGGGACCCGGCGCGGCTCTGTCTCCCTCCCGCAAACCGCTCGCACAGCCGCTGCCGGTGCCCCGCTGTCCTCCTCCACTTTTCGTCCGGGACTTGCCGGTCACTCCTGGTCTCTGTCCGCCTCTGGCCGGTGTGGGGGAGGGGGTGTTTCTTCCTGAGGAGCCGCCCTGGTCCTGGCCCTGGGCCTCCACTTCCTCAGACCCACCCCCCCCCGCACCCCCCCACCCCCGCCTCACAGCAGTCTCCCGCCTCCCCTGTGCTCCCGCCTTCCAGAGCCGCCCGTCTTGCTGTCCCGCGCCCTTTCGCTCTTCCATGGAGACACCCAGACCTTTCTTTCCTTTGGGTACTTCCGGGGCTTTCTTCAGGTTCCTTTCTGAGCTGTTTTTCTGATTTTGGACCTGGGAGCCAGGTCTCCTGCGCCCGCAAGCTGCTGCGCTTCCTCTAAAATCATTTCTCCCTTAGGCCCCAGCCCCTCAAACCCCCCTGGAAAGCACGGGTCGCTTCCTGTGCCTGGCATTTCAGGTAAATGGAGTCAGACAGCCGGGCCTTTGCACCACTGCTTCTCTCAGCTCCGTGCGCGTCCTCGCCGCCCGCAGCGTGTCAGCCCCGCGCTCCTCTTGGCTGTCACCCACTCCCTGTGGGGACATACTTCTGGGGTCGACACCTATTTTCTTCTTTGTTGTTTGTTTTCAAATAACTTCTCTAATGTGTTGGTGCCTAGTTCCCATAAGCAGAAGCCTGATGCTCGAGGAGGCAGGTTCGGGTCCCCTGGCTGTGCACCTGGGGCTGCAGCTCCGGTGTCACTTCTGAGGAGCTGCCTGCGTCCGGGGCTCCTACCCGCATGGGGAGGCGGGGGGGAGGCTGCCAGCCTCTCCCTGTCATGGGGCAGGTGGCGGCTCGGGATCACGCTGTCTCCTGCCCCACCCATCCCGCCCCGCACACGGCAGGCCAGGATCTCGCGCTGGGGCAGCCAGCAGCTGGAGATTGCACTGCCACCAGCCCCAGGCGGGGCAGTGCAGCGGGATCTGCCTGCAGTTTGCAAATTAGCCGCCATCTTTGTTGGCAGTTAATTTGCATATCACACTGATTAGCCAATGGGAGGCATAGCAAAGGTACAGTCAATTACCATGTTTGTCTATTATTAGATAGGATTATAAATCTTTATTGTTGAAAGTATGACATATGTCCCTTTTTTCCCTCCCATTGTCCTCTCCCACCCCATCCCCCCCAAGCCTTCACCACCCTATTGTCTGTGTCCATGGGTTATGCATATACGCATATGAGTTCCTTGGTTGATCTCTTTCCCCATCTCCTGCCTTCCCTTTAAGGTTTGACAGTCTGTTCAATGTTTCCATGTCTCTGGGTCTATTTTTGTTCATCAGTTTATGGTGTTCATTAGATTCCACAAATGAGTGAGATCATGTGGTACCTATCTTTCTCTGACTGGCTTATTTTGCTTAGAATGATGCTCTCTATGTCCATCATGCAGTTGCAAATGCTAAGAGTTCTTTCCTTTTTAGAGCTGCATAGTATTCCATTGTGTAGATGTACCACTGTTTTTTCATCAACTCATCTGCTGATGGGCACTTAGGCTGTCTCCAAATCTTAGCTATTGTAAATTGTGCTGCTATGAACATAGGGGTGTATATAGTCTTCCTGATTGGTATTTCTGAGTTCTTGGAATATATTCCTAGAAGTAGGATCACTGGGTCAAATGATAGTTTCTTTTTATTTTTAGATATATTTACAGAGAGGAAGGGAGAGGGATGGAGAGTTAGAAACATTGATGAGAGAGAAACATCGATCAGCTGCCTCCTGCACACCCCCTACTGGGGATGTGCCCACAACCAAGGTACATGTCCTTGACCGGAGTCGAACCTGAGACCCTTCAGTCAGTAGGCCAATGCTCTATCCACTGAGCCAAACCGGTTAGGGCAGGGGTGGGCAAACTTTTTGACTCGAGGGCCACAATAGGTTCTTAAACTGGACCGAAGGACCGGAACAAAAGCATGGATGGAGTGCTTGTGTGAACTAATATAAATTCAAAGTAAACATCATTACATAAAAGGGTATGGTCTTTTTTTTTTTTTAGTTTTATTCATTTCAAACGGGCCGTAGTTTGCCCACGGCTGGGTTAGGGCATGATAGTTTCATTTTTTATTTTTTTAGGAAACTCCATACTGTTTTCCACAGTGGCTGCACTAGTTTGCATTCCCATCATCAGTGCACGAGGGTTCCCTTTTCTTCAAATCCTTGCCAGCATTTGTCATTTCTGATTTGTTGATGGCAGCCATTCTGACAGGTGTGAGATGGTACTTCATTGTCCTTTTGATTTGCATCTCTCCATGATCAGTGACTTTGAGCACTTTTTCATAGGCCTTTTGGCCTTCTGTATGTCCATTTTGTTTGGAGGTTCTAGCAGGGGAGCGCTGCTATTCGTATACCCTTGACCGAAGACTGGTCCTCTCCTGGCGGGGGGCCGGGGGGGAAGGTCGTCCTCTTCGACCGAGCACGCAGCTTCGGGAGGGACGCACAAGGATCGGTGAGGGAGGAGGGGGACATCCGCCTAGCCAGCCAGATCAGCCGAATCAACCCTGGCGATCAATGGGGTGACAGATGTCGCAGCCAGATCGCCCTCACATCCTGTATGTCCATTTTGAAGAAGTGCCTGTTTAGGTCCTTTGCCCATCTTTTAATTGGATTGTTTGTCTTCTTTTTGTTCAGTTGCATGAGTTCCCTATAGATTTTGGAGGTTAACCCCTTATCAGATGTATCATTGCCAAATGTGTTCTCCCATGGGGAGGGCATTCTTGTCATTTCATTGAAGGTTTCTTTTGCTGTGCAGAAGCTATTTTGATGTAGTCCCATTTGTTTATTTTTCTCCTTAGTTTCCATTGTCCTAGGAGATGAATCTGTAAACATATTGCTATGAGAGATGCCTGAGATTTTGCTGCCAATGATTTCTTCTAGGATTTTTATGATTTCACGTCATACATTTAAGGTTTTTATCCATTTTGAGTTTATTTTTGTGTATGGTGTAAGTTGATAGTCTAATTTTATTTTCATTTTTTTTTTGCAAGTATCTGTCCAATTTTCCCAATACTATTTGTTGAAGAGACTCTCTTGACTCCATTGTATGTTCTTGCCTCCTTTATCAAATATTAATTGAGCATAATGCATTCGGTCAATTTCTGGGGCCTCTGTTCTGTTCCATTTGTCTATATGCCTGTTCTTGTGCCAGTACCAGGCTGTTTTGAGTACAGTGGCTTTGTAGTATAACTTCAAATCTGTTATTGTGATTCCTACAACTTTTTTTTTTCTTTCTCAACATTGCTGCAGCTATGCAGGGTCTTTTTTCATTACATATCAATTTTTGAAGTATTTGTTCTAGGTCTGTGAAATATGCTGTTGTTACTTTAACAGGGATTGCTTTAAATCTGGAGATTGCCTTGGGTAATATGGACATGTTTTAAAAATATATATTTTTATTAATTTCAGAGATAGAAAGAGAGAGGAAGAGAGAGAAACATTTATTTGATCAGCTGCCTCCTGCTCGCCCCTACTGGGGATTGAGCCCATCACCTGGGCAAGTGCCCTTGACCGGAATCAAACCCAGGACCCTTCAGTCCACAGGCCAATGCTCTATCCACTGAGCCAAACTGGCTAGGGTATATGGACATTTTAATGATGTTGATTCTACCAATCCATGAACATGGTGTACTCTTCCACTTGTGTATATCTTCTTCTATCTCTTTTTTCAATGTCCTGTAGTTTTCTGAGTACAGGTCTTTTACCTCCTTAGTTAAGTTTATTCCTATGTATCTTAATTTTTTTTTGTTGCAATGGTAAATGGAATTGTTTATTTAGTTTCTCTTTTTGTGAGTTCATTCTTGGTGTATAAAAATGCCGTAGATTTCTGGGTGTTAATTTGGTATCCGGTACAATGCCAGAATCATATATTAAATCTAATAGTTTTTTGATGGAGTCTTTAGGGTTTTTTATGTATAATATCATGTCATCTGTGAATAATGATAGTTTTACTTCTTCTTTTTCAATTTGGATACCTTTTATACCTTCTTGTCTGATCACTGTGGCTAGCACTTCCAATACTATGTCAAACAGGAGTGGTGA
Organism: Myotis daubentonii; assembly: GCF_963259705.1. Taxonomy (NCBI): domain Eukaryota; kingdom Metazoa; phylum Chordata; class Mammalia; order Chiroptera; family Vespertilionidae; genus Myotis; species Myotis daubentonii. The sequence goes on from NC_081852.1 coordinate 4,518,828, forward strand.
AAGAGGGCATCCCTGTCTTGTTCCCATTCTTAGGGGAAATGGTTTTAGTATTTACCCATTGAGTCTGATGTTGGCTATAGGTTTGTCATATAGGGCTTTTATTATGTTGAGGTATGATCCCTCTATTCCCACTTTGCTGAGAGCCTTTATCAAGAAGGGTGTTGAATTTTGTCAAATGTTTTTTCTACATCAATTGATATGATCATGCGGTTTTTGTCTTTCAGTTTATTTATGTGATGTATCACGTTTATGGATTTGCAGATATTATGCCAGCCTTACACCCGCAGAATAAACCCCACTGGGTCATGATATATGATCTTTTTAATGTATTGCTGGATACGATTTGCTAATATTTTGTTGAGGATTTTAGCATCTGTGTTCATCAGGGATATTGGCCTGTAATTCTCTTTCTTTGTAGTGTCTTTATCTGGTTTTGGGATTAGGGTAAGGCTGGCCTCATAGGAAGAGCTTGGAAATGTTCCTTCCTCTTGAATTTTTTGGAATAGTCTGATGAGGATCAGTGTTAGTTTTTTGAATGTTTGGTAAAACTCCCCTGTGAAGCCGTCTGGTCCAGAGCTTTAGTTTGCTGGGAGTTTTGTTTTATTACTGCTTCAATTTCATCGGTAGTTATAGGCCTATTCAGGTTTTCTGCTTCTTCCTGATTGAGTTTTGGAAGATTGTATTTTTCTAGGAGCATGTCCATTTCGTCTAGGTTGTCCAGTTTGTTGGAATAGAGTTGTTCGTAGTATTTTTTTTACAATCCTTTGTATGTCTATGGAGTCGGTTGTTACTTCTCCTCTTTCATTTCTGATTTTGTTTATTTGAGTCCTCTCTGTTTCTTGATGAGCCTGGCTAGAGGTTCATCAATCTTGTTTATCCTTTCAAAGAACCAGCTCTTGGTTCTATTGATCTTTTGTATTGTTTTGTTTTTGTTTTTGGTCTCTATGTCATTTATTTCCGCTCTGATCCTTATTACTTCCATCCTTCTTCTTACTCTGGGCTTTTCTTGTTGCTCTCTTTCTAGTTCTTTAAGTTGTAAGGTTAGATATCTTATTACCAGTTTTTGTTGTTTTTGGAGGTAGGCCTGTAGTGCTATAAACTTCCCTCTCAGGACTGCTTTCATTGTGTCCCATAGATTTTGGATTGTTGTTTTTCATTTTTTTTTTTATTCCAAAATGTTTTTTCATTTCTTCTTTGATCTCTTTGGTAAGCCATTCATTGTTTAATAGCATGCTATTTAGTCTCCATGTGTTTGATTGTTTTTTATTGTTTTTATTATAATTGATTTCTAAATTTATGCCATTGTGATCTGAGAAGATGCTTGATATGATTTAAATCTCCTTGAATTTGTAGAGACTTAACCTGTGTCCTAATATGTGGTCTATCTTTGAAAATGTCCCATGTGCACTTGAGAAGAATGCATATTCCATAGCTTTGGGGTGGAATGTTCTGAAGATGTCAATTAATTCCATCTGAACTAGTGAGTCATTTAGGATTGCTGTTTCTTTGCTGATTTTTTGTCTAGAGGATTTATCCAGTGGTGTTAATTGAGTATTAAAGTCCCCTACTATGATTATATTGCTGTCAATCTCCCCCTTGATATCTCCCATAAGTTTTTTTATGTATTTGGGTGCTCCTGTATTGGATGCATATATGTTTACAAGAGTTATAACTCTTGTTGAATTGATCCCTTTAATATTATGAAGTGGCCTTTCTTACCTCTAATTATGGCCTTCACTTTGAGGTTGATTTTGTCAGACATAAGTATTGCTACTCCAGCTTGTTTTCATTTCCATTTGCCTGAATTTTTTTTTCCATTCCTTTACTTTCAGTCTGTGTGAGTCCTTTGTTCTAAGGTGGGTCTCTTGTAGACAGCATATAAATGGGTCATGTTTTCTTTTCCATTCAGCTACCCTATGTCTTTTGATTGGAGCATTTAATCCACTTACGTTTGAGGTTATTATTGATAGGTACTTGTTTGTTGCCAGTTTTATTCTTTTTTTTTTTTAAATATATTTTATTGATTTTTTACAGAGAGGAAGGGAGAGAGATAGAGAGAGTTAGAAACATCGATGAGAGAGAAACATCGATCAGCTGCCTCCTGCACATCTCCTATTGGGGATGTGCCCGCAACCCAGGTACATGCCCTTGACCGGAATCGAACCTGGGACCTTTCAGTCCGCAGGCCGACGCTCTATCCACTGAGCCAAACCGGTTTCGGCAACCCAGTTTTATTCTTTATGCCTATGTTCCTTCCTCCCTTTCTATTTCTTCTTTTTACAACAGTCCCTTTAACATTTCTTGCATTACTGGCTTGGTGGTAATGAACTCCCTTGGCCTTTTTTGTCTGCAAAGCTCCTGATTTCCCCTTCAATTTTGAATGACAGCCTTGCTGGATAGAGTATTCTTGGATTCAGTCCCTTTCTTTGCATCACTTTGTATATTTCATTCCATTCCCTTCTGGCCTGATGTGTTTCTGTTGAGAAATCAGTTGAGAGTCTAATGTGCCGGGAGCCGGTCCATCCTTGCTGTTTCAAGGGACCTGGCATATATGCCATACTGTTCTTAATATGTTTGCTCACCTTCTTGGCACTATGTGTTTTAACCAAGGTCACCTCTCTGAGAAAGGTTGTTTCCCCAGGTAGGGATTTTCCCCTGAAGTGAGGGAGGGAATAAAACCCCTTAACTAAGTGCCAGGCGGGTAATTAATCACTTTAACTACGAACAATCATGCTTAAGCTACATAATCTTTACTCCCTGGAATGGAGATAAGAAACGCCCTAACCTTTGGAATAGAGATTGATAGGATTGGAATCAACTGGTATAAATACAGATGTAACAAGACAACAGGACACAGAACCTAGACACAGAACCTACACAGAACCTAGAGACAGAACCTAGCTAGAGAACATGGCAAAAGATCCTGGACAGAAACTGACCACAGAAGCTAGAGACAGAACCTAGCGAGAGAACATGGCAAAAGATCCTGGACAGAAACTGGCCACAAAACCTAGAGACAGAACCTGGCTACAGAACCTGGATAGAACATGGCAAGAGAACCTGACTAGAACCTGGTGACAGAACCTGGCTGGAGAACCTAGCAAGAGAACATGGACACAGAACCTGGCTGGAGATCCTGACCAGAACTTGGCTAGAGATCCTGGCTAGGCTGCTGATCAACTGAATGCTGTCTCTGTGTCATTCCTTCTTCGCCGACTCCGTCCACATCTTTGGGGACCCCTGGACCTGCTGGGGTTGGACCCCAGCACTAATGGGAGATCCCTTGTAGGCAACTTCCTTTTTCTCTCTGGCAGCCTTTAAGATTCTTACTTTGTCATTGATGTTTGCCAGTTTAATTATGATGTGTCTTAGTGTAGGTCTTTTTGGGTTCATCTTATTTTGGACTCTGTGTGCTTCTTGGACTTCTGTGACTTTTTTCTTCCCAAAGTCAGAGAAGTTTTCTGTCATTATTTCTTCAAATAGGTTTTCCATTCCTTGCTCAGCTTCCTCTCCTTCTGGCACCCCTATTATGCAGATGTTGTTTCATTTTGTGTTTTCCCAAAGTTCCCTTAGACTCTCCTCTTGCTTTTTAAGTTTGTTTTCCAGTTGCTGCTCTGCTTGAGTGTCTTTTTCTACCTTGTCTTCTAACTCACTGATTCAGTCCTCAGCTTCTTCTAGTCTAGTGTTGAAACCTTCCATTGTGTTCTTTATTGCAACTTTGTCATTCTTCATTTCCTCATATGGTGAATTTCTCATCCAGCCTTTTGAGCATCCATATTACCATTACTCTGAATTTTTTCTCTAATTGCTTGCCTCCATTTCATTTATTTCCTTTTCTGGTTATTCCTCCTTTTCTTTCATGTGGGGGTTGTCTCCCTATTTTTGCTATTCCTTTGTGATTATTCCTATGTATTAGATCAAACTGCCATGCCACCGAGATTTTTTGGATTTGTCTTATGTAGTAGATGTTTTGTGGAACCCAGTGGTATAGTCTCTCAGGTCTTCTGGGTTGGGTATTCTAGGGATGCACCCTACTTGAGATATTTGGGTTCTCTTGATGTAGTTGGGTCTTGAATGTTATTGTCTCATTCATAGATGCAGTCTCCTCCTAGGGTGTCTGGTTATGCAGAGAATTTGGAAAGAGAAAAGAGAGCAAAAATGATAGAGAGAAAATATAACAAGAAAATAAAATAAAAAATATGGGAAGAAAACACAACAAAACAAACAATTAAACCAAAAAGTGCAAACAAAAGACCCCAAAAAAAAGGGGCGGGAGAGAATCTGTAGAGCTTAAATACAGAAAATAAGGTTAAGAAATTGAATGAATAAGGGAAGGACCACAGTTTAGTATAGAGGAGGGAGAAAAAGAATGAATGGATAAGAAGAAAAATTAAGACAACAAGATGGCAGCATAGGTAAACACCTGTACTCATCACCTCTCACAACCACATCAAAATTACAACTAAAATACAGAACAACCATCATCCAGAACCACTGGAAAGCTGGCTGAATGGAAGTCCTACTAGAGAAGTAAAGAACTCACATTGAGACTGGTAGGAGGTGCAGAGGCACAGAATGGGATGGTCTGGCACCCACATGTACTGCTTTTTTCATAGGGATGGAGATCATCTCTGCAGAGGCTGCCAGGAGGAGCAAGGGGTCCCAGCCCAGGGTCCCAGAGCAGGGAAAAGAAGTCCCTATGGGCAGTAAGAACTACTGTTTGTGAAAACCAGTGTGGACTGGGGCTCAGTGACAGAGAGGCTGATGGAGACCCAGCTTTTCCCCTGAAAAGGCCAGCACCAAAAACTGAACTTACAAGGTCCCGCTTCCTCTGAGCTCCAGCACCAGAGCAAGGCTTTGGGGAACACAGACACGTACGAGGAGGAACTGGATTTTCTAGCATTGGGGCAGGAACTCAGGGGCGGCTTTCTCCCAGATGGAGGTGCCCGCAGGGAGAGCACTGTTCCTATACTGGGACCTCCCCAGTTGCAGGGCTGACTGGCAGCCATTTCTGTTTGCTCTGCCCTGGTGATTCCCTAAGACCCCCACCTCATCCAATTTACAACCCCACCCAAGCTGTGTGCAGCAGCTTTTGCATATGAATGGCCTGTCCTTGCTCAGGCTGAAACCTCTCAAGTTGTAGCTGGGTCAGGGAGCCCCAAACCTATCAATAAAAGGCCCAAGACCTGACACCAGCACCAACCTGCCTTGCTTCATAGCTGGGCCTCATCTCGGCACTTCTAAACACAAAACAAAGAGGAGGAATCTGAAGATCTCTCTGTAGCTCCTGCTGGGTGGCCCCAGGCAATGGCTGGCTTTGCACCTCCTTAGATACCCAAGAGCCAGTATACCTAGTGGTCAGTGTCAGACCATACCAGATTACAATTCTACACATCCATAAGCGACACACTCAAGGGGCAGACTCAGTGAGCACCAAAGCCCCACTGAACCAAGTCCTGCTCCATACGGGTGTCTCCTGCACAGCAGCTCTCCCACTGTAGTCGCACCTGGTCCTCATAGCCAATTGGCTGGAGGTGAATTCCTCCCTATGACACCAACAGCAATCAAAACTCAACTACAACAAGACTGCTCACAGCCCACAAAGGGATGCACCTGGAGCTCCCAGCTCAGGTGACTGTGGAGGCTGAGCCACTGGGCCCTGTAGAATACCTACTACACAAAGCCACTCAACCAACTCTAGAAAACAACAGCTCTACCCAATACATAGAAACAAACACAGGGAAGCAGCCAAAATATGGAGACAAAGAAACATGTCACAAATTAAAGAAATAAAAGAAAGCAAACTACTGATAGAGTTCAAAACCATGATAATAAGATTACTCAAGAAACTTCTAGAAACCTCCCAAAAATGGAAAAGAACCAGTCAGAAATTAAGCACACACTGACTGAAATAAAGAATAATATACAGGGATTCAAAGTAGAGTAGAGGATTCTGAGAATCAAATCAACAATTTGAATATGAGGAAGCAAAAAACACCCAAATAGAAGAGAAAAAAGAAAAAAGAATCCAAAATATGAAGATAGTGTAAGGAGCCTCTGGGACAACTTCAAGTGTACCAACATATGCATTATGGGGGTTCCAAAAGAAGAGAGAGAGCAAGATCTTGAAAACCTATTTGAAGAAATAATGACAAAAATTCCCCTACCTGGTGAAAGAAATAGACTTATAAGTCTAGGAAGCACAGAGAGTTCCAAACAAGAGGAACCCAAAGCAGAACACACCAAGACACATAATTAAAATGCCAAGGGCTAAAGACAAAGAGAGAATCTTAAAAGCAGCAAGAAAAAAGCAGTTAGTTACCTACAAGGGAGTACCCATACTTTGTCAGCTGATTTCTCAACAGAAACTATGCAAGCCAGAAGGAAGTGGCAAGAAATATTCAAAGTAATGAATAGCAAGGACCAACAACCAAGGTCACTCTACCCAGCAAGCTCTCATTCAGAATTGAAGGTCAGATAAAGAGCTTCACAGACAAGAAAAAGCTAAAGGAGTTCACCACCACCAAGCCAGTATTATATGAAATGTTGAAGGGTATCCTTAAAAAGAGGAAGAATAAGAAAAAGAAAAAGATTTTAAAAAATATGAACAACAAGCCCTAGCCAGTTTTGCTCAGTGGATAGAGCGTTGGCCTGCAGACTGAAGGGTCCCGGGTTAAATTCCAGTCAAGGCACATGCCCAGGTTTCGGGCTCAATCCTCAGTAGGGAGCTTGCAGGAGGCAGCCAATCGATGATTCTCTCTCATCATTGATGTTTCTCTCTCGCTCTTCCTCTCCCTTCCTCTCTGAAATCAATAAAAATATGTTAAAAAATATATGAACAACAAAATGTCAACAAACACATACATATCAACAATTGAATCTAAAAATCTAAATAAATGAATAAGAAATCTAATGACCAGAATAAACTGGTGAATAAAATAGAATCAGAGGCATGGAAATGGAACAGACTGATGATTCTCAGAGGGAAGGGAGTGGGAGCGGGAAGAGATAAAACAAAGATCTTATATGCAAATATGCATTACCTATGGACACAGACAATAGGGTGGTGAAGGCTTGGGACAGGGAAGGAACCAGATGGATGAGGGAAATGGGGGAAAAAAGAGGGACATCTGTAATAATCTCAACAATACTAGGTGTACTGGTTAATAATGCAGATTTTGTAATCAAAGAAAACACAATAATTTCAAGAGAAACATCAAAACTGCTTTATTCAAAGTAATGTCCATTGCTAGCTACACATTTCTCCTGTCTTTCAGGTAATTTGTGGATACTGTCCCAATAGAACTTTTTTTGTTTTGAGGCAAACCATTCAGAGACCCAATTTTCCACTTCTTCGTACGTTTTGAAGTGCTGCTCAGAACGTGCATGTGCCATCGGTCGGGACAAGTGGTAATCTGAAGGAACAATGTCTGGTGAATACAGCGGGTGGGTTAATACTTCCCAGGCAAGATCTTTTAACATGTCTTTAACTGGTTTTGAAGTGTATGATGGTGCATTATCATGAAGCAAAATTACTTTGCTGTGTCTTCTGGCACATTCTGGTCATTTCACGATTAAAGCATCGCTCAAATTGATTATTTGTTGTTGGTAGCGATCAGTATTAATGGTTTCACCTGATTTTAGAAGCTCATAATACACCACACCTTCCTGATCCCACCAAACGCAGAGCATTGTCTTCTTTCCGAAGCGATTTGGCCTTGCAGTCAATGTTGATGGTTGACCTGGATCAACCCATGGTTTTGTGCGTTTGGGATTCTCAACATAAATCCACTTTTCATCGCCAGTCACAATTTGATGCAAAAAAGACTTTCTTTCATGCCGTGAAGCAACATTTTACTGATAACTTTTTGGTTTTCCATTTGTCTTCTCATTCAGTTGATGTGGCACCCACTTTCCTTCCTTTAAAATCTTTCCCATAAGTGATCAGAAATTGTTTGCTGAGCAACGTTTAATCTTTCTGCAAGTTGGTTTTGAGTTTGACACGCATCTTCATCCAATGATGCTTATAATTGTTGGTCTTCAAACTTTTTCAGTTGACCTAGACGTTCTTTGTCTTTCACATCGAAATCATCACTTTTAAAGCATTTAAACCAGTGTTCACAAGTATCTTGAGATGGAGCATGTTCACCATAAGCTTCCTGAAGTATATGATAACTTTTTCTTCAAAATAAAGTAATGAATTAAAACTTCCCACAAATGCTCTTTTTTTGGCACGAAATTTGACATTTTTAAGTGCAAAAATATCTATGATGTTAACACCTTCAGCAAATTTGACATATGAAGTTTTGAAGCTTGCTGTCAATACAACAAAATAGCATATATATATCAAATCGCATCTATATCATCACATGTGTAACTCCATCTATTGAAAAAATCCACATTATTAACTGGTACACCTAATAAAGATTTTTTAAAAGAAAAAAAATCAAAATAAAGAATTTATTTATTTATTTATTTATTTATTGAAAAGGAGAATAGAGGAGAGAGCAGATAGGCCTGAATTTAGGAAGTGAAACTAATTAAAAAATTAGAAAAAAAGAGCAAGAGAACCGATACCAGTTTGGCTCAGTGGATAGAGCGTTGGCTTGCGGACTGAAGGGTCCCGGGTTCGGTTCCGATCAGGGGCGTGTACCTGGGTTGCGGGCACATCCCCAGTGGGAGATGTGCAGGAGGCAGCTGATCGATGTTTCTAACTCTCTATCTCTCTCCCTTCCTCTCTGTAAAAAAACAATAAAATATATTTTTTTAAAAAAGAGCAAGAGAGGTGAGGGGGAAAAATTGAGTAGCAAAGAAAAAGAGAAGGGGAAATGGAGTAGGAGCAGGGAGGAGGAAATTTTATATATGAATAAGCCAACAGAGATTACAGTATTAATAACACATCAATAAAGCAAATAAAGATTAATTTTTAACAAGAGGTAAAAAAGAAAGGAAAGAGATAAGCTAATCAGGGAAAGGAGAAGAAACCAGGATGAAAAAAGGTGGAAAAAGAAAAAAGAAAAGAAAAGAATAATAAAAAAGTCAAAAATGTTTTAAATAAAAAAATAATAATAAAAACTTTTTTTTAAATAAAAAAATAAAAGTGAAGTGTTGTTTGCTTCAGCTGCGTTTTCATGCCCCATGGGGACTGGTTTAGGACCCCGCTCTTCTGTTCTGCTGCCAGTTCTGGGCTTCCTGTTGGGCAGTTAGGTGCTGACCACTGGCGCACCGTCTTTGGCATCCAGCACCTTTGGCATCCAGCACGGTGTTCAAGCTCCGAGCGATCCGCCCTCCTCTGCTTGTGTCTGTCCCCACCCGCCTTGGCTGCAAGCAGGCAGGACCCATCTGCCCGCTTTGTCTGTCTGCCAGCTGTCAGTCATAATTACTCAAGTGTCCGTTTCTGACAGCGCTTGAGGTGAGGGTGGTGCTGTTTCGCTTTCCAGGAATCAGATTGATGCTTTTTCCCTGACCGAGAGCTACTCCTCCGTGAGTGGCCCAAGATATTACTCTGGCCTTGGCTGGTCAGAGACCCTTGTGTGGAGACCAGTGGGCTTGGCTGGCCACCTGGAGTTTTATCAGTCCGTTCCCGGACTAGTGGGCGGGCCAGCCCTTCTTCCAACCCGTCCCTGGGGGCTCTTCGGGCTCTTCAGAGCCTGCTTCTTGGTAAAGCTCAGCATGCAGGCAGGAGGGGCAGGCTGTACTATCTTCCTTGAGGCTACTGGGAGGGGCTGGCTCTTCAGGAGAGAAATGGCCGCTGCAGCTGGGAGGGTTATGAATGTCCCAATGCTGACTCCTCCTCACGTCTTCCGCCCTGCTTCTCTCCACAGCCTCTCTTCAGGCTCCACAAGTCTGTGCCTCTCCCTGCTCCGCAGCCTTGGGTGAGTTCTTGCAACCGAGAAGTCCTATGCTCTGGGTTTAGCGAATAAAAGCAAAGACAAAACAAAAGCAAAACAACCCGCAGAAACTGCAGGCTTCTGTCCCGCGGATCGCGCGCTTGGCCGCTGTTCAGGAGGCCTGTTGGGCTCAGCCTCCCGAGGCTGTGGTTTGGTTCCCTGGGCGCCAGCAGCCCTGTGGCGTTTCCTTTTCTCAGTTGCGTGTTACACCTTGGTGCCAAGGGACCGGCTTTGGTGCGGTGCAGCTTCCACCTCACCCTCTCCCGCCCAGATCCCTGTTCCTACCATTCTCCAGGCACCCTCTACCTTTCCTTGTTGATAATTGTCTCCTCAGCTGTGTCTAATTTATTAATTCTGGGCGGATGTTCTCTGATTTAGTTGCTTTTCCAGTCTGGCCCCAGGACGATGTTGTAGTAAAATATAGAAATGTTTAAAAATGCCTAAAAAATGTTAAAAAGGTTTGAGTTAACTGTCCTGAAACCTAAAGTGTGATATTAAGGACACATTCCCCACTGCCCTGAAGTGTGTGTACCCCACAGATAAGGATTTGAACTTCAATTACTGACTCAGAGTGACTTGCTAAGATAACCATATTTGTGAGTGATGTACTCTCCCTGGATACCCACATGTAGCCCCTTGCCCTGTTTAAGATTAACATGTGTGCATTGACATAATTCATTAATAGACCTGAACTGCTGCGGGTACGAACAGGCTTTAAAAATGGGTCCTGACCAGCCAGCAGTGCTCGCCTGTCGGACAAAGCCACAGTGGCAGGGGCCAAGGCAGAGGCGGTTAGGGGTGATCAGGCCAGCAGGGGAGGGCGGTTAGGGGCTATCAGGCAGGCAGGCAGAGGGGTTAGCAGGGGTGGGCAAACTTTTTGACTTGAGGACCACAATGGGTTCTTAAGCTGGACCGGAAGGCCGGAACAAAAGCATGGATGGAGTGTTTGTGTGAACTAATATAAATTCAAAGTAAACATCATTGCATAAAAGGGTACGGTCTTTTTTTTTTTAGTTTTATTCATTTCAAACGGGCCAGATCCGGCCCGCGGGCCGTAGTTTGCCCATGGCTGGGTTAGGGGCAATCAGGCAGGCAGGCAGGTGAGCAGTTAGGAGCCAGCAGTCCCGGATTGCAAGGGATCAGGCCTAAACCGGCAGTCGGACATCCCCCGAGGGGTCCCGGATTGGAGAGAGTGCAGGCCGGTCTGAGGGACCCCCCCGCCCCCCCCCACACACCCATGCACGAATTTTGTGCAACGGGCCCCTAGTTATACTATATTACTAAAAAGACATAATCACAGAAAGTAAAAGGACAAACCTTCCCATTTATACAAAAAAAAAAAGGTTCAGAGTTTTGTGTGTGTTATTTTAGCCCCCTGCCCACCCCCCCAGTGGAAAGGAGACAGGAGCTGCGGGGGCTCCTCACAGTAGAAGTCTGTCCTCTCTCCTCATGCAGAGGCGGTCCCTGCAGATGTGTGTTTCTCTGTGCTCCTCACTGATTTCACCTCTACTTCTTGGAATCACAACAGATCCAGGAAAGCTCTCACCCATAATCTGGGTTCCTTGTTCCTTTGCAAGAGTTTTTTATTCTAAACCTCAGAGCATGCTTTTTGTCTTACAGCCATTTGCTCTACCAGCTCCATGGTCCCTGCACGCTTATCTCCACTTCTTCTTTGTAGTGGATCCCCATGTCCTCTGCCGCCTCCCTACCTCATTCTGCCGTTCAGACTTTAAGCTGCTCCTTAGTCTATCAGGGGTGGGGAACCTTTTTCCTACCAAGAGCCATTTGGATATTTATAACGTCATTCAGGGGCCATACAAAATTACCAACTAAAAATGAGCTGGTCTATTTGGTCAAACACGTAATTAACTCACCCCTCATGCCCCGGAGGGCCAGGCTGACGACCCTGGACGACCGTCAGCGTTTCTGTTTCCGGTTCACTTGTTGCTCTGAGGAGGTTTCAGAGGTGGGGCAGCGGCCTTAGTCCTCATCTGAAGCCCGAGGACTTCTCACACGTTGCCAGCCCCCCCCACCCCCCCCACCCCCGTCCCCCACCCCCACATGGGTCTGTGGGTCCAAGGCACCTGCCAAGGCCAGGAGCTCTGGCGAGGGTTTATGTTTGTTTCTTCCAGAGGCTGCAGAAACGTCACCAGAATGGCCGGAATTTATGCTAATTTTGTGGATGTTTTGAAAACCAAATTTTAATCCCAAACCTTCTCAAATCTTAAACTGTCTTATGCTAAGCAAAACAAGCCAGTCGGAGAAAGATAAATATCACATGATCTCACTCATATGTGGGATATAATGATCAACATAATTTGATGAACAAGAATAGACCCAGAGACAAATGGCAGGAGCGTTGGGGGGTTAGAGAGCAACCAAAGGACTTGCATGCACAGACATTAGCATAACCAATGGACACAGACACTGGGGTGGTGGGGGCTTCCCCGGGGTGGGAATGGCTGGGGGGGGTGTCAATTGGGGAAAAATGAGAGAGATGTAAAACTGTAGACAAAAAAAAAAAAAAAAGAAGCTGTCATAGTCCATCTGGGTTGCTACGAAAGAGAAATGCCGTGGCCTGGTGTCATATCAATAAGAGAAGTGTGTTCCTCGCAGCCTGGGGGCTGGGAGTCTGGGATTAGGAGGCCTACACATCCAGGGACTGGAGGGCCGCTTTCTGGCTCATAGCCGGCATCTGTCACCGTCCTCAGAGGTTTGGGGGGCAGGGGTCCTCTCATAGGGGCACTAATCCCACTCGGGAGACGTTTGCCCTCCGGCCCTAATTACCTCCCAAAGGCCCCACCTCCTAATACCATCACCTTGGGGGTTAAGTTTCAACATGAGTTGGGGGAGGGGAACATAAATATTTAGTCCATAGCAGAGGCCTGGGGACTTTTTCACCCGGGGGAGCCTTTTTCTCCCTCACTCAGAGCCGGCGGTGAAGCTCCCTCGGGAGGAGAGTGTTGTCTGGTGAGCCTTCTACTAGGGGCACAGTCCACCAGGGCCCGGCTCAGTGTGCCTGTCCCTATTCCCCGCCTCACTTCTGTCACAAGTCAGTGAAACTCCGCAACCTCGCTCCATGGACCGATGGTAGGACCCGCCCTGGTGGCTAAAGCACTAGATCTGGAGCCCCCTGGCCCCCCCACCCCCCGCCCCGGTCCCTTCACTCAGGGCCTTTGCATTTATCTCTTCCGACCGTGGCCAGGCTGCCACAGGTCTGTGCATGCAGCGCAGGTGCTGGGCCTGCCGCCTAGCCTGGGCCCGGAGCTGCCACATCGCCGGCAGCCGATGAAACGGACATGAGCAGAGCAGGAGAGCCGACTGCCTGGTGCCTGTGTACTTATCCAACAGATACTTTTGAACTTCTGTCCTGTGCAGACATGGTGCCAAGTTCCCCTGGAGCGGTCAGGCATCCTCTACGCCGGAACTGGCTTGATCCTCCCCTTCGCAGTGATCCTGTTTCCCTCTGCACCTGCCGCACTTGCTCACCTTTCACCCTTTTCTCTGTGGGCCTGGGGTCTCATGAGTTTAACTTACGTGGATTCAATCTCAGTTCTTCCTAATAAACATCTGTGTCTGTCAGCTATAGCTGTGCATCAAAGTGCACCAACACTTAGTGCTTTAAAGCAACACTCACTTTGTCACCGTGATTCTGTGGGCCGGGAATTTGAGCAGGGCCAGGCCCTGCCGCATGGTGTCACCTGGGGCAGCTCACTAGGGTGAGCTACTGAGCAGGGTTAGGAATGACTGTTTCTCTTTAAGCTCTTGTAATGTGAAGGAAAACCCCTATTCTGTAAAACTACTGTTTGGAATTCTCTGCTATTCTTTGGACGGCCTCTTATTCTGAAAAAGCAACTTTGCTTTCTAGCCTGCTTGAATAGTGGGGGAGATAAACTTAGCTCTCTGACCTTGGAGGCCAGAGACTAGATACATCCAATGCCATGCCAGGTGCATTTTTTAATTGGATGGAACTGTATAGTTTTCAAGGCCGCCGCCAGCAAGCACACAAAGGGCTGGCTCTTCTATAAAAAGGGAAGTTCTGCTTGTAGCTGTGCTTAGATTTGGATGCATTTTCCTGAGCCCGCCGCGGTGAATAAAGTGTAACTCCAAACTCTCAGCACGCTGTTTGGTTCTGGTCCGGTTTTTCTGTAACAGTAACACTGTCGAATGGCTGCCACAATCCCTAAAATAAACACAAACATGCTAACCCTGGCTGGGCTCTGTACCTGCACCAGCTGTCCTCTGTGTTTGGGGAAAAAAAACATGCTTAAGGAAATGCAAAGATATTGTCCATTCTACGATGAGGAGACTAAGGCTGGTCCAAAACATTTCCTTTCTTTAAGAAAAGAAAACGGTATTTTAGGTAGCCTCTAGATTGGAACACTAAGCTAGTCCCTTCTCTTGACCCTGTCCCCACCACACCCAGCTGCTGCCTGGAGTTCTCATTCAGGCTGGGTCTTTGTAAAACCAAAGCATCAGCACAGATGTAAGTGCCACAACACAGAAACCAGTGTCAAGGGCTGCACAGCCCTCCCGGCTGGCTCAGCCCTGGCCCAGCAGGTTGTTTCAGGAGACGCCTGGAGCTCAGACAGGAGGTTCCTGTGTCGCTGGGGCTGCGAGCCGCAGCTCCGAGTTAGCCCTCCTCTGCTGGCTGTAGCCTGGCCTGCTCGCGGCCACAGGCCGGGTGTTGGTGGGATGATGCATGAGACAGTGCACAAAGCCCCTGGCGCATCGCTGCACCTGGTAGGTGTTGGGGGCAGGCCCGCCTGCAGACAGCTGGCGTGTCCACTCACTGTATCCACCAGCGCGGAGCAGGGAACGAGGCCCAGGAGGCTGTCCCCACCCGGCACTGCCCCCTGCGAGGGCTGCTCCTCCTCCTGCCCGGGAGGCTGTGCAGCCAGGGGTCGGCCCTGTATGTACATCCCGGCCAAGTCCTCCCACAGGTGGGGGTTCGGCTGCAATGCGTTGTCCCATGTGATGTGTAGAAGCGACCCACGTGCCACACGGTGTGCCGTTCACTGCGGGGAGGCTCGAGGTAAACCTGTTTTACTTCTTTTTCACTTCGCGCTGCCTTGAACGAGCCAGGAGCCAGCTGTTCACGCGAACGAGTCCTCTGGCCCAGACCCGGCCCCAGAGCCGAGCATCGGCTCCCGGGGAACCCAGCCCCGCGCCGCGGGCATGTGGCGCGCCGAGGGTGGTGCGGGGCTGGAGCTCCCCGCAGGCGTCCGCGGGCGGGAGGCGCCGGAGGAAGCTGCTGCCGACCGCCGTGCCGCTTCCCGGTGCCATTTCGCTACGTCGCTGGCTCCGAAAGCCTCAGAACGGATGCGTCAGGACCCGCGACGGCTGAGCCTGAGCCCCGGCGACCCGAGGCTGCAGCGCGGGCTCTGTCTTCTGCAGTTTAGTCGCCAGCGTGACTGGCCGCTCCTCCCCGCGCGGCCTGGTCGGGGTGCTGGTCGGGGAGCTGATTGGGGTGCTGGTCGGGGTGCTGGTCGGGGAGCTGATTGGGGTGCTGGTCGGGGTGCTGGTTGGGGTGCTGGTCGGGGTGTTGGTCGGGGCGCTAGTCGGGGTGCTGGTCGGGGGGCTGGTCGGGGCGCTAGTCGGGGCGCTGGTCGGGGGGGGGCTGATCAGGGTGCTGGTCGGGATGCTGATCGTGGTGCTGGTCGGGGGGCTGGTCAGGGTGCTGGTCGGGGTGCTGGTCGGGGTGCTGGTCGGGGTGCTGGTCGGGGTGCGTGCAAGGGCAGCCAGTCCCTGCGTTGCTGTCTCTCTCCCACGCTCCCTCAGAACCTATAGGAAATGCCCTCCCGTGAGGATAAAGAGTCAAAAGCTTTACAGTGAAGCGGTTTAGTGAACAATAATGGTCGCCTCGGCCTCCCCGCTGCCCTCGGGCCGGCCCCAGAGGCGCCCGCCAGCGCCCCGCCGCTCCTGGTTTTCCGGGAGCCTGTCTCCGGCTGCTCGGACCCGGTGCCGTCCCTGCCGCGCGGACCCGGTGCCCGCGAGGTGCCGATCCGCCCCGCGCGTCCCTGCTGGCGCCCTGCTCCCAACCGCGCTCTTCCTTAGAACTTCAAACAGCTTCTTCCTCGCTATACGAAGTCAGTATTTTAGAAACTGGTTTAGATAAAAATAAGTTATTTTAAACCACTTCCATCAAACCTGAGCGAGGCCGCCTCCTGCCCTCAGCCCAGCCTGGGCGGAGCGGGCGGCGGGAGGACGTGCGGACGCTCCCGGCTGCCGGCGACCCTCCCCGGCGGCCGGCGGGCTCTGCTGCCCCGGAGTCAGACAGACGCGGCTCTCCCGGGTTCCTTGCGGGGCGGGGCGGGGCGCCGGGGCCTGGAGCTGGGGGCGGGGCGGGGCGTGGAGCGGGGGGCGGGGCGGGTCGTGGAGCTGGGGGGCGGGGCGGGGCGTGGAGCGGGGGGCGGGGCGGGGGCGCGGCGGGACGGGGCGCATTGCTCCGGGAGAAGCAGGCATCCCTCCCTCCCTGACACCGAGGCAGGGGAGCGGCGGGCGGACGATCTCGGCGGTGCCCTCCAGCCTCCGTGCAGTCACCCACCGCTTTCCAAATAGCACCCGAGGGCACCGACCTCAGCCTTGTGCCAACATGAGTTTCATGCTGCAATCATCCTCCCAAAAAGCATGATGCATTTTTTGGAACTGTTACAGTTTTGTGACAAGGGGAGTAAAAAGCGATTTTTCTGGAAAGTCGTAACTTCATTCAGCTCATGCCCATTTCAGAGCTCGTTTCCCATGTCTGAATTCTTTGCAGGGGTTGTGGGAGACACCCCCCCCGCCCCCCAGTGAAAATTCGGATACTTCAGTTCTCAGAAAAGTACACACTTCCAACTGCCATCACAGTATCACTGAAGAGCCAAAGGGGCAGTTTTAAAAGCTCCGGCCTGGCCCCGCCCCCGCCGGCCTGGCTCCGCCCCCTCCGACCTGGCCCCGCCCTCGCCGACTTGGCCCCGCCCCCGCTGGCCTGGCCCCGCCCCTGTTGGCTAACTCCGCCCTCGATAGCCTGGCTCCGCCTTCGCTGCCTCGGTCAGAGACTGGGCTCCTGCTTCCCGCAAATGGTGGCGAAGTTCTCATCGCAGCTTTGCTCAGAGTTACTTTGAGTTATAACCTGTTCCTTAAACTTTGGAAATTGACCCTATTCTCAATAGTACTGACTCTTTCCCAGGGTAGTTTGAGGATCAAGATATACAGTAAAAATTCTAAGAACCACTTCCAGCTTTGCATTGGTCTATTCCTATGATGCTTGGTGAAATGCACATACCTGTTAACCCCTCCAGAACTCTGCTTTTTCCTCACCTGAGGGTATGTTTATTGATTGATTGATTGATTGATTGATTGATTGATTGATGGAGAGAGAGAGAGAGAGAGAGAGAGAGAGAGAGAGAGAGAGAAATCTAAGTATGTACCCTGACTGGAAATCAACCCGCAGCTTTTGTTGTTGTTGTTAATCCTCACCTGAGGATATTTTTCCATTGAT
This sequence comes from Myotis daubentonii, assembly GCF_963259705.1. Lineage (NCBI taxonomy): Eukaryota > Metazoa > Chordata > Mammalia > Chiroptera > Vespertilionidae > Myotis > Myotis daubentonii. Next base: position 4,536,201 of record NC_081852.1, read on the forward strand.
TTTTAGAGAGAGTGGTACAGAGGGGGAGAGACAGAGAGAGAGAGAGACATTGAGTGAGAAAGACACATTGATTGGTTGCCTCCTGCATGCGCCCTGATTGGGGCGGGGTGGGAGCCTGCAACGGAGGCATTGAACCCGGGACCCTTCACTCGGAGGGCCCACGCCCTGTCCACTGAGGGAAGCTGGGCAGGGAGGACACTCCACCTAACAGCCACCCTGCAGGGCGAGACTCATATTACAGGTGACATGTTAATTACATTCACGCCTGCCTCTGTCAATAACTAATGACAATCTGCTCCCAGAGAGGCCAGTGAGAGGTTGTCACAGCTCAGTGGGGTTTGCTGCCACACCGCTGGCTGTACCCGGGTGAGCATCAGGCACAGCCACCCTGTGCAGGCAGCTGCTACGTAGAAATGCTAATAGCACCAACTTTTGTCTATTCATTTGATTTTCTGACCTTTTAAATTTTTTAATACATATGAACGGAATAAATGTATTCTCACTTAAGTGAAATCCAAATCAATACAGACTGAACAAAGTTCACCTTAACATCTCCCTTTGTCTTTCCCCACTAATAGGGAATCTTCAAGAGCTTTCCCGTCTGTGCACTCACAAGTACATGTATGTAATATAAATATGCACTCTAGCTGATTATGACACACTGTGCAAGTTACTACACATCTTAATCGCCCTCCACGCACAGCTCTGCAGAATATTCATACTCACACTTGTACAGTGCACGTGTTTTCCCACAAGTTGATGTCTAGGCATAAAATTTCTGGGTCAAGAGACACCATTAAGTTGATGTCTAATAAGGCTGTAACAATTTACACTCACACCCACAGTGTGCCCTGGCCCCACATCCTTACACATTGCTATCAACCTTTTAAGCTTTCGTGCTGTATGAAAAATTACTGTGGGTCATTAATTGTAATAATACTGATCGGTGCCTACTGTGTGTCAGGTGATGTTCCGTTACTACTGAAACTTACTGTAATGAAAGAGAGGGTCCTGCCTTCATGGGGTGTCATGCTAGTCAGGGAAAGATGATACACAGATAAATAATCCTATATAATAAAGAGCTAATATGCTAATTAGACTTGACAGCAGGACAACCTTCTGGAACGACCAGTGGGTGGGGGGTGATCGATGGGGGGCGGGGTCCACCTGCAGAGGGTGGCAGCCGCCGGGGCCCCTGGGGCCGAGCCCCTGGCACGGATTTCATGCATTGGGCCTCTAGTGAACATATAATGTCTGGTAAGGAGGTGGTGAGAAGGAATTGGATGGGGATGATGGATGAACTCAATGCAAAGAGCATGGGAGGGTCACAATCATTCCAAGTTTGGAGCTCAGTGAAAGCCAATGAGCTACGAGAGCCTGATGGGTAAGTCCAGGCTGTGGGTGGCAGGGACCCAGGGCTCCCTGTGGACATGTCGAGTTGGAGAGGCCTGTTAGACATGGGGGGTGGGGTGGGGGACAGGGACAGGCACCTGGATTGCACACAGATGACACCCAAAGCCATGCGTTTGGAAGACCACTTTGGAGTGAGGGAGCCTGAGGCGGCCACGCCTGAGACGAGGCCTCGGGGAGCTTTGCGCACGGGCCGGAGTGGTTTTTGTCCCAGTGTGTGTCTCACTTGGTTGTGAGGTATTCACATTTTTATATATTGCTAGAGTCAACTCGCTATTTTATTTACTATTTCACATCTAAATCACAAAAGATTGGATTATAATTTTCTTTTTTATAATGTCCTTACCAGGTTTCAATATGATATACAAACTGATCCCACAAAATGGTTTGGCTGGGAAGTGGTTCCCTTTTTCTGTCCCCTTAAAGAGTTTGCGTAGGACTGTTTTTATTGTTCTTAAAATGGAAAAGTCACCAGTAAAGGTAAATGGGCCTAGTATTTTCTTTATAGGAAGGTTTATTATTATTATTATTATTATTATTATTATTATTATTGTTTTAAACATATTTTTATTGATTTCAGAGAGTAAAGGAGAGGGAGATAGAAACATCAATGATGAGAGAGAATCATTGATCAGCTGCCTCCTGCACGCCCCCTACTTGGGATCAAGCCTGCAACCCGGGCTTGAGCCCTTGACCAGAATCGAACCTGGGGCCCTTCATTCTGCAGGCTAACACTCTATCCACTGAGCCAAACTGGCAAGGGCAGGGGCGGTTTATTATTTTTAACAGATTTATGGAGGTATAATTGATATGCAATAAATTACATATATTTAAATGTTCAGTTTTATGTTTTGACATGGGTATAACAAATGAAACATCACCACAAGCGAGTATATTTTACCCCCAAAAGTTTTCTCATGACCCTTTGAATCCCTCCTTCCTGCAGTTCCCACCCACTACAAATCCACATAACCATTATGTGTATTGCATTTGTTTTGGTGAAGTGTCTGTTGAAATCTTTTGCCCATTTGTTATAGAGTTGTTTATTTTCTTATTATTGAGCTTTGAGAGTTCTTTATATATTCTGGATACAAGTACTTTTCCTGATAGACTTGCACATACTTCCTCCTAGTCTGTGGTTTGTGTGTTCATTCTTTGAGCAGTGTCTTTCTAAGAACAGAAGTTCTTAATTTTGATATAGTCCTGTTTATCAATATATTTATCATTAGAATTCTGGAAATTATATTGCTTTAAATATTTGAGGTCATATTATTAGATGAAAACAATGTTTTAATATTTTTATCTTCCTGGTGAATTGACCATTTTATCATTAGGAAATGAAAGCGTAATGTTTATGCCCGGCCGGTGTGGCTCAGTGGTTGAGCATTGACCGATGAACCAGGAGATCACAGTTCGATTCCTGGTCAGGGCACATGCCCGGGTTGTGGGCTTGATGCAGGAGGCAGCTGGTCAATGATTCTCTCTCATAATTGATGTTTCTATCTCTCACCCTCTCCTTCTCTCTCTGAATCAATAAAAAAAATTTTTTTAAAAAGAAAGTAAAATGTTTATGATTCATAATACTTTTTGCCTGTAAGTTTCTCTGTTATTTTTTTCAGGACAGAAGTGGTTGTGTGAGAGGCAGGCTCTTCCTTTTCACCTCAGGCCAAATAATGCCTCATCCTGAGAGTTCTTTTTTTTTCCAATGCTTTTTTAAGTTTTTTTCAGCATTTTAATTATTTTCAGCAGGATAGTAGGTCTGCCTTTTTTTGCTGGTTCTTTGCTTTTTGATTTTTGTTAACCTGTCTTTTGATTTGTAACAAATTCTCTATGGTTTTGTTTGGATTTTCTTTGTAGACAGTTTCAGGCGTTCCTTAGTCCTTCCCAGCTTTTATGTCTGTAATTGTCTTGTTTCATCATGCTACTAGAGCCTGATGTTAACTAGAAGGACTAATATTGGGAAATCTTGTTTTGTCCCCAACTTTAACTCAAACGCTTCTAGGAATTTTACTATTAAGAATAATTTCTGGCCCTAACCGGTTTGGCTCAGTGGGTAGAGCGTCGGCCTGCGGACTGAAGGGTCCCAGGTTCGATTCTGGTCAAGGGCACGTACCTTGGTTGTGGGCGCATCCCCGGGGGGGGGGGGGTGTGTGTGCAGGAGGCAGCTGATCGATGCTTCTCTCTCATCAATGTTTCTAACTCTTTATCCCTCTCCCTTCCTCTTTGTAAAAAATAAAAAATCAATAAACTATATTAAAAAAAAAAAAAGAATTTCTGGCCCAGCTGATGTGCTCAGTGGTTGAGCATTGACCTATGAACCAAGAGGTTTACTGGTTGATTCCAGGTCAGGGCACATGCCCTGGCTGCAGGCTCAATCCCCAGTAGGGGGCATGTAGGAGGCAACTGGTCGGTTCTCTCATCATTGATGTTTCTATCTCTCACTCCCTCTCCCTTCCTCTCTCTCTAAAATAAAAATTTTTTTAAAAAAAGTAATTTCTGTAGATTTTTACTAGATACCTTTAGCTGTTTCAAGGAAGTTCCTATCCATTTCTACCTTGCTGAAAGGCGTTTTTCTTTAATATTGTTGAATTTGTTTTACTATTATTAATGTCAAATATTCAAATAAAAGATCTCAGCTAATATTTTTAATATTTCAATATTATTTGAATTGAATGCTTTTTGTGCATCCATTGAGGAGATACCATGTTTTCCTCCTAGAATAAAGGAATAATTAATAGAATAAATTAATGTGTGGTGGGTTACTAGTAGTTACTGATTTTTAAAAATGTTTTTATTGATATTAAAGAGGAAGAGAGAGACATTGATGTGAGAGAGTAACATTGATACGTTGCCTCCCATACTCACTGAGACCCAGGATGGAACCCAAAAGCTGGGCACATGCCTGACCAGGAATCAACTGGTGGTGACCTTTTGGTGCACAGGTCAGTGCTCAACCACCAGCCACACCAGCCAGGGCTAGTTACTGATTTTTCTCATGTTAATTTACCATTGCATTCCCATGATACATCCAATTTGGACATCTTGTATTCTCTTTTTATAAATTGCTGCACCCAATTTGCTGACATTTTAAAGGAATTTAGTGTCTATGTGTGAGTGGAATAACCCTGCAATTTTCTTTTTCTTGTTATCCTTGTCTTAGTTTGTAGCCATTGTATACAGACTTCAGACATGAGACACACGTCTCCCTCTTTTTCAATGCTCTAGAAGAGTTTATATGATTGGAATTATTTCTTGAAAATTTAGTGGAAGTAACTTTCAAAACCATTAACTTTGTGTTATGTTAGAGAAATTTTTTCAATACGGATTGTTTTCCATTTCATTTTGTTTCAGTCTTTAATCCACTTTATTTTTCCAGTAAATTCATTTATCAAATTCATTAGCATGTATTTATTCAGGTATTCAGCTAATGTCTTTTGAGCTGTCGCCGTACTCACATATTCTTAATTTTAAAAATTGTACTTTATTCCCTCCTTCTTAGTCAGTGCCCCCAAAGTTAGATTATCTTGACCAAAGAATCAATTTTTTGCCAAATTATTTTGTTTAGCTTTTTTCTACTTATCAAAGGTTTATTCTGTAATCTACCTTTAAAATGGAGTTTGTATTTTAGAATTTTGTCACTTTGGTATTCAAATATAAACATTTAAGGTTAAACATTTCTCCTTAGGTATTTTGCTATATCCCATGATTTTTGACACATTTTACTTTTATCATTTAGTTGTAATTCTTAAAAAAATTCCATTATAATTTATATATATATATATATATATATATATATATATATATATATATATATATATATATAATGTATTGATTTCAGAGAGGGAGAGAGCTAGATAGAAACATCAATGATGAGAGAGAACCATCGATTGGCTGCCTCCTGTATGTTCCCTACTAGGGGGGAGGGGGGAATTGAGCCCGCAACCTGGGCATGTACCCTTGGCCAGAATCGAACCTGGGACTCTTTAGTCCGCAGGCCGATGCTCTATCCACTGAACAAAACTGGCTAGGGCCCATTATAATTTCTTTAACCCATGAATTACCGAGAGATGTGTTTTAAAATTTCTAAACATAATGGAATTTTTCATCTAACTTTTGTTATTGTCTTTTAATTGTTGTGCTGGTTTTTCTCAGTGGATAGAGCATCAGCCCACAATATGCAGGATCCCAGGCTTGATTCCAAGGGCATGTACCTCATTTGCAGGCTCAATCCCGGCCCTGGCTGGGGCTCGAACAAGAGACAGCCAATCATCGACGTGTCTCATGTCCATTTCTCTCTCTCACTCCTACTCCTCTCCCTTCCAGTCTCTAAAAATCAATGGGAGAAAAATATATCTCACTCTTCTTGTGAGAATAAAAACAAAATGCATAAATTGTAACCATTTTCACCTTTGACTAGTTTTGCCTGTTCTACAGTTTTTATCAGCTGATTCATGTTGTGAGTTTTTACTTGGCTTCTTCCACTCAGCATTGAGATCTGTCCACACTGCTGTCTGAGAGCCCATTCCAGTTACTGCAAAGTAGTCGTCTACTGCATAAATGTGTCACAATTTGTTTAGCCATTGCCTGTTGGTGGATACTTGGGTTGTTTCCAGTGTCTGGCTGCTGTTAATGGCTATAAACAATTTTTCACAAGTTTTTCTGTTGAATGTTTTAGTTTCTCCTAGGTAAAATGGAAATGTAAACTAAACTCAACGAACTCAGCAATATGAAAGGCATTCTTCCAAGGGTCCAAAATAGCCAAGGTAGTCTGTTGTTTAGAACATTTAAAATACCCAAGGGAGTGAAAACAGAACTGTTTGCTAAAAGCTACCATTTGCCATTTACCATTCTAAGTCGGGAACCCCATGCTAATGCCTCACAGGCAGTTTTACTTGACCTTCACAACCCAAGGTCACACCACATACTATTTCCATTGTCTAGTGAGTAAACAGGGTAACAATTCAGGAATTGGCTCAGTCAATAGGATAAACAGTACTAATACTTGAAGTGTATGTATGTGAGTTAGGTCTTTCTATACTCATAGCTTGCACCCTTAAACATGGCTCTACACTGTTAACATAAGAGGAGAGCAGACAGCAACTCCCAGGAGAGGCCCTCCAACCCAGGTTTGAGGTTAAAGAGGCGAGCAGAGGTTGAGGACTCCACTTGTAAAAATGCAGGAAACTAAGGGCTGACAACTAAGAGACTGAAAAAAAACTAAAAAGCAGTTATAAAAACTCAAAAAGAAAAGTGATAGATCCTCCCTTCCCCCAACTGGTGGGCGGAGTATGACGTAACCTGCAGCCCGGAAATACCTGAGTGACTAACCAGGTACCTTGTATGGACTAGACATTGGACCACCGATCCACACCTGCCAAATACCCTAAGCCTTGTCCTATATGGACCATGCAGTGAGCCACCAATCAGCGTGCGCCGAGTACACTCAGCCCCGACCCCTTCCCATTCCGCCCCTCAGAAGGCGTGCCCACCCCTGCACGTGCTGCTGTCCTCCCCTTGCCAGACAGCCCGGCAGGTCCTTCTCCTCTAATAAAGCCTGTAGTCCTGGTTTTCGGCCTCTGTCTGATTTTTCAAAAAGTATTGGGTCATATTCAGAGGCAAAAAGACTAAAGCAACTTAATAAGCACACTTACCCAACTACACAATCAGAAAACGACTGTACCAAATGCAGCCGAGTTGCTCGGAGTTAGCGTTATAGCCAGGTGAGTACTGTGAAAAGCAGGGAGGGGAACGTAACGCTTAGCAAACACTGGCGGTACAATTTTTGTGTGTAAGTTGAAAATGTGGAACTCAAGTGAGACATTAGGCAGCAACATCAAGTCCGTGAGACTTCTTCCTCCAAAACAGTTCAATAGATTTATGTTAAAGACAACGTGTGTATTGAAAGTAGCAATTTTATTTGAGTTAAAATTATTTACAAAAAACCCAAAGACATACTTCATGAAACTGGTACAAACTATTTTTTTCCTGCCGTTGGCTTTTGCTCCAAAGATCACAGCTGAGAAATACTGTATAAAATAAGATTGGATTCAGAAAAGTACTCTACTGTTCTAATTTCCAACTGGTAGTATTTACAGAGATATTTACAATGGAAAAAAAGGTTACTTTAAAACTTTAATTTGTAAGTCAGCCTCAAGTACCCTAAAATGCAGAGTTCTCTGAGGGTTAAACACACAAATGCGCTGCAGCTGGTGAGGTGATGTCTCCCTCACCCCCCACCAAAATCTGCATCTATCAGTGCTTGACAATTAGCTATTATTTAAATAACAAAACAAAAAACTGTTAAACACCGAGGTAAATCAATTCTCAAATGATTACCAGTGTAACAGAAAAATGTAGTTCGCCCTGATTGTTCTCATCCCAATGTTTTGTATTTCTTACCACCTGCCAGTCAGCTTTTACCAAAAATCTGTTCCTTTTCCTAAATCAATGATTAATAAATATCAATGTATTTTAAAATAATTAAACAAAATATATCTAATTCCATTTTCTGGGTATCATTTCCTGATATGCCTTTAAAATAGTTTGCTAAGCTAGCTTCTGTACTCAGGGCAAGTACAACCTGTCTTTCCCAAGTTACACTGGCGTACTACGCTCTCCAAAGGTGATGGGCGGGGTCGGGGGAGGTAGGAGGGAGAAAACAATTTGCCCGGAACCAGTTACTTCCTTATAGATTTCCCAACAATCTGCATTATCAAAAATAGGAAGACATTAGAAGGCAGCCACTGCATTAAAAACATTACAGCTGGCACTGATACAAGAGCCCCGATTTGTCACTTTATACAAGGAAATAACAAAGTCTAAATGAGTAAATATTAGACTTTTCGCTATTTTCCCCAGTACACACCAAACTAATATTTTTATGGCTTCAAGTTTTACAAATCCAATGAAGAAACATATGACTACCTGAAAGGTATTTAAAAATATGAATGAAATAGATCTCTAAAAGCCTGTATTCAGGCCTGATCAATTAAAGAAAAAATGTATAACCGGTGGTCTGAACAATAATACAAGAAAAATTTGCAGTGTTGTGAAATTAAATGTGTGTTTTGTGTGTTCCATGACTGCTTTCCAAACAACACACTGCTCTGTGAAGTAAGAATCTAAATGGAAAAAAGGGTCTTTTCTACACCAGCAATTTAAGGCTTTGCGTTTATGCATTTGATCCTGTCACTCTATAGAAGAATATACACGTTATCTGGAAACATGAATTCCACATTGGTGTTTTAGCTTCTTATATTTACTGTACTGAGCATTAGAAAATATATCTAGAGAGTCCTCCCTCAAAACTTAATGTTTCAGGAGCCTCCCCAAACATGAAGCGTAAACTGCCCTGGGTTGTCAATTTTGCTTCAGCCTTTAACAGGGCGCATCATCTTAGATAACAGTCCCTTCAACTGTTAACTTGTTTTCTTGCGTCTATAGTTATGACTCACTATAGTATCATAATGAACATGGTCACGGTCTGAAAAGTGAAAAATAGTTTGACAACCTAAATCAAATCAAGAATAAAAAGTATGCTATTCATCCCTTGTGTCTTTGGATTCCATCTAATTTTAAATATAGACAGTAGTTCAGGGAACAACAAGAAAAATTTCACAAAATTATTAAAAGCTTTATTTACGATTGGAATCATTCAACAAAAAAAGCAAAAGCAAATGAGCCTGAAAAGGAACTACGCTGTTGTCTAGAATGTCCTCAGAACATTCGATGCCTCAGTAGCTAAGCTGCCTCTGCACCTGGCTGGCATGACAACAGTGGCTCAACATACACAGCAGTTGCACTAACAGCAGCACAAATTTCCCCCTAAATCTTGCCCAGAGTGAAGCAAGAGAATGAGGGGAGAGTATAAACTCTGCCAAAGTAAGTGTACTTAAATACTGCATGGAATTAACAGCCTGAACCTTTTCCCTCATTTTTGATAGTTGCAGATTGATGTAGTAACTGTCATTTAGCAAATGCAGAATGCATGACGAAGAAATCAGGAGGCCTTAGAAATCCAAACGTGAATGATACTGATGAATGTTCTTGGTATTCTTCAAGGACGTCTTTCATGACTTCTCTAAGACCAGCTCCAGCATGGCCGAGCACCCGCAGCAGAGGTAAGCAGCTAGCAATGTTCCAAGTACTCAATCACTCTAGAGATAGACTTCTGGCCTGTGGTTCCAACAGCACACTGAAGGGGGGGAGGTGGGATGGGGAGAGAGGAAGCAATAGTTAATAGTTCACAAATTTGAGAAGTATTAGATTAAAGCATAAATTCTTTAGCTTTACTAACCTGAACACTGTGAATCAAAACACACTGAGACTACATTATGGCTTTGATAATACAGCTATCAATATATTTGGCCATTATAACAATTATCTTCAATAAAGCACACTTATTAAAAGAAGATTCCTTTTGCCCTGGTTGGGTTGCCCAGTTGGTTGGAGCATTGTCCCATATACCAAAAGGTTTGATTCCAGTCAGGGCACACACCCAGGATTCGGGCCTGACCCTAGTCGGGGGCCTGCAGGAGGCAGACCCTCCATCTTTCTCATCTCATCGATGTTTCTCTCTCCCTACCCCTCTCCTTTCCTCCCTCTCTTAAATCAATAAAAACAGCAAAAAAATAATAAAGAAGATCCAGTTTTCTTTCCATTCACTTTGGCTATAGAATTTTTAGTTCTACTGTCATTAATGTATCATATACATATATTTAAAACCACAAAAGCTGCACTGGAAGCTACTTACAGTAAGATTCATAAAGTTCAGGAATTTTTTGAGCATCTCTGTCATTATTGAAAAGTCCCCTTCAGGCAGATACTCCCGCACAGTGGTCACATTGATCTGAGGAAACATCAGAGAAATACTGGTCAGCCCTGGTCAGTGTGGCTCAATTGGTTGAGCATCATCCCATGCACTGTAACACTGCCAGTTCGATCCCAGTCAAGGTGCGTATGGAGGCAACTGATTAGTTTCTCTCTCCCCCACCCCCACTCTCTGACATCAGTAAAAACATATTAAAACATATATATACTAATATATATGTATGTGTGTGTGTGTGTATGTATGTCAGGTGGTAGAAAACACGAGCTTGCACCTTGCACTGTGTTGATGGTTATGGGGCACACTGTGTTCCAAACCTTTACAGTTCAAGGGTCCTTGAACTCCTTGGTTAATATGCCATTTCCTCTCTTTCCTCGCTCAACAGTGCTTGCATGTGTGTGTTCCCATTCCCTATCCCATCCTAGCCACAGAAAGAAAGGAAAAAGGCAAAGCTGGCAAAGGCTACAAAAGAACTTTATGTGCGCATATTTACTTTCGTAACTGCACAGAAAAATGCTTAAAACAACTAAACGTGCTGTTGATAGTGCTTGCTTGTGTGTGTGTGTTGAGGGGGCGGGGAGAGTGCTAGGAGAGGAGGAAGGAGTGCAGATTTAAAATGTTCTACTTCATGAACACCAACAATAAATAGGGTGGTGAAGGCTTGGGGCGGGAGACAGGGGCAGCCTAGAAGAGATCAATGGGGAGGAAGAGGGAACTTATGTAATACTTTTAACAATAAAGATTAAAAAACAATGTTACACTTCAAAATGTACTCAGAGCTGCTTATGGAATAAAAAAAAAAGATCAAAGAAAATTCCTCGCTCTAGCTGGTTTGGCTCAGTGGATAGAGGATCAGCCTGTGGATTGAAGGGTCCCAGGTTTGATTCTGGTCAAGGGCACATGCCAGAGTTGTGGGATCGATCCCCAGTGTGGGGCATGCAGGAAGCAGCCAATCAGTGATTTTCTCTCATCATTTATGTTTCTATCTATCTCCCCCCCTCCCTTCCGCTCTGAAATCAATAATAATAATATATTAAAAAGAAAAAAAAATTCCTCATGTTCCACAGCTGAATTCAACGAATTATGTAGGCTAAGAATTAAGTAGATCTTCCAAAAAGGCACCTAGCATAATCTATGCAAAGGAGCATGTCAGAAGCCAGGGAAGATTAAGGCATCTCCTTCCTCCCTTTATTGTTAGCAAGAGGGAGTCCAACTACTTAGAAACCAATCTGTTAGGGAACATGTACGACCTGCTTTACAAACTGCTGTCTTTCATCTTTGGCTCTCTGGGCAGCACCATGGAGGCTGCATGAACAAGCGTCTCATGAAAGGCAGCAAAAAAAGGAGCCGAGAAGGAAGTGCCCAATCTACTCCCTAAGACGGGCCAGTGTGACCGGAAAGCACCAGCTCTGTTCAATGTAAGAGATACTGGGAAACACTAGTCACGAGAACTCAAGGAACCAAAAACCGCATCTGATGTCTCAAGGGCCGTGGTTTTGAAGGGAGCCCAGCTGATCTGTAGGAGAACGAAGTTGCATTTAGAAAATGCGAGCGAATTACTGAAGATGTTCTGGGCAAAAACTGCCTAACTTCCATGGCGTGCATCTGACCCAAGACAAAGTGGGCTCCATGGCCAAAAAGACACGGCAGACCACGACTGAAGCTCATGTTGAAGTCAACATGCCGATGGTGGTTTGCTTGTCTGTTCTGTGGTTTTACTAAACAGTGCAACCACCAGATTCAGAAGACCTCTTAGGCTCAGCATCAGCAGGTCCGCCAAACCCAGAAGGTGATGGAAATCATGACCCGAGAGATGCAGACAAATGACTTGAAAGAAGTGGTCAATAAACTGATTCCAGAACCCATTGGAAAACGCACGGGAAAGGCTTGCCAAGCTATTCACCCGCTCCACGATGTCTTCGTTAGAAAAGTCAAATGCTGAAGAAGCCCACCTTTGAACTGGGACAACTCATGGAGATTCATGGTGAAGGTCTCAGTTCTAGAAAAGCTACAGGTGCTAAAGGTGAACAAGCTGATGGATTTGAGTCCCCAGTCCAAGAACCCGTTTAAAATTCAGACTTTTAAGGACTACAAATAAAACATTTTATTTGTGGGGAAAAAACTGTTCTATTTCAATATGTCTTTGAAATGCTTTAAATGTTCGTAAAGAACAAAAGAAAACGCTCTTCTTAAATGGTTCACCTGTAACAAACACACACAAAAGACACGCTGTCCTGAGGACGGGGATGGGGGGGGGGGGGGCAGTGCAGGGCAGGAGCGCTTCTGGTTTGAGTTTTGTGATGGGACAAGGAAGGAGAACTACAGTTACTTTCTTTTAGGAAATGTGTCACCAGTCCCCTCTCCCTTTTTAAAAATTCTTCTGTCCAGGTACTTTTGAAATTATTAAGCAGCAAAATAATGGCACTAAAACAGTTTCAGAAAAGATCTAAAATAACGTTGTTAAAACAGCTGTATGCTAAGATATGCATATCAACTGCCATATTCTCTGTGAACCTCCCACCAAAAGCCACCATAGGTCCCCAGCACTAAGCTAAAGCACTTAAGAGATTTTACAAAACATTTATAAAATATACTGAAGTTGAAAGCATAAGGGTTGGGGTTACAATAAAGCTGGATTTAAAAATGTCTCCAACCCATTTCTAGGGCAGAGGCATGGCAGTACAGCAGTGGGAAGAGCCAGGCAGCAGTTACATAAAGGAAAGGTGTGCGCAGCAAGGCCTCTCTGGGAAACTTACAAAGTACCCAAGGGTATGACATCTGGGGTCTTGTCGCAGTAAAGAGAGTCATAATTCCTTACATGATGTGAGCCAAGGAAGATTGGTAAGAGGAGTTATGTGATCAAATATGCTCTTAAGGAAGTTAGCTATGGTGGCAGTGTGCAAGATTTCAGAAACGGAGAGAGTCCAGAGAGCAAGGAGACTGACCACTGCGTGCGCTGGATATCTGGTGGGCAATGGACAGTGACACCAAGTCTCCTGGGCTTCCTCTGCATGAGGCCCTTCATAAACCAGCATCTCCCATTTGCAACTACCTGCCTTCTTGTCTCTCTCCCACCTACACATGGGGCAGCCAACCAATTTCCTTCACATTTGAGCTAGCTTTTTTGGTTAATCATAAAGATCCCCTAGGCAACATCTGTCTCTATGAATTCATAAAATTCCCCACAATGCAGACACTCTTTAGAGATGAGAGAGAAAACAAATAGGAAAGATGTTTCAAGATAAACCACACAGGGTAATAAGTTAATTTCAAGAACCATTATTTAAGAAAGAACATGACTAAAACTAGGGTGTTTAACAGAACACCCTAAAATTTACATAGTATGTTCCCCTGCTTTTTTGAGATCCGCCTCCCCTTTGTTGGAAGGGCTGAGCTGAAGAGTCACAGAAAGGGAATAAAGATCTGGCAGGGTCTCCAGAGCCATGATGAGCCATTTGCTCTTGATCCTAAAAGCAGATGTGCCAGGAAGGGCCACGAATGACGGCATGGGCTAGCGTGCTTTAGATCAGGGCTGGACTGCAACATAAACATGGAGAGACAGACAGAAAGATTCAGAAAAATACACAGGACTTAAGACACATGGCCATGGTGGGGGTGGGGGATGGAAGGCAATACAGAAAGCTCGATAGTAAAGATGACAAAGTGTCTGTGGGTGGACAGACCCACAGCACGAATGCCTCTCCTAATTAAGCCCTTCACACGATCACTGACAGTCTAACCTTCCCGTCTCAGAAAAGAGACGCTAACCTTCCCACTACACCACAGACCTCCACTCTTTCTTGGCTCCTGATCACCCTTTCATTTGAAAACTGGGCTCTTCTGCTGGTCCCTATCCTTAAAAAACAAACAAACTGCCGGGCTGGTGTGGCTCGGTGACTGGTCACGGCATATGCCCAGGTTGTGGCATCCCCAGTAGGAGGCGTGCAGGAGGCAGCTGATCAAAGATTCGCTCTCATCATTGATGTTTCTCTCTCTCTCCCTTTCCCTTCCTCTCTGAAATCAATAAAAATATATTTAAAAAACAACAACCTCCATGTGTCCCCCATCTAAAAGCAGACTGTCCCAAAGGCCAGAACCACCCACTTCTGTGCTCTCTCAGCACAGAACTGTCTGGACATTCATACTTCTTATAGCTAGATTATAATGATCTAAATCTCACATAGTAGCCCCATTTACCTGGCCAATGAGTAGTTCAAACAAAAGCATGTGGGCCAATACTGGCCAAGATGAGGGGAAGTCTACTTGGTGCAGTGGGTGTGAAGGGGTTCTAGAGGGGAAAAAAGCATTGCTCTTAAAAGAAGAAATATACAGGAAGAGGCCACCTTTACCTGCTCGGTACAGCTAGAGTTGGCACAGGGCCATGAGGGGAGCTGGCAAAAGAACGACAACATACAGAGGACAGTAGAGTCTAAAGACAGAAATTAGCCAAGTCCTTGGTATCACTGAGGCCAGGCTCTTCCACCTTGAGCCAGCTAAACACGGGTTTTATATTACGCTCTCTTTTACTTCAACCAGTTATGTGAATCGATTCACCATCCATTAGTCAAGAATGTTCTCATTAATCAATGTACTATTACTTGGAATCTACCTTTAAAAATTAATCAAATATTCAAAATAGTCACAGGAATGTAAAGTTCAGAATAGGGCCCTAGCCAGTTTGGCTCAGTGGATAAAGCCTCATCGGCCTGTGACTGAAGCGTCCCAGGTCCAATTCGGTCAAGGGCACGTATCCCCGACCCCAGTCAGGTTGCATGTAGGAGGCAACCAATCAATGTATCTCTCTCACATAGATGTTTCTCCTTCTCTGTCTCTCCCCCTCCCTTCTACAATCTCTCTTTCTCTCAAAAAAAAAAAAAAAAAAAAAGAAAAAAAGAAAAGGAAAAATATCCTCGCATGAGGATTAACTAAAAATAAAAAATAAAGTATAGAAGAGGGAATGCGGTTAATAATATTGAATAACTCTGTACAGTAGCAGCTGGCCACTGGAAATATTGGAACACTGTGTCAAGTATATGATCATCTAACCATGCTGTGCACCTGAACCAATCTATATATATAAAAGCCTAAGCAACTGAACGACCAGTAGACCAGTCACTATGACGTGCACTGACCACCAGGGGACAGACGCTCAATGCACAGGATCGGGCTCCCTCCTGTTTGGATCGGGCCTGCGGGAATCAGGTTGAAACTGGCTATCCGACATCCCCTGAGGGGGTCCTGGATTGTGAGACCCCATCGGTGCACAAATCTGTGCATTGGGCCCCTGGGACAATATAATTGCAAAATAACATTTTTAAAAAGTTCACCACATATTTGAAAGTTTTAACATGAGGGGGGAAAACAGAGTAACATATAAGTTAATTAAATAATGGTATGAAGCTGCCACAATGGAATCTTTTCAATACACATAAAACAGTGAACTCTTACTTACAGGACTCTCCTGGCAGAGACAACCAAGAAGCAGTGCTGTGTACGAGGCCACAATGCAATCCTCCATGTGTTTGCCAGCATGCTGAAGGGCTACGAATAAACAAAACACTGTAACAGTGTATCAAAAAATAAAACCCCACGAATCCAACAACTCTGTTAGTTATCTTTTCTTCAAAACTATTAAACACTGATAAATGATGCTAGAAAAATGGGATATCCACAATTAACAAAAAATAGTAACTCAAATGGAAGATAATATAAGAGCTAAAGCCATAAAACTCTTAAAAGAAAACAGACTAGTCCTGACCAATATGGGTCAGTGGTTGCAGTGTCGTCCAATACACTGAAAGGTCACAGGTTCGATTCCTGGTTAGGGCACATACCCAGTTTGAGGATTCCATCCTCGGACAGGGTGCATACAGGAGGCAACCAATAGCTGTCTCTCTCTCTCCCTAAAAATCAATTAAAAACATATCTTCAGGTAAGGATTAAACTCAAACAAACAAAAACCACAGACTAAATCTTTGTGACATTAGGTTAGGAAACGGTTTCTTCAACACTAAAACCACAAATGATAAAATAAAAAAATAGGTACTTTTGTATTTCAAGTTACCATATACCATCAAGAAAGTGAAAAGACAACCCTCAGAATATATCTGCAAATCATATACCTGTGATCAGGGTCAGGTATCCAGAATAAATAAAGAATGTGTGCAGCAAAAAGACAAACTGATTTAAAACATGGGCATTTGACCCTAGCCGGTTTGGCTCAGTGGATAGAGCATCAGCCTGCGGAATGAAAAGTCCCAGGTTTTCCGGTCAAGGGCACATGTCTGAGTTGCAGGCTCAATCCCCAGTGGCGGGGGGGGGGGGGGCCCAACAACAACGCATGCAGGAGGCAGCCAATTAATGATTCTCTCTCATCATTGATGTTTCTCTCTCCTTCCCTCTCCCTTCCTCTCTGAAATCAATAAAAATGTATTTAAAAACAAAACAAAAAAACAAAAGAACACAGGCATTTGGATAGATATTTCCCCAAAGATATGTAAATAACCATTAAGCATGTGAAAAGATGCTCAATACCATTTCTTAACTAGGGAAGTGCAAATCAAGTGACATACACCTTCACTCCCACTCGAATTGCTAAAATAAGAGACACATAACTCTAAGAAAATGAAACCCTTACATGCTGCTGGTAGGAAATTAAAATGGTGCAGCCACTTTGGAAAACCATTTGGCAGTTCCTTAAAATGTTAAACATAGAATTAACAAATAATCTAGCAATTCCACACTTGGGTACATACCCCCAAAAATTGAAAATATATATGTTCACACAAAAACTTGTACATGAATATTAGTAGCAGCATTATTTGTAACAACCAAAGATAGACACAAACCCAACTGTCCATCAGCTGACAACTAGATAGACAGAACCTGGCTGGAGAACCTGGAGAAAACCTCGCTATGCTGATCAACTGAATGCTCTCTCCATGTCATTCCTTCTTCGCCGACTCCGACCACACCTTTGGGAACCCCTGGACCTGCTGGGGTTGGACCCCATCAAATGGCACCCGAAAGGTACCCCTTAGGTAAGCCCCCCCCCCCCCCCGGGATGGATAGGACTCCACCATAGGAAGAGGGTGGGTAGTCTTCACCGACTCCGTCCACACCTTTGGGAACCCCTGGAACAGGATTCCCCTAGGTAAGCCCCCCCCCCCATTGAGAACCCCCACACTCGGGATGGATAGGACTCCACCAGGGTGCTGCAAACCCCCCTATAGAGGATAAGTAGGGTAAGAAGGTGGATAGTACAGAACTTAGATTGAGAAGATGTGCCATACTGAGTCCAAAGAAAGAAGACTCCATATTGATCTTTTAACACATATGCTTGCTAGCAGAGGAGTTAAGGTTACTCCCAGTCAGACGGAACGTTTTATACAAGAAGTATGTCCATGCTTTTCTGAGGAAGGAAAGGTCAATGTAAAGGCATGGGAGAAGGCAGGCCCAAGGAACCTTATCCTTAACCCCACTGCAGCCTTTCCACCCTGGGAAAGTACAGGACTGGCAAGCTCTCCCTAGGGTGATAGTTCAGGACTCAGGTAATAGCGGAAAGTGCCAATCCCACTCTTAAAATGGATACAAGAGAGCATTTGGGGTTTTTCTTTTTAATGCCTGTTTGGGATTGAGTAAATGCATTTTACTTAGTTTTAACACATCAAAGTTAGCTCTTGACACAAAAAGAAAAACTGACAATTGCATCAATATAAACCTTTTCTATAAAAACAAAAAAGGAAGAGAAGAATGTTGTATGTTAAATATTTTTAAAAAATACAATGCAGAGGGTTGTACAGCAGCCAAAAGGCATCGGGCCTCCTGTACAATAGCCTCTGCCGACTCAGTCTGGTAGGAGGGTGCACAAACCAGACAGGCATTTTACCAGATCTGGTGATGATGTGGGGAAGAGGTTGTGTTTTGTATCTTTCCAGAAGGAGCAGCCTCTGCCTCCCTCCTAGGGACCGTCACCCCTGGGAGGCCGAGTTCGCACACCTGACCAGTGCCCATCTGCAGCAGAAGTGCAGCCCTGAGCTGGAACCACCTGTCCATTGGGAGGATCACATGTGCCTCCTTTTTGTCTGTCCATATGTCCCAGCTTTGCCCCACATCTCCTTTCCTTTTTCTTTTTCTTTTCTTTTTTTAAATCTGACTACTTGTTTGCTGGTTCTTTGGCTTTTCTCCTTCTCTCCTGAACACAGCCTTTTCTAGAATCTCCCTACCCTACTGTTCCAGGAAGGGCACCTACCTTTTTTGCCGTGACTGGGGGCGTCTGGTATATGCCCCATACGTGGAGTTGTCTTGTGCCAAGAGCCTGACATCCTGGGCTGAGAAAGCCCTGTCCCGGGACTACATGCTGACAGGCCGTTCCTCCCTTGTCCTGTACTGGCCCCTCCTGCCCTTGTGTCAAGAGGGACCCTCTTCTTACAGTCCATTCGCAGGCGAGGGGAGCCCAAGGCAGGTGCTGGGCGTGGAGGCCATGGGGGCATAGGCTACCAAGGAGACAGAACTGAACCTCTTGCAGGGGGGCGCTGCCCCTCCCTCATTCGCACACCTCACATCACCCTGTTTGGCCCCAGAGGATGGCTGGTTAGCCAGAGACAGGTAAGATTCCTCAGGGAAGGAACAACCTAAGACAGGCACAGTCTCAGAGGGGCCATCAGGAGACAACTTGGGGGTCAACAGAGGTGGGGCACAGACCCTCACCCCCCCAACTTTGCAGAGGCCGGAACCCTCACCCCTTCTGAGGGAGGTCTCCTGCCCCCATGGCTGCTTCGCTTCCCACGCCCAGCTCAGATCGGGACCCAGGTAAAGACAGAGACCGGCTGACAGCAGCTGCCCTCTCACTACAACAGGACTTGTTTCCCATTTCTACCTTGGACAACAAGGGAAGGGGCAGCTGAAGGAAAGGGTTGTGTCAGGATGTTGCCTTCTTACCGTTATTCTCCCTCTTTTTTCTAAACACTTCCATGCCTTGTAGTTCTTTTGCTTTCTCTTCTTTTTCTCTCTACTACCCTCCATCTCTGCCTCCTCCTCCTCCCCAGTATCTTCCATATTGGCCGACCCAGAGGGCACAGCTGACTCCTCCCCGGACGCCCACACCACCATCAAGCGCAGCCCTGATGGACCCTTTGATCCAGCCGTTCAACGCGCTGACACTTCGGGAAGCCCATCACCAATGACGCCGCCTGCTAGCCAGATCAACAAGTACAACCAAACCCCTGACTTAAGGACAGCTGAAATCCCTTGACTGAAGAAGCCAGCAACCTTCTACAGGAACAAGGCTCCTTGTGCACTCCGTCCACTATGTTTATAGCTATGCTCGCTATCATTGCTTGTCAGTCTTCTTCCGAGTCTTAACCCAATCCGAGATGTGGCCGCTGATTTACACGCGCTATCATTTAAAAAATAAAAAAGGGGGAATTTGCTGGAAGCCAGTCCATCCTTGCTGCTTGACACAGTCGCTGCAGGGAAGAAACATCTGCACAGCATATGTTTCAAGGGACCTGGCGTATATGGCATACTGTTCTTAATATGTTTGCTCCCCTTCTTGGCGCTATGTGTTTTAATCAAGGTCACCTCTCCGAGAAAGGTTGTTTCCTCAAGTAGGGATTTTTCCCTGAAGTTAGGGAGGGAATAAAACCCCTTAACTAAGTGCCAGGTGGGTAGTTAATCACTTTAACTAGAACAATCACACTTAAGCTACATAATCTTTATGCCCTGGAATGGAGATAAGAAACGCCCTAACCTTTGGAATAGAAATTGATAGGATTAAAATCAACTGGTATAAATACAGATGTAACAAGTCAATAACACACAGAACCTGGCTAGAGATCCTGGATAGAACTTGGCTGGAGAACCTGGAGAGAACCTCGCTATGCTGATCAACTGAACATTCTCTCAGTGTCATTCCTTCTTCGCCAACTCCGTCCACACCTTTGGGAACCCCTGGACCTGCTGGGGCTGGACCCCAGCAATAAATGTGTATAAATATTCTAATAAAATGCAATTCTCTATTTATTTTTACAAAAAGTTAATAAAACTAAAGAATATTCAGAGAAAAAAAAACCTGACAACTAGATAAACAAAATGTGGTATATACATACAATGAAATATTATTTGTCTATAAAAATGAATTAGGGCCCTAGCAGGTTTGGCTCAGTGAATGCAGTGTCAGCCTGGGGACTGAAAGGTCCCAGGTTCGATTCCGGTCAAGGGCACATATCTAGGTTGCAGGCTCAATTGCTGGCCCTGGTCAAGGTGCATGTGGGAGAGGCAACCAATCGCTCTGTCTCTCACATCAATTTTCTCTCTCTCTGTCCTTCCCATCCCTTCCACTCTCTCTAAAAATCAATGGAAAAATATGCTCAGGTGCAGGATGAATGAATGAATACAAAAATAAAAATGAATTAAGTACTGGCACATGCTATGACATGGATGACCACTAAAACATGCTAAGTGGAAGAAACCAGTAACAAAGGGCCATTTTGTATGATTCCATTCATATGAAATGTCCAGAATAGGCAAATCCAGAGACAAAAATAGATTAATAATTTCCAGTGGCTATGGAGTGGAGAGTAAGGGGTAACTGCTGTTTGTAGGTATGGGATTTCTTGGCGGGGGTGGGGAGGTGATGAAAATGTTCTGAAGTTAGACCATGATGATGCCTACACAACCTTGTGAATATATTGAAAGCTAATCAATTGTTTACTTTAAAAGGTTGAATTTACCTTGTTATGGGGCTAACTTATATCCCCCTCCCAATTTATATGTTGACCTCGGGATACGACTGCACTTGGAAACAGGGTGTTTAGTTTAAACGTAGCTAATTTAAATGAGGTCATTAGGGTGGGCCCATCTAATATGACTACTGTCCACATAAGGAGAAATAAGAAAAAAGCATACACAGAGGGAAGATCAGAAAGACACAGGGAGACATTGATCATCTAAAAACCAGAAAAGAGGCCTCAGAAGGCACCCTGATCTTGGGCTTCAGCCTTCAGAACTGTGAGGAAATAAATCCTGTTGTTTAAGCCACCGAGTTTATGTTACTTTGTTATGGCAGCCCTCACAAGCAAGTATTTATCCCAAATAAAGCAATTATTTAAAAAGACTGCTAAGTGCCTATCTGGTTTGGCTCAGTGGATAGTGTCGGTCTGCGGACTGAAGGGTCCCGGGTTCGATTCCGGTCAAGGGCACATGCCGGGGCTATGGGCTCGATCCCCAATCAATGATTCTCTTTCATCTCTGATGTTTCTATCTCCCTCTCCCTTCCTCTCTGAAATCAATAAAAATATATTTAAAAAAATAATAAATAAATAAAAAGACTGCTAAGCAATAAAAAATGTTATGCCAAAGGAAACATCAAAATTAGTAAATGAGAAAATAAAACAGATTTCTTACAATATCAGAACTAACAACATTAGATTTGGAGAGCATGGCAAAAGAGAGAGAGTAGACTCAGAACCAAACACTGCTGGTGCTTGCTTCCTAGCTGGGTGAAGATGAACATATTACTTAAATTTTGTAACTTGAGTGACATGAAATAACAAGTGGCTATTTTGCAGAATTTGCATGAATCAAGTATCACAGTTCCTGACAACATTAGATAATGTTTGATTAGTGAAGCCATTACCTTCAGTATATTCCTTACTGTGTTTGCCACCAACTACGTATACCATTTGAGAATGATAACTGTAATTTATGACAACAGACCTCAGTACATAAAGGGAGAATGATAAAAGAATCTCAAAGTTTCAAAACTAAAAACTGTTAGGGGCCACATTGTTCAGCTGCTTCTCTTTACAGAGAAGTAAGGCTGGCCCCGGAAGGAAAGGCAACTTTCCTCACTGCCAGCGTGCCAACAAACTCCTGTGAGCACTGAGACAGCAAAGCTGTGTGCACTGAACTAGAGAGGCCACGAAGTAGATTAAATAAAAGATCATGACAACACATGAATTAAAAGTATGTTCTGGAGAAAAAATAAGCCATCATTGAATTTTCCATGTGAATACACTCAAAATAAATGTACCTTTATTGAGGTCAAGTTCTTCCTCTTCCTCCTCCTTCTTATGTCTCTCTTCTGCACCATCGGTCTTTTCTGTTGATACCCACTGTATTTCTCCACTTGTTTCTTGCCACTCTCCACTCTTATCATGCTGAGTGGTGGGAGTATCTTTGATCAATTCATCTGTTTTACTTTCTGCCAACTGGGCTGCTCGCTCTCTCTCAAGGAATAGCTGACAAAAATTATTTTTTAAGAGATTAAAAAAGAGACCACCAACCGACATGTATGTAGCCAAATATAAAGTTCTATTTGTTTTTAAACATCACTAATCCTGAGAAGCAAGTTGTATGATAAAAAGGTTAAGTATCAATAAAAGCCTTTGTTTGGTTATCCTTGCTCTACATCTTATGAAGGCCAAACTGAAAGTATAAATGATGTTGGTATTCAAAAAGTGTATACTAATGATGCAGGCAGGCATTCTGTTTCTAAGAATGAAAATCTCAGTACTTCCTTTAATTTGGATAATACTGACAAAAAAATTAAAGTAAAAAAGCTATAACTTGAATAATTAAAACCAAACAGTCCCAGCCGGTTTGGCTCAGTGGACAGAGAGTCAGCCTATGAACTGGAAGGGTCCCAGGTTCAATTCTGGTCAAGGGCACATGCCCAGATGGTGGGCTCCATCCCCAGTAGGGGGCATGCAGGAGGCAGCTGATCAATGATTCTCTCTCATCATTGATGTTTCTCTCTCTCCCTCCCTCCGTCCCTCTTCCTTCCTCTCTGAACTCAATAAAAATGTTTAAAAAACAATATAAAACAAAACCCCAAGCAGAATGGATGAATTAACTGAGAAGAAGAACACTGAATAAAACTACATAATACTAGGTAAAACACCATGGCTTCTTTAAAAGAATACAAAAAGCAGTAAAAAGTAAAACGTTTCAGAGAAAAGCTCAGAGCTGGAACTCAACTAATCATTAAAAATGAAATGCAACTGTCAATGGGAGTACACAGTGAAAACTCTAAGTCAAAAAGAGAATAATACCCTGAACCTCCTTGCCCTCACTTACTTGATCTTCCCTGTGTGGGTACAGTGCTGAACATGCAGAGAGCATTGAACATACTGGCATGATTTGGGAAAAACCCAAAGTTACTAAAGACAACTACCTGATAATCAAATGCCAAGTAGACCTCAGAGATTTGCTTAGTGTACAAAGAGTGGCCTATAAAATTTAATGCCTTAAAAAATAAAATTCAGGTTTTATATAAAGCAGCATTTCTTAAAACTGGTTCAAGGATCCCCAAGGCCCTTTCAGGGAGTCCATGAGGTCAATGACATTAAGAGGTCAAGTGACTTCTCTCATTCTCTCTGAATATACAGTAGAGTTTTACAGAATGCACAGGTCCTGTACTTATATTGCTGCTCTAGTGCCTAATGGGATGGGTGCCCATGTTTCACAATTTTCTTAGTTTTGATTTCTAAATCAGTAAGTTTGGAAAGATAGAGCACATATAAACAAAATATCTTTAATTTTTAAGAGTATAAAGATCAAAATGTTTGAGATGAGAATGATGGGCTCCTAACTGCAATTCAGGAAAAGATCAAGTTGTTGTGGATTACTTTTGAGGACACAGTTCAAACATTATTAGTTTCAGATAGGCCAAAAGAATTAACAGGTTAGCAAAGCCTTCAGAAACAATGAAAAGGATGGTTTATTATCACTTCTGCATATATGTAAACTATCATTTAAGGAAATGACAAAGGCAGCTAGGAATTTATGAGACTGGAAAAAAATTAAAATTGTAATGTCCACCGTGGTCAAGAAACGAGAACTCATACAGATTTTTTGGGGGGAGATATAAATGGAAGGGAGAGAGAGTGTGTGTTTTGAGTGGGGTGAGTTGGAGATATCAATTTTAAATATTCATATTTTAACACAATTCCTACACCAGGAAATCACTCCACAGACATACTCTGATGAGCATGACCCGATATTTAGGTACATACAGTCCTGGGCGCAGATCAGACCAGGAAGTACTGGAGGACTGACACTGGATGAGGTGGGGCTGAAGGCTGATTCCTAATTTGTGATTAATATTCTATTTTTGACTCATAAACAAATATGCCTTGCTTATGCTTTTTACTGACAATCCTTAAGGAGTGCTTACAACTGCTGTGAAGACAGTCAGCAGAGTAAGAGTCAGTGAGGGTATTCATTCTGACACAGTGGACCTCTCACTGAACTGGTGAGAATGAGAGAAAAGTGGAAGGGTGGGGAGGAAAAGGAAAGGAGGGGAGGGGAGACAAGACAGAGAGAAGTGCAACTGATAAGGAAATTGGACAGATGCAACCGACTGAAGGTGTTTAAGTTGTTGCTTACCTGCACTAAAGCCTGAACGGCATGAACTTGTCCAGCTATCCTTAAACTATCATCTCCTTCTCCACTGCAGAAGGAAGAATCGAAAGAACATGACGTTTCCATGTTGACAAGACAGTGCCGATTCCGAGCACTATATTCTACTAAATTTATCAGTAGACCTAGGCCCTACAAAAATCAAAACATGCATATTACCACAGGTGAGAATTAAAAGCAAATGAACACAATATACGTAACTTTTCCTGGTAACTAGAAACCTAATCCATGTCCTACCATCTACAAAATAGTTAAAAACTAATCCTATCTAATAAAAGAGAAAAATGGTAATTGGCGTACGACCGATACCTTTTTCATTGGCTAATCAGCGAGATATGCAAATTAACTGCTAACTAAGATGGCAGTTAACCGCCAAAAAAGATGGCGGCTAATTTGCATATTGCAGGCAGGATGGTACAGCGCCATCAGAGAGCGGGTTGGGGGTGTGAGTGCCAGCAGTCGCCCCAGACCCAATTCCGCCGGCAGACCCGGACGCGGCCGGCGGGGCGGCTGCGGTGTCCGCCCACACTCACGCCCTCAACCCGCGTTGGGGGCGTGCGTGCAGGCGGTCCCCCAGGACCCGATCCCGCCAGCTGACCTGGACACGGGCTGGCGGGGCAACTCGCCCCCAACCTGCTCTCCCGCCCAGCAGGGGACCCTCATTTCCCCCCATCACTGGTTCTGCCCCCAGCCCAGGCCGATCCTGCGATTGGAGGGTGATGGGGGTCAACGCCTGAGGGCTCCCAGTATGTGAGAGGGGGCAGGCTGGGCTGAAGGACACTCCCCCCCCCCCCACACCCAGTGCACGAATTTCGTGCACCGGGCCCCTAGTATGTAAGATAATGGTCTTCCCCAAAAATGGTTTCACCACTTTAAAAAAACAAAAATCCTCACCTGAGGATGTTTTTCCATTTACTTTAAAGTTGAAGGGAGGGAGGGAGAAACATGGATATGAGAGACACACGGACTGTTTGCCTCACACACACGCCCCGACTGGGGCTGAAGATTAAACCCGCAACCCAGGTAAGTGCACTTGACCGGGAATCGAACCCCCGAGCCTTTGGTGTGGGGGCAGACACTCTAACCACTGACCCACATCGGCCAGGGCTGATTTCACTTTTTAAAAATCTCCACTTTTAATTCTTATATTTATTATTTGTACATAGGGCCCTTCACAGCTCTTTTGTACAATAAGATCATGTTTATAAGGAATCTATTGAAACCCGCAATATCTATATACATATAAAAGCCTAAGCAACTGGTCACTATGATGCACACTGACCACCAGGAGGCAGACGCTCAACGCAGGAGCTGCGCCCTGTGGTCAGCGTGCTCTCGCCTCTGTGGCAGTGCTACTGAGTGGCAGCAGCAGGCCCAGTGGTGCTGGGATGAACAGGAGCGGTGCCCAGGCTTGGGCTCCTCCCCAGCTGCCTGCCACTTCCTGCACTGCTACATCCCCTGAGGGGTCCCGGATTGCGAGGGTGCAGGCCAGGCTGAGGGATCCCACTGGTGCACGAATCCGTGCACTGAGCCTCTAGTATCAAATAATTGGTTCTAACTACAAAACTAAGATGAAGTTTTCATTATCAACCAAGCACATAATCAACCAACTACTCATTTCTGAAACAGTTGCTTCGACTCACCAGCACTCTAATATCAAATCTCTGCTCCTGAGGTAGGTACTTTGGAACCTGAAGCACACAGTTCATCGCTGTGCTGATCAAGCCGTCTTGTTCTCCTGTTTTGGTGCTGCCCCACTCTAAAACAGAAAACAGAGTGTGAAAGTGTTACTGGTTCTTCTTTATGATACCAACAACCAATATACATTAACAAGGATATTAAGTTAGAAATGTATAGCTATTTCTTTTTTGAAACACACTAACTGTAATATTCCCAAGCCAAGATTCCAGGCTGGTTCTAAAATTATCAACTCCTAAAAGCAGTTAAATTTACTAGTATATATGAATAAGTGAATTACATGATGGCAATTTTAAAAAAATCACTATATCAAGAAAAGAAGAAACAAGGGAGTAACTTATTTTTATATGTAAATAAACAACCTTTCAGTGAGAATCTATGTAACACACATTACTCACCATTGTCGTTAGTTAAATTGAGCAGCACCCCAATAATGGCCCGCATGCAGTCTTCCACTGCTTTGCCCACATGGTTAGTGACATTCTGCTGAGGCAGAGGCTTGAGATCAGGCAAGCATATACTGTTCTCAGCACGGTTATACTGCTGAATCAATTCTTCACAATGTTGCAATGCTCTTGAGAGAAAACAAAATGTAGACTATTATTCTAAACAAAAATAGTTAAATTAAAAACTTCTTACCTGGGCCTTAATGTTTCAAAATCTGTCATACATGCTGCCATATTAACTTACTTTTCTATTCCCTAAGTTAACTATTCAATTATGTACCAAGTATGTCTGGTGTCACAATAGCTGCTACATTTGATTTATTTTGGGAAAATCTGATAATTTAAATTTTTCTAGGCCAAGTTAAATCATAAACTATACATAAGTTTGTATCTCTATTACTTAACAGTTGTCCCCCATTTTACCATTCTAACACAAATGACTATAACCCTTCTCTAAACAAGCTAAAGTTTTAAGAGTTAACACTAGACACTTCTGAATTTCACTCAGATGTTTTTTTAATGCATACTCTTAGGTAGAGAATATTATTTATATTAATACTGCACAATAAAATGACCTTATATAGATGGGTATTAACTAATAAATATTAGTGCAAATGACAGGTCATTAAATTGATGTGTCTCCTGGCAGAATCAAGGTATCAGCTGTAGCCAAGGATTCTCAAGATGCTACCCAAAACAACAAGTGCATGTAATGCTTACGAAGGTATAATATTTATGAGTGCTCTCTTTAAATCACCAAGTCCATTAAAAAAAAAGTCTATGATGAGAGATGATGTAAGCTGCCAGCTGATATTCCATGCATCATATATCACACAAAACCCTTGAAGAAAACTACTGTATCTGTTCCCCCACAGATGCCCTTTGGGTAGGAAGGTGTTCCTCACGCCTCGTCTAAAATAATGTCTTATGTGGATGTTTAGGGATGTTCGCCAGAACTGCTATCCAGTGGTTCTCAACCTCTGGCCCTTTAAATACAGTTCCTCATGTTGTGACCCAACCATAAAATTATTTTCGTTGCTACTTCATAACTGTAATGTTGCTACTGTTATGAATCATAATGTAAATATCTGATATGCAGGATGGTGTTAGGCGACCCCTGTGAAAGGGTCATTTGACCACCAAAGGGGTCGCGACCCACAGGTTGAGAACCACTGTGCTATGCTGTTACTGTTTACTCAACTGCCTTAAGTAGTACTGAGCTAAATCACAGTTTAAACTGAGAGTTGGGTGGAGCAAAGTAAGGTAAATTATTTAATCTTTCAATATGTTATCCCTACATTTATCAGGGTTTTACAGAAGAGTTTAAAAAGCCAGATGAGTGATCTTTCACAAATACCCAACTCTGACCTCTACCTCTACTTCTAAGACATTTGACACAAAGTTCCTAATTACAACAAAAGAGCTAAAACCTGTCCTTGTCAGGAGTCATGAAACATACAAGAGACATTTTAAAAATAACAGATTTAACTTGCAAAAAGACTCCCCCCTTGTAAGGAGGGTATAACAGAGTAAAAAAAACTAGAATACATGCCTTAATGGTATGAAGTGTGATACAAAATTTACAAAATACAAGAGAGATGAAGAAGAAATTTACAGATTAAGAAAATCGATTAGAAACTAGACACTACGAGAAATTTGAGAATACTGGAAATTAAGTATTGACTGGACATATAATACTAAGCAGTTAATAATTTATGGGGTCTGAAAATAATAATGTGGCTATATTTTAAAGAGTCCTTTTGTATATATTTAAAGTATTTATGAATGAAATGATAAATTTGTGCTTTGCTTCAAGATAATCTAGAAGGGGGAATGAGAGGGTTACACATGGAAACAAGACTGGCCAGGATTGATGATGACTCAATCTGAATGATATGTACATCAAGGTTTATTATATTATTTTGTCTCCTTTTGTCAAGTATGAAATTCTCCCGAATAAGAGGTTAAAAACAGATAAACTTGAGTCAGGTAGTAAATGGGCCTTTGATACTATACTAAGGACTTTGAATACACATGCAAAACCAGTAAGGAACCACAGAGATTTGCAGTTTGGGATTATTTTTACAAAGCAGATTATATATATTTAAATATATTTTTATTGATTTCAGAGAGGATGGGAGAGGGAGAGGGAGATAGAAACATCAATGATGAGAGAGAATCATTGATCAGCAGCCTCCTGCACACCCCCTACTGGGGATCAACCCACAACCCAGGAAGGTGCCCTTGACTGGAATCGAACCCCAGGACCCTTCAATCTGCAGGCCAATGCTCTGTCCACTGAACTAAACCAGCCAGGGCCAAAGCAGAGATCTGAGGATGTTAACCCCCTGTGGTGTTGTATTAGACAGGCTAGGATATCAAGAGTTAGGACAGAGAGCAGGAAGAGGCTGCTGCACTGGGGTGACAGTATTAGCCTAATGCAGTGACAGCAAACCTTTTGAGCTCGGCGTGTCAGCATTTTGAAAAACCCTAACTTAACTCTGGTGCCGTGTCACATATAGAAATTTTTTTATATTTGCAACCATAGTAAAACAAAGACTTATATTTTTGATATTTATTTTATATATTTAAATGCCATTTAACAAAGAAAAATCAACCAAAAAAATGAGTTCGTGTGTCAGAAGTGTCATAGGTTCGCCATCACTGGCCTAATGTCATGAATTCGGGCTGAGAGTGTGTGGAATGGGGGAAGGAGCTACATACAGATCTGGGGGGAAGGTAAAAACAAAAGGGAAGAGGAGGGATAGTGATGTTTATTCATAATAAAAATAAGGCTAAGCCGTAACCGGTTTGGCTCAGTGGATAGAGTGTTGGCCTGCAGACTGAAAGGTCCCAGGTTCGATTCCGGTCAGGGGCATGTGCCTTGGTTGTGGGCACATATATAACTTTTTAAAAATTAATATTATTGTTGAAAGTATTACAGATACCCCCTTTTTTCCTCTATTGACTCCCCTTCTTCCTCTCCTCTATATTAACTCCTTTAATATATATTGTTCATAATATATATAAAATACAAGAGACATTTAAAAATCATTTTTAAAATTTAGAAATATATTTTATACATATTAATATACATTTTAAATGTTATAATTTAACATACATCGTGTATGTTATTTTTTTATTATAACAACAACCTTGAGTAAGTAGATACAATTATTAGCCCCCCTCTGAAGAACTTGTAGCAAGTAAAAAGCTGGGATCCACACTCCAGTCACTCTGGCTCCAGAATCTGCACTCCTAACTTTTACTATACTGTACTGCTTCTGGTACACAGAATTTGACAGACAGTGTTTTATGGACGAAGATGATACAACAGTATTTTCTTTAAGTCAACCTAATGCTTTAAATAAAAAGTATGATATTTCAGAAAAACTTACTTAGCTGATGAAACAATGAGTTGTGAATCTTTATATGCTATCAAGTAGCTTTGATTCTCTGGATTATGCACTGTTACCTAAAAGGAAAAAATCTGAAATGATTGTGGCAATCCATAACTTCAGTCATTCACACACAACACACTTATAACTAGTGCTCTAACAGACAAAGATGAGAAAATCCAGCCCTTGTCATGTAAGGGAAT
The DNA here is from genome assembly GCF_963259705.1 of Myotis daubentonii. Classification (NCBI taxonomy): domain Eukaryota; kingdom Metazoa; phylum Chordata; class Mammalia; order Chiroptera; family Vespertilionidae; genus Myotis; species Myotis daubentonii. The sequence goes on from NC_081852.1 coordinate 4,566,607, forward strand.
AACAACTCACATGTTCCTGCTTTAAATAATAAAGCTATCACTTTATTACAAAATTAAAACATTACTGTTACACTGCTTGCTCATAATTAATGTATTCTGTGTTATACATTCACTGTAATGAATTACCAAGCACGTTGAATGTCAGAAAAGAGCAGTCTCTAACTTATACACAAACTAATCAAGTTCTTAAATGGATTCATTTAGAATAAAAAAAAAATATACAGGAGTGGACAAAAGTAGGATTACAGTTGTGAGTACACAAAATAGTTTATTCTTATATTATTATTTATTAGTTGTATTCTTTCCATACAAACAACTGTAAACCTAGTTTTGCCCATCTCTGTATATATCTGTTTATCAAATGTACTTGAAGTACTCTAGAACAGAGAAAGAACAATTTCAACTATGCCAAAATTTTTTTTAAAGATTTTATTTATTGACTAGAGGCCCAGTGCACAGATTTATGCACCAGTGGGGTCCCTCGGCCTGGCCTGTGGGGATCAGTGGACCTCCGTGCCGCCGCAGCCCAGCCTTACCCGCCAGCTCATTGGGCTCCAGCCCACTGTCCACCTCGATCCCGCACAGCACAAAGTAGTGCGTGAAGCGGCAGGTGGCCAGGGAGGAGCCCGAGCCCAGGCTGGGCACTGTGCCACCCCTGCTCATCCCGTACCCGCTGCATGCCTCTACTGCCACAGCTCGGGCGTGCAGGGGGAGTGTCTGTGGGAGAGGCTCGCACCGCTGCAACTGCGCTCGCCAGCAGTGAGCACAGGAGTTTGGTGCCCATCAGTCAGCGGAGCGGCGCTCCCACTGTGGGAGTACACTGATCACCAGGGGGCAACTCCTGCATTGAGCGTCTGCCCCCCTGGTGGTCAGTGCATGTCATAGCAACCGTTGTTTAGGCTTTTATATATATGGATGGAGGGGGGGGGGGGAGGAAGAGAAACACTGATTTGTTATTCCACTTATTTATGCACTCATTGGTCATTCTTGCATGTGCCTTGACTTGACCAGAGATCAAACCTAAAACCTTGGTGTATCAGGATGGTGCTCCAACAACTGAACTATCTGGTCAGGGTCAAAAAGTTTTAACTACACTAGATTATTTCCCGGCATATGGTTCAAAAAGAACCTGGCTACTCCAATCTGATTAATACACAATCTATGCATCCTAAACTTCACTGGCAGCATAATATCTCTGAACTGGGTTAAGTTATTCATTAAAGGCAAAGAACAAATATACTTATTATGGCACACAGTTCAATAGTACCATTTTTCAACACCAAATATTAAGAAAATCCTTATTAATTAAAAACAAACAAACACCTGACTGCTTTTTACTATCATTTTCCCTAAACAAGTTAACATAAAGGGTGTCCCAAAACAATGTGTACACACTAATAGCTGATAGTTCAACTTTGAAAATGAAATGTATTTTAACAAACACGGCCTTTATAATTATTCAAAGTGTGTGAATACAGTTTTTTGGACACCCTATATGTAAGTAGAATTCCACATTAAGGAAAGAACAATAACATTTGGCAATATAAAGAAAACTGACATGCAAGGTTTTGTATGGAGCAGCAATATACATATTCTTAAAAGACTAAACTGCTCATTTAACTTGTTCATTAACATTGGTTGCTCAAAGAATGCATCACAATTACAATTTGGACTTTTTAAAAAGTGAAACTCTAGAGACACACAATATATATTACTTGGCAGTCTCATACAGTCACAATTAAGATTAAATAATTTTATCCAAACAGTTGTCTATACTTACACTTTCTAGAACTCGTAAACATCTCTCTGCTCCCCATAATGAGGCTACTAGTTTCTCTTCATCCTCATCTCTACTGAGATGATCCACACATTCTTTCACTAGGAAAAAAGACATGGATGTGTACCAATTAGCACATCTCAGCACCTCAGTACCTGCCCCCTTGACGAACATTAAAAGCCAACTGTGCACATGCTGTAGATATGCTGGAACCTCTCTGACATCAATTATTCTAAGTTTTATACTATGAGATGTTGAAATGTATGAGACTCTAATTTACTGTAATTATTTCCTTTCCATTACTTCCCAATTACTTTCCATTACTTTGAAAGCATTAATGGCATTTCCTATGAGATTTACAAAATCTACTAAAAGAACAGATCTTTTCAAGTGATAAAATTTTCGAAATATGTAAATAAAATATTTTTTCATGCTTTTAAATATATAAAAATGCTACGTGTGTATGTATCATACCTTTATCTACAATATGATCCAGACCACCCAAAAGCCGGAGTTCTTCTTTAAACCAGTCTCCTGCTCGTTTAGAAGTAAGGGATAGTAACGTCTCCATAGCTAAATGCCCAGTCTAAAAATCAGAAGTACCATTAATGAATCTTTACTCTTAACAATGATTCTGAGGCAACACTTCCAGAGGTTTTCTTTAGAAAAGTTCACTGCATGCCACCAGCCCATAAAGTTCACTGTATTATTATTCTTTTTTAAAAATTTTTTATTGATGAGAGAGAGAGAAAGGGAGGATAGAAAGAAACATCTATCCTTGATCTCCCAAATGCAACAGACCAGGGACCAAACCACAACTTGGCCGTGTGCCCTGACAGGGAACGGAACCAGGGTCCTTTCAATGTATGGACAATGCTCGACCACTGAGTCAGATTGGCCAGGGCCATAGTATTATTTATAATGTAGTAAGTGCTTTTATAAGTAAAACTGAAGTGATTTTAATTTTTATCTAAATAGTCTATCAGTTGAAGAAATGGTTATAATCATTGGTTTCCTTTCATGGAAGTATAGTCTCATTTATCAGTTTAATGAAATAGATACTGGGGTTATTTCCAAGGTATAGATGCTCAACAGTGGGATAGTTGAATTAAAGGGTGCCTGTACTTTAACTGCCAATCAATATATGTCAGGTTAATTTACCACAAAGGCTAAAACAAGTAACACTCTAGGACAGTGATGGCGAACCTATGATGCGTGTCAGAGGTGACACGCGAACTCATTTTTTTGGTTGATTTTTCTTTGTTAAATGGCATTTAAATATATAAAATAAATATCAAAAATATAAGTGTTTGTTTTACTATGGTTACAAATACCGAAAAATTTCTATATGTGACACGGCACCAGAGTTAAGTTAGGGTTTTTCAAAATGCTGACACGCCGGGCTCAAAAGGTTCGCAGTCACTGATCTAGGAGCAAAGTGTGGGCGTGTCAGTTGTTCTGAATCCTCAAAAGCTTATCACTTTAAATTTTTTTCCTGAGGGTAAAAAATTGTATCTTATTGCTTTGGTTTATATTGTTCTAATTACAGTAAACTTCAGCATCTTTTCTCCTGTCAATTCTTCTTTCCTTATTTACCTGCTAGGTTGCTTATCTTTTGCTTATTGCTATATATATTTTCTTATTTATTAGTGTTTCAGATTTACCAGACTTAAACTTTATACTGCAGGGTTAGCAGCTTGGATACATATTGTGTGGCTACCATGACAAAACTATATATGGGACCACCACTAAAGGAAGCACAGAACAGTAAGTCATATTTACAACAAGACAAGTTTTTCTTTATCTTTATTTGCCTTTAATTATTATTTTTCTTTTCTATCATATTTCATTCTAAAAGCATATAGTTATCCCCCCACCAAAAAGCAGTCTGATTCTTGTTGCAATAGGAACTTCAGCATAACAAAAGAAATGGTTTAATTAGCAAAGCTAGAAAGACCTGGTTTTCTTCCCAAACCTTCTTTCCTTTGTAATTTGCAAGTTTACAGTAAATCCTCCTGACCAATTTGGAACTGAATATAAATTGGGTATTTAAAAATGCAAAAAACACATCTTACCATCAAATCTCAGTATTACAGATTTAGAAGAGATCTAGAACATTTTAGTCTAATTTCTAACAAAGCTAATGTCAAGGTGAAAATATTGAACTGAATTCAATGCTACAAAAACAGACCCCCCCCACCCCCCACCCCCCAGTCTAAGTCCTTGAAAGAATAATTTAATGAGGTTGGTTCTGGTATATTAGGCTCATGAGTCACATAGTGAATCTGGAGCCTAATGAGACTTTCTTTCTTAGGAAGAAAGGGGACAGTAATTTGATGTTAATATGGCAAAAGCTGGTAAGTTTTTATGCTAAAAAGGGACTTTATCATTTACTTCTATTGGCATAAAAAGGATTGTGGATATTTTAAGCTATTTTCAATATATTATATGCTAGCATTTTAACACAGCCTACACAATCCAAACATTTACTTGAAAACTGAAATAGTCCCCATAAGTTAAAGCGCAGCCAAATCATTAACCAGAATATTATATTCAGCTACTGTTAGCTCTGTTATTTAAATTATACCTGAAAACACTATAATATTAATATTTTAAATTATCTTTCCAGGGCACATCAGGAGTGGCAGTATATTTTGAGGAAGAAATTAAGCAATTAATAAAACAAAACTTATGCATAGGGGGACAGTCAATGTACAAACAATGTCTACTTAAGATTTAAAACGAACAGATATTAAGAGAGAAACAAAGACATTCTAAAATTAGCAACTCTGTTCAGATTTTAATCATGTGAGTAAACTACTTAACACAATATAAAAAAATTATTATGCTGGTATTTACCACCCTAATAAATTCAACAAACCATGGAGGAAATTCAATAAACAAGTTTATCATGTTATTTAATACCAAATACCTGGAAAGAATTTAATATTGAACAATATGGGAGCTATAACAAACACATAAAGGTATGCAGCAAATAAAAATTATAAGCTCAAATTTATTCTTTATATAATTAAAAGTTTGTATATATTATAAAATATGAAAAAATAAATAAAAATTACGAATACATTTTACAAGTTGTATAAAAATAGTTTGGCAAGGTAGAGGGATTGTTTATCCACTACTGAGCATAAAACAATTTTTTGTCTAACTTTAATACATGAAAGTACTATTTAGTAGTACATGTCAATTTTGTATCCTGCCTTTTAATGTTAATTTGCTTTCCCTTCTCAACCCCACTTTATTCAAATTCCATACTCTACCCTTCACCAAATAGAGCAATATCCCTAAGTCACAGCTGGCTAGCTCAACAATTTTTGAGGCCATTGCTGCAGTCTTCAGTTTAGTAAACAGTTGGAAAAAAACACTGTCTATGTAGATTTGATGTTGGAAATGCCTGAAAGCCAAGTTACATATAAACAAATAACTTTATTTTTTCAAAATGACAAGGCGAATCATTTTCTATTGACCTGGTAATCTGGAGGAGTATTATTGATTATACAAGTGAAAAAGACAGATTAAAAAAAAACTGGAATTAACCAAAAACAACAGTCATTTTAAACTTGGAGAATCGTGTTGAGCATAAGGGTAGCAGTTAATGGGACACCCTGACACACTCTACAACGAGTGAATGCTCACTGAAAATGACCTTGCAGCCCTAGCCCGTTTGGCTCGGCGTCCGCCTGGGGACCAAAGGGTCCCGGGTTTGATTCCAGTCAAGGGCACGTACCTTGGCTGCAAGCTCCGGGACTCCCCGGCACGGGCCCTGGTGAGGGTTTGTGCAGGAGGCAACCAAGCGATGTGTTTCTCTTACATTGATGTTTCTCTTTCGTCATTCCCTCTCTCTTCCACTCTCCCTAAAAATCAATGAAAAAATATCCTCGGGTGAGAATTAACAACAAAAAATAATAATAAAAAAAATAAAGGAAAACATTAAAAAAAAGAAAAAGAAAAAAGAAAGTGACCTTGCAAAAGTCTCTTAATTCTTATTGCCAAAACCCACAGAGAATAAGAATTCAAATCCCTAATAGCTTAAAAGTAACTTCTTTATTTTTATTTATTTTTTTAAATTAAATCTTTATTGTTCAGAGAAGTAACTTCTACATTAAAAAAAATAAAATCAAGAGAAAAGAATGAATGTGCTGGGGGGCAGGAGTGGGTGGGGAGAGGTCAATGGGGAAAAAAGGAGACAACATATGTAATTTTAACAATAAAGAATTTTTTAAAAGAGAGAGAAAAGAATTAGGCAAAATGCAATAAAAATTTTACCGGCCAAAAAAACTAAATATAGATGGGATAGCTTAGGAATTTCAGGCAGGGAACAGAATTATGCTCAGAACTAAACCTTCGGAAACTCTGCTGTCTTATAAACCAGGAGGCTAAATGATTTGTCCAAAGTCACACACTTGTTGCGACTAAAAACTTTCTGGAAGTAATTTTCATTTTATAATGAAAAGAAGGAAGGAACCCACCGTTATATTTTCTAGATCAAGATGCTTGTTGTGTACAGTTTCACAGAGCCTTCGAATTTTTTCCTTGATTTTGTTCATGTCTTTTTCATTCAGTAGCTTAGCTGAAGAAGCATCTTGTTCCAGTTCTAGAAGTCGAATCATTAGGTCTAGACTAGCTCTATCAAGATCCATGTTCAAACGATCTCTACTCAATATGTACATGAGGGCAGCTGTACAAAGGGACAGATTCTTCAATGGACAAAAAAATAAAAAAATAAAAAATAAATTATGTAATCAATTAGTGGCAATTTCAAGGAAATAAGACTATTTTGACATTTATTCACATGGTGGAAATCTTGAAAGTGTTTTACTCATTGAAAACCCCACCCCTTAAAATATTCTACAGAAATGAGAATTAAATAAAGTACTATTGCATGAAGTTGTGCTTTCTGAAGACCTCCCTATATGAATGCTCCAAAACAAGAATATAAGTGAAAATACATATTTCTTTGGCTATTCCATGTTTAATAAGAAGTTTACAGTACATTTTTTTCAGCTCTATGTAATACTATTTTACAGTACACTTCACTATCATTCTTTAAGATTAAGTAGATAAAGTCAAATTTCAAGAAACAAATTTCAATAAATAAAATCAATAATCTGTGCCCAGTGGCTCAGTGGTTGAGCATAAACCCATGAACCAAAGAGGTCACCAGTTCAATTCCCGGTCAGGGCACATGCCCGGGGTTTTGAGCTCAATCCTTAGTTGGGGCCCTGTAGGAGGAAGTCATCGATGTTTCTCTCTCATCAATGTTTCTATTTACTTCTTGCCCTTCCCCTCTCTCTAAAAGTCAATAAAAACATTTTTTAAAGTCAATGTGTATTTTAAAATCTGTACCAGAAACTTAGCTATGTTTTTCTGTAAAATAAACACAACCGCATTTGTGTCAATATATAAAACTAAAATGCCCAAATAAACACATTTAGACTCATTTCTTTAAAATAAACCAATTAGGTCTGGCTGAACCAAGTATTTAAAAATAAAATTATGTGTTCTCAAAATCATTCAAATCAGGTAGCTGGCACACTTCGCTTATAATAGGTACTAAAACCTATAAGTAATGAAAGGGATATAGTTTAGGTCAGCATTATTTCAACATATAAGATATATTGTATTACACTTATTTCAATGCATAGAAGCACAATTAACTATGTAAACATTTAAACTTTAAATCCCCCAAAATAAAGAGATTTCAGACTAAGTGACTAATTAAATGCTTACACAGAAAATTAATTTTGGAAATTAGGATGACACAGTATAGGCTTTGGGAGTCCAATGCCCCCAAGAACACATATTAATGGCTTGGTCCTCTTATCTATATCTATATCTATCTATCTATCTATCTCTATATATCTATATATCTATATATATATATATATATACACACATATATATATATATATATAAAAAACCCTAATATGCAAATAGATCAAATGGCAGAACCGGCTGCTATGACATGCACTGACCACGAGGCAGCGCGCGCGGAGCATGGCGGGCATTGGCCGCGGCAGGATGGTGGAGCAGGTGAGCAGGGGCGCCAGACCAAAGCAGGGCGCCGGTCACTGTCATCAGGGTGAGCCTTTGGTGGTTACTGAAAATTCTTTGCTCCTGTGCGTCAGGGTCCCACCTGGCGCTTGCACCTGCTGCTGGCGCTGGCCCCGCTTGCACCAGCGGTGGCCCCACTTGCTCCAGCTGCCGGCACCACTGGCGCTGGCGTCAGCAGGTGCAAGCGGTGGCTGTCGGCCCTGATCGCCCCTGAGGACTTCTCCATCTCCCCCTACTCCTGAGGGGGGATTGGGGCAGCAGTCACTGCTTGCACCCGCTGCTGGCGCCAGCCCCAATAGCTCTGCACTGTCAGTGGGTGTGAGCGGGGTTGGTGCTGTCAGTGTGTGGGAGCAGTGGTGGCAGGAGCCGGGCTGCTGGCAGACAGGGGACCAGGGACTACGGCGGGAGGAGCCAGGCGGGGGTGCAGAGAATGGGCCGAGACCCGCCCCAGTGCCCACTGCAACCTAGAGGCCCACAGTTCCTTTCAAGGTGAACAAATTCGTGCACAGGGCCCCTAGTAACTGCATAACAAAACAAATTAACAGTCTCTTCTCTTCTCCCTCATTCTATATCTGCTACAACTTGGTAATGAAGTTTTCCTCACAGAGGGATAAGTACAATGCTTTCAGTTTCGGAAGACTCAGAGTGTCACCCCTATTCTGCATTTAAAACATAATTTCCCTGAACAAAAAATATAATAAAGTCATCTCAAAATACCACTATAATAATTAGCAATGACTATTTTTTAACTTCAAAAATGTTAAACCTGACTTTTATCACATATTTTTAAGAGGAAACGTCAAAGTCAAAATGAAAATGAGAAATTCTTTTTCATAATAAGCTATGTTCTAATTCAACATCCAGACAAAATGCTCTTTAAAAAAGTTCATATCCTTTTTTGTCATGCTACTGATATCAAAGATTAATAAAAGATTTTTTTTCTAGTACTTTCTGGTTAGAGGAAATCAATGCTTATAGAACTAAATACAGTGGAACCTTGGTTTTCAAACTTAATTCGTTCCAGAAGGCTGTTTGAAAAGAGATTTGTTTGAAAACCAAATCATTTTTTTATTAGAAATAATGTAAATTGAATTAATCCATTCCAGACCCCCAAATGATTCCCTGCTTTAACCTTTCTTATATACAGTGCATGTCTAATGTACTGTTTAATTTATAAACACATCTTTTTTTTTAATCCTCAGACCTGAGGATAATTTTCCCATTGATTTTTAGAGAGAGTGGAAGAGAGAGGGAAAGACAGAAAGAAATATCGGTGTGAGAGAAGCACATCAATTGGTTTCCTCCTGTACAAGCCCCAGCAGTACTTGCTCTTGACCGGAATCGAACCTGGGACCCTTCAGTCTGCACTGAGCAAAACTGGCTAGGGCAACACTTCTTTTCTTAAATTTATCGAACCACCTTAAATGAATCACTTTTAGCATTTGGTCCAGGGATGTCTTTCAGGTTTGCATGAATCTTTGCTTGTTTATATATCACTGCCAAAATGGTTACTACTGGCTAACTGCTTTACATTTATCTAAATCAACAAGTTTTTTTACTTCAATTGTCTGTGATCATTGTTTCTTTTGCACCGTTAGTAATATCAGGAATCTTGATGGTCTCTTTATGTTTTAAAATTGTGCTGATCACTGGTTTGATTTTGCCAGCAACAAAAGTGTCTCTTTGTTGCCTGAGAGACGTTTTTTGTCATGCTGCAGTAGCAGCCTGAAAGGATTGTCAGGTGGAAAACCAAAGTTTGGTTGACAACTGAGACATTTTTTCTGTAAACAACTTGGCGGAGAACTGAATTGTTTGACATGGGGGTATCCAGTATGTTATAACTGAATAATGTGATGTTTTTGTTAATCCTTACGTGAGGATATTTTACCCCCATTAATTCTTAGAGAGAGTGGAAGGGGGGTGGGGGGGGGGGGAGAGAAACATCAATGTGAGAGAGACATCCATTGGTAGCCTCCCACATGCATCTGGGGCTCAGGATGCAACCAAGGTACATGCCCTTGACCAGAATCGAGTCTGCGACCTTCCAGTGTTGGTGGGCCAACACTCTACCCACTGAGAAAAGCAGGCGAGGGCCTGAATAATGTGTAAACAATATAAAATGAGCAGAGGAAAAAATGTCCTGAGAAAATAATCTTAAATGATTAAGCAGAAACTTCTAGCATGAAGCTCTATATTTAGCAAATAAAACTCAATCCACATATAGGAAATACTTATCTCTGAATATACATAAAGATATTTGTCAATAACCAACAGACTAGAATTTTTAAATAGTGCTTCTCAAACCCAGAAACTTAAAAATACCTGATGGTGCTGGGAATCATCCAAGGTTTTAAAGACCATTGCTACCATTCCGTGTGCTCTCAGGTGCATTCGAAAACTGGGCATGGCGCATTTAGTAGCCAAGCTAATAACACTAGAAGAAAATAGACTAGTTAGGAAGACTAAAAATAGCTAGTGCATTAGTATTTTGTTCATACAGTACCAAAACAAGGGCATGGGGTAGGATGTCAAAGCTTTGCCTGTACAGATCACAATATAAAAAGCATGAGCAAACCAGATTATTAAAAATTTACTAATATATATGTGATTAGGTATGTTACATTAAACGATATAAATAACAAATGATCATCTTTAGTTTATTTCTTATAGTACTTACTACCATGAAAAGCAAAAAGTCTCAGTTCCTCTTCATAATGCCTCTAATACATGTATTTTATATTTGATTGAATATATTCTGATTGACTGAATAATTCAATCAAATCAAGATATTCAATCCTATATAATAAAAGT